>NC_060891.1:5515000-6127500 GCF_014805685.1 Silurus meridionalis
AGAATCAATGGCAGCTTAATTTATCAATGCATTAAAAAAAAATTTATAAAAAAGGACAGGAATTAGCACAGGTGGAATCATCTATCAAGATATGGTCAATTAAATGTTTTTATCTTTTTTTGTGCGGCTCGGTAACTGAATGATTCCATGGCCTGGTGGTTTACATTCATGGCATTTGGCATAGGTGCTTATCCAGAGTGACGTGCAAGTGAGAAGATGACAGTTAAAGACCTTGCTCAAGGCAGTGGCAGCTTGGTGGAATTTGAACTCATGACCATCTGGTGCCTTAAACACGGAGCTACTACCTCCCTGGTGGTTAAGGACCCCTGCTCTAGTGCACAAAGCGAGATAAACCCCTGGCAGTAACACGTCCTAATCCAATTGCATGTGGCCACCATTTCCATGTGTCCTGGAGAGCAGTGTCATTGACCGCAGATAGAAAAAATGCTATTGCTGTAATCTGCTGTTAGGAAATGGTGCAGAATGATCGTGCTCTCCACCTCCAGGCTAACATTTTTCATAATTCCATTCCTCGTCTCGTCTCTCATTCATTTGTAAGCTTTGTTGAAAACCACAGTTACATTAAATCTCATTTTGGGGGCATGGGTCTGCTAGAAAAATAACTGCAGGATGTATGTTTGGCAACATTTGTGAGAAAGAACTTGAGACACGCTGATTATGATGAACCGGAACACTGAGTGCACTCAAACCTCCACACCATCTGTCTCTCACGAGTCTCACTAATGCTCTTTTGGCTGAAGGATCACTAAACTCCAAATCCACAACCCTAGATCTACTAGAAAGCCTTTGCAGAAGAGTCAGTTCTAGATGCTATAGAGGAGACCATATTAGATTGAGATGTTCAATAAGGACATGTACTGTAGGTATCAAGTGTTCACATGCTTTTGGCCGTGTAGTATATGAATAACCACTTCAGCAAACGCTTGCGAGATCTTTTTTTGTTTGTCAATTGTGCTGAAAGACTGAGTAATCTCAGTTTTGGACCCGTCTTTCTTTAAACTAGACTTCCCTCCCATTGACCTTCAGTCAGTTAATACTGCTTAGCATTAATGATTTAGCTTGTTCACAAAACATTTCCCTCTTACCAGCATGATTCAGTCCAAATTCCTGGACCCTTACATTCATCCTGAGAACATTCAGTACAAAAATAAGAAATGGATCGTAGCAGCATTAACCCTGCCTCACTGTAGAGAAAACGCAGTGAAAACATGCTTTGGATTGTTTTCGAAAAATTCCCACTCAAATCCCTCCCCCCTTCACAATACATGAAACTTTAAAACTGGGACAATTTTTGCTGATGCTGTTTCTAGTAGAATTAGTAATAAGGGAACTAGAATTCCCACAAACAGCGGATACTTACTATACCGGCCCATAGAACCTGTTTTATTAATCTTCTGAGTGAAGTATGAGTTCAGAGGCTTGTGGTTTGGAGCTGCGTTTGCTGTACAGGCTCAGGCTCGCAGTCTTTGACACCGCCGTCGTTTCGCATGTACATGAGGAACAGAGTCACCGTGGCAAACGTAGTGGCGTTGACAGGGAAAGCCCTGAGGAGAGTAGAGGTTAGACCACGAGTAAAAACCCTCCAGCCCTCCCTCTGCCAGCTCTGATGGACACAGTCCATGATCCCGTTGTATTTGTAAACTCCGCCCAAGCCGTCTGCCTGGAGGCGGGACTTGATGACGTCCACTGGATACGTCGATAGCCAGGACGCGATCCCCGACATGCCGCCTGCGAAGAGCAACTTCGGAATGATGTAAAGGTCGTCGGCTTCACACCCCAAGGAACGTGTCAGGACGTCGTAGGACAGGAAATACACGCCGAATCCTGGAGTCTCGCGGATAACGGTGGTCAGCATGCCACGGTTGATGCCCCTGAGGCCCTCTTTTTTGTAAATGCGAACTAAGCAGTCCAAGGAGTTCTTGTATACCTTCCTCAAAGACTTCTTCTCTCCGGTGCCCTGCATCTGCATGCGAGTCTTGGCGAGCTCCATGGGACAACAGATGACGCACTGGATAGCCCCGGCTGCAGCGCCAGCCAGAAACTGGTTCAGAGGGGTGTCTTTGCCCAGCATGCGCATCGCGTTGCCCTGCACGCCAAACACGATGGCGTTGATGAACGTCAGGCCCATCATTGGGGAGCCAATGCCTTTGTAGAGCCCAAATAACTGTAATAAGAAGGATTCGTTGTGAGATAAGGGCATCCACAAACTAAAAACACGTACTGTACTTAAACCCTAGTGAAAAAATCCAACATGGCAGCTAGTAGTGTAACGGTACACAAAATTCACGGTTCGGTTAAATTACGGTACAGTTAGGGGGCATTTTTTATTAATGTGGTTTATTAATATTAACATTTGTGAACATCAACAGTTGACATTTTTTTTAAACAATTTGAAATAAAATGGCTGCTTGGTTTAAGTAAAAAATACAATATTTTAAAAATAAAATAGAGTAGATCAAATAAATACACTTTTTTATTATTTTGATCGAATTTAATAAATGGAAACATTTTATTAAATTGTTTACATTTGTTAGAACGTGTATATATGTAGAATGTGTATACATGTGTGTTTTTTACCTTCAATGTTAAATTTTCTAAAGATATGCTCAACTTTAGTGTAAGTTAATTAATTAATTCAGCATACTATAACAAATGTCTGCATTTAAGAAACACACATTCAATTAATTAATTAATTAATTAATTAATTAATTCCTTCCATCATTCATTTATTCATTCACTCTCTCAATTATGCGGAATTGTCAGGAGAGATTAGCAGAAATTTTTGAAGTTGTACATAAAACACAAAAGAATACACATCGCTAGACTGTCGTAAAGATGGTTAAAATGACAGAAAGTGGCAGCGGTTTCGCACATGCGCAAAACAAAATTTGAGATTCGCAGTACTAATAGTTTTTCCAGTACGAACCCAGTAGCTACAGTGAGACTGCGCTCAAAGTGCGAGGCAGAGACTAAACAAACTTGCGGTCCACCACTCAATATGTTTTTGAAGGAATTCGGATTTTTACTATGTTCCGGATGTTAAACAAGAACCGAAAGTCCTGTACCGTAATGGTTTGGTGCGAATAAGTGTACCGTCATACCCCTAATGGCCACTAGTCAGCCCCTGTTCACCACATGGCTCTTTCTCACTTTTCAACTAATGCCAATCTGACAACCACTAAGACACTACGAAAATCCTGACAAATCAGCAGGCTTCATTATCTGCATTTGATTCCTTCATCGATGCATTCCTCTGGAAACCCTTCAGGATCAGCTGAGCGTGTTTATCCTCGAGAGTGAACAAGATAGAATGACATTGGAGCTTAATTTAGCTCCCTGTACATGTTGCCCTTGCTTACCCTGGGTACTAAAATATCAACCCTGTGCAAATATCCAGTGCCCAATCTCCACCTCTGTCAGAGAGCCGCTAGTCACGCCTCCCTCCAACGCTCACACTCTCGCTCAGCCTCTCCCTCCGACTAATCACGTACACCTGTCCTCCACTTACCCGTCCCCTTTATAAGGCCCCTCTTCCCCTTCACTCACGGTCCGATTGACCGTGTACGGCTATAGATCATCCGGACTACCGCCTGTGTTTCCCATGCTCCACGCTACACTTCAGGTGAAGCTTGATTCAGTTAAGTTTGTCATTTCCTGCAGTTTCGTGTTCCTGAATCTAAGCAGAAGAATCTAATGCTAGAGCAAATATGAGATTTTTCTCGCATTCATGGTGCTAATGATTAGAGGCATTATGGAAAGCAGAACGAATGCTGAATTTGGATTTTTTGTTTCTAGCACGATTACATCAGGAACTTCTTTATTAGCGATAAATAAGGGTCGTACTCACAGATTCTTGATGAATTATAGACTGGAAACAGTGGTATGTTCCACGATAAAGGGGCTTGTCCACACTTTGAACCTGAAGTCTCACCTGAAAGTCAGATTTGCACAGTTATAACCAGCAAATGTCAGGTTCGTAACACACACACACACACACACACACACATACACGCACATATGCACAACACACTGCTGAAGTGTACAAAAGCGTGCGGCGAATGCGCGACATTTAACTGAATCTTTGACTCAAAGACAAACGCAACAATTAAACACAGCATGAAATTTAACAGTCTGAACTGTAGAGGCTACAACTTAAAGAAATAAGGATTGGAGTGCTATGGCGTAGCTGAGGGATGCTGTAAATAAGAATGAAATCAATGGGAAAACCGAAAGAGCGCGCCATGTTCGAATGGAAAGGAAGAAATTCACCTTGACTGTACTTACTAGGTTACCCATCCGTGCAGGGGTTGTAAATCCCTCACCCTCATCTACAACAAAGTGACACTTATGGCATGAAAGACAGCCCCTGTAGCAGGGTTCACAATGAACACAGGAGAACAAAAGAAAAAAAAAAAAAAAAAAAAAAGGCAGGACAGCGGCTATGATACACATCGTATCTCAAACCTCTGAACCCACTCTTTGTGGTGGTGGTTTTAAATCTACAACAAATGAATGTCAATAGATTTATCTATAAAATATCCTGACTTAAGACCTTTATCTTTCAATATTTGTTATATTATTATGAAATAATCTTCCCAGCATACAGGACTGAATCACAAAACAGATAAGAGGATAGAAGTATATGTATAAGAAAAATAAGTTCTTAATATCCTGCCCTTTTTCATACAGAAAT
Organism: Silurus meridionalis; assembly: GCF_014805685.1. Taxonomy (NCBI): domain Eukaryota; kingdom Metazoa; phylum Chordata; class Actinopteri; order Siluriformes; family Siluridae; genus Silurus; species Silurus meridionalis. The sequence continues at coordinate 5,519,715 of NC_060891.1, forward strand.
GCACTAAATGTGAAATTCATTGTATTAATTATATACATACATACATACATACATATATACACAAGGTGGTATCAAAAAGTTTCTAAACTAGTTTTGTGACACACCAAAAGTCTGCATGCACAGTCACAGGAAGCACCGACCTTCGTTAGTCAGTGCGCCAAAAGACAATATCCTGTGTTCATCGGAAGCTGTGCAACTATTCTGACCACGTGCGTTACCACGTCTGCTATCCGGAACAGATGCGTACCCTGTTACCGAGCTCTCCTCACACGTGAGTTTCTTGCTAACTTCCGCAACCACCCTACTCGCCAGATTTGGCTCCTTCAGACTTCGCCCCGCTTGAGATCCAGCTCAAAAGTCGCCGTTTTGACACCACTGCGGACATCCAATAGCAGAAGCATACGCTTCAAAAAGGAGACGTCCAGGACACATTCCAGAAGTGGCAGAAACAATAGGAACGCTGTATTGCTGTGCAAGAGGACTATTTTAAAGATGATAGTGTGTAGTCTTGTAAACAGAACAAGACTCGAAACTTTTTGATAATACCTTGTGTGTGTATATATATATATAATAAAAAAATGTATCGTTCGATTGACATGGTCCCTGCAAAATGTCCATTTCTTTGTGTGAAAAAAGGTTGTGCTTCGAGAGCATTTGCAACATGAAATCTACTCTGTGGCTGGAACAGTAACACGAAAAGAGCTCAGCTTCACGTGTGCATTTCACAAGTGCATGCTTGCATGGGACATGCTAACCCACAATCGAAACCTTTTTTATTTTTTATTTTAAAGAAGTCCCTAAGGAAAAAAGTTGTCCTAGTTTCAAAACACAGTCCCGAACATATCCTGTTTTCAAATTATACAGTCGATTTGTTCACTCCACTGTGATCAATAATATCAATATTGTTATATTAACAATATAAAGTGTGCAAACTGAAAAAAAAAAGAAAGTTAAACCCACCTTAACGGTATCAAACGGATGTCCGACCAACACACCAGCAGCACCTGGAACAAACAAAGACTTCTACAGTGAGCAAACAGAAACATTGTGTGGGTTTTACCTTTATATTTTATCTAGTTCCATTTGGTGATGCTTCCCATTTTACTCCTATCCTTTCTTCCCACTTGTCACCTGATAATTCCCACCCAAACTAACTCTCTATCATACAGCACATACAAGCCAGGGAGGTCTAATACACATCCTCCATACCATCTATAGCCACACATTAAGCCATTTATATGCATTTTATGAATTTGATGCTCATGCACCTACCAAGGAACAACATTTTTGCCCTCGTCCACATTCCGAAGTTGAGAGATACTCAACTTCTGTCCCTCAAGCCTGACACCAGTTTTACATTCCCTCGGCTACTAGACACATGTGGTTGTTTTATTTTTGGGATTTAAACCCGTGATCTCTTGCTACCACTCCAGAACCTGATATTAGTTGTTTCTTTTTTCTTTCTTGATAAACAACTACGATGGACAAACACTGATCTTCCCGAGCGAGAACGCAAACAGCAGCGGAACAACATTGAAAATTGAACTGTTCCTTAGGGTGACGCCTGATAGGCAACGTAAAATGTGAACGTGTGTTAAAACTATTTCGGTATATACATCCGTTCTGAAATCTACACTATGCATGTGCAGTAGAGGCGCAGCAGTGAACTGATTCGTATCGAAAACCTAAAAGGAGAAATTCCAGAAAATTCCATATATCGAGGGAGTGAATGAATGAATAAATGAATGAATGAGAATGGAATTCATTTATGAATAAAAAGAAATATTAAACGTAAAAAAAAAAGTAACAAACACACACATGGTGAAAATGTGGTCTAAAATATGTAAACAATTTCAATGAATTTTTCCATGTATTTCCTTTCACTGTTTTAAATTTAATTGGTGCTAATTCAATCGATTACTCTACTTGATAGTTAAATCAATATAATAAAAAGGTGTATTGCATTCATTTCTTTTACTCAATTACATTTTAAAATATCTTTTATTTCAACCAAGCAGGCATTTAGTTTACAATTGTTTTTAAGTAATGTCACCTGTTAATGCTCACAAATGTTCATAATAAAAAAAAAAAAAACGACAAGCAGTTTTATGTTTTGCACTTCATCTCTCTAAATGTACCGTAATTTAATGTGACTTAAAAACCAAGGTACATACCGTACCATGTATTATGTGTACCGTTACTCCGCTATTGTACAATATTTGTTTAATAAGTGTAATCTTTACGATATCCATGTACGACGACCCACGCTCATCTTTGTATCAAAGTCAGTAAACAAAAAAAAGCACTATTTGTTGCTTGACTGGAAAATCCAAAATGCTGAAGTGTGTGCTCATCAGGACTTTGGTGTCCTTGGGTGGTAGAGAAACGTAGAGTGTGTAGTACATAAAGTACGCTATGATCTGTGGAGTAGGCAGATAAAAGCCAAGCCATGTTGATTGGCTGGTTACACATCAGCAGAGAGAGAGAGAGAGAGAGAGAGAGAGAGAGAGAGAGAAAACCTAGATGTGTAAATAGCTATTCTGGTTCATTTTTTGAAAAATATTTGACCCTAGTCATTTCTTTCCTTTTGTATCAGTAACCTACAATAAGCCTGTAGTGTACTTGTGTAGAAAATTTGCTAGTCATGCAATTCAACTAGTGAACATTCTTCTCAAGTGCAGTCATACTTGTAAAAATAGTTTGTTCAAAGAGAAATAAAGAAGTGATTTATTATTTTGTGACAAGCTTGGAGGTTTTACATGGTTTGCATGCCAGCCCTGAAAAAGGGAGCAATAAAAAAAAAAGCAAAGCTGTATTAAGTCTCTATGAGTCCCTTATATTTATTTATTTATTTATTTATTTATGTATTTATTTATTTGTAGCTAAACAGTCCCCCAATTTCAGCACTTTCATCAGTAAAAATGTAAACATAACCAAAACAGCATTATTAAAACAGTAATAGTGTGTATATGCATATTATTACAGTTTATAGAAGGCCAGAGCTCTCGCACCAGATGCTGAACACCTGGTTGGAGAGTTTGAGATTCCCTCGTGTGCACACTGTTCACACTTACCTCCAATACATCCTGCTGCAAAGTCCAATGCCATTCCTTATTTTCACGCAAGAAAATGATTATGACGCAAATAAAACGTGTGTGTGTGTGTGTGTGTGTGTGTGTGTGTGTGTGTGTGTGATGGCTTGGCTAGCTATTTAGCCAGCTTACGGAAACTTTCAGTTGAAACGTGTGTATGTATGTGTGTGTGTGTGTTGAGTCTGTTTACGGTGTGTAAATGCACAATCAGCTTCTAATGCACAACCCAAGGACGCTCCAATTTGCGTTTCATGCCTGGCTCAAGTAGCAGAAGAGTCTATTCCAGTACTTTCTGAATGGAGCTCAGAGACAGACGCAGAGTCCATATTTAAGGAAGCGCCTGGTCCAATAGAGGCGCGCGTACGCGGACAACACCCCTGCTGCCCACTGGTGCGCGCTCCCGAGAGCGTGTCTCAAACCGGTAGGGGCAAAAAAAGAGCGTGTCGTGACGCGTGTAATTTCCACTCCCGAGGGGCTGTGTTTTAAATCACTTTTTGATCAACCCCAAATTAAAGATCTGGGAGCAGGTTTCAAAACGGACTGCAAAAACCCTCATAGTGGTGGTGAAACATGGTGGTGGTGGCATCTTCCTCTAGGGCTGCTATGATTTATTTTAATATCCTACAAAATGACTAAATCCCAATTGCATTGCATGCAAGCCAAGTAGTCAATTTGAGACGCGCCCCAGAGTGTGTGTGTGTGTGTGTGTGTGTGTGTGTGTGTGTGTGTGTGTGTGTGTGTGTGTGTGCAAGACGAAATGCGTGTATGTTTGGCACCTGCCCACGCGCTTCAACCTGACCACTAATAGATCATCAACAGGCTATATTATATTATATTATATTATATTATATTATATTATATTATATTATATTATATTATATTCATTTTATTTAATTTTATTTAATTTTATTATATGATATGATATTATAGTTAAATTCTTTTTTTGCTTTTTTTTTTTTTTTACAACTTGTACCAGCATGTAAATATTTACAACTTGTACTATGCAAATAGCAATAGAATATAAAAATCAAATAAAAATAAAGTATAAAGTATATATATATATATATATATATATATATATATGCATACCTGAAAACACTATTCCTTCTAAGTATAAGCATCTACATTAAGTATTATTATTACTTTAGATTGAGTTAATAAAAATAATAATAATTATAATAATAGTAATTACTATGAAGCTCAGTGACCATCTGTTGTTTGAGAAGTTTAAAAACCTAGTGTTAAAATACATTTCCCCCTTTATTAGGGATTAAACCTTGGGAAATATTCCCCTTATTCCCATTTTACCTCGCAGATGAAATACTATAAATACCATTATTTTTATTCATCTTAATTCTCCTAATTATCGAATCATAACTAATGTCAGGTCCAGGCAGGAATAACCTCCACACTACAGTATGTCCCATTCCAGGGAATTGCTAGTTAGCCAGCTAGCTACAGCATTAGTGCTATATGTGTGTGTCTATGGAGAGCAGACATGCATGTAGCAGACTTCATTGCCGGCTCCGTTGGAGGTTTATTCATATTTATTTATCGCTTTTATATACTGCCTGCTTTATATTGTTTTTTTATATATGGCCTGTTTTATACGTCGTCTTGTCGGGAATGAATAGAAATGTTTAGAGTTTAGAGGTGACGGTGTGATGATTAGCCTTTCTCTTACTGGACTGTGGTGTGCAGGGTCCAGGAGCTAAGCTAGCCTAACGCTGTAGAGGTTATATGGGAAGAAAGGGCAAGATGTTAAAAGTCATCTGTCTGTATTTAAATGAATGACATTTCTGTAAATATTTTACAAAAATGTAATCCAAAAGTGCAAGGTTTGTGTCATGTCAGAGGTATCTGTCATGTTTGTTTATTTTTATTTTTTTACTGCTTTTTGGCGTTTAGGGGCATGTGGAGTGGCAGTGGGATATCCTCTGGACACTGTGAAGGTAATATTCAGATATATATATATATATAATTTATTATTTTTACTTGATTTGAGATTTGGCACATTAGTAAAACATATGATTAGTGATAAAAAAAAATGTTGTTGGGGTTTTATATATATGTATATATATATTATATAAGTAAAGATAGGAAAGCGTGAATATATGCGTGTTGCGTTGAAGGTTTGAATTTCCCCTGTTTTATATTTATTTATTTCTATTTTGAATAAAAATGGTCAGAAATGACAGCCTTAATATATATATATATATATATATATATATATATATATATATATATATATATATATATATATACTTTTATATATAATATTAATGTGTAAATTCTACATTATGCACAGACAGGTTTCTCATACAGTGAGAAATTAGTTTGAAATTCAGTAAAATTGCGTGTTTTTGTGCGAATCCTACAAGAAGGAAAACGCTAAAGTATAAATGTTTGGCTGAACTTTTCTCATGGTGTCCAGCTTTCCCCGAAAAGCCCGTCTGGTAAATGTCTCAGTCGGTGGAATGAAAAAAACCAGCTATTAAATTCACACATATATGTTTAAGCTTGTGCTGTTTGCTGCAGATGCAGTTTGCAAGCTCTGACTAGTGTGCTCTCTGATCATTCGATCAGATTATGTGAAAATGCTGATGCGACTGTACGCCTGCTAGAGGGCTTCGGATTCAGCAAGTCAAAATCTGGTTTGAGCAAAATGGATTGTAAGCTATAGGACACCTGCAGTTTCCACTGTTTTCAAGGCTGAAATCTGATTGGATAGAAACTGTAACCGAAACTGTATTGTATTGTACTTGGTATTGTACTGTATTGTATTAGACTGTATTGTGTTCAGGTGAGGATACAGACACAGAGGAAGTTGGTTGGGATTTGGCAGTGCATCCACACCACCTGCAGGAACGAAGGGGTAAGTATGAGGTGTATTATTTATTTTTGTTTTGATGTAAATCAATTTATATGCTACTGTTTATTCACAGGTTTATGGCTTCTATAAAGGCATGTCAATGCCCATCACTACAGTCTCGATCAGCTCTTCTGTGGTGTTTGGCACATACAGGAATGTGCTTCAGGTCTTGCACCACCTGCGGGGCAAAACTGAAGATGCCCCACGTGCCAAACAGGACATTTTTCTAGCAGGATTCGCTGGGGGGGTTGCTCAGGTACCCAAATATGGTAGATATGAAATATTTTATATATATTGGTCTGAAGGTTTAGAACAATTTTTTTGGTTTCCTCCAGGTTTTTACATTTGTGTGCTCTTTCAGGTACAACATCGATTCTATAGTAACAGCTCACTCATGGGGAGTAATACATATAATGGTTGATATGCTTTCTGTAATGAGATATTTAGTGTAATTAGATGGAAGAAGTCCCCAGTGTCAGTGCGTTTTAACGGTTAATACGTCATCAGAGGAAAAGCTGCTTTTTATTGTAATATTAACTTCAAGAAAGTGGAAAAAAAGAAGTGAGAATAAGGTCATTTTAATGATGCTTTATAGATTTAATTATGTAAGTGGCCACAAGAATGGATTTTCCACAGTATATAAGAATTGTTTATATAAGAATTGTGTCTCTCACAAATTTTTCTAAGTCTATTCTTTTTTTCATATATGCATGACATAACGTCTTTAATTTTCAAGGTGAATTATTATTATTATTGTTTTTTTTTTTTACCTTTTTTAGCACCTGTCACATGATCTCCAGCCCATATTTACACTTCCATCTGTGTGTACACATCCATCACCATCCAATGGAGAGACATTTGGAAGTCTGTTTCCATGAATTTTGCTTTTATTGAATATAAAAAAGAAAAGCTATTTGTTTTGAAGTAAACATGTATATAATTATATTTTAGTTTTATCTATGGTAAATCATGCATGCAAATATGATAAAATAGATATATAAATCGAATCGAATAGAAATACATGAATAGATCTTTACAATTATTGTTAACAACATAAAACATACTTGTTTCACACGTATTCAAAAGTATTTAACGTAAATTCTGTTTAAAATTATAGCAAAAAGTTTGGAAACCTTCCAGGAATTATTGTTTTTTACAAGAGAATCATATTACTAGTTATAAGTATTAATTTGTAGTTTTTTCTTTTTTTTTTTACATATGATTTCAGGTTTCTGTAATGTCTCCAGCAGACATTGTGAAAGTGCGACTTCAGTGTCAGACCCAACTTTATCAAGGATCTGATCTCAAATCCAGGCCTAAATATCACGGGCCTGTACACTGTCTTTTTACTATTGCACGTGAGGAAGGAATGCTGGGCCTTTACAAGGGAGCAGGAGCCTTAGCGCTAAGAGATGGTCCATCTTTCGCCACCTACTTCCTGGTCTATAACACTGTCTGTGATTGGCTGTCTCTTGAAAAGAACGCTCAGCCAGGTAAAAGAAATCCACCAAATTAAAATGAATCAAAACCAATGGTTTTGCTACACCAATGTATAGAGTTTTCCTTCAGGAAAGCATGGCTATGTAACAAGAGGTTTGCTAAAGTATTATTAATACGGCTAAAGTTTGTGGATTTAGTCCCCCGTTTCATGTTTTGGGATTCAGCTACAAAGTGAGATAAGACTCTGGTGTTGGTGAGCTGGTCTTGGGTTCAGTCAGTGTTCCAACTTATCTTAATAGTGTTCACTGAGTTTGGGGAAGGCAGACCTCTGTGCAGGACATTCAAGCTCATCCACTTCAACCTTTCAACACCATGTCTTAATAGATCTCACTTTGTGCACAGGCGCATCATCATACCTTGAGTTCCAGCAAAGGAAAGTTGTCTGGAAAGGGTTCACATACAGTCATGAAAAAATACATGGGACACCTGACCTTTCCTGCTATATGTGGTTCTTTTCCAAACTATTACCACAGACCAGAACGTCTTTTGATGTGCTATGATATGATTTTGCATTCACTTGAACTTGGAAACCCAAACCTGTTCCAGCATGGCAATGCCCCTGTGCACAAAGTGAGCTCCTTGAAAATCTGGTTTACATGCTTTGGAGAGGAAGATCTTGAGTAGCCTGCTGTAGAGCTCTGATCTCATCTTTACTGAACCTTAATACCTTACCTCCATTAGTACCTACCTTTCATAATACCCTTGTGGCTGATGAACACAAATATCCATAAGCACACTCCAAAATATAGTTCCCAGTAGAGTGGAGGGAATTATAAGAGCAAATTGGGACTAAATGTGGAATGCAATGCTTTGAAAATCACATACTTATGAGCAGGTGACCCAATACTTTTGGCAATATAGTGTATATTACACTTATTTTTTTACATGGTCCGGAGTATTCACCTATGTGTTTATACAACAGCAAGGCGGAAAGACCCAGAGAAAAATAATTCATTCTGCCCAGTTGCCAGCAAATTCACTTTACAGTCAGACCATGCAATCTTCATTTAAAATAAATAAATAAATAAATAAAATAAATCTAAAGACCATCTGATCAGTAACCCACAGCCTTAACCATTGAGCTCACATTCCCCCAGAGTACAAAGAGTGTCTAATTACATTTTTCACATAATTGTATGTGAAGAAATACAATTGTCGTACCGTATTTACTTTCTACTAGAATTTCATTAAGCCCTATATGCATTTTACCAGAGTGGAAAGTGGTGATGCTTGCTGGAGGAATCGCAGGAATGTGTGCCTGGAGTGTCGGGACCCCCATGGACGTGATAAAGGCTCGCTTACAGACCGATGGCATGGGCAAGAAGCACTACCGAGGATTTCTCCACTGCATAACAAAGAGCATCCGAACCGAAGGACCCGGCGTTCTTTTTAAAGGCCTCACGCTGAATTGCGTACGCGCCTTTCCGGTCAACATGGCCGTCTTTGCCATGTATGAGCTGGTCATTCGCCTTTTACGAACAAACTCGTAGGTCATTCCACTTGCTTATATTTATTACTTATAAACAGAAATACACTCCATGAAGGTGTGAGTGAGTTCGGGGCAAATCAATCTTGACTGAGAGTTTAAATGTATTTTTGGTATTAATTTTCATCGAATTGACGTGCAGTGACTACCTCTACTAAAGTTTAATATAATTATAATTAGGGCTGCAAAGGGGCGGAAAATATCCGTTAAATTTCCATGGGAACTTTATCTGTCGAATTTTGGGAAATATTCCAAGTTGAAACTTACCGGGAATGTATGGGACTGTATCAACTGTATCATATACAAATATAAACATTTTGTTTCTTCATAAGCTGACATGCATGCGAACTAATACAGATTTTTAAAAAACGAAATTTTTGAGTTTGGTAAAATTGTTAGTATAATTTTGTTGCACAACAGCTTACACACAGCACAAGGAAGTTTTACACATAAATGTATGTAATATTTATGTAATGTACGTAAATACTCGCTAAGATGGACATTTTCTGACATTATTTTGTGTGCATGATGTGTGCCTCAGTAGCCCTGCAGTAAGTGTGTGGTGTGTGCATGTGATGTTGTATGTGCAGGATAGAAATTTAACTCAAATTGCATTTATTAAGGTTGTTTTAACCAGGATTGTCCTGCAAGATTTTCTTTTCACCTACATTCAAGTTCCCTGTGATCAGCCAACCTGCAGTTCTGTAGATTCCCGGTTTATTCCCATTAATTCCCATGGAAAGTTTCCAGTCTTTCCAGTCTATAATTAGTCAACCCTAATTATAATACTCTATTTATTTTTCGTTTGTTAAAGCATTGTGTACATGTAAATAAATGTGTTTGATCATTTTCTGGTGAAACTAACACTCATATTTGAATCATACATGCGAATTGTGAAGGATAAAAAATGACAAAAGTACATACATACACAAGTTTCGGTCAATTAAAAAGCACAATTAAATCAGAAATAATGTCATTTCTTAATTACAAATCTAAATAACAATAAAATACCTGCAAATGTGCACAAAAATGTTATAAATGTTTTAACAATTAAACATTCAATATTTATTATTATATAGACAATGCATTTGCACTTTATTCCACATCCACATTATAATAGAAGGCAGTTGCTTCTGTCAAGATCGTTACTCTGACCAATGCTGCTTTAGGGTGGGGTTGGGACCGCCCACCTAATTACCATATAGACATAGAAATAATCAAGTGAAGAAATATACTGTAGAAATAGCCAAAATAAATTAAATGCAAACATTTAATTATGGATTATTATTGACCAAAATGTCCATATTTTTATTGATTCATTTCTGCATTTATTCATTCATTCATGTATTTATTTCTGTATCTATTTATTCTTTAATTTAATTTATTTAATAACTCAGTAAACGTAGGTCGTCATAACGAACTAGTGCACAAAATTGATAGATTTACACCAGTTTCATTAAAAAATTAATAAGAAGCTCCACTCCTAATTACTGCCAGTAATCATTAGCTCCAACCTGTACATTCTGTATATAATTGAACATTTACAGCATATCCTAGATTATCTTCCATATATCTGTATACCATCTGTATATACACCATGTATAACTTTTGCATTATATAAATATTGTACATTTATATCTCATTTATCTTCACATATGGTAGCTTACACACATCTTGCACATATACTGAATTCTTATTTTTTCCTATAGATCTTATAGACATATATATTCTTAGTGTATTTTCTCAGCAGCCTTTGTACGTTTCAGTGCCTAGAGCCTTCATATTTATTTGTTTTAAATCATCTTCTTTCGGCTTCTCCCAATTAGGGGTCGCCACAGCGGATCATCCGTCTCCATACCCCCTGTCCTCTACATCTGCCTCTTTCATGCCAACTACCTGCATGTCTTCCCTCACCACATCCATAAACCTCCTCCTTGGTCTTCCTCTTTTCCCCCTTCCAGGTGTCTCCATCCTCAGCATTCTCCTACATATACCCCATGTCTCTCCTCTGAACATGTCCAAACCAACTCAATCGCTCCTCCCTCACCTTGTCTCCAAAACGTCCTACATGCTCTGTCCCTCTAATAAACTCATTCCTAATCCTGTCCATCGTCGTCACTCCCAACAAAAACCTCAACATCTTCAGCTCTGCTACCTCCAGCTCCACCTCCTGTCTTTTACTCAATGCCACTGTCTCTAATCCATACAACATCTCAGGTCTCACTACAGTCTTATAAACTTTCCCTTTCACTCTTACAGATACTCTTCTATCACAAATCACTCCTGCTATCACTCTTCTCCACCCACTCCACCCTGCCTGCACTCTTTTCTTCACTTCTCTAACACTCTCTCCATCACTTTGCACTGTTGACCCCAGGTACCTGAACTCCTCCACCTTCTCCACCTCTTCTCCCTTCAACTGCACCACTCTACTGCCCTCCCTCTCATTCACACACATGTACTCTGTTTTACTCCTACTGAATTTCATTCCCCTTCTCTCCAGCGTGTACCTCCACCTCTCCAGGCTCTTCTTCACCTGCTCTCTACTCAACCACAAATCACAATAATTTAATTGTTTTAAATATATTTACATATTTATCTGCACTTGTCAGTTTGCACAATGCTGCTATTTGCACTTCTGGTAGATGCTTTGTACTTGTACTACGCTATGTAATTTCTTTCTTTCTGTCAATCTATTTATTTATCTATCAAGCTATCTATCCGTGTCAATTTGTCTATTTATCTGCTAAATTATTAATCTGTCTGTCTGTGTCTGTCTTTCAAGCTAGCTATCTATACCAATCTGTCTATTTATTTATCTGTCAAATTGTGTCTATCTATATCCATCCATTCTCCTTCACCTGCGCGTGCACACAGCATATTTGTAAAACAATTTATTATAATCTTTTGATCATCTCTCATCATGCGAACACACCTGTACTGCAATCTACCTCAAAATACCACAAACGTCCTCAAGCGTCGTAAAAAAAAAAAAAAAAAAAAAAAAAAAAATCAATAATAATCCCACGCATGCGCAGTGCCTCGGGTAAGCGTCATGGGTCACGCGTAAGCAAGTGTGTGCGCATGCGCACCATTGAATGTAGCAGTGGGCGCGTATCGGGTAAAGCCAGCGGGAACGGGGGGGGTGTGCAGGCGACGACCTCGATCTATTCAATGAAGAGAATATAAATGATTGTCTATTGGGTCCCACGCATGCGCAGTGCTGAGCGTGGCGGCCGGTGTGTCGTTGACGGCGAGCGCAGCGGCGTCCGCTCATCACGTAGCGGCGCGTTCTTCCTGTCTCCGTGTGTTCAGTGCCCCAGTTCCTGTTTCCGCCCAAATCACAGAGCACATCACTGCTGTACTCATCGCCTCGAAGGTAAGCGCTGGCTCCTTTTTTGTTTGATATAAGAAAATGAAAGCACGTTATAAGAATGAATTCACGTAGGAATGGGATGCTCTTTGTGTCAGACTGGACGTCCGGCCTGTTGCTAGTCTTCCATCCTCTATTCGGATAAAACTAACGGATATCCTGCAGCTCCTCTGCATATTCTCTCTCATGTTTTTCAAATCAAGCATTAAATATTCTTCTTTTTTTTTTTTTTTTAAACAAAACGTCAAATATCTACCATCAGGAAATCTGGAGACGCTCCAACAAGCAGGTGTTTCTATACAGCACCATTCCTACATCCCATATCCATGATCTTGATTACAATCAATAAACATTGCATATGCATTCATGTAAATAATATCCTCCTGAAATTGGGGCCATAAACCTGAACCATAAAAGCTCTTATTTTCTCTCTTGCTCTGCCTAAAGCATATCTATTTGTCTTACTGTCATGATTGGATCAAGTGGACATATTCAGCACAGGTCTCTGAAGTTGGTGTGTTTTGCATCATCTTTGAAAAGGACCGTGCTGATCGGCAGGAAAGAAATGGGAATTTGAATCGAATGAAAAGAAGAACGCTCTCATTTGACTTGCCGGAACAGTCCTGCCCGTGCACCGAGATATACCCTTATCAGGTTTATTGTAGTCATAAAAGGAAAGATGGAAAATGGAAATCCGAAATAGTATTTAGAAGTGTGAAATGCAATTAGAGGAATAGTGTGTCTCAGACTAATGCATGGTTCTCTCTTGTTTTACAGGAACACCTGCATTTTTATATGAGGCAGTGTCAAATAGTTTTGGGACCAGCTCTGTTAACAAGAAAGTACTTTAATTGTCTACGTTTACCTTCAAAATAGTTGTCCTAGAAGTCTCTTCGGCAGTTTGCGCCAGATCTCTACAACGGTGTCAAAACACAGTAGATAAATCTGGCGAGTAGGGTGGGAAGTGAGATCCTGTGGATTGTTCTCCGCCAATCATTATGCACATGTTGCTGAATAGTCATTTCGACATTTTTGGGGGTTGAGCTCGTTGAAGGTCTTCCCAATCTCTCGATTCCAGGGTTAGGGTTAGGCCGCACGTCAAAAATATGACATGTCAAACATCTCTGTGACAGATTTGCCCAGGTTTACGTTTGCTCTTAGTTCCAGCATGCTGTCCATGATGAAATCGTAGACTTCGTAAAGCACCTGGTCGGGATAGCACCATTAGTCACGTAACTTTTTGAAACCAACTTGTACGCTCAACTCGTGGAACAGCCCTTCTCATGCACCGAGATGTTATCAGGTTTATTGAAGTCGTAAAGTTGGAAAATGTAAATCCGAACTAGTATTCAGGAATGTGGAATGCATTAAGAGAATATATTAACATTTTAATGCAAGTTTCCAGACAAAAAGAAAGTTTCAGAGTGACGAGGCCATCAGTTTCTCACTTCTCTTATAATCCACTTTCTGGCCACTTTAACAGGAATACTTTTTTTTTTTTTTTTTTTAACAGTTTATTAAAAAAAATAAAAAAATAAAATAATTTTTAAGGAGTGAAAATGCATAAAAAGATTCGGCAAGGTTTGTCTGTACATCTAAACCATCCTTGGACACCCTGCTTTACTTCGTCATGAGGGAACCGCCATGACGGCCATCTTTGAAACGTTTACACCAATCAAATGTCCCACCCTCGGATTAGCTTCTTATCACCGTACTGTGTTCGAAGTCTTCCACACGTTTTATGCATTCGTTCACAATAAAAAATTCAATACCACGTGCTATTCATGCTCCAACACTGCTGTCTTAATTAACGGTCTCTGGACTGGCCTGCGACATGTGCGCCAGTAACAGGATACGCTAGCCACTTACTACCGAGCGTAGCACCACCACGCTAGCATCTATTTCTATACCTGTAAAATGAAAAGCCCCGGTTTAACTTGAACACCCATTGTAATACACTTGACCACGGACATCCAACCTCTGCATTTAATTTTCTAATGCGTTTCCATGTTTTTTTTCAGCTAACATTTTATAACTGGGTTTTCTCTATAGTCTATTCTTCAGGAGATGGAGGTAAAATGTTTCTCAGCTTCTAATGTTTTGCAGTGTGTTTTGTGGTTTTGCTGCATAGTACAGTTACTCCCTTCAGATGGCCCTTTTTTTTTTTTTTGTATACTGGCGTTACAGGTTCCATTACCATTTATAATGCAAGCCCAGGCCGGGACAGTCTGTCTCTCTACCGTGCTTGACCTGTGAGCTTGTAGATTTTGGATCCTGTCTTTCTCCACAGTTTGGACTCCATAACTTATTTTTGATTACGGTACTTTGGTGTTTATATCTGTGTTTTTTAGCACATTTTATTTTTTACTTCTGATGAGAGGTTTGCATCTTGTGGTCTTATTTGAATAGTGGATTGTCCCCAGATCCTGCTCCTAATATTGTTGGGCAATTTATACAAATCTTTCTCAACTGCTCAACCTTTTTTTTTTTTACTAGGACACCCTGTTTGAAACCACAATTTATTGTTAGTTCACCAGTGGTTTCTTTTTCCCCCCTCAGGACTTTCCAAATTGTTGAATCGGAACCCTGCTTCAACCCAATTATACGTAATGTTCGTGCAATGACTAACCTTAACTCTAGATATTTTCTCAGTTTTAAAACCATGTTGTTTTATATATATGCTTTAACACTGAACGCGGTCTCCACAGGTCAAACCCAAGGCTCAATTAATTTAAACTTTTTTACATTGTTCAAACAATTATTATACATTGTTTAAACAGGGCACGCCTTAGCATCAACAAACACTTCAGTTTTAGCAGTGGGTTCAAACGAACAGTGCCAGGTTGTTTAGCATCTGTTGAGAGGATAGTAAAAGCAAAATAATGTCGCTGATATTTTCACAGGGCTTGGGTTGTGCAAATGGTGCAAACGTTGTCCAAACTACTCAGTGATAAAGTTCAGTTTATTACGTATTTCTATAATCAAGCTCATGGCTACACAAACTCCATAAACCAACAGTGGCAATAAAACAGAGGATTCCAGAGGATGCCACGTTTGCTCCAAGTCAGCTCATTAAATGTCTGCCCTGATAGATTTGCCCCGCAACTGTAAGTGATATTACTGGAAGCATCCAGGAGCAACAAAAGCCCATGCAGGAAGCGATAGATGATCCAAAATCACAAAAGCGGGGCCACCGAGTGCTGAATAGGGTCGTGTGTAAAAATACACCTTCGAAGTATTGGTTTACTTTCTGGGGAAAGATATACTGAAAACTGTTGTTTGTATATTTGTATTATATATTTTTACAATGGAGATACATTTCGATGACCCCATATCAAGAAATCACATTACATACATAGACCTACTGTAGCCTACCCAGGAGTCTTAAAGAATGGTATATATAAATCTTAAAGAATTAAAGCAGTGTTTAAATAAATGCACAAGTGTGATCACACATAAAAGCAGAACCTACATTTACACTTAACCAGAGCGAAATAAGGGTTAAGGGTCTCACTCAAGTACCTAGCAGTAATCGTTTTTCGGTGGTGCTAGGATTTGAAAGAATGACCTTGTGATCAAAAGTCCAACATCCTATCCAATAAGCTACATCATGTATCTACATCAGTCTAAGAAGAAAAAACATCAGTTTTGGTGTCAAAAGGAATTGTTGCTGCTCATCAGTCTAAGAGGGGTTATAAGGCCATCTCCAAACAATAAAACATTTCAGCGAGAAGGATTGTTCATAGATGAAGAGTTGCCAGTCTTTTCAGGAGTGGGCATTCAGACGGAGTTTATTGTTCATGTAAATAAAAATAAAACTTGTTCAAACACGTGACTCCTTAGTGACAGCGTAAGACTAGAAACCAGTGGACGTTAACTTTTGCCTGAGATATTTTCCTCACCATTTGCAAATTTGAAGGGAGTAAAAAAAAAAGTCAAATTTAGTGATCACTTTGCTTAATTTATGTGAAATGGTTGATGCCAGTATGTAGAGAATGCCCAGATTTGCCTTCACTTCCTTTTTGGTGACCTAGACATCAGAATGTGTTTGGAGGTTATAGATCAAATGTCTGAGGAAATAGTTTTTATTGATCTCATGATTCTGTGATCTAGATTTTTTTTTTTTTTTGAGGAAAAAAAAAAATTGTGCTTCTTCCAGAGACTCGTTAGTCAGAAGAGTTACGATTAAGTGATGGGAAGTCCTCAAAGATTTTTGAATTCTAGTGTCTTCACTTTGACTTCAGCTTTACTTTGTGCAACCTAGATATTAATATTTGTAAGTTTTTTTATATATACACACTGAATAAAATTATAAACGCAACTCTTTTGTTTTTGCCTCAAAGACCCAAGACTTTTTCTATGTACACAAAAGGCCTATTTCTCTCAAATACTGTTTACAAATCTGTGTAAATCTGTGTTAGTGAGCACTTCTCCTTTGCCGAGATAATCCATCCACCTCACACGTGTGGCATATCAAGATGCTGATTAGACAGCATGATTATTGCACAGGTGTGCTTTATGCTGGCCACAATAAAAGACCACTCTAACGTGTGCAGTTTAACTGTATTGGGGAGGGTCCAAAAACTTCAGCTCATGAAAAATGTGGCAAAAACAAGTGTTACATTTATAATTTTGTTCAGTGTGTGTGTGCGTGTGTGTTATATATATATATATATATATATATATATATATATATATATATATATATATATATATATATATATATATATATATATAATTTTTTTATATATACACACATACACGTACAGGTGCATCTCCATAAATTAGAATATCATTAAAAAGTATATTTATTTTAGTAATTTGATACAAAAAGTGAAACTCGTATAATATATAGATTCATCACACAAAGACTGATATTTCATGTTTATATCATGTTTAATTTTGATGGTTTTGGCTAACATTTAACAAAAACCCTCCAATTCACCATCTCAAAAAAATTTAATACTTCATAAGAACAATCTAAAAATATTTTTATGAATTGTTGGCCTTTTGGAAAGAATGTTTATTTACTGTATATATACTCAATACTTGGTAGGGGCTCCTTTTACTTTAATTACTGCCTCAATTCAGTGTGGCATGGAGGTGGTATGAAGGCCCAGGTTTCTTTGACAGTGGCTTTCAGCTAATTTGCATTTTATGGTCTCTTGTTTCTCATTTTCCTCTGGACAATACTCCATAGATTCTCTATGGGGTTCAGGTCTGGTGAGTTTGCTGGAGAGTCAAATACACCAACACCATGGACATTTAACCAACTTTTGCTGCTTTTGGCAGCGTGGGCAGATGCCAAATCCTGCTAGAAAATGAAATCAGCATCTCCATAAAGCTGGTCAGCAGAGAGAAGCATGAACTGCTTTAAAACCTCCTGGTAGACGGCTATGCCGACCTTGGACTTGATAAAAGACAGTGGACCAACAACAGCAGATGACATGACTTCCTAAATCACCACTGACTGTGTAAACTTTACACTGGACCTCAAGCAACTTGGATTCTGTGCCTCTCCTATCTTCTTCCAGACTCTGGGACCTTGATTTCCAAATAAAATGAGCAACTGAGCAACAGTCCAGTCCTTTTTGTCCTTTACCCAGGTGAGACACCTCTGACGTTGTCTCTGGTTCAGGAGTGGCTTGACTCAAGGAATGCATCAGTTGTAGCCCATGGATACGTCTGTGAATGATGGCTCTTGAAACACTGACTCCAGCTGCAGTCCACTCTTTGAGAATCTCCCAAATTCTTGAATGGGCTTCGTTTCACCTTTACTACCACATCTTTTCCTTATATTCAACTTTCCATTAATGTGCTTGGATACAGCAGTCTGTGAACAGCAGCTTCTTTAGCGATGACCTTTTGTCTCTTTCCCGCCATTTGCAGGGTGTCAATGATCGTCTTCTGGACAAGTATCAAGTCAGCAGTCTTCCCCCATGATTTTGTAGCCTGAAACAGACTGAGACGCCATTTAAAGGCTCAGGAAACCTTTGCAGGTGTTTGAATTTAATGAGCTGATTAGCGTGTGACACCACAAGTCCAATATTGAACTTTTTCACAATATTCCAATTTTCTGAGATACTGAGTTTTGGGTTTTCATAAGCTGTAAGCCATAATCATCAAAATTAATAGAAATAAACACTTGAAATATATCAGTCTGTGTGTGATGAATCTGCATAAAGAGTTTCACTTTTTGTATTGAATAACTAAAATCAACTTTTTAATGCTGTTCTAATTTATTCAGAGGCACTTGTGTATATATAAATGTGAGTCACTCGTTTTAAATATTTAATCACGATTAATTGTATGATTTTTAATGAGTTTTCTCGTAAATAATCACCTTAATCCCATTTTTATACTCTAATCAACATGGACATGGACAAATATGAATGCTTTATGCAAATGTATGTTTATTATTAGTGAAACCAAACTCAACAACGAGCATGAAAACTAGACATGTATTGAAGGTCATATGTTTTTCCAAAGTAATTGGTCATGTCTATTAGACGCATTAAGAAAAAAGATCTTTTGCACTAAGCAGTTTACCTACACGAGCGTGTTTACATGTTCACATGGCTGGGCAGCTCGTGAAAAACACTCCAAACGGAACTCATGCTCCGTTTCCACACGGATGGTATTAATTGCCGGATGTGAGACTCTCTGCATTATTAAAACATACGTTTTAGCGCTTCCTTTTTTTCCGGTGGAGTTTTTCTTTATATCCGAGTATTGTTTTTTATTTCGCCTCTCTAATATTTATTTATTAATTTTGTATAAAAATGGTCAAACAAATGTGCGCTGCATTGATTGCGCATTATAAAATTTAAATGTCTGTCAAATGAATTTGCGTTAATGTGTTAATTTTGACAGATCTATCTATCTATCTATCTATCTATCTATAAATATATATTTATTTATTAGGGACGCACCGAAATGAAAATTCTTGACCGAAACCGAAAAAGAGGAAAGCAAGGCCGAAAACCGAAACACCGAAAGAAATTATGCCAATTATTATTACCATTGCATTTATGGCTATGACTGTGTACTAACCTTACTAAAATCAGGGCATTTCAATTGTATTAATTAATATTAAAGTTTCAAATTTTTGGTGGCCGAATATTCAGTGCATCCCTAATAAATAAATGTATATATATATATATATATATATATATATATATATATATATATATATATATATAAAATCACAAAATTTACGGTATGGTACTTACCTTGGATTTTAATCACAGTTCGGTTAAAAATAAGAGGGGGATAAATGTAAAACAAAATTGCATGACGTTTTTTTATTAATGCAGTTTGTTATTATTTGAGATTGTTTACATTTTACATAAATAAGATGCCTGTTGGTTAAATAATAGGATATTTTATACAAATAAAATAGAATATCAAATTAATGCAGTACACTTATTATATATAATTATAATTATTATAAGTTGAGTAATTTGAATCTGGCACAAATTAAATTGATAAAATAAATGTAAAGATTGAATTTAATAGTTTACATTTGTTAGATATTATTTGGGTAATACAGACAAGTGTGTGTTTTATAGTTATTACATTTTCTAACGATATGATATTTCAGCATACTTTAACAAATGTCTTTCTTCCATCCATCATTTATTCAGTCTCTCTGATTATTCCAAAGTTAAGTAATTTTTAGAGGACAGTACATCTGTACTGTATACAAGCTGCACACTGACTATTCTACTACACTGAGAAGATCTAGAGAAGATAGGGTGTGTGTGTGTGTGTGTGTGGGGATAGATAGATAGATTATATATATATATATATATATATATATATATATATATATATATATATATATATATATAGATATAGATATAGATATATATTATATTTTATGACGATGTCTCTCCGGGAACGTCTACATGGATATTGCAATCATGTCTCTAACACACTGTTTTGCTTTACCAGGACTGGATGTCTACAGCACCTACACAATGTTAAGCGTGAGAAAACGTTAAGAGCCAACGAAGTCCCGAAGCTGACGGTCCTCTCTCTAAATTGGGAAAGTTCACAAGTTCGACCTTGGGGCCTTTTGGATCGCTGCGATTGCTGCCCTTCTTCGCTACTGTCGACCTTCTTTTCTGTTGGAGGAGTAGCAGTGGGCCGCAAGAATGCATTTGATCGCTGCGCTGTGAGGAGAGCGAGAGAGAGACATGCGGACGTGGACAGGCTCATGGCGCTGGATCATGCTAGTGCTGTTAGCATGGGGCACTTTGCTGTTCTACATCGGCGGGCATCTGGTGCGTGACAGCGAACAGCCTGAGCATCCCAGCCGCGAGCTCTCCAAAATCTTAACTAAGCTCGAGCGACTTAAGCACCAGAACGAGGAGCTGCGCCGCATGGCGGAAACGCTCAGGTCGGTCTGCGCTTCTTCTACACTTTTTAGGCACCCCTTCTTAAACAACATAGAAGAGCAGTGTTGCTCCACCTGCATTTAATGATTGGCTTTGAGTAGAGGGACGAAATAGGGGCGAGCCAATGATAGTCATTGCTTTAACTTCAGCGAGGAAATATGATGTCAATGCAGTGTAATAACGGCTACAAGTTACTTCATAACACTACTTGATTGATTAAATAGTAATTTGAATGTGATGATGCCAACACTTAGACTACGCTCAGATTTTTGCACAGTAAACAAAAGTAAAGCATATATATATTTTTTTGTATTAGATTTGAATATTAGAGGTCGACCGATTCATCGGTTTTAGAGGTTAATCGGCACTTTTGCGAACGCTGGAACTATCGGCTATGTGCAAACATACATCTTGAGACGACTCACTTTGTCTCTACACACGAGACAGCGTGCTACAGATTTATTATTTAGAATTTATTTATTATATAATTTAATGTATAAATATATATTTCCCGTAGCACATTTTGATGATTGTGCTTTTTTATTTATTTAAATAAAGTTCAGTACTATTTTACGTGGAGTGTTTTGTTTGTTTGCTTTTTTTTTCCCCCCCAGTATCCATTGGCTATTATGATCTAACCAACAATCGGGATCAGTAAAATCCACTCGCAATATCTAGGTCAGGGCTCGAAATTGGGGTCGAGCAACAAAAAGCAGAGCAACAGAAAGTCTACAAAAAACTAAAGGGAATATTTAAAAACACCTCAGGAACTTAAATTATTAAAACAGTCTTTCTTTGAAAAGAAAAACAAGGCAAACAACAAACTCAGACACAAGGGACTTACAATAGGGAACTCTGGATAAGGCAGGAGACTCGAGAAGAAAACAAATCCGAAAAAACAGACCGTACAACATAACAAGCAAGCAAGAAAGGGGAATTTAAACACACAAGAGGGTAACAAGGCTCAGGTGGAAACAATAGGAGCTAATGAGGGACTCTGGAACACTTTGGCGACATCTGGTGGGGAAAAACAGGAACCACAAAAAAAGACAAACCCAAAACCTAATTGGAATCCCGCAGATCCTGACACACACACACACACACACACACACACACACAGGGCTGGCAAAAATTATAGTAGTAATAATCGCGATTAAATATTATATATATATATATATATATATTACTGTAATGCTTTGTGTTTTCATTTTTAGAATTTTTACCATTAACATTATTTGTAAATTCTTAGATCATCAGTCCTTTGTTTTATTTTTTAATGGAAAACTGAAATAATTTTTCAGACAAATAGTTTTACTTCTGTCTCGAATACAGTATATTAGATGTTAAATATAAACCCCTCTCATGGTAACTAAGCTATCTTGTTCTGCAGTAATTTTGCCCATTACTTTGGTTCACGCTCTTCTGAGTAGTTTGGCATCAATATATTTTGTTCATTGGCCCAGAAAAACATATGACAAGTTTGAAAAAGTGTGTTTCGTGTATTTTACAAGTGATGAGAAAAAGTACAACAATAGAATGAAACTTGAAAAGAAATTTGGCTGTGCACATTATTTTCAGAGAAATTGCATGTTTGCTTTAGTACTGGGACACTAATAGCGTCCGCCAGTTGCCAATCTGAGTTACATTTCAGATTGTGCTGTGTTTCTTCACAAACTTTTTCAGAAACCACAAACAAAAGGGAGCCCATTGAGCCATTGTAGCAGACTATATATTAATTGCATTTCAAATCCATTCTCAAATTTTTTGAGTGGCTCAGTAATTTCATGGATCTTTAGGCTTTTCATGTGGAACCATCCATAGCTGCACAGAGTGGTCTCCAATTAAAGAGAACTCTATCCAGAGGTAGGGTGCTGAGATGGATCAGGTGGACCTGAAGTGAAGAACAAGAAAGAAGCACTGGTCACTGGTACCTGAAGAGCATCAGAGAGAGAAAGAAAGAGAAGGAGAGTAGATGGGTGATGGGGAGAGATAGAGAGAGAGAGAGAAAGAAGTATGTAAGTGCAGAAAACAAAAAAACATGTTACTAATGTTTCATATCTTTGTATAATTAATCCAGTTTGTAGTTTTAATACCAAATTTGGAATTTGTACCAAAATGAAGAAAGATTAAATGCTGAAGAAATGCTGAGTCTCTGTTAAAATGGAAGCACGCAGAAGTTTAATAAAGTAATTGTAGAAAACATGAACACTAGTACAGAACGACTAGAATGATATTTTCATCAATGCTGTAAGTAAATAGAAAATTCTGCATTACACAAGTGTAGTTAATAAAAACCTGTACTTTCCTGCAGACTTTTAAACACATAGCAGAAGCACAGTATAAAACAATCATACAGATACAGCTTCAGTTAAAGCTCATGTCAAAAAGCAGGAGGAAGAGGAGGTGTGATTTCTGTTGCTATTTTAATTGTACTGGTGTACATATATATATATAAATATACTGTGTGTATATATATATATATATATATATATATATATATATATATATTCTAGTGTGTGTGTATATATGTGTGTGTGTGTTTTATTTGTGTATTGTTATAAATAACAATAAAATAACATACATATTTAAATGATTATATCAGAGCGTCTATTCTGTCCAGAGGCAAAAATTTATAAATTGCTACCATCCAAATACAGTGGAAGTTACACTGGTGCCACTTAGTGGCGCAACTAGGCAACTACCGTACATCCACATAAAGCACCAAATTGTTATATTCAATCCTAATGTCAAATACGGCTTCATTTAAATGTTTTGCGGCTCCATGCACGTTTTATATGGAAGGAGGGCCCAAAGGTTGTTGACCCCTGTTTTCGGGAAATCACAATGCTACAGATGTATAGACTGTTGGGTGTAAAATGTGGAGCAGGTCCACAAATGGATGCGATGGTCAGCTGTGTGTATACTTTTGCCCATATATAGCATATACAAATGTGCACATATGTCATAATCCATTTTTGTATTCACAGAAGTTTGATTAATACAATAGGGATTTTGGTGAGCATTATAAAGCATTGTATTTTATATAATTTAAAGCATTATAAAGCATTTTATTTATATATATTTACATATATACCTCTCGCTTTTTTTTCTCTCAGGTTACCAGAAGGTCAAATTGATGGGGACACTGGAGCTGCAGGGAAGCTTCGTAACCTTGAGGAGCAGTTACTCAGAGCCAAAGAGCAGATCAACTCATACCGCAGTCTACCTGTTGATGGTGAGATGAAAGACACTTGACATTTTGTAATATTTGTCTAATATTTTCTGTTCAGTAAAACAAATAAATAATTATTATAATCTATGTTATATTTACCAATTCAGAGAAGAAATATGTCAGGCTTTACAGGGTTAAATCTAAAAAGTTATCGCTATAAGTTTTTCCCTTATGAGCCATTCGGATATGATGGCGGTGAGGAAAGAGCTTTAAAACAATAAGAGGAAGAAACCCTCAGAGGAGTGAAACTCCAAGGGGAACTTTTTATCTACACCGGATAGTCACATTATAAACCATTCCTTGCGTACCTGTGTACTGAAAGTGTAAACAGATAATTAATTATAGTTTTAACATGAGGTCTCTTTTGTTAAACCACTTACTACAGATACTCAAGAAAACTGTTCCTGTCCATTTCAGTCCAAATCAGCTTTACAGTTTGTATTAGACATTCAGAAACCATGAATCTAAATAGTGCATCAGTCAGAAAGTATTCCGACCCACTGATTGAGCTTGAGAGGCTTTACAATAAAGAATGGCAGAAAACCCCGCTATTCAGGGGTCCTGAGTGTAGATTATTGAGGAAAAAAAAGAATTTGAATAAGTGTAGTATCAGCCTACAACAAACAAAACAAAAAAAGTGAAGGGTGGCTGAATACTTTCTTGGATGCACTGTATATTACAGAAATTTGACTGGTCATGGTCTATTTATCTGTGTATATTATATAATATAATATTAATTTTAATATTTATACTTATTTTTCTTTTAACTTATAATGAAAAACTGGAAAAAAACTGGTCATTATTTTAGTGGGATGGGATATAGCTCACAGCAGGTGTGGGCAATTAATTTTTTACAAGGGGCCACATGAGGAACCTGAATTGTGTCAGAGGGACACACCAGCGATAATATTTTAGGGATTCACCAAAATGAAAATTCATGCCAAATGTGAGGAAACCAATGCCGAAAACCGAAACATCGAAAGAAAAGATTGTCAATTATTAGAACCATTGCATTTATGGCTATGACTGTGTACTAACCTCATGAAAATCCCCTACAGACAGAGTGGGCATGCTCGGATTAACTTTTCTTTTCTGCGCCGCATTCTTCTCATATTTAGAATAGCAATCACGATGTTTGGATTTCAGGTGATAAATTAAACCTGATGTGGAGAAACTCTTTGCAGATTCACCCCCTCTTAAGATTTCAGCATTGCATGTTTTGCAAATTGATATCCGTGGGTCTTTTTCTGAGATATTGAAATAAGTCCACACCGCAGACATGTTGGCTCTTATTCAGATAACCGTGTGCTGGCTGCGCTTTTTAATTGCGTCATTACAATTGTGTTTCGGCCGTGTTGTTTCGGTGATTTAGGTATTTCGGCCGAAGATTTTTGGTGGCCGAATTTTCGGTGCAGCCCTATAATTTATGAATGGCCTCACGAATTTTAATGTGAGAAAGTTCATGCACAAATCATTCCACACATATCATGCGATCAATCAAACAAGTAAATTCTAGTTATCATAAGAAGTCGAGTGATAGTGGATTTTACAGATAGCTAGGTTGGATCGTACTTGCCGACAATCGATTATTCAACCTAAAGTTTTTAAATTGATACTGAATTAATATTTTTTTACTGAACTTTATTTAAAAAACTAAACTAAACGAATATGAATATATTACTGTAATTTGACAAAGATTTTTATTTTGAACATAAATATGCCGCACCCGTCTATAAGCCGCAGGTACCTACATTGAAACTAATGAACTTTACACAGGCTTTAACGAAAGACAGTGACTATAACACTGCTTGTATCTAAACAGTAGCCTACCGAGAAAGTCATAGTTCACTGTCTTCCTCCCTCCTTTCACAACAATTTCTCTCGAAAGTTTACCTTTTGGCATCGTCGTGCGTTTAAAAATCACCATTGGTGGAAGCTTTTCTCCCGATGTCGTGCGGTAATTATTTTAATAAACATTGAGGAAATAAGACTCCAAACTGAGACAAAAAAGTAACACTTCAAATAAACAGCATGTGCTATGTGTCAGTCTCTAGAGGCCTCTCTAGTGCTGTATAATGCAACCCGGAAAAACTATTGCTATGGATTTTTGCCAATAGCCAATAGTTTCAGCAATCAATTATTTGTGCCAATGGATCGGTCGACCTCTAGTGGTTATACAGAATGTAAAATATATAATAGGTGCAGGTTCTGGTAATACAATTGGTGTAAAACATCATATAAGTATGTATTATCACACACACCAAACAGTTTATTTAATGCTTTCAAGTCGTAAACTTTACGTAATTAAATCTATTCAGAGACTAAATATTGACTTGATTTTGTTTCATTGTTTATTATCATGAAGGAGAAGGGGGTCACTAATGGTCCCCTAAAATGTAATTATTCCGAATGTAATTCAATCTAGAGCCAATAGATGGATTCAAAGTTTGAAAAACCGAAACCGTCACAACACAGAAACTTTTTACTCCGAAAATCATGCTCTCTAAAATTCCACAATGGTGTTTTTGTGTTTAGGCCCCGGGAGAAAGCAAGAGGAGTTACGAAGAATGATTGAGAATGGGGTACGAGAATTGTGGTACTTTGTGCGCAGTGAGGTGAAGAAACTAGGCCACGTGGAGACCGGAGACCTGCAGAAACGCATCACCATGCTGCTGCAAGAGCTAGGCCACCATCAGAGGTGTTTATTGCACACACACTCAGAATACATGCATACAATACACAAGTCTCTGTTGTCTCCCGGCTGCAACACTTTTGCCTCAAGGGAACGTAACATTCATTATAAAATGTAAATCTTAATATGAATAACCCCACAGGAAATGCTAGGCTAGAAAGGGTTTCTCCATCAGTGAGGAATGAGACTAAGACATGGTCTGAGACACCCAGGAGCAGCCCATTCACCATAGCAATGTGTGGGAATATGAACCTTGAAAAAAGTTTCATAGGGCTGTCACTAAATTTATAGTGAAAGATTTTTTGCCTTTCACCACAGTGGAGTCAAGCTGCATCAGGTAAAGTAAGCAATAGATACCAGAATTTTGAAGTGCCTGTTTATTAAAAAAATATGCTTTATGTGCCTTTTTCTGTTTGCTTAGAGGCATTTGTAAACTGCTGTACTAAAGTTCAGCGTTGATAAAATAATTTGAAAATGTCAACATCTTTTCACATCATGCACCAAATTATAGAGAATAGTATTAATACTGGTATCAATAGGTACTGGTATGTAAATGATACCCATGCCTTGTCTCTGTGTATCATTAAGGCATTTAGCCCAGATTTACATCTTTCTATTGTTTTGTGGGAACAACCAAAAGCAAAAGAGCACTGGCAAGGTCCTTCACACCAGTCACCCATCTGTACTGGTTTAACATTCAGGGCCGTCATGACAGACTTGTACCACCTGAGCCAGGCTGATGGAGCTGGAGACTGGAGAGAGAAGGAGGCCAAAGATCTCTCAGACCTGGTCCAAAACAGGATAACATACCTACAGGTAAATCACACACAAACACACGCGCGCGCACACGCACACGCACACACACTCAAACACTCGCTTAATCTTTATTCGTTATGACACAGTTAGTGACTAGGGAAAAGGAGCCCAGTGGCGGCATCTGGTGGCAAAAAACAAGCACAGCCACATAATAAAAGATAATAATAATGATTAATTATTAATATAATATATAATATATAAATATAATTTTTTAATTTGTTTGACTGAAAAACATAAAAGGTTCAAAGAAGAATGACATATTGAATTTTTCCCATTAATGCACAAATTTCAAAGTTTAACCACAAAGCATTCTTGTCCCATCGTTAAAAAAATTTGTGCTCCTAAACAACACTGGGAGAAATAAAGTGAAATGTAATGTAAATTGTGAAGTGTGTAGCAGGGGTGTGACTACATGGGTATTTATAACAACGATTCAGCTTTTTGACGAGCCTGATCAGCCGGCACATGGATATAATATGCAGTAAGTCCCTGAATAAAACAGGCTTACGAACGTGCTCACGGAACGGAACCGAGGTTAATACACGAATATACAAATGTAATGCATAAAGAAATATCAAACACACAAAAAAACTGAAATTTAAATATTTGTACAATTTAAATCGATATAATTGTTGCTCTCATCGGCACAGAAGACTTCACATGTTCCTTGCCCTTGTTCTATATAATATAGATGGTTGAATGTTACAAGACCGAGCGACGTCTATCATCTTTTTCCCTCGGTCCAATCCCTCAATTATGTAGTTTCAGACAATGTCTGGCAGACACGTGAGCCACTTCGGCAATTTGTTGGCATTGATGAGTTTGCAATGTGAAGTTTTGTTTGCATCTGTGAAAGCAACTCAGATACTGTATGCAACTCACTGAAATGCTGAGAAACATAACTAGAGAAAACAAAGAAGGAAATCATTTCCTGAACTAAACACTGAATTATTACATTTTTGCATTGCAAAACTTCCCCGTTTCCTCTAAATACCTGCTTGCACTGCTGCTGCTTTGCATTTAAAATTCAAAATACTGCATTAACAGTGTGTGTGTGTTTGGTCGTATCATCACAATGACAATAAAGTCTCACTTTATATTTCTCTATTTATTTATTTTTTTATATTTCTTCTTCACCCCTCTTCTCATTTGTTTGCCATAACACGATTATCCATATCAAATGAGGCATTTATGTAATGCTTCATTTCCAAGCTCTTGAAGTAAAGAATATTGGTGCATTTCAGCATTTTGCACTGATTATTAATTATAGTTTTGTTGTTCTTTTACTGCATCCGAGTTCATTGCAGTTTTTTTATTTATAAACATTTTTTAAGTGCCGTTTTTATCTTTTTGTGCTGCTGAGTAATACCTTTCTATTGAATGACTGTAATCGGAAGGTTATAGACAGGTAATGATGTACTAAGTGCTTTCACTTATAGACCCACTGTCAGTGGTGATGCACAGTCTGTAAGTATTCGGACAGCTGTGGCTTTTTCTTGTTTTTTGCCTCCGTACACCACCACAGTGGATTCCACATAAAGCTGTCAACATGCGGTGAAAGTTTCAACAATTTGTAACAACAATGAGCTTCTGTTTTGTAAATGCGCACGTAGAAACCTAAGTGTGTTTGTGTCCAGAACCCACCAGACTGTGGAAAGGCACGCAAGCTGGTGTGTAACATCAATAAGGGCTGTGGTTACGGCTGCCAGCTTCATCACGTGGTCTACTGCTTCATGATCGCCTACGGAACCCAACGCACACTAATCCTGGAGTCACAGAACTGGCGCTATGCCACTGGAGGCTGGGAAACAGTCTTTAAACCAGTCAGTGAAACCTGCACTGACCGAACTGGAGCCTCTACTGGACACTGGTCAGGTAAATGCAGTACACAGTTACTACTCTTACAATCTTTAAATGTTAACACACATAGTTTTGCTCTGCATGGATACAGTAAAGTATTACAGTACAGTACACTATGATAACTTGCGTAGTATCAGTAGCACGTCTCTTATCAGGTTATAACGGTGAATTGGATATCGGAGTCTGCACTAAACGGTTTGAAGGTTGAAAATGTAGAAGTTGAAAGATTGTCATTTGAACTTTTTCACTTTTAAATTGTCACACTTTTTGTGTGCGCGTTTGTGTGTAGGTGAAAATAATGATCAGGCCATACAGGTGATTGAGTTGCCGATTGTGGACAGCCTCCACCCCCGTCCTCCTTACCTGCCCCTGGCTATCCCAGAGGATCTGGCTGAGCGTCTGCACCGGCTACACGGAGATCCCTCTGTCTGGTGGGTTTCTCAGTTCGTCAAATATCTGATCCGACCCCAGGCGTGGCTTGAGAAGGAGATCCGTGAAGTGACCGCCAAGCTGGGCTTCAAACACCCCGTCATTGGGTAGGAATAAAAAGATTAAAAAAAAACTATCACACATGAACGGTCCGTGTACCTTTTGGTCATTATAATTCCATTTTAGACAGAGAATTCGGAAACTGTAAAAAGACCGTCGTTTGTATTAACGCTTAAGGTGCAAGTGTGGATTGGGTAATCCGGCTTTGTGCCTTTGGGTGGATTCCAGAAGTTGACTGATGCGCATATGTTTTGTCCCCACCATTAGGTCATATATTAGTGACTTCATTTAAAATGATTTTCATTAAATATAGTAGATATCTATGTATGTAAAATAGCTCATACCTAACAAAAGAAATGTACGTGTGTCAGCAGGGTTCCTACGCATTTTTGGAAAAGTATGGAATTGATAAGTAATTAAAAAAATATAAAAGAAATATTTTGTGTTTTCATACTATTGCCCTATTCGGTTTTCTAAACTATAAAATCAAGAATTTGTACAAATGTTTTTTTGGTATAAAACAAAGGCTCAGGATAACTATTCAGGATAACACGTGAAAACGTTTCTGCGCACAAGTAAAACACAAGATACTTATTTAAAAATTGCGTCGTCGTTTTTCGAAAACGTTTCCGTTTTCACGGTCCACGCTGCGTCATGAAAACGCCGTATTCAAATGCATACATTTTGGAGAGCGTTTCTCAAAAAGCTATGTTTTAGTTGACTGAAAACGCCGTCTCGGCCAAAAGTTGTTAGGACCAGACTCTCATCGCTGCCGAAAGAACGCCGTTAGACCGGACTGTGATTGGTTGTTACATTGTGAAGCAGCGGTTGCCATTACAGTACAGCGCCCCATACTGTACCACTAAAGACAAGGAAAATATCAGAGATTCTGACTCTGACATGCATCAGAGATTGTAATGTAATGCATGTTATAGTTGGAATTTAAAATCGTTATTTCAGTCTGCATATTTGAGTCTGGAAATGTACGGAATCGCAATTTTTTTTTTTTTTAGGAATCTTGTGTTAGGTAGAGAAACAACCTATATAAACTGTATAAGCTCCACCCATTTCTGATCTGAAACTGCTGTGTTGTATTGCTTCAAGCCTTTTTCTGTTTTTGTTTCCCTTCGATTTTTTTTTCTGTGCACCCACAACTGAAACAAATGGAAAATGACTTGTTTTTGTTTCGTCGTTTGGTTCTGGAGTATTCGAAGAAAATAAAAACGGTCGTTTTTTATTTTCTATATGAAAATTAAATGACTAGAAGGTACACGGACCATGAATTGTTATATTAATAGACCTTTCTAATATGAGCTAAGAACTCTGGATTTCTATCTTTTTTTTTTTTCTTTTTTTTTATTAAGAAATTTTAAAAGTATGTGAGTTTTAAATTGTTTTTATTTAGGGCGCATTATACCATTACAGATAAAGGTGTCCATTCTTGCTATCATGGTACTCAGGGCACCATAAAAATCAGTGCATGTGGTAATGTGGAGTTGAATGCATTATTCTAGTCAAATGTGGTTAATAAGCTTTTCTCATTCCCTTTAAGAACCAAATCTGAGCTTTTTTTAGATTCGATATCTATCTTCCACAGATTTAATTGGGACTGGGATCTCATAGGACCAAGTGAGAAAGTCAGACGAGCAGTCAGTCAGATATAAAGTTCTTTACGTCTTCAGGCTGTGAATGTTGACTGTTAATTGGTTAAAACCCACCAGGAGCTTGATGTATTTGTGTCCAAAGATCATTAAAACCATACTTTCATTAAAGTAGAAGGGTTTATTATACAGTCGAAACCATTAGTAAGACAGCTGACAGTATCTAAGGAGGCCTGGAGGAATATAAAAGATTACAAATCAGATTAGACAAACTTTCACTATCGTATGCTCGTCCCTACCTCTGTTCAGAAGAATTTTAAATCAATACGTTTTTTCTTCAACTTTTAGCTGCCCAATAGACTTTCAGTGTGTCCCCCTTATTTAGAGACTTTCCTACCTGTTAGAAATGTAATAAAAACAGATTTAAAAAAAAGAACTTGTCAGTAGGTGTGTAGGCTTGTAATGGATTATCTATTTGTTTAGATTTTATTTCAATATCTGTTTTTGCTCACTATCACTTTTGTGTGAAATTAACTGCCTACACTTTTCCTGAATAATCAGCTTTAATGTATTATTATTATTATTAATATATATTTCTTAACATTTGCAAATTACATTCCTAAAGTAGGTGTACAGTTCCTACTAGAACTGTGACCAAGGAGGCTAAATCAGGTGTTGATCTATTGCAGAGTGCATGTACGAAGGACTGACAAAGTGGGAACTGAAGCTGCATTCCACCCCATAGAGGAGTACATGATGCATGTAGAGGACCAGTTCCAGAGCCTGGCACACCGCATGCACATCGACAAGAAGCGTGTTTACCTGGCAACTGATGACCCTTCATTACTGCAGGAGGCCAAGACTAAGTGTGTGAACGTGAAGACAAACAAAATGTGTATTTTTGACAACATAGAGTAGAATCTAGAAGATTTTATACTTCCTTAACATCTGAAACTCCAGATTGGTTTTCTAATTCACAACTCAGCGTCTCAACCTCTGATTAGCTTTAGTTCTCTGATTTTATAATCATTTATTTTTATTATTATTATTATTATTATTATTATTATTATTATTATTAAGTGCATTTCTGGAGCAAAGTTTCTGCATTATTGGCTCACAGTCTAGTGCCATTTACTGCTCTTTATAGTAATTGTTAATTGTATAGTAAATGTTTGAGTTCTTCAGTTTGGATGGTATCTCCACATTCATATGTCTGTAGTTCAGTTGTGTTTATACTGAATATTACTGAAATATTACTATGTTGTGCATCAGGTACCCAGATTACGAGTTCATCAGTGATAATTCCATATCCTGGTCAGCTGGCCTGCATAACCGCTACACTGAGAATTCATTGAGAGGAGTCATCCTTGACATCCACTTCCTGTCCCAGACCAACTTTTTGGTCTGCACCTTTTCATCCCAGGTCCTTACATATATATATTAAATGTTAACTCTCTCTCAGTATATATATATATATATATATATATATATATATATATATATACACACACACACACACACACACACACACACACACACACACACACAAAACAGGTATTCCCCAAGTTGTTTCTTCCCCACAATGGTTCTTACAATTTTTCTATCTTATGGTGGCGATAGCAATACGACAAAATTGTGAAAATAATTTATGTTTAGTGCAGCAGACAAACGTAGCAGCGTACACGGTGTGATACCAGGATGTTGCCAGGATGTACACATCTCCTGCCTTGTGAGATGCCTTACTCTCGCCAGTGATTAGCAGACTCCATTTGTCACTTTTAGTTCTTGTCTCTGTCCTTTTTATCTGCATCACCGGGCACTGAAACAGAGTGCCTTGATTAGTCTCAACAGCTACAGGTGTGCTTCCCACCTCTTATTTCATCCGGCTCCGCTCTCCACTTGCGAACCGGTGCTCATCCTTATACATACACTATATAGAAGTATTGGGACACTTGACCTTTCTTGTTATATGTGGTTCTTTTCCAAACTGTTACCACAAAGCTGCCACACAAATTTATAGGACGCCCCTGGATGTGTGGATGTGAGGTTTCCCCCTAAGCACAAAGCGCTAAATAAATAAATATTTAAAATGGTTTGAAGAGGAAGATTTTTAGTGGCCTGCTATAGGGACCTGATCTCAACCCTACTGAACACCTTTGAGATGAATTGGAACGCTAACTGCACCCCAGATCTCTTCACCTCACCTACATCAGTACCTGCCTTTACTAAGACCCTTGTGGCTGATGAACACATATGTCCACAAGCTCACTCCAAAATCTGGTCATCTTCCCAGAACAGTGGGGGGAATTATAAGAGCAATTTGGGACTAAATGTGGAATGCAATGCTCTGGCTAGGCCATGTCTCGACTTTTCGATTTTTTCAAGTTACAATGGGGTCATTGGGAACACATCTCCATCGTAGGTTGGGGACTACCTGTGTGTGTATGTATGTATG
The DNA here is from genome assembly GCF_014805685.1 of Silurus meridionalis. NCBI lineage: Eukaryota > Metazoa > Chordata > Actinopteri > Siluriformes > Siluridae > Silurus > Silurus meridionalis. The sequence goes on from NC_060891.1 coordinate 5,553,585, forward strand.
TAAATATGTATATATATTTTGACAGCCCTAATATATATATATAAATATATATATATATATATATATATATATATATATATATATATATATATATATATTAGGCTGTCAATTAAAATATTTAACCACGATTAATCGCATGATTGTCATGAGTTAACTCGTGATTATTCACAACTTAATTGCACATTTTTTTCTGTTCTAAATGTACCTTCAAATAATACTTTTAACGGTTTTAATACTCTAATCAGCATGGGCATGGACAAATATGGATGCTTCATGCAAATGTCTGTTTATTTTTAGTGAAACCAAACTCAACACAGAGCTTGAAGGCAAAATATTCTTGTAAATGTTTTAAAGTAATTATGGTGTTTTAAATTCCGTAAACCATCAGGACTTTTGCTTTCCACAAGGACGGTTTTAATTGGCAGGTGTGTGCTTCATGGCAGATTTTGGAGTAAAAGTCAAAAAATTATTTTTCGTTTTATTTTTTTATGCACTTCGAGTGAAAAGAAAGGACGTCGTCTTTTATATTTATTTAATTATATTTTCAATAATGGCCAAACAGCTGCATTAATCGCACCTTTATAAAAAAAAATATATTTATATATGAATAAAGTATAGAGCCTAATAACATTTCCATATAATTTTAAATGGTTAGATGCTTCTGACATTACAACTATAGTGCACTTGTGTCTGAGATTGTGTCTAAATTCTCTCCCATGAAAAGGTGTGTCGTGTGGCCTACGAGATCATGCAGACGCTGCACCCGGATGCCTCGTCCTATTTCTACTCACTGGACGATATCTATTACTTCGGGGGGCAGAACGCACACAATCAAGTGGCTGTTTATGCACACGAGCCCCACAACCAAGCAGAGATAGTGCTGGAGCCTGGAGATGTGATTGGAGTGGCTGGCAATCACTGGGATGGCTATTCGAAGGGCATCAACCGCAAGAGTGGTCGCACCGGCCTCTACCCCTCTTACAAGGTGAAGGAGAAAATTGAGACAGTGAAGTACCCCACTTACCACGAGGCCGACAAGCTGCTTAAGAAACAGTAAAGGTAGCAGGGAATGCTGGGAAAATTATTTTATACTGTATACTGGAATGAAGAAGGCCTGGACCTCCTGGACAGAGATGCACTTTGTGTGTGCAAAAGGGGGGTGGGGTGTATCAGTGGGCGAGCGTGTGAGGAAATGTGTGTCTGAATGTTAGAAATGTAAAAACTATGTATAAACTGGACACACGGGATCAGTGAACATGCTGCTGCAGGTGTTTTCCTAAAAACCCCAACTAAAATGAAGGCAAACGCATTTCAGATAATGTAAAATCACAAAGCAGTGGTTCAGGCAGCTTCAAATGAGGAATTCGAATTCGCACCTTGAGCTTGTGCTCTGTTATCCTGTGACGTTTCCCTCCAGTCGTTGACTACTTCATTACATCAGTCACACCACACACAAGCTTTTACTTTTTATTTCCTATCCTGTGTTTTTGAATACACAATTGTTAAACTATTTCCCAGAAGTCATGTTATCTGTCTGTGCGTTTCTTGGCGTGAAACAAGGATCCAAACAATGTGCCTGGGAGTAATAGCGGACGGATCGCAAGTGCTAAATTGTTCCGACTCCAGCGCCTTACAGAAGAATACACTCCCGACCTTCTACTCCTTGCTGTTCATTATGTTTTCGAAAGCTTATTTAATGTTAAATATAATGTTAAGAAAAAGGTAAAAAACAACAACACAGGAACTAAACATTTCCAGATAATTATTAAAAGAAATAATGATAAAGCTAGTAAAGAATATTATTAAGTATGATAAATAGAATCTCATTGTGGTAACATTTTAGTCTACTAGAGTGATTTAATATTTTATGTCTGTGTGAACTTTTCTAAACCGATCAAATAAACTTGATCAGCCATTGTGTACCTTTGTGCATGTCTTTGGTTGGCATTTTTCAGAGCTACTCCCTTAATTCCAACATGTTGTCTAGCAAGGAGTCTATTATGATTATCGATGTGAAAAATGCACTAAGGGCTGGCACTAAGGAAACATCCATGATCAGAGGCCCGTAGCAGGTATTTGTCCTGTGGAGATGCAAAAAAAAATAAATGTCTTTTGGAGGATGAAATGTGCAGTAAAGAATCTTGATTCTTTGCTTAAACTATAGCATTTAGCACCACCTACTCGAATGTACAATATGATATGCAAAACCTACATTTAATAAATAGTCCTAGAATTTTTCTAACCTATTTGGCTGCCACACTTCAATCAGTTTATGGAGGTGGCTCTGAAATGTCTGCTCACATAGCTGTAATTTATGACTGTTTTTTTTTTTTTTTTTTTTTTAACTAAATATTATAGACACACTCAGTACATGTTTCTAAGTATGTCTGCAAAGATTGTCTTTTAATTGTCTTTTAAAGTTCAAATAGTCTTTAAAAGTGCTTTTTAAAGAACCAAAAGTCTGCAGACATTTTCTGCAGTTGATACTGGCAAACTGAAAACAAGCAACAAAGGAACTGAAAGCCAGTTTGTTGCCCTGTTGTAATTTTTTGTGTTTTTAGTATAAAAAAAAAAAAATTGGTTCAGCGTAAAATGTAAGCGAAAACAGAATGCAATGATTTGTGAATTTAATCAATTTTATTCACGATAGAGCATAGAAAACATGCCATTAAAACTGAGGAAATGTACAGTTTTAAAAAAATATAAATAAAAGTCTTTCATGGCTGCAAAAGGTCTCAAAAAAAAATTATGATGGGGCACCAAAAGAATCAAAATGTGTTACTGAAAAGAAACAGCTGGAGGAACATTTTGCAGTTAATTATGTTATTTGGCATCCGGTCAGTGACATGGCTGGGTGTAAAAGAGTATCTTAAAGACTCAGTCTTTCAGAAGACGGGAAGATGGGCAGAGGTTTACCATAAATTTGTTTGTTTGTGAAACAATTTTTGAATAATGTTCCTCAACATCAAATTGTAAATACCTTGAATATCTCATCATCTACAGTACTTTAAAACTTATTTTCGGCTTCTCCCATTAGGAGTCGCCAGAGCGGATCATCCGTATTCATGATCCGCATGTTCGATTTGGCACGTTTTTACGCTGGATGTCCTTCCTAACGCGACCCTCCCCATTTATCCGTGCTTGGGACCGGCACACAAGAGTGCACTGGCTTGTGCAGTTCTAATGGCTGAGGCCAAAGCGCATTTAAAACCGAGTGAGGCAAAGTACAATACTGTTCTTTTTTTTTTTTTTTTTTTTTTTTATAATTTTTGGAAACCATGGAGACCCTAAAAATGAGGGGGACCATTTGGCTTGTTTTTTGTGCTCAGTTGAAAGTCCTGTATCTCTGATGGTATTGAGGAACAGTATTTTCCCAGTGCAGTATTGGAATGGGCAGCTTGCACATATTAAAGGTATATAAGGTTTAGATTGGAGACGCTCCACAAATGAGTGCGGCATGGGACAAGATCTAATTGGTGAATGCGGGTGCGGGCAGTAAAATACTTGTGTGTGTGTGCGTGTGTGTGTGTCAGTTTACAGACACAAGGTCGGAAGCTCTTGCGTGGTTCAGACTACTAGAGCACACCGAGACAAAATGTCTCAAGTGCAAGACAGAGGAGAATCACAGTGCTACAGAAATGACCTTCAATTTTAAATAAAAGGAACACAACAAAACCCTGGCCTGTTTTTTTTTTTATTATTATTATAAGATATCGTTTCAGTTGAGCGACTGCAAAATCCGTCCTGTGCAAGACTTGGAGCAGGATAAAATGGGAGATTATAATGTATCAGAGGTGGCAAAAGTACACACATTCTTTACTTAAGTAGAAGTACAGATCCTCATGTTTTAAAATACTCGGGTAAAAGTTGAAGTACTGATTATACTTTTTTACTTGAGTGAAAGTAAAGAAGTTTTGACTCAGACATATACTTAAGTAAAAAGTAGTTATTACTGCTACCTGTTTTAGCTGTTAACTGGACCTCACATCATAGATAGATAGATAGATAGATAGATAGATAGATAGATAGATAGATAGATAGATAGATAGATAGATAGATGGATGGATGGATGGATGGATGGATGGATGGATGGATGGATGGATGAAAGATAACCCCCCCAAAAAAAAAATCAAAAAGCACTTCTGTGGTAGCTCAGTGGGTTAAGGCTTGTGCCTGAACATGGTCCTTAATATAGTCCATGCTGGTGATAAGGTTTTAAAGCCAGTTCTACATGCCTTCTTTCTTACTGCGCTGGCATGAAACAAAGTATAAACCCTCCAAAAAGCACACATGCTTTTCAGCAGTGGTCGCTCAGTGGTTTAAGGCTTGTGCCTCATCTAAACATGCATCCCAGTCTGATCTCTTCCATGGTTCATCGGATTAAGGCTGGTGCCTCGTTGATGGTAAGGATCAGGATTTGAATCCTGCTAGTTGTGATGTCGGTTATGTTCCTGCTTCCTAAATCTTTCTTTAGCTTTATATGTTTGTGTTGATGGTTTAAAGGTAGATAGACCTGCTCTAAACAAACTTCCTGGCCTGTCTTCTCTGATGGTCCAGTGGGTTAAATCAGGTGTCGTGCTTTTGGTGGGGTTCAGGGTTTGAATCCCGCTTTCTGCCTGCCAGTCACGATCAGGATTCACTTCCTACATTTTTCTTTAGCGATATATTTTTGTTTTTGATGGGTTGAAAAGAAAGATAGACCTGCTCTAAACAAGCTTCCTGGCCTGTCCTCACCGATGGTTCAGTGGGTTAATGTTTGTGTCTCGCTGGTGGTGGGGATCTTGGTTCGAATCCTGCTATTTACAATGTGGGTTCATCTTGTGCTACTTACATCTGTATTTGCTTCCTACATCTTTCTTTAGTGTTAAATTCTTGTGTTGATGGTTTGAAAAGAAAGATAGACCTGCTCTAATCAAACTTCCCATCCTGTTTTTTCTTGATGGCTTAGTGGGTTAAGGCTGGTACTTTGCTAATGTTGGTGGTCAGGGTTCAAACCTGGCTTTCTGTCTGCTAGTCATGAGGTAGGTTAAATTCCTGATTCCTACATCTTCATATTCTTGTTTTGATGGGTAAAAAAGGAAGATAGACCTGCTCTAAACAAGCTTCCCGACTTGTCCTTTCTGATGGTTCAGTGGGTTAGTGCTAGTGCCTCGCTTATGGTGTGAATCAGGGTTCAAATCCTGCATTGTCCCTGCTAGTCATGAGATGGGTTTGCTTCCTAAGTCTGTCTTTAGCATTATATTGGTATTATATTATATTGTTATATTGTGTTGATGGTTTGAAAGAAAAGATAGACCTGCTCTAACAATCGACATAGCCTCTCCTTCCTGATGGTTCAGTGGGTTAAGACTTGTATTTTGCTGTTGGTGGGGTTCAGGGTTCGAATCCTGCTTTCTGTGTTTCTTTCTGGTGCTTTGAAGCATGAAACGAAGGATAAACCCCCCAAAAAAAGAAGGTGAGTTGTGGGACATGATGGCTTTGTGGTAAAAGCCTTGCCTCTGTGCTCAGAGGTTACTGGTTCAAATCTGGCTTGTCCCCACACTGGGTAAAGTGTGTGGTGACCAATGTAGTGGGTGACTGTGAGCAAAGGCTGTAAAGACCTGCTGGGTTAAAGCCTCAGGGAAAAAAAAAATATATATATATGTAAAATAATGAATATTGAGGGTGATAGTTTTGCATTTAGGGGTGGAGAGAAAAGATTTTTTTGGGCCAGGGTCGATACTTTTTTGGATGTTTTTGCTTCATAACCCCCTGTTTTCAGCTTCTCAGACACCAGGGGAGCAGACGCCTGATTATTGCCCCCCTGGTTCAGGATACGCCCTCTGAAACCGTCCACATCTGACCTTCCACGCAGCCATTTCTGACACCTTCCTCACTCTGGTCAACGGAACCTTCCACACTCTTAACTTTGAGCCCTGGCTGGGGTTTGAACCAGCAACCTCTCAACCCAGAGGCAAAGCTCTTCCAATTGAGCCACAGGATCTCCTGCAAGAACCTGATTTTTAGGACCTTTTTTGGTTCTTTTATAAAACTTTTTAAACAATTTAAAGGATCGCTAAGAGGTAGGAATTGAACCGGGTGAGTCAGATAGCAGAGGCCACATTACTAACCACTACACTACCAGAGGGGTGGCAAACAAGGCTTTGCTTATTGGACTCTTGGTTTTTCTATAGTTAAGAGACCACTGTTTTCTCTTAGATCATGATGGTAGAGGGTCAAAACTTCTCCTTCCTGTTCATTCTCTCAGTTACTCGAAGTCTATGAGAAGTGACTCAGGTACAAGAACCACATCTCCAACACCTGCACCACTGATATACCATGATTTACCAGCAACCAATTTTAATGACCTTTTATTGTTCTGTTCTGTAAATATGAAACTAGAGGTAAGAATCGAACCAGGAAAGTCTTTCATCATAGATCGCTAATGGCATTACTTTCAAAACTCAAAACTTTGTTAGACATGTAAATAAGCAGGGAAGATAGAGACAAAGACAAAGAGACACAGACACAGCTTTAGAAAGAGTGGGAAACAAATAGAGAGAAAGCAAGAGAGAGACATATACAGTGAGACAGAGACATTTACTAAAAGAGACACAGAGACAATTAGATAGAGAAAATAGAGAAACAAAGATAGCGAGATATAGCCACTTCCTGTTGGAAGTGTTTATCCCGAGCTACTCTTAATGATCTCATTTACTAAATGAGCAGTAGTGAGTTAAGTGCTTGCTCCGGTGCCCAAAACTGGCAGCTTGGAGGTGTTAAACATGTATCATATTTACAGCATGTGATATGTATGTAAGCATATGTACAGTGATTAAATATAAAGGCTATATCAGTGCAGAGATGTGTGGACATCATTAAGAGCCTTTGCTATGTTTCCACACGGACAGTTAATGAGGTGATACCGGAGAAACTGCACCTCTTCAAGTCAAGTCAGGAAGCTTATATATAGAAAATTATAGACATTTTACAGATTTGAATGATGTATTGTTTTTATCTGTACGATCAATAAAGACAGTAATTTATGTTTGTGTCGCCATTATGAGGGAAAAACCCACAAAGCGCCACCCAGAGGGTTAATTGTGTAAAACATGGCGGATTTGGTGTTTGATTTGAGACTTGGCGCAGAAATAAAACAAAAGTTTACTGATTAAAAATATTTTTATCTGGAGTTTATCTATTTATTTTATATCTAAGAAAGGACGTCGTGGATAAACGTATTTTTTGCGTATTAATTGCGCCTCTTTTTCATTTAGGTATTTATTGATGTATTTAAATTTTCTATAAAAATGGTGAAACAGAAATGCACGCTGAATTGATAGCGTTAATAAAATTTAGTGCCGTTTACAATAATTTTAATTTTGACAGCCAAATATACATATATATATACATACATACATACATACATTCAGACATATATATATATATATATATATATATATATATATATATATATATATATATATATATATATATATACAGTGCCCTCCACAATTATTGGCACCCCTGTTTAAGATGTGGTCGTGGACTTCTAAAATTCTCCTTTTTTAAAACAACATAGAACCCAAATGCAAAAAAGAGAAAATCCAACCTTTCATTTAAGTACATAACTTTGGTGGTAAAAAATCATACATTTAGAAAAAAAACCTTGAAATCATGTGTCCCACAATTATTGGCACCCCTAACAATTCCTCTGAAAAATTTAATTGTTTTTTTTGTATATATTTTCTGTAGTTGCTAAGGTTGGTCAGGGTATCTAGGGACTTTTAATTAGTAATTCATGATTTCCTGTTTCCTGGGGTATAAATATGACGTGACACAGAGGCCTAATTCTCTTACCCATTTGTCAACATGGCAAAGACAAGAGAACACACCATTCAAGTAAGGCAGATGTGTGTCGACCTTCATAAGTCAGGCAATGGCTACAAGAAAATAGCCACCGCCTTAACTTGCCGGTATCTACAGTCAGAGGAATCATTAAGAAGTTTAAAACAACTGGAACAGTGACAAACAAGGCTGGAAGAGGTCCCAAGTTTATCTTGCCACAACGCACAGTGAGGAGGATGGTAAGAGAAGTAAAAATTTCCCAAGCTCACCGTCACAGAATTGCATCAAAGAGTGGCATCTTGGGGTCACAGAGTCTCCAAAACAACCATCAGACGCTCTCTACATGCCAACAAGCTGTTTGGGAGGCATGCAAGGAAAAAGCCTTTTCTCACTAACACTCACAAACGTAAACGCCTGGAGTTTGCTAAGCGGTACTGGGACTTCAACTGGGATCGTGTGCTTTGGTCAGATGAGACTAAGATTGAGCTTTTGGCAACAAACACTCTAAGTGGGTCTGGCGTAAAACAAAAGATGAGTATGCCAAAAAGCACCTAATGCCCACCGTGAAGTATGGTGGAGGATCTGTGATGCTGTGGGCCTGTTTCTCTTCCAAAGGCCCTGGGAACCTTGTTAGGGTGCATGGCATTATGAACGCTTTGAAGTACCAGGATATTTTAAATAAAAACCTGATGGCCTCTGCCAGAAAGCTGAAGATGGGTCGTCATTGGGTCTTTCAGCAGGATAATGATCCAAAACATGTGGCAAAATCTACACAAAAGTGGTTCAGCAGTCACAAACTCAAGGTCCTCCCATGGCCATCTCAGTCCCCAGACCTCAACCCAATCGAAAACCTGTGGGGCGAGCTAAAGAGAAGAGTGCATAAGAGAGGACCCAGGACACTGGATGATCTAGAAAGATTGTGCAAAGAAGAATGGTCAAAATCCCTCTCTGTGTTCTCCAATCTTGTGAAATGTTATAGGAGGAGATTAAGTGCTGTCTTGTTGGCAAAAGGATGTTGTACAAAGTATTAACATCAGGTGCCAATAATTGTGGCACACATGATTTCAAGTTTTTTTTTCTAAATGTGTGATTTTTTTTACCACCAAAGTAATGTACTTAAATAAAAGGTTGGATTTTTCTCTTTTTTTGCATTTGGGTTCTATGTTGTTTTAAAAAAAAGGAGAATTTTTGAAGTCCACGACCACATCGTAAACAGGGTGCCAATAATTGTATGGCACTGTATGTATATATATATATATATATATATATATATATATATATATATATATATATATATATATATATATATATAAATACAAAACGAATTAAAAATCTTGTTACCTAATGAATGTATCCAGGCTGAAGATCCACATATAGAACACAAGCAGAGAAAGATGATGATGATCAGGAATGTGTCTGTTCTCAGACATGTTTACATCACTGACTCCCTCTGTCTCATCCACATTAACCCCAAACTTCTTACTGCCTTCTGCCTGCTGATTTCCTAGCTCCGTAAACTAATCTACATCTGTGGTGAGTGAGAGTCAGGACTTTATACACCAGTGGATTGAAAAAGACACGCAATGACAGAAAATCGTTTGTTCTGCTTTCACTGTTCCGCAGTGAAAATAAAAAATAATATTTCACCAAATAAATGGATTAAAACTAAAGTAACGAGCCGGTTTTGAAAATGTAAGAAGTAAAAAGTACAGATATTTGTATAAAAATGTAATGAGTAAAAGTAAAAACTACTACTGAAAAAGTAGTCACTTATCTGGGTGACACTGAATGCCCATTCATTACAGTTCCATCATTGCTGAAGTGTAGTGTTCAGGTGCTTAAATGCAAACACCAACCTGTGGTCCTGAGCCAATGTAGTGTAATGTTAATAAAACTATTTAAAACTAAAACAGAAAAAGCTATTTAAGCATTACACTGCACTCACTTCTATAAAAATAAAAAACAATCCATTAAAAAAGAAACAAAAGTATTTATTTCTCTTTGAACACCTCCAAACCGAATGCCATATCTTGCACCTCAAAGTTCTCAAGTCTCAAAGGTGACATTTGGCGCCACCCAATGTTGAGAATGAGGTTGTGATTCTCTCGTGGTTTCTTCCTCATGATATCTCAGGACATTTTTATTTGCCACTGTTGCCACTGGTTTGCTTATTAGGGATAAACTTATAGGCACTAAAATTATACTTACTACAAGTATACATTTAACTTGCATTACCTATTTATCTTTGTAAAGCTGTTTTGGGACAATGGTTAAAAGAGCTATAGAAATAAAACTGGATAGATTTGAATTAATTATAAAAATAAATAAATAAATAAATAAATAAATAAAAACACGTAAACACACACACACGCTCACACACACACACACGCAGGCACGCGATCGTTCACACGTTCAAGCGTTTCGGTGTGTGTGTGTGTGTGTGCTGTAGCCCAGATCTCAATGTGAATAAAAAGTGTACACGTACTGTACCTAGTCCTGATCCCAGTCCCTCTACTCTGTACACATGGGAGATCATTTCACTGCGGGGATTTAAAGCGTGGATGCGGCTGCAGCATCATGTGAGTTTTCTGCGCTTGTTGGTCAGAGATTTGGCCATAATGCTGTACTGCGGTGTTGGAAAAAGCGCCTGTACAGGAGTAGAAAGTAGCAGTAAATGTTGATCTGTCATGCGAGTGCTGGAAAAGAAAATCCGCAGTGTGCCCTCAAATTCTACAGAGATGTGTGTGTGTGTGTCGTAATTAGTACATGATGGAGGTATTATAATAGTCAAGCCTGAACCTTGCGGAGAAGCAATTAGTCAGTGAGCGAAGAAAGGAGGGGGGAATGCCGCAGAGAGAGAAAGAGGGAGAGAGAGCGAGAGAGAGAGAGAGAGGGGGTGGGCTTCTAGCTTCTGGCATTGGTGATGCGGGAGAATTTTTCTATAATGCTTTCTTTTCCATTTTAAACTGCATAGCTCAGAATAGATTGATGGTTTATAGACCTTTATAACTCACAGACGAATGGGAATAGGAAGGTAATGGGAAGTGGTCCAGCCGGATGTTGGGGATGATGCGCATCCCCTGACAGGATGCATTCCTATGTTGTTACATTGTAACTACGCTGATCTTGGAGCAACGTTTTCTTCAGGAACCCAAACTATTAGCAGTTCTTCTGAAACAGTGGGAAATCCGTTTGCGTGTGAGCCGCTGCTGCTGTGTGCATACGGTAACTCGTGCTGGTCCCTCAGGTGAAGATGAGACGGAGATATATCTGTGGCTACACGACCTGAACGAAAAGGGTTGGTGCTTCACTGTTGTCGCAGGACATGGAATTCAACGCTGGAGCCAGGTCTGCCAGGTATCAACTTCTGCTTGCACTGTGTTCATTAGTGTGTAGTAATTATATCAAATGATGCACCATGGACCAGAGTTCAGGTATGGCTGTGTGCGCATCTCTGTATTAGGATGTCGCATCCTGTAGGAGGCGCTGTTATAGGACCCACACTGAAATAGGCTTGAGCCACTAGAGCCTGCACACCCGTGGGTCCCAACGCAAATAATTGCGGCACGGGACGAGATTTGATGGGTGAATGCGGGTAAAATACTCGTGTGTGTGGGTTGCAGGAGAATACAATCATTCGTGTGACTCCCGCAAAATAGTCTTGAAAATATTACAAAAAGAATAGATTGCTAAAAACAAATAAACTGATAGGTATCTACACCACAAAAGCAACAATGACAACTTAAATACAAGAAAACGATTTGCAGGCACAAGGTCGTAAGTGATCTCGCGCGTGGTTCATGTGTGGTAGACTATTCGAGCACGCCGAGGCACAATGTAGGCATAATGAAGCGCAAGACAGAGGAGAAACACTGACTGCTACAGAAATTACCTTCTTTATTAAAGAAAGGAACACTTTCTTACAAGATATAGTTTCAGTTGATGTTCTATGTTCGAAAAAGTTCCTTGTTCATGTCCATGTTCATCATTTACTCACGTGAGTGATCTTCAGTACCACTCACATTACATCACTTCATTACCATAAACTGTTTACATGCTGTTTTTGCACATCTTTTCTGCTATTGCTCTCAACATTTTGTTTACATTTTTGTTACTGTTCACTTCATGTCTCTTACACACTACAGTGTGTAATATACAACAGGTTTACTGGCAGAGCTATTTTGTGTTTTGTGTATTTGTCTTGCACTGTCCTGTATTCTCTTGCACTGTCTTATGTTGTCTTTGCACTGTTTGCACCAGGTTGCACACGATGCACTTTATGTGGCGAGGACACTTACTAGTCCTTAGCTCTGTGTTTTCTGTTTTCGTGTGATTGTTGTTGTATGTAGCATCAGGGTTCTGGAGAAACGTTGTTTCATTTTACTGTATACTGCGTCAGCTATATATGGTTGAAATGACAATAAAAGCTTCTTGACTTGACTTGACTTGACATGACAAAGTCGAACTCAAAAAAACGGAACGTTTGTTAATTTTCCGTTTCTTTTTCATTCATATTTAAAAGGAAAGCAAGTGAAACAGCAACAACAAAAAAAGAAGCAGTTAGTACATTAAAAATTAAAACTACTTATACATTTTACCTGGAAAACACAGGTCTCTAATTCACACCTCAAAGAAGGTTACAGGCAAAACCAATCACTCTAATGATTTATGATAGAATTAAGAAAACTCAAATTATGCATAAAACCAAGCCAACTCTGACTGACATTACTGAAAATTCTGTGTTCAGTACTAGAAGTGTCTTCTTCTTCTTTTGGCTTCTCCTATTAGGGGTCGCCACAGCAGATCATCCGTTTCCAATCCCCCTTGTCCTCTACATCTGCCTCTTTTTCTTTTTTTTCTATTATTTAAACCTAAGGTATTTCTCATGACTCAAAAGGACTGATATTATCTGCTGAGCAATGATAATTTCATCAAAGAGGAAAGCACATGAGGCGATGCTTCACTCGGTCAGGTCTCGGCTCAGCAGACATTATATAGCATATGGCATAGCTACCAGATTTGTGTGATTTTCACATTTCAGCAGTTTCCTTGGATAATTTTTTTCTTTGCTTTTTAAAGGCCAGTCATTTGCCCTTATGAAACACAACAGCATCGCTTTCACAAGCACTGGAAACACCATCTAACAAAGATGTTTATGAAATGAAAGCTGCATTAGTTAAGAGTTCACTGGATTGTTGGCAGCTAAAATATTAATCACTGCATAATTACATCCAATCATAGGTATATGCTTATGTAAATCCAAACAGTGAGACACAACTCTCCTAAGATCTTATACCACCAAATCTCATTGGGCTTATTTTCTGGACTTTCTCAGGTCGTGTGGCTGCAACACAAGCTCAAATTGTGATTTGTTCATTGTTGTATATGAGCTGTTTAAAAGAACACAATTTGCTTTCCAAGATGCCTTAGTGATAAGTCATAGAGCCCTTTAAGGATTGGTCCTGCCCTTTCTCTCAGTTTTTAAATAAAATATACGACCTGCCTAATATATATATATATATATATATATATATATATATATATATATATATATATATATATATATATATACTCTATACTCTATACTCTATAGTTATACATAATACTTTAATATACTTCTATTTATTTAGTTATTTAGTTTTTTTATATTCCATTTCTATTTTCATATATATATGTTGGACAGTCATAAAAAATCTATCTCTGTTCGTTTAATGCTATGACTTTGTTCTGAGTGTAAATGCTTTCACATATGCATAGGCAGTGGAATCATTAGACCACCCTATAACCACATACAGTTGTGAAAATGAAAGTACTCCCTCTTTGAATTCCTTGGTTTTATTCGGAGGTCGACCAATTAATTGTTTTTGCTGATTAATTAGCTCTGATAGTTGGAACTGTCAGCTATCAGCAAAAATCCATACCAATAGTTTTTCCGGCTTACAATCTGCTATCATTGGCGGCCTCTAGAGGTGAATCACTGATGCCACGTGCTGTTTGTTTTTTTTAATTAAGATATTCTTATTTATTGCATTTTGCACATTTTCATGATTCAGTAATGTTTCTTTTTAGTTTTTAATTTTTAAATCCATGATCAGTTGACCTCTAGTTTAAAGATAAGAGATAATAAAAATCATCTGGTCCACATCGGATCTTAGATTTAGGAAAATACAACTTCAAATTAACAACACGACATATTACACCATATTATTTATTTTTCAAAAATAAGTCAAAATGGAGAAAACATGTGTGAACTACAGCTTGTGATGCAATAGCTTGGAGAACCACCTTTAGCAGGTGTTAGAGTAATCGTGTTCTGTATGACTTTATTACTCTTATAGTGAGGTTCATTGAGTTCATTGAGGTTTGCAGGAATTTGTTTATGTACAGATTTCTTAAGGTCCTGCCACGCTGTTTCAGTAAGGTTAAGTGCAGGTTAAGGTCTGGACTTTGAAGTGGGCCATTGCAACACCTTGATTATGTTCTTTTTCTGCGTTCTGTTGTAGAATTGTCCTGTTGCATTACTCAGTTTTGGCAAAGTTTCAGCTGTTGGACAGCTGGCCTCATATTTGTTTCATACTTTGATAGACAGAGGAGCTAATAGCCAAATCAATGACTGCAAGTTGCCCAGGTTCTCTGGCTGCAAGTCTAAATTATTACCACTTCCCCTCAAACACTGTGTTCGATAGTTGGTATTAGGATCTGTGAACAAACTTCTAACAAATTCACTTCATGTTGGCTTATCACCATGAGTTAAGATAACAGGAGTATTTTAAATACTTTTCTGCCAGTTTATTTTATTATCAATTACTAAATCTTGCTTTGGGTCATATATTATTGTACAATGAAATTCAGATGTAAATGGTTGCACCCCAGGGATCAGAGCCTCAATAATTTTTACCCATTTAGCAACACTTCTACACACATCCCAATTTATTGCCTCTAGCCAGTACATGTTAGCATTTGATTCTGTTTCTACTATTCAGATAATGTTGCTCTTTATCCTTTATTATGTGCCCTTTTCATTTTACTTCTGTGCCTTGCATGCTTTTGTTTTTTCCTTTTGTTCTTCCACTCTCCCTGTTCCTAATGTTTACTACTGAACCTTTGGTAAAACATATGGAAGAGGGTCTTTTTTCTTAGGCATCTGAACATTGAAAGTAAAGAATGCTATTTTCTTTCTCGTTTTAATTGCTTTTTTTATCTTTAACTTTTCATGTTTCCATTTTCCTCACAACACCACATCAAATCTTCCTTCTTCTTGACATTCTGTGCTCATGTCTTTTATCCCCATTTCTTTGTAAGTTTGCTTAAAGTATGCCTAGACACTTTCATTCAGTTTCTACTGTGAGTTTACCATGGTTATTTTTGGCATTCTATCTGTTTATAAACTGTTTATAAAATGTGTGTTTGCACTACAATCTACAACTATTACCATTTTGTAATGTATTACATACATTTAAATAATGGATCAACTATTCTGATTTAGAGACTGATTGAGTTTTTTTTTTTTTGCATACTCAGTACAGATGCTCTCAGTTTCACATCTGTTTTCTTCTCCACACTCGTCATTAAGTGACCTGCCAAATTTAGCCCTTTTTCCAATTCGCTTCTTTGACATGGTAAACAGGATTTATGCCTACCAATTCATACCTCTGCCAATACGCTTTCTTAGCACAACACAAGGCTATCCATAGGATTTAGTATGCTTGTCTGCTTTTTTTTTTTCTGAAATTCTTCAAAGCCACCTTAATAGTAAAAACAGATATTTTGCATTCTTTTTGGAGACCAAAATACATGACATACGTTTGCAATACGGGCGATACCGCAATGAGACTTTTGAGGTGTTTTAAGTGCCGTTTGCTTCAAGAGGAGAACAGCAGTGGAAGATGTTGAGAGGTCAGTCACATCTTCAAGAGCTCAACAATCGAAAATGTCTAAACAATTCGGCAACTTGTTAATGATGACCGTCTGAGAACGATCCACATGATCTCACTTCCGCACACACCCTTCTCACCAGTTTTGGCACCTGCGGACTTTGCCCTCTTCCCAAAGATAAAGATCCAGCTCAAAGGTTGCAGTTTTGACACCACTGTGGAAATCCAGAAGGTTCTTGACATGCTTTAAAAAGGAGACGTCCAGGACATATTTCAGAAGTGGGAGTAATCCTGGGAGCATTTCTTTCTTGTAAACAGAGCTAGTCTTATAACCTCATATAAGCAACATCTGCGTAATTTTTGTTGTAGCAATATCTTTATGGAAAAATCTCTTAAATGTTCAAGGTTTGTCTGATGAACTCAACTTTAACATACTCCTACCACATACTACACTGCACAAACTACCAAATCTCTTTGGAGTCGATAGTAGATAATAGATCACACAAATAATAGATTTTTTTTTCTTGAAATATATATTCTTATGATAAATGCCGAGATAGGAAAGAGAATACTGGATGCAAAGTTGCACCATGACAGATTACATATAAGGAAAAACTCCTGAAACTCTCTTTACGTGTACAAAAACCCCCAAAAATTGCTTTAATTTAAAATAGCACACAAACAGATTGATTGAAAATACTGACCTATGCAGATTGAGAATACAGATTTAAGCATATTGTCCATCCATTTGTGAGGTGCTTAATGAAGATCTACTTTATTATAGCTCCTGTGCTGAACAATGCAGCATTTCAGATGCAGTTTTGCTTACTAATTCAGAACTCACACATGTAGTACAGTGCAGGCTTGCAGTCTTAACAGAACTGCAGCATAAGCACATATGGTAATGCGCATGCGCATTTAATGTATTCCCATCCACCTCTATGAGGATCTGCTGTTCTTTCTGCCCTCAGAAAGCTCAGAAAGACAGTCCCTCTGCCATTTTCTGGACATGAAGGACTGTTTCTTACATGCAGTAATATTTGTGTTTTGTTTGTCCCTCTATGCATACCTCATCTCTCGCTCTCACTCTCTCTCACTGTTTTTCTCACCCTCCAATTCTGTGTGTGTGTGTGTGTGTGTGTGTGTGTGTGTGTGTGTGTGTGTGTGTGTGTGTATATGTGCTTGTTTGTATATAATTCAATTAGACACCACAGAATGCGTTCCCGTAGCTCGGACAGATCCAACACCGTGAAGCGTGCATCAGTTGCAAGAGACAGCATAATTGAGGACATCCTTGTTCCAACCAAAAGCACGGTGAGACCTATGAAAACATTTCCTGCTACTTTTATTCTCTTTAGTTTTTTGCCCAACCCTGAGAGTCCACATTGAATAATTAAAATAATGTGTGCATCTTGACTATAAAATGTTCATTTTGTATGCTTTTTGTCATGATTTACATTAAAGCAAGTTTATTCACTTAATTTGTATTGCACTTTTCACAATTGACTTTGTCTCAAGGCAGCTTTACAGAGATAAAGAGTTTATAAAGTTGTATAAACTACTGACAAAAGACTTGACTAAATAAATGTGTTTTTACCCCAGCCCAAACACTATTGTTGTATGACACCAACATGAAGGAGAAAGCGTGATGGTCTGAGTGGTGCTTCATGCAATACCCTCTGGTAAACATCAATGTAATGACCCAAAACATACCTACAGGCTGGGTCAGAACCACTTTAGAAGAATTGATCAAGACAGTTAATGGAATTACCAGCACTTAAAACTTAAACTCTACCAAGCTTATATATCCCCCTGCCAACTGAAAGAAGAAATTGGCTAGAGTCAACTTTGCCCCCTGTTTTGTGACCACCTTAAAGTAAAAAATCTGATGTGCCAGATATAACAGAGTAATCTGCGAGTTAGTATTTCTCATGCAATAGAGCCATTGGCGCAGGAAGTAGTCTAAATAGAGAGTAAAGGGCTGTCCCAGCTGATAGTCTTGGAGGGTGAGGACCCATAATTCGATTTCCAGGCACTCCTTTTCATAGTGTTGTACAGTCTGGATTGCAGTGAGAGCTTATAGCTGATGTATGGCACAGGGCACTCCTCCCCCTTCACCAACCAGGGAAAACACATCCCCAGCTCCCAGTCAGAGGCATTCATCTGTAAAACAAAAAGGAGATAGTGCACATTGGTCCTGGAAATGGCTGGGCTTCCCGGAGTGCCAGCAGGCCAACCCATGCTTCTCTCCAACACATTATGATATCAGAATATCCTACCTGTGGGGACAAAAACAGACAGATGTGTCCATAAGGAGGTAGAGGGAGAGAAGTGTAAGTGTGGGGCACCGGCCTTGGGGGATCCTCATTTCTGAGAAATGGGTATGTGGGAGAGCAGGGTGAGGAAGAGGCAGAATGAGAAGGAGAGAGGGAACATGAGAGGAAAAGTTGCCTGTCCTGGGTACACCACCAAATGGTCTTCAGACAGCTGGAACTGGACCCACTTTACCATGCTTATTAGGAGTCAGGTGAAATACTGCTCCAGAGTCAACAGGTTGATTTATTTATTTTTGTGTCACGCTCCTTCTCCAGCAGCCACTACCATCCAGTGCTGCAAAGCAGCTGCATGAACGCAAATGGCCAGCCAACCTCATGAAGTGTTAGAAGTGGAAGCGCTGTCTGTGCTGCTCAGGGGGTTACTGCTGACCCGCTGGAGAATTTACCAGCGGGTCAGCCTTGCATGGTGGCCACGTGCTCATACAACTCAAGGAAAGCCTAGGCATCACCCATTTTGTTGAGCAGGATGTAGGTGGCAGCTGTCGTGGCTGCTGTTGGAGCACTCTGTTTCTTGAGCACACTGCAAAATGCCCTCTAGTCCTCCCCTTTGAAGCATTGCCTGATAGTGTTGATCCTGCTCTGTGTGCAGTTGAAGAAGGGCTTGGTGTTGTGTCTGCTGGAGCTCTGCAAGGGCTTTGACCAGCTCACTTAGTGGTGAAGACTCCATGGTGGCATAAATTAACAACTCTTCCAAATTTCTTAGATTTTGGCACCAGTGTAGAGAGCTCACTGGCTTGGGTGGAAGAAAGAGGTTATGAATTCTCCAAAAACAAACTGGCTTTATTCAGACAGAATCATGCTTGTATGAATCATTTTTCCTTTTTAAGTGTTTAAGCCTTTACACACTTACACAGTAAGTATAAATTACATTTAAATCTTAAAACATATAAAAATGCAATAGAACTGTTTAATAAAAGCACATAAATGTATGATGTAGCAGCTGTACAAATTTGGTCCTAAGGTGGAAATGAAGCAAACATAATGGCAAATAATGAGCCTGCTAAATGTAAATGGGTGAGTTGCAAAACTGAGGTGTTTAGTATCTTAAAATAATGAAATCCTTCCCATTAAATGCATTTGTAGGACTTAGCAAACAGACCCTAAAATTACTTTATAATCACTATAACCTCCTTATACTGTAGTTCAGTGGGTCAGGGATTAAAAAATAGCATTAAACCAAAACTCTGATGGGGGCCACAGTACAACATCACTTCAGCGATGAGCCACCAAAGGTAATTTTAGGTTTCTTAATAAAAAAATTTAAAATCCAACTTTTTATGGCCATAGCTGAAACACATTACCATTATTTTACTGCCCAGTGGGTAAATCGTGTTTTTACAAGATCTCTCACTGTACATATCTTCATGTGTGTGTGTGTGTGTGTGTGTGTGTGTGTGTGTGTGTGTGTGTGTGTGTTTTATGTGTGACATATTTCCAGCACCTCTCAGTCACTCGGGAACAGAATGAACATTTCAGGCATTATAGCTGGACTCCAGACACAGTGAACCATGCACAGAACACCCTGTCCAGTCCCATCCACTCAGGGTAAGTGAGACAGTATTATTATAAAGTATTCTCATTGTGATTTTATAAGTCTAAAGTATTTAGTTTATTATGAAAAAATATATATAATAAAATATATAATAATAATTAAGTTGCCTTAAGGTGCCTCCCAATTCTTTTGTTTATTGCTAACACACACCTCTCAATGCTGACAATGCATCAGAGCAAAAACCAAGCCAAGAGGTCAGAGGAACTGCATGCAAAGCTCAGAGGCTGTATTGTTATAAGGCACAAATCTGGAGCAGACTATAAAAAAATTGCTGCTGCTCCGGAGATTCCCAAGAGCACAATGGCCTACATAAGTCTCAAATCTAAGACGTTTGGCACAACCAGGACTATTCCAAGAGCTGGTCACCTGGCCAAACTGAGCAATCAGGGGAGAAGGCCTTAGTAAGAGAACCCGAATGTCACCCTATCTGAGATCTGGAGATCCTGTTTGGAGACAAAGTTCCAAAAGCACAATCATCACTGCAGCCTTCCACTGATCTGGGCTTTATGGCAAGGTAACTAGATGGAAGCCTGCTTGGAGTTTGCCAACAACCACCTGAAGGGTTCAGAGATATCCTCAATAAAAACCTGTTCCACAGTGCCCACAACCTCAGACTGGGCCAAAAGTTCACTTTCCTACAGGACAACTCTGTGAATGTTTTAGAGTAGCCCAGTCAGAGCCCTGACTTTATTTATTTTAATTGTTAAATTATTAAAGATTATTATTAAATATATATGCATAGAGGAACCAGACTCACAAGGTAACCCAGCCTTATCTCCGTGACACCAACTGTTGAACACCTCACAATGATGGAACTATAATTCTTTTCCACTGGACAGAAAAAGAAAAAAGAGAGAGAGAGAGAGAGAGAGAGAGAGAGAGAGAGAGAGAGAGAGACAAAGAGCAAGAGAGAGAGGCGACAGGGAGAGGGAAACCTTATTTTTTGTCCTGATGGTTAAACACTGTGTATTACGATTAGTGTGAAAAAAGCCATGACAGAGCAGACCCAGTGAGACAGGCATGACGGATGTCTGGCATATAAGACGGCCCACCACACCATCATCAACAAACATAAGATTTGTGTGCAGACTTGCACACACTTTGCATTCTCTCAGTCACCCTTATAAGGTTGTCACCTTAATTGGTTTAAAAACAATCCCAAACCATCTCAACTAGATTTAGATCGGGTGATTGTAGAGGCCAGGTCACTCTCCTTCTTGGACAAAAAGCTCAGAGATAACCTAGAGATGAGTTTGGGGTCATTGTCCTGTTGGAAAACAAGTGATGGCCCTTTCAGTGCAAACCAGATGGGATGACGTGTCACTGCAGAATGCTTTGGTAGCCATGCTGGTTAAGTGTGGCCTTAATTTTTAAGTCACCAACAGTGCCACCAGTAAAGCACCTCAATTTCCTCTTCCATGCTTCACAGTGGCAACTACACATTCAGAAATCATCCATTCACCTTTCAACAGAGGCATAAGAGTCAGAACCAACATTTTTTAATTTGGACTCATCAGACCATAAATATAAGTAGAACCTACATAAAAACCTAAAATCTTAGAGAACTGATGCTTGCCTGGAAACATAAGATGATCTGTTACATCTGGTGCTCTGGCTCCCAGTATACATCTAACCTGTGCTGCTGGTGCCTTGAAGGGCCTAGCTAATTTCATGTGCCTTAGAATAGAGTTCTATAACCAGAGCTCTTTCATGGTTTCTCAGTCCATGTTTCCCTGAAGAGAGCAAACCTGTTAGACATGCTAAGCAGAATAGTGCTCCTATGGGAGAGCTTAAGTGTTAGCTTTGGTGATGCGAGTATGCCGTGAGTCCACTCTGAATGGTGGGATTCCTAAGTCTGCCTAATTAAACTGTACTGCTCTCACTCTCACTAACCCTCTTTAAAATCTGGACATGATCCTCTAATACTGGGATCTTCTCTGACAGAGAGCAAACTACCCTACCTTTTTTTTTTACTAACAAAACTATTACTAGCAACAAAGAAAGACAGACTAAACATTCCATACTCCACACACTGAAAAAGCTGGATGTTTGTAATATAGATACTAGGTTTGTTTAGCTTGTTTGTTCACAGTTCCACCAGGAATGGTCTCCAATTTCTGTTTTTAAACAGGAAAAAAGTGGTTATCCAAAAGTGAAATGTTAAAATGCTGAAAAAAAAAAAAAAAAAAGCTTGCCGCAAACTATTTGAAAACAGAAAACTATGTTGTCACATCCAACGGCTAAGATCAAACAGCTATCGGCCAATGGCTTACATCAATACTTTGGTAAAATAACAAATTACAAATCAGATGCATAACAAAACTGAAGAAACTGTTGAAGAAAACTGAAAACTGTTGATTGTGTTGTTTCAGTTGATTGTGCACAAGTGTGTAATCAGAAATTAGGTAAAAGTGAATTCAGTAATTCAGTAACGGTTGTTGAGAAGTGGCTGTGGTGGCCATATTTGAGACCATAATGCGTTCTGGAAGTGTTGACCTGATATCACCAAACGTTCTTTGTTTGCATTTGTTCCTTTTTTTCCCAGCCATATTTTCTTTCTTTTTTTTTTTTTCTTTTGTAAAACTTTCCCTTAATTTCTTTGTTTCTTTTCTTTTCTTTCTTTCTTGCTTGCTTTCCAGCTTTCATTTTTTTTTACTTTCTACTTTCTTTCTTATTTTTATCATTAGTTAACACACACAGCAGTGTAATACTCTCTCTCTCTCTCTCTCTCTCTCTCTCTCTCTCTCTCTCTCTCTCTCCTAACTCACCTTGCTCTTGACAGGTTCCTGGTGAGCTTCATGGTGGATGCCAGAGGTGGCTCTATGAGAGGAAGTCGTCATAATGGCATGCGCATTATCATCCCACCCAGGAGGTGTCCAGCACCAACACGAGTCACATGTCGTTTGTCAAAGCGCCAATGCCTGCCATATCCATCCCCCATGTTGGAGGGTGAGGGGCTTGTTAGCAGGCTAGTAGAAGTGGGACCAGTTGGAGCACATTTTTTGGGGTAAGACTGACCCTAAAATCTTGATTCAAATTAGGTATTATAAAGGCCCATGGTCTTGTTTAGCTATATTATAAAATCAAATCTCTAAAATAATGCTTTCCTAGTAATTTTCATTTATTAGGTTTCCTTAACACTCCAGATTTATAATTATTTCTAAAACAGAACACAACATGTTGGTTGAAGTTTTTCAACTTGTTAATAGCCTTCTCAACTTTCCATGGTTCCATGGTTTCAAGCATATAGATTTGCTGAAACAGGCAACTGTGTCATCAGCATAATAGTCGAAGTTACTACATTTATGAACCATTTTACCTAGAGCATTTATAACAGAACAGTCTAACATAACCTTGTGGAACATAACATAACCTTGTGGAACAGTTCCAGAAATGCAAGGAGCTACATCCATGAACAGAGGCTAATAGCAGGTCATTTTTTACTTTTTTATCCAATGCTGCTTCTGTTATACGATGAGGTACAAAGCCAAAATTAGAAATTTGTTAAATGTTATTTCTGTATAGGTGAGCATACTGTATCTGTTTGAAACATCCTTTTCTAGGCTTTTTATTGATAAAGGGAAAGCTTAATATTGGCCTATAGTACAGACGACAAAACTGATACAAAAATGATTGACATTGTTTAAACAAAATAAGTATTATATTGCAGTACAAAACTAACAATTATGTTTATAAATATATATAATTTTAATGGTTTTCAGGTCAGTCATTGTGGAGATCCCACATTTTGGCTCAATGCGTGAAAAGGAACGTGAGTTGATTGTACTACGCAGTGATAATGGTGAAACATGGAAAGAGCATCACTATGACTGCCGTCCAGAAGATATCTTTGCTCTGCTGAATGGCATGGATGAAGGTAAATTAAATTAAGAAGAATTGTGAAAATTGCTATTACATAAAGCTTGACCTTGCTATGTGTACAAAGTGTATGACAGTAGCAGCCTCCAGTGCTCTAGTCATGCTAATGTATATATATATTTATTAATAGTACATGTACTCGTACCAAAATTTTACAGTACAGGGCTTTCGGTGCAATAATTATGCAATCCTTTTTACGTGTGGAACACTGTTAAAATCCTAAATCCATCATGAACATATTAAGTGGTGGACCGCAAGTTTGTTTAGTCTCCGCCTCGCACTTTGTGTACTTTTATTATTATTATTATTTATTTGAAGACATACAAAATAATCTCAGGGGTATTAAAAATAAACGAGTCATGCAGTGCAGTGTCACTGTGGCTACTGTCAGGGATCCACCTGCCACGCCCCCTTTGGTGGCTCTCTATGCCTCCGCTCTCTCCAGAGCTCCAGGCCTAATCACGCTCACCTGGAGCTCATCACCACTCCACCCCGCTCCTACATAAACCCCTCATTCACACCCACTCCCTGTTTGTTATTGAATGTGTTAGGTGTTACATACTGCTGCATGGGATCACTGGTGCATGCAGTACTTTATGCAATCCGTTCCATTCGGAATCTACTATCCGGTACCGGCTGCGCTTCTCCTTCCCGTGCATCTCGGATCCGCTACACCTCTCCCCAAGCGCACTTCGGACTCTCGCAACCTAAGGACCGCAGTGTGTGTGTGAGTGTGCGTGCGCGTGTGTGTGTGTGTGTGTGTGTGTGTCTCTCTTCCTCAATCCTGTCATTAAACCTGAGCGAGCTGTATTCTGGCTTCTGCCTCCTGTTTCACTCGCACCCTGACAGAATAACGAACCTCTGAAAAGGAATATTAAAAAAAAAAAAAAAAAAAAAGGAGAAGGAAAATGATCGGATTACCGCCTTGGTCCCGGCGCGAACCGAACTTTGGAGGTAGGATTCATGCCGCGATAAAACGGCCACCAAGCTCCGCCTCAGGGAAAACCCAGAAGTCCGCTGCCGTTTCACGCGGGTCATGCTCGGCAGCGCCACGCCCCCGTGATGACGTCATGGATTTCCCGGCTCGCTTCTCCGGCGACAGGGCTGAGTGGGGCGGGTTTATACACAGCGTCGGTGTACACATGGACCTTTATTCCTCCTCTTACCCCACTAAAGCGCAACTGGAGGCGAATTCGGCTCGTGCGCCCGGTTTATCCGGCTTCTCACCAGGGAACTAGGGATGGTCACCGCGGATCTCCACCATCTCTCTCCCGCTCCCGAGAGCACGGATCCACTCCATTGTTTCCCGGAGAGCTTGGTTCCGCACCAGATTATCCCGGAGAGCTCTGCTCCGTCCCAGGACCTCCAGGGGATCACTACCCTGCTCCAGGCCCTGCTCCAGGCCCTCCAGGATGGCACCGCTTCACCCCAGGACATCCAGGAGATCTCTGCCCTGCTCCAGGTCCTGCAGGACGGCTCTGCTCTGCCCCCGGGCCTTCAGGAGATCCTCACCCTGCTCCAGGACCTCCAAGAGAGCACAGCTCTGCCCCAGGACCTCCATGAGAGCCCAGCTCTGCCCCAGGACCTCCATGAGAGCCCAGCTCCACTCCTGGACCTCCAGGAGAGCCCAGCTCCACTTCTGGACCTCCAGGAGAGCTCAGCTCCGTTCCAGGAGCTCCAGGAGAGCTCAGCTCTGTTCCAGGACCTCCAGGAGAGCTCAGCTTTGTTCCAGGACCTCCAGGAGAGCCCAGCTCTGCCCCAGGACCTCCATGAGAGCCCAGCTTTGCTCCTGGACCTCCAGGATAGCCCAGCTCCACTTCTGGACCTCCAGGAGAGCTCAGCTCCGTTCCAGGGCCTCCAGGAGAGCTCGGCTCCGTTCCAGGACCTCCAGGAGAGCTCAGCTTTGTTCCAGGACCTCCAGGAGAGCTCAGCTCCGTTCCAGGACCTCCAGGAGAGCCCAGCTCCATTCCAGGACCTCCAGGAGAGCCCAGCTCTGCCCCAGGACCTCCATGAGAGCCCAGCTCCGCTCCTGGACCTCCAGGAGAGCTCAGCTCCACTTCTGGACCTCCAGGAGAGCTCAGCTCCGTTCCAGGACCTCCAGGAGAGCTCAGCTCCGTTCCAGGACCTCCAGGAGAGCTCAGCTTTGTTCCAGGACCTCCAGGAGAGCTCAGCTTCATTCCAGGACCTCCAGGAGAGCTCAGCTCCGCTCCAGGACCTCCAGGAGAGCTCAGCTCCTCTCCAGGTCTCCACAGAGAGCTCCTCACTGTCCCAGAGCGTCTCCAAGAGCTCCTCTCAGCTCCAGCATGTCTCCGAGAGCTCCTCTCAGCTCCAGTATGTCTCCGGGAGCTCCTCTTAGCTCCAGCATGTCTCCGAGAGCTCCTCTCAGCTCCAAGGTCTTCAGGCGAGCTCAGTTTCACTCCAGGATCACCAGGACAGCTCCGTTCCGCCCTGTGGCCGCGAGAGGAACGTCGTGCCACCGCCTGGCCACGAAAGGAACGTCGTGCCACCGCCTGGCCGCAAAAGGGACGTCGAACAGCCGCCTGGTCGCAAGAGGGTTGTCGAACATCAGCATGTCCAGCAGTCCATCAGCATGTGGACTTTGCAACGAGAGGAGCGAACATGCTGGATCTTGTTTACACAAACATCCCCGGCATGTATCGTGTGGAGCCCCGCCCCCATCTCGGATATTTAGACCACTGCTCTGTTATGTTCATTCCAGCATACAGACCGCTCATCAGACGCTCTAAACCGGTTCTGAAACAGGTGAAAACCTGGCCAGATGGAGCTACTTCTGCTCTTCAGGACTGTTTTGAATGCACTGACTGGGACATGTTTAGAGAGGCTGCAACCAATGGCGATTCCATCAACTTGGAGGAGTACACATCATCAGTGACCTGCTACATCAGCAAGTGTGTTGATGATGTGACCATCTCCAAGACCATCACTACACGCTCCAACCAGAAGCCGTGAATGACTGCAAATGTGCGTGCGCTGTTGAAACAAAGAGACTCTGCCTTTAGAACAGGGGACAAGATGGCCTTAAAAACAGCAAGGGCCAAACTGTCTCGTGCCATCAGAGAGGCGAAGAGCACACACGCGAAGAAAATCCACAACCACTTCCAGGACAGCGGAGACACCCGGCGCATGTGGCAGGGCATCCAGGTGATCACGAATTACAAGACCACTTCACCTGCTTGTGACCGTGACGCCTCCCTCCCAGATGCGCTGAACGACTTCTACGCCCGGTTTGAGGTACAGAACAACGTGGTGGCGAGGAAGACCATCCCTCCTCCCACTGACCAGGTGCTCTGTCTAACCACAGCTGAAGTGAGGTAAACTTTATGCAGAGTTAACCCACGGAAGTCTGCTGGACCTGACAACATTCCTGGCAGAGTGCTCAGGGAATGTGCAGAACAACTAGCAGATGTCTTCACTGACATCTTCAACATCTCCCTGAGCAGCAACGTTGTTCCCACGTGCCTCAAGACAACGATCATTGTTCCTGTGCCGAAGAAACCGACTGTCTCCTGCCTTAATGACTATCGTCCCGTCGTGCTCACTCCCATCGTGATGAAGTGCTTCGAGAGGCTCTTCATGAGGCACATCAAGACACAGCTTCCACCCTCCCTGGACCCCATGCAGTTTGCGGTATCGTCCAAACCGTTCCACGGACGATGCCATCTCCACAACCCTCCATCTGGCCCTCACCCACCTGGATAACAAGGACTCATATGTACGAATGCTGTTCATTGACTTCAGTTCAGCATTCAACACAATCATTCCTCAGCACCTGATTGAAAAGTTGAACCTTCTGGGCCTGAACACCTCCCTCTGCAACTGGATCCTGGACTTCCTGACTGGGAGACCTCAGTCAGTCCGGATCGGGAACAGCATCTCCAGCACCACCACACTGAGCACTGGAGCCCCTCAGGGCTGTGTGCTCAGTCCACTGCTGTTCACTCTGCTGACTCACGACTGTGCACCAACGCACAGCTCAAATCATATCATCAAGTTTGCCGATGACACGACCGTGGTGGGTCTAATCAGCAAGAACGACGAGTCAGCATATAGAGAGGAGGTGCAACGGTTAACTGCCTGGTGTGGAGCTAACAACCTGTCTCTGAACGTGGACAAAACGAAGAGATGGTTGTGGACTTTAGGAGAGCACAGAAGCCATCAGGCTTCTCAACACACAGAACTGAAACAGAACTCACACACACACACTCACACTCACACACACTCAATCAAATGTGTGTTACCGAACTGTACAACCTGGACTAAACACAATCATCACTCATCTCAAACCACTCCACCATTTATCTATTTATTATTATTTATACTCGCACCTTGTACTACAGTAGAATGTTTACATGCTGTCTTTGCACCTTTGTATTCAGTATAATGTTTACATGCTGCCTTTGCACCTCTTTGCTGCTGTTTTTTTGCACTACATTGTTCTGTTCTGTTCTATTTGTATTCTCTCCTGGGTATAGTTTTTTTTTACATTTCTCCTTGACAGTACTGTATAATCAAGTATACAGTAGGTTTACTAGTCGGCGCTATACTTGGTTTTTTGTCTTTTGTCTTGTCTTGAGTTGTCTGTCTGCACTGTCTGTCTGTACTGTTTTTTTTGTTTGCACTGTTTGCACCAGGTTGCACTCGATGCACTTTATGTTTGTGTTGCAGCTCTATGCTGCTGTTGTTTAGTGTAGCACCAGGGTTCCGGAGGAACGTTGTTTCGTTTTTACTGTGTACTGTGTACCACTGTGTATAGTAAAAAATGACAATAAAAGCCTCTTGACCTTGACTTGACCTTGAAAAGCCGCCTGGTCGCAAGAGGGTCGTCACACCGCCGCCTGGCCACGAGAAGGAGGTCATATCGACTCCGACCGCCTATGAAGGTGGCCCACGGTTCCTCAGACAGCCCCAGGTCCCTTCCAGAGCCATCTGGCAGTGATGTGGCGGTCCCAGACTCTTCTGAGGGCGACACCACAGCCCCATGCTTTTCTGATGGTGACGTCTCGCCTCAGAGCTCCTCCGATGGCGACGTCTCGCCTCCGAGCTCCTCCGATGGCGACGTCTCACCTCCGAGCTCCTCCGATGGCGACGTCTCGCCTCCGAGCGCCTCCGATGGCGACGTCTCTCTCCTGACCTTCTTCGACGACGTCTCATCCCCGGGCTCCTCCGTCGGCGATGTCTCACCCCCGGGCTCCTCCGTTGGCGGCCTCTCGGCCCCCGGGCTCCTCCGTTGGCGGCGTCTCGCCTAAGAGCTCCTCCGAAGGTGACGTATCACCTAAGAGCTCCTCCGATGGCGATGTCTCTCCTCCGAGCTCCTCCGAAGGCGACGTCTATCCTCCGAAGCTCCTCCGAAGGCGACGTCTCTCTCCTGACCTCCTTCGGCGATGTCTCACCCCCGGGCTCCTCCGTCGGCGACGTCTTGCCCCCGGGCTCCTCCGTCCGTGGCCTCTCGCCCCCGGGCTCCTCCGTCGGCGGCGTCTCGCCTAAGAGCTCCTCCGAAGGCGACGTATCGCCCAAGAGCTCCTCCGACGAAGACGTCTCAGCCCCAAGTCCCCCAAAAGGCGAAGCCACATCTCCTAGACCATCTGAAGGCGAAGTCACGCCTCAGCATTTCGCTCCATGCGACGTTTCGCCTCCGGGTTCCTCTCCGGCCGAGGTAACACCTCCATGTCCCCTTCCTGGCGATGTCTCCTGACCTTTCCAGTGGGCATCAATCCGCCCCTGATTGCCGCCGAGTACGTCACTCGGTCTCAGGTCTCTGCTACAGGCGGTTCTGATCAGGTCCCTTTCGACCCTGGATGGACACCGGGGTCCTCTTTCGAGTGCCCTGGCCCTCCAGGCATCAGTGGGTTTGGGGCGTCAGGTGCCGCCCCCTCTGGGGTGGTAATGCCAGGGATCCACCTGGCTCTCTATGCCTCCGCTCTCCCTAGAGCTCCAGGTTTAACCACGCACACCTGGGGCTCATCATCAATCATGCCTCCACTCTCTCTAGAGCTCCAGGCCTAATCATGCTCACCTGAAGCTCATCACCACTCCACCCTGCTCCTACATAAACCCCTCATTCACACCCACTCCCCGTTCGTTATTGAATGTGTTAGGTGTTACATACTGCTGCATGGGTTCACTGGTGCATGCAGTACTCTATGCAATCCGTTCCATTCAGAATCTACTATCCGGTACCAGCTGCGCTTCTCCTCCTGTGCATCTCGGATACGCTACACCTCTCCCCAAGCGCACTTCGGACTCTCGCAACCTAAGGACTGCAGTGTGTGTGAGTGTGCGTGCATGCATGTGTGCGTGTGTGTGTGTGTGTGTGTGTGAGTGTCTCTCTTCCTTAACCCTGTCATTAAAACTGAGCGAGCTGTATTCCGGCTTCCGCCTCCTGTTTCACTCGCACCCTGACAGCTACTCAATCCATACCAGAAATAAGTTTTTATTTGTGCATGCATGAAAAAGCTAAAGACTACATAGCGCTAGCTTTAGCCGCTAACCAGAAAGTGGCTAGCAATTGATGCTATAATATGGATTATTTAGTGTTTTATGCTCAGCTTCAAGAATTGCTCTTAAAAGAAGAAAATATCGAGCAGGCGAATAAATGACGGATTGAAGGAATGAAGACATTTGTTAACGTATGCTAAAAATAAGTAGAACAGTTAATAAGATCATATAATGTCTTCTTATTTTTGACAATTTAATTGATTATTTCATTTAATCAATATAATAGAACGTTAATAAAAAAAATTAATTAATTACATTTTTATTTTTGTAAAATATTATAAAATATATAAATTTAACCAAGCAGGCATTTTATTAAAAATTGTTTTAAAAATGTAAACTGTTCAAATGTTGATCAAAAATGTTAATAATAATAAACTGTATTAATAAATAACGACAACCAATTATATGTCTTGCATTTCTTCCCCCTAACCTTACCAAAATTGAACCGAACCTGCAATGTTATAAATTAGTGTGGTGTACTTGTGTACTTAAGATTGTAGGAGTTACATTAGTCGTTTCATGCATTTGTTACCTGGGCCTTCAGTGGGGACTTACCCAACTTAATACCACCACTATCACATCGCAATTATAGAAACCATAAATACTATACAAAAACTCAATATAACAACATGTGGTATTACAGAGAGAGAGGCATTTTGCATATGGAGGGTGAATACCATTTTACTAAAGCAAGCTCCAAACCTCTACACTACAACTGCAACTGTGCACCTACATCATCTGGAGCAGTTCAAAACCAATATTTGTCTAATAACATGACAAAAACATAAAATTTAAATAAAATACTACCTGCTCACAGAGATGCATACTCATAATTTGTGCTGCTCCTAAGAGGCTGTAAGCCAGTGGTACCGCTCGTATTCACTAGTTTTGAAGTGGTAAACAAACCCCAACAAACCCTTTTCCGGGCTGAGACAAGCTAGCTAGCTTCGGGGTTGGCAGACCTCTCCTCACAATGTCTAGCTTTTCTGGAAAAAAGTATGTCCGAGACCC
This sequence comes from Silurus meridionalis, assembly GCF_014805685.1. Lineage (NCBI taxonomy): Eukaryota > Metazoa > Chordata > Actinopteri > Siluriformes > Siluridae > Silurus > Silurus meridionalis. Next base: position 5,584,580 of record NC_060891.1, read on the forward strand.
TTTAGATGGTCTTTAGATGCACTAGAATAAAATTTTGCATTCACTTGAAGTTGGAAAACCAAACCTGTTCCAGTATGGCATTGCCCCCCTGCACAAAGTGGGCTCCTTAAAGATATGGTTTACGTGCTTTAAAAAAGAAAGATCTTGAGTGGCCTGCTATAGAGCTCTGATCTCATCCTTTGGGATGGATTGAAAAGCTGACTACACCCCAAGCCTACATCAGTGCATGCCTTTTGTAATACCCTGGTGGCTAATGAACAAAAATATCCATAAGTGTACCAAATTTACTGCACTGTTGGCATTAATTAGTAATTACACTGTCTGACCAGAACAGCCTACTAGATCTCATTTTAATATGTACAACAAATAATAGAAAAACATAATGCTTATTTTTTTGTTATTTGATTAGTTCGGGTTAGTTCACTCAAACTTTACATTAAACAGGTACATCATGACAAATTCTGGAGTGAGTTAGATGAAGTGGTAGATGGTGTACCTAGAAATGAAAGATTGGTGATAGGGGCAGACTTTAATGGGCATGTTGATGAAGGGAACAGGTGATGAGGAGGTGATGGGTAGGTATGGCTTTAAAAAGGAGGAGCATAGGGTGACATAAGAGTGGGGAAGGTGGTCTGTAGGATAGCTTTGGAGGTCCAGAACAAGATGAGGTGAATGAGGACTAAAAAAAGAATAAGATGTTGGAAACTAAAGGAGGAAGACTGTGGTGTGAGGTTCAGGGAAAATGTCAGACGGGGGTAAAGAGGTGCTGGGCAATTTGGAAACTACTGCAGAAGTGATAAGGGAGACTGCTAAAAAAGTACCTGGTGTGACTTCTGGAAATAGAAAGGAAGACAAAGAGACATGGTGGTGGAATGAGGAAGTGCAGGAAAGCATAAGGAGAAAGAGGTTGGCAAAACAGGATTGGTCTCAGCAGAGAGATGAGAAAAGTAGGCAGGAGTTCAAGGACATGCCGCAGCAGGTGAAGAGGGATTTAGCAAGAGCCAAGAAAAAGGCATATGAGGAGCCGTATGAGAAGTTGGACACTAAGGAAAGAGTAAACGATTTGTGCCGATTGGCCAGACAGAGGAATCAAGGTGGGAAGGATGGGCTGATAGTAAGTGCAATAAAGAATGCAGATGGAAATGTGTTGACAAGTGAGGAGAGTGTGTTAAGAAGGTGAAGGGAGTTTTTGAGAAGCTGATGAATGAGGAAAATAAGAGAGAGGAGAATGTATGATGTGGAGACGCTAAAGCAGGAAGTGCACAGGATTAGTACGGGGGAAGTGAGAGCAGCTATTAAGAGGAAGAAGAGTGGAAATGTCCAGATGTCATACCAATTGAAGCATGGAGATGTTTAGGAGAGATGGCAGTGTTCTTAAATAGTTTGTTTTACCAAAATTTTGGAAGGTGAGGGGATGCTTGATGAATGGCTTGATGAGTGTGCTGTACCGATTTTAAGGATCAGTCACACCATAAAGTTATGGGACCGAGTAGTGGAAGCCAGGCTAAGAGAAGAGGTGACCATTTGTGAGTAACAGTATTGTTTCATGCTAAGAAAGAGCACTGTGGATGCAATATTTGCTTAGAGAATGCTGATAAAGTATAGAGAATGTTAGAAGGAGTTGCACTGTGTGTTTGTGGATCTAGAGAAAGCATCTGACAGGGTGCCGGAAAGGAGATGTGGTATTGTATGTGGAAGTCAAGTATGACAGAAGTATGTGAGGGTGGTGCAGGACATGTATGAGGACAGTGTGACAGCAATGAGAAGTGCAGTAGGAATGATAGACTGGTTAAAGGTGGAGGTGAGATTGAATCAAGTACCTGGTGTGACTTCTGGAAATAGAAAGGAAGACAAAGAGACATGGTGGTGGAATGAGGAAGTGCAGGAAAGCATAAGGAGAAAGAGGTTGGCAAAACAGGATTGGTCTCAGCAGAGAGATGAGAAAAGTAGGCAGGAGTTCAAGGACATGCCGCAGCAGGTGAAGAGGATTTAGCAAGAGCCAAGAAAAGGCATATGAGGAGCCGTATGAGAAGTTGGACACTAAGGAAAGAGTAAACGATTTGTGCCGATTGGCCAGACAGAGGAATCGAGGTGGGAAGGATGGGCTGATAGTAAGTGCAATAAAGAATGCAGATGGAAATGTGTTGACAAGTGAGGAGAGTGTGTTAAGAAGGTGAAGGGAGTTTTTTGAGAAGCTGATGAATGAGGAAAATAAGAGAGAGGAGAATGTATGATGTGGAGACGCTAAAGCAGGAAGTGCACAGGATTAGTACGGGGGAAGTGAGAGCAGCTATTAAGAGGAAGAAGAGTGGAAATGTCCAGATGTCATACCAATTGAAGCATGGAGATGTTTAGGAGAGATGGCAGTGTTCTTAAATAGTTTGTTTTACCAAAATTTTGGAAGGTGAGGGGATGCTTGATGAATGGCTTGATGAGTGTGCTGTACCGATTTTTAAGGATCAGTCACACCATAAAGTTATGGGACCGAGTAGTGGAAGCCAGGCTAAGAGAAGAGGTGACCATTTGTGAGTAACAGTATTGTTTCATGCTAAGAAAGAGCACTGGATGCAATATTTGCTTAGAGAATGCTGATAAAGTATAGAGAATGTTAGAAGGAGTTGCACTGTGTGTTTGTGGATCTAGAGAAAGCATCTGACAGGGTGCCGGGAAAGGAGATGTGGTATTGTATGTGGAAGTCAAGTATGACAGAAGTATGTGAGGGTGGTGCAGGACATGTATGAGGACAGTGTGACAGCAATGAGAAGTGCAGTAGGAATGATAGACTGGTTAAAGGTGGAGGTGAGATTGAATCAAGGATCTGGTTGACGGACAAGATCGGACAAAAGTCTCCATGGACTATGATGTTCGTGAAGAATATTGTGATTAGTGGTGAAAGTAGGGAGCAGGTTGATACAAGCCTGGTGAGGAGGAGCTACATGCTGGAGAGAAGGGGGAATAAAACTCAGTACAAACAATGTATGTATGAGGGGTAAGGCAGTGGAGGTGTCGAAGGTGGAGGAGTTAAAATACCTGGGGTAAGGTATGCAAAGTAATGGACAGGGTGGAGAAGAGTAAGAGGAGAAATTTTTTATAGAAGGGTATCTCTAAGAGTGAAACGGAAAGTTTATAAGATTGTGGTGAGACCTGATGTGTTATATGGTTTAGAGACAGTGGCATTGACAAAGAGAACCGGACAGGTAGGAAGTTTGGACACAAGTGAGAGAAGATTGAAATGGTTTGTTCATGTGCAGAGGAGGGACATGGGGTATATCGGTAGAAGAATGCTGATGATGGAGCCACCAGGCAGGAGTAAAAGAGAAAGACCATAGAGAAGTTTTATGGATGTGGTGAGGGAAGACATGCAGGTGGATGAGTTGAAAGAGGCAGATGCAGAAGACAGAGTAATATGGAGACAGATTTTCACTGTAGCCTCCCTTATCAGGAGCAGTCAAAAGAAGAACATACAAGGTTTAAATCTGTTGTTAATTTTTATTAATGTTCGTCATTTTCCAGAGCTGGATAGCCCTGCTGAGCTGGAAAAGAAGAATATTTGCCGCATTATTACTAAGGACTTCCCACAATACTTTGCAGTTGTGTCTCGAATTAAACAAGAGAGAGAATACATTGGTCCTGAAGGTGGAGTGTTAATTAGTGAATCTGTTCCAATGGTGAGGGCAGCCTTTCCTCCTGGGGCACTCACCAAGAAGATACGTGTCGGCTTACAGGTACAAATTCTACATTGCTTACACTTTGTTGTTTGAGATTTTTTATGAATTCTTGATAATCATGGACTCAAAAAAAAGTCACAGAAATGTGCACAAAGTTTAAATTCCTGTATTAAGTTGATGTGTTCATTTTCATTCCTGATTATTGCTTTAGACAGGGGCAAAATGTAAAGGATAAAGCTGGAGGTTACATTAAATTATTTTTGTTTTCAGATGGAGATCATATTATGAAACATACTTTATTATAATGTTTACCCAGTATGAGTGTAAATGAATATACAATAATTGCAAAAAAATAAATATTGGTAGTAAAATGTACAGTACAAATCAACACAGTCCAAAGAACAAGCAAATATTAGACAAGCAAGACAGACAAATATTGCGCTTCTAGCTGAATATTGCACATAGTCACAGAAATAGTCGCTGTCGCTGAATATTGCACACATTTCCCTAAGTTGTTAACAGCATATGAAGATTAGCAGTTATCATTGTGTTGTTGGCCTGTGCCCTTACTGTACCGGAGTTCTGTTATCAGAAAATGGTAATTTGGGAAAAGACCCCATCCATGTCACCATCCTTGCATTTACATCTTGCAGGACCCTCTCACCTTTTGTGTAGTCACAGTTGTGGAGAGCTTGCTGGCTTGGGGAGAAAAAAAAAGTGGAAGCAGCCACCTGGTTCTCAAACGAAATACTGGCTTTATTTTACCATGCTTTACTTTTAATTTTCAGGTTTTTTTGAATGCACACACAAACAAACACACGCCGCTTTTATCCTCTCCTTTGCTCACTACAACAGAGAACACTTATTGTGTTTTACTGCCAGTTTTAGCCCAGTCTACCGCCCGCCATCCCCTCTGATCTGCACTTCACACATTCAACACCCCCCCCCCATTGAAAATTCAATGCAGTGTTTAAATATGACTAATCTCTGTTGCCTGGCATTGAAGGACTGCTCAATTAGCTAGGTACAGCAGGCTTTATCCAACACTGGATTTCAAAACTTTGGTTTTAACCAGTTTGTCACTCTTCCATTTGTGTCATGTGGAACCCCAGTGATGTTTCAACGTGTCTGCCTACTTAGATTACAATAATTTATACTAATGACTGGCAGTGCCATTTACAGCACTAGAGGGTGGTCCTTTGAACCATGTGGTGGGTGAGACTCACAGTAAACACAAAAAACTGAGATTGGGAGGGTGGAAATACTGCCCACCGCGAGTCAGGCAGTGGGGGCATCTGGCAGCATGTGCATGACAGAGTGCCAGTTTGCAAATAAAGAGCAAAGCATGAGGAAGCAAGCAGTAAGGATAACACAACTTGTGTGATTTTACTAATAAATGTTCTCTGCTGCAGTGAGTGAGGGATAAGATTAAAAGGAAGAGAGAAGAGAGCTGAGAGAGAAAGAGAATGTGTTTTAATGTGTGACTTAAATACTCATAAAAACATGATACAGGTTTGTGTGGTCATGTGTCATGATATTGCTTGTGGGTATCACTGTGATAGCTGTGCTACCATGACAGTACTGACATAAAGAGAAACTGTGACAAGAAAATGAACTGTACTGTACTGAAATATTTATTTTGTTGACAAATTTTCAAATAGAATTAATATCTTATTTGACTAAACATAGCATAATGTTTAAAGGAAATCTTATCTTTATTTCGTACAGCTTTAAATGTTTAACAATGTCATAATATCTTTATATATTGCACCGAATAAAAAACACAAATCGATATTTAAATTTGATATTGTTAACAATTATTAATCGTTCTTCTTTTTTTTTTTTACAGGCTCAGCCAGTGGCAGAGGAAATTGTGCATAGTGTGATAGATAACCAAGCCTCATTCAGCCCCATTGTAATCGTAGAACCCAGGAGGAGGAAGTTTCATAAGCCTATTACCATAACAATTCCTGTCCCACCCAGAGCTAGGGAGGTTACAGCTAAAAGACGCAAAGGAGATCCTGTTCCCTGCTTGAGACTGCTCTGCAGCATTACAGGTACCTAGATAGAGGTCACAGTTGATATAGAGTGCCAAATAAACATTATATTTTAAACGTTTACTCTTTTTTTATTATTTAGAATTTATTCTTAATGTGGCATTAAAAAAATAGGCTTGAATATTAACTAACAGTGTTTGAGATTATTCTGAGATTACAAATACCATTGCATTTCATAAGCATTCAAACAAGCAATTTTTTTCCCCCACATTATGCAGTGTTATAGTCAAGAACTGAAATAGACATCATTTTGATGTCTTTAATCTGTCAGGACTGGGGTTTTAACCAAGAAACAAGAAATAAAAAAGGAAAAAAGTTCAAAAAGTCTTCTTGGCAGAAAACCCAAGCTAAAAGTCACAATGCAGAGGAAAGTCCTAAAGAATAGAAAAACCAAAAACTTGCATGGGTAGAAGGCCAACAGGTTAAAGAAACACAAGAGTGAAAAAAAGGAGAGCATACAGTGACTGGCTATAAACTTTAAGCAAGGAACAGAGGGTACCTTAAATATACTGGGGTAAATGAAAACTAGTGTAGATGATTGGTAATTATTGAGATACAAGATAACACACAGGCATCATCTGGTGGGGAAATGTAAGAAAGACAAGTACAGAAAAAGACAGACAGATAGAATTGTCTCCAGGTTATGTATGTAACAATGGTTTGCCTTGGGAATGAGACGTTGCATCAACAAAGCTTTGGGAATGCTTCCATGTTGTCTAGGCTCTGAATCACATGTGCAGTCCAATGGAAAGCGCAGCATCACCGGCTAGGTGACACCACCACCAGGAAGCTACAAAAAGCACATGGAGTGAAACCGGCGCTAGCTTCTGAAAAAGGAAGGAAGCGCTTCAGGGATGCAGACAGTGTGGCATGGAGACGCAGCATCTTGTTCCCTCTGAAAACCATAGTTACATATGTAACCTGGAGATGTTCCCCTTTAGGAACTCGAGCTGAGTCCAATCATTGCCAGACTGACTAGGAACTCCCAGCATGTGAAACAGGAAACCGGGATCTCTCTATACATCTAAGGCAAGCAGGGCTCGCTGCGTGACCTCGATCGTATGGAGTGGATTGCTCCTCTAAAAGTATCCTAGGGCCCTGAGCCACCACTGGAGGGGTCTCATATGCAGGAGGCCAAGTGGAAGCACATTGGACAGTGCCGACATCAGACCCAGCAGTTGAAACTGCTTCACTGGCCTTCCCTCACTTTCTTGACGGCTGCGAGGATGAATTCGATCCCATAGTACGCCCAAATAGGTGGTTCTCTGTGATGGAGAAAGCTCACTCTTTTTGGTGTTCAGCATTAACCCCAGCTCCTTCATGTTGGGCAAGAATGACATCTTGATGCCAGACCACTAGTTGCTCCGATTGAGCCAACATCAAACAAACGTCAATATAAATTAGAATGCGGATGCCCTGCCAGGTTGCTAGATAGTCTCTAAGGGAATCAGTCTCTCGAGACTGACCTCTGGTGTGCTGGAGCCGGATCTTAAACCCTGGTGCAGCTCTAGGGGCCTCCTGAGAGGCGGCAAACTCTTTAAGCCCACTACGGTGCCGGGCAGAACTGGAAGGGCATTTGCTGGAGCTGGCCGTGCCCTAAAGCACTGAGTGTGGCAGGGTTAACAGACCAGCTTGCTAGAAGGATGGATGCCTGAAAGTATGCATTCTTCATATCTATCATGACAAACCAGTCCTCGGACCTGATTTGAGACACAACCTGATTTAGGTTCAGCATCTTGAACCTGAGTCTCAAAGGTGAGTGGTTCAGCTGATGTGGATCAATATAGCATGCAATGCCCACTGAGTAGCCCCACAAGAACGATCTGGGAGATACCAGGTGCCTTTCACTAGACACAAGAGTGGCCATGGACTGGCCAATGGCCATAGCGGTCTCTTTAGTTGCCCTGAGAGCTAAGTCTGTCACACAGTGGAGCACTCGGATCTCGTGATCTCCCATAAGTTCAGCCTGATAGGCCTGCAGCACAGATGGTGTGTGCAGACAGCCTGTGGCTTGACCTGCTGAGGCATACGCCTCCATTGCTATGCTGATGATACACAGCTGTATATTTCAGCAAAGCCAGATGAGAGAGATCAGCTTAAAAATGTTGATGAGTGTGTAAAGGACATTAGACAGTGGATAGGCAGAGGATGCTTCCTTTTGCTTAACTTGGATAAAACGGAAATACTTTCACTAGGACCACATGCAGCTAGAAGTAAACTTTCCAATTACGTAGCATCTCTGGATGGAGTTTCTGTCTCAGTGTGTACAGCAGTCAAAAACCTTGGTGTGATTATTAACCCTTTCTTTCCTTTAAGGCCTACATAAATAATATTACCAGGATCGCCTTCTTTCACCAGCCTACATCAGCCTACACTGGCTCTCAATTAAATCTCGCATTGATTATAAAATACTACTACTGACGTATAAAGCACCACAGTATCTGAGAGAACATCTCTACCAATATGATCCTTAATGCCTACTTAGATCAAAAGATGCAGGCTATTTGTTGGTACCTCAAATAATGAAGACTACAGTAGGGGGCAGATCTTTTTCTTATAAAGCCCCACAGTTTTGGAACAGCCTTCCAATCAGTGTTCGGGTCTCAGACACAGTCTCAGTGTTCAAGTCAAGGCTAAAAACATTTATTTATTCAAGTATTTTATCAATAGATTTTTCTTAGGTAAAGGAGCAGATCTGGAGGGATCATGGATATAGAATGTTTGGTAAACTGGAATATTTGTATGCTGTCGTCCCCTCACATTCACACATTCACTCAGGTTTGTTGACGGTGGTGTGGTGGGTCATCTCTTATCCCGGAGATCCCTCATGTCTGTGTTACCTTCTAGTTCTCCCTATTAGTTAGGCTGCCATAGTGAGTCTTGCCAGAGTTTCAACTACACAGTGTCCTTAACTATCATACATATCATAACTATCACAATAAGGACACATAATAATCCATATCCTTCTCTTTCTCTCTCTCTCTCTCTCTCTCTCTCTCTCTCTCTCTCTCTCTCTCTCTCTCTCTCTCTGTAAACATTAAACAAGCACGGGTGAGCTTCTGCTGATTGGCTAGCCAATCTATCTCAAGCATGGCTACGGCATGGGTTACTACCTCTAATAGCTTCTCAAAAGGACTGGCTGACGGGTTGTCTCTGTGGACTCACAGAGCTCCATTTCCCCCCCTTCCTCAGAGGAGAGAGGTGTAGCTGAGTGCAAAAGAAAGAAACTGCCAAAAGTGTTGCAACAAAATGCTGGACCAGGTTGCAAGCTCCAGGTCCTCAAACGCAGCTTTGCCTCAGTGCATCAACATGTGAGCGCAATCTGTGCAGCCGCTCCTCTCGGGAACCAACCCAGCATGCTCTGCTCCGGGACAAGTGACACGGAATTGTGCGGACCAGGGAGGAATGCATGAACAAAAAGAATGCTTTGTTTCTTCATCACTTCATTAATTATTTTTATTGGCATTTACCACAAGGACAACACATACACAGAGCGCTTCCTAAACAAACAGTAGCAATCGCTGGTTTTACTCCATGTGCCTTTTTTAGCTTCCTTGTCATGACATCACCCTGCCGGTGATGCCGCACTTTTCATTGGACTAATTGCACACGTGATTCAAAGTGTGGACAACACGGAAGCTTTCCCAAAGTGTTGTTGACGCAGCTCGAGTTCCTGAAGGGGAACCTGACAAAATCGACACAAAACAGCCCATAATATTGAGGGTAAAAAAAATATATAGTTTACAAATTGTTGCAAAAATTTTCAAAGTTGTTTCTGGTGTAGCCAGTCCACCGGTTTATAAATTATATGTCTTGTTACACCTGGAAGGTCTCAAAATTTGTGAAATATACCTAAGCAAAAAATATTGTAAATACTGTATGCTATTAAAAAAAAAGTCTGGTAAAAAGTCCCGCCTTTTTTTTTTTAAGGTACTGTATGAATTTTATTAAATTAAGCAGAAAACAACAAAAAAAACATATCTTGGAAAAAAATCCCTGCTCTGATGAGACTAAAATCTAGTTCTTCTGCCTTAGCCTGGCCATAGAAAAACCTGGTGGTAACATCATCAAGTTTTTGCAGTGGATTTGGTTGAGGTCACATTAAGGACAAAATGAAGCCAAATACAGAGCAATTCTAGAATGAAACCATTTGCAGTTTGCAAAGGACTTAACTTTTTATGAATGTCTATACATTTAGCAATGCACTGCCCATATTTGCTACTAGTGCTACTCTACAGTTAAACCTGCTTGTAATCTATTATATGCCTGAGTACTGTATTGTTCCCCACCATGATAAATTGTAAAATTTCAAATAATTCTAAAATATTTTTTTATTTGTGTTAAAAAAATGTGAGAGTTTGTGCTTTATATATTTTTTATGTATGGATATGGTTCTAAAACATAATTTGTGTGCACATGTAGGTGGCACTTCTCCAGCTCAGTGGGAGGATATCACTGGCTCTACTCCACTCTCCTTTGTCACTGACTGTGTCTCATTCACCACAAATGTTTCAGCCAGGTAATACACACTGATAAACTTCAATTACAATATTATTGGTGTTCCTTTAAAAAGGAAATATTAAAAAGTATTTTTCTATTTTTTGTTAAATTTTATTGAGACTCTAAAGTTTTGTATAAATTTGTATATTTACACAAATATTTTATCTGGAATCAACTACGCAGGAAATTTGCCCATGTGCTAAAGTCTGTCTATGTGAGACATCATGTCTTTTGATAATTTATTTTCCCTTTTCAAATACACATTTACAAATTGTAAGGATTTTACCATATATAAGATATCAAAAACAAAAATTAAAGACTAAAGAATAAAAGTTAAAAAAAATTTAAGCTACTTAACTTACTGCACATGTGTGCTTTTTGGGTTTGGTGGTGCCATGTGGGTGGTAAGTGTTGGTATAGCAACAGCATTAATACACCGAAAGCATTTAAAGCCCCAAGGTCTTTCTGTTAAGAAATATACTTTTAACCTAGACTGAGACTGTATCTGTCTTCTACTAAATAGAGAATGTTCCATAACCTTGGGACTGCCAGTTTTTTGTGGTTCTACCCTCTGCTGTAGCCTTCACTATTTGAGGTACAAACAAATAGTTTGCACTTTGTGATTGAATTGGCTATCAGTGGACTAATGACTTAAGACCAGTGTGTTAAAGGCCAATAGTATTATTTCATAATCAATGTAAAATATTTTGGGAGCCAATGAAGTATGAATAAGATTCCAGTAAGGACTCTCCCTGCTTCATTTTGGAACAACTGGAACCATTCTTTGACCTGGAGCAATTATGATCCTTTTGAAACATTCAGACAAAATGCATTACAACAATCCAACCTACAGGTAACAAAAACATGAACTAGTCTGTCTGTAGCATGCAGTGATATTAATTTGTATATTTTAGCATTATTTCTGCACTAAAAATGCAATATTAGTTATTTTATCTACATGAGGTTCAAATGATAGCGTGAGGTCCAAAAAAACACCAAGGTCTGTTATAGCAGCACTTTATCTAAACAGAAAGGCCACCCATAAAATTATTAGACATCTTGCTAATTGTTGCTTTAATATCCTACATCCCCTCTTTTGGTCAGCGCAAGAAAATTGAAGGCTTCTGTGCCTTAAGGCAACAACCCACAAGATGTCTAGTAATATTAATAATAATAATTGTTTGGTAGGGGTGTCTAAGTTCGCAATTGTTCTAGGTTTTACTTACAAGTGGAAAAGAAAGGCAGATGAGAGAGCAAAAATAGTGACAGCAATTACTGACAGAAGAAAGGAAGAACCCAGATTTAAAACAACTTTTATGAATGTCTATACATTTAGCAATGCACTGCCCATATTTGCTACTAGTGCTACTCTACAGTTAAACCTGCTTGTAATCTATTATATGCCTGAGTACTGTATTGTTCCCCACCATGATAAATTGTAAAATTTCAAATAATTCTAAAATATTTTTTTATTTGTGTTAAAAAAATGTGAGAGTTTGTGCTTTATATATTTTTTATGTATGGATATGGTTCTAAAACATAATTTGTGTGCACATGTAGGTGGCACTTCTCCAGCTCAGTGGGAGGATATCACTGGCTCTACTCCACTCTCCTTTGTCACTGACTGTGTCTCATTCACCACAAATGTTTCAGCCAGGTAATACACACTGATAAACTTCAATTACAATATTATTGGTGTTCCTTTAAAAAGGAAATATTAAAAAGTATTTTTTCTATTTTTTGTTAAATTTTATTGGAGACTCTAAAGTTTTGTATAAATTTGTATATTTACACAAATATTTTATCTGGAATCAACTACGCAGGAAATTTGCCCATGTGCTAAAGTCTGTCTATGTGAGACATCGTGTCTTTTGATAATTTATTTTCCCTTTTCAAATACACATTTACAAATTGTAAGGATTTTACCATATATAAGATATCAAAAACAAAAATTAAAGACTAAAGAATAAAAGTTAAAAAAAATTTAAGCTACTTAACTTACTGAACATGTGTGCTTTTTGGGTTTGGTGGTGCCATGTGGGTGGTAAGTGTTGGTATAGCAACAGCATTAATACACCGAAAGCATTTAAAGCCCCAAGGTCTTTCTGTTAAGAAATATACTTTTAACCTAGACTGAGACTGTATCTGTCTTCTACTAAATAGAGAATGTTCCATAACCTTGGGACTGCCAGTTTTTTGTGGTTCTACCCTCTGCTGTAGCCTTCACTATTTGAGGTACAAACAAATAGTTTGCACTTTGTGATTGAATTGGCTATCAGTGGACTAATGACTTAAGACCAGTGTGTTAAAGGCCAATAGTATTATTTCATAATCAATGTAAAATATTTTGGGAGCCAATGAAGTATGAATAAGATTCCAGTAAGGACTCTCCCTGCTTCATTTTGGAACAACTGGAACCATTCTTTGACCTGGAGCAATTATGATCCTTTTGAAACATTCAGACAAAATGCATTACAACAATCCAACCTACAGGTAACAAAAACATGAACTAGTCTGTCTGTAGCATGCAGTGATATTAATTTGTATATTTTAGCATTATTTCTGCACTAAAAATGCAATATTAGTTATTTTATCTACATGAGGTTCAAATGATAGCGTGAGGTCCAAAAAAACACCAAGGTCTGTTATAGCAGCACTTTATCTAAACAGAAAGGCCACCCATAAAATTATTAGACATCTTGCTAATTGTTGCTTTAATATCCTACATCCCCTCTTTTGGTCAGCGCAAGAAAATTGAAGGCTTCTGTGCCTTAAGGCAACAACCCACAAGATGTCTAGTAATATTAATAATAATAATTGTTTGGTAGGGGTGTCTAAGTTCGCAATTGTTCTAGGTTTTACTTACAAGTGGAAAAGAAAGGCAGATGAGAGAGCAAAAATAGTGACAGCAATTACTGACAGAAGAAAGGAAGAACCCAGATTTAAAAACAAATTCTACTAAATTCTGCTCAACATATGATTAGTTTACATGGATAGTTTGTTGTATGTTAAATTTGTTTGGGGGTTTTGCTCCTCAAGAGGACAGCTGTGTGTTTTGATGATAGTCAATGATAGTTGGAACCCAGGCACCTTTTACTCTAAATTGCAGTAGCCTATTTGAAGATCAGCTTCTGGTACCCTGGGTAGAGCTTCATTTAATGAGGCAGGAACTATTTTCACAAGTAATGAGAGCCACAAAAGCAAACAAACAAACCAAAAAAACTTTAAATGCTTATGTTCCAACAAGTTACTTACTTGCTGACAAGTAAGTGAGAGATTACTCAGCATGCTAGCTGCTAACTGCTAATCCTTTTGGCCACTGCTATTAGCATTAACCCAAATGTAAACACTTCAAGTTACAGTTAACTTGAAAATAATGAAATTACATTTACATGTGTTACTGTATTTAAGTAATTTTTGGTGCACTTTTTAAAGTAGTTTTTGAATTCTGTAGCATGAATTTTTCTTTACTTTATTATAATATTTTCCTATAAGTATAGTACTCTATTATATTTGAAATCACATCTGTTACTGAATAAAAACATGAAAAATAAGAAATTCTTGCCCCAGAAACTATTGTACTACATTGTAATTTAACATTGTAATTACATTCTGCTGAAATTAAACTCAAAGGAAATTAAGTGAACCATCAGCATGTAAAGTTCAGTTATCAAAAATATTTTTCATAGTTTACTAAGAGGCTTGCATTAACCCAAAAGAGAATGTGCCAATGATATTGCTAATGTTGGTTCATACCAGCAACCAGCTTGTAAATATTCATTAATTATGCACTAATAATAATAAAACTAATAATTTCCCATTAAAATATGCACCTGCTTGAATAAAAATGGAGATATAGCTTCATATAGGCACATCAGGGTATTACTATGTGATGAATTTATTTGCCAAAAGCATGATGGTTGCAGATTGAAAAATAATTTTGAAATTCTTGTCAGAATTTCTTGACCTGTGTCCAAAAATCTTTCAAATATATTGCACAAAACTGAAAGATGAATTCAATGTGACCAGAATCACACACAAAATCATGCATTCTGTGCATATTAAAGATTTTATGCCTATTTTTTCCCTTTTTCTCCACTTATTTATTTTAATTTATTTAGTTTATTTTAGGAACTCGAGCTGCATCAACAATGCTTTGGTAACACTTCTGCTTCCACACTCTGAATCACGTGTGTAATCTGTCCAGCGGAAAGGTGCGATGTCACTGGTGGGGTGACGTCACAACCAGTTAACTATAAAAATGCCCATGCAGTGGAGAATATGCTAGCTTCTGCTTGTTCAGGAAGCTGTGTGTGTGTGTCTGTGTCAATGGAAAGTGGTAAAATAAAAAAATATATAAAATTAAAAAAAACATTAAGAAATATACAGGGAGTGCAGAATTATTAGGCAAATGAGTATTTTGACCACATCATCCTCGTTATGCATGTTGTCTTACTCCAAGCTGTATAGGCTGGAAAGCCTACTACCAATTAAGCATATTAGGTGATGTGCATCTCTGTAATGAGAAGGGGTGTGGTCTAATGACATCAACACCCTATATCAGGTGTGCATAATTATTAGGCAACTTCCTTTCCTTTGGCAAAATGGGTCAAAAGAAGGACTTGACAGGCTCAGAAAAGTCAAAAATAGTGAGATATATTGCAGAGGGATGCAGCAGTCTTAAAATAGCCAAGCTTCTGAAGCGTGATCATCGAACAATCAAGCGTTTCATTCAAAATAGTCAACAGGGTCGCAAGAAGCGTGGAAAAACCAAGGCGCAAAATAACTGCCCGTGAACTGAGAAAAGTCAAGCGTGCAGCTGCCAAGATGCCACTTGCCACCAGTTTGGCCATATTTCAGAGCTGCAACATCACTGGAGTGCCCAAAAGCACAAGGTGTGCAATACTCATGGCCAAGGTAAGAAAGGCAGAAAGTCGACCACCACTGAACAAGACACACAAGCTGAAACGTCAAGACTGGGCCAAGAAATATCTCAAGACTGATTTTTCTAAGGTTTTATGGACTGATGAAATGAGAGTGAGTCTTGATGGGCCAGATGGATGGGCCCGTGGCTGGATTGGTAAAGGGCAGAGAGCTCCAGTCCGACTCAGACGCCAGCAAGGTGGAGGTGGAGTACTGGTTTGGGCTGGTATCATCAAAGATGAGCTTGTGGGGCCTTTTCGGGTTGAGGATGGAGTCAAGCTGAACTCCCAGTCCTACTGCCAGTTTCTGGAAGACACCTTCTTCAAGCAGTGGTACAGGAAGAAGTCTGCATCCTTCAAGAAAAACATGATTTTCATGCAGGACAATGCTCCATCACACACGTCCAAGTACTCCACAGCGTGGCTGGCAAGAAAGGGTATAAAAGAAGAAAATCTAATGATATGGCCTCCTTGTTCACCTGATCTGAACCCCATTGAGAACCTGTGGTCCATCATCAAATGTGCGATTTACAAGGAGGGAAAACAGTACACCTCTCTGAACAGTGTCTGGGAGGCTGTGGTTGCTGCTGCACGCAATGTTGATGGTGAACAGATCAAAACACTGACAGAATCCATGGATGGCAGGCTTTTGAGTGTCCTTGCAAAGAAAGGTGGCTATATTGGTCACTGATTTGTTTTTGTTTGGTTTTGAATGTCAGAAATGTATATTTGTGAATGTTGAGATGTTATATTGGTTTCACTGGTAAAAATAAATAATTGAAATGGGTATGAATTTGTTTTTTGTTAAGTTGCCTAATAATTATGCACAGTAATAGTCACCTGCACACACAGATATCCCCCTAAAATAGCTAAAACTAAAAACTACTTCCAAAAATATTCAGCTTTGATATTAATGAGTTTTTTGTGTTCATTGAGAACATGGTTGTTGTTCAAATTAAATCCTCAAATAAAATTAATCCTCAAAAATACAACTTGCCTAATAATTCTGCACTCCCTGTATATATATATAAAAAAAGAAAGCAATCATGGGTACCAGCTGTGTGTTTCTCCTATCAAAGGGGGGAAATAAACAGAGCTTGTGTGTAGCTAGCCTGGGAGCGAAGCATGCTCAGTCAGTTCTCAAGGTAGCTGACTGCTCTCGTTGTGGCCGCATGTCCATGTGGGCCCTGTGCTCCTGCAGAGCCCTCTTCTATATGGGTGCTCTCACTCCTCCCAGTTCTGGCCATGGGTTCGCAGATGGATCTGGCAGAGGGCTTGGATACAGGCTTGTCCCTTTCTTTGGCTTCACCAGTCAGATCCAGTGCCTTCTCCCAGGGTTTAGAAGCATGCCATTCGGCAGTTTCTTCCCCCTGTAGAGGGAACAACCAGTATACCTGCTGACACTCCCTTTCAGCCAATCCTGTTTGAGGAGCTTTCGGAGGTGGTGACTTGTGCAGAGATGAAAATCAGAAGCAGCGCCCGCCAAGTAAGCTGGACGAATGCTTTCTGTAACCCACATCACTGCATCCACCATGAGGTTTGCCTTTTTTCCTATGAGGTGTCCAGGTCCTGGAGCATCCCATAATTGGTCTGCCTCTTCAGTTCCAATGTCTTCCTCTATGTAAATGTAGTAGGGCTGAAAGAGTGTGGTTAATGGGGCGATGCTAGCTGGCTATGTTTTCCTCTGGTTCTGCAATATCCCTTAAGGCACTGCCCACTAAGCCCCTTTGGACTTCCTTGGCCTTGATGGGCAAGGCTTACATTGCAGTGGGTCAAGCTGCTGGTTGCCTGTACACCTTGGCAATACTGCAGGCTGACCTGCTTCAAAAGCTGTATGATAGAGCTATAACTGGGCCTGACGATGTCTAAGAGCTATGCTGTGCTACGGACCTGGGTCTTAGGGCCACTAAGGAGACCGCTAGAGCCATTGGCCAGTCCATGTCATCCCCTGTGGCCACAGAGAGGCATCTGTGGCTCACCCTGTCAGATATTCCTGACAGGGACAAAGTTATCCTCCTGGATGCCCGGTTATACGAACTGAATGTGAATACGGTCATCAGCAGGTTTCAAAAGACAAAAAAAGCAGTCAGCTGTATTTAAACGCTACCTCCCTCGCGGCTCCCATGAGGCTGATAAGTGGGTGCAGCCCCAGCCCAGCACAAGCAGGCACTGTAAATCCTAAAACCTGGGCAACACTCTAAGCTGAAGTCCAAAGAGCTGACGGATTTGAGAACCTGACATGTCAGGGGCTTACACAAAGGCACCGCTCCGGCTGCTCTAGGCATACCAGAGATCAGTCTTGAGAGACAGTCAGTCTTGATTCCCTTAAGAGACTATCTGGCAGCCTGGTAACACCTGCCAGATGTGTCTCTGTGGGTCCTGCGCACTGTAGAAAGGGGCTACTCGATTCAGTTTTGTCCACACTGGTTCAACGAGATGTGTCCCTGTGGCTCCGGTCATGGAACAAGAAGTACACACTCTCTTAAGGAAGGAGGCCATTTAAGGTAGTCTCTCTGCTAGACAGAGAGTCCAGGTTCTACAGCCGGTACTTCATAGTTATCAAAAAGGATGGGAGTTGCATCGCATTCTGGACCCGTGTCAGCTGGTTCAAGAAGCTCACCCTCAAGCAGGTCGTGTCTTAAATCAGATCCAAGGACTGGTTTGTCACTTACTTCCACATATGCATCCTTCCTTCACACAGGTTCCTGAGGTGTGCTTTTTGGGGCCTTTTTCATGGCCCCAGGCATGAAAGTTTACCCCAGGCATGGCCAGTGCCTTTCTCTAAATCAAAATTGGGGTATGTCCCTAAGGTGCCGTTGGTGACCCCTGACCCATCATGCTGCATGCATTCTATCCTCCTTCCTTTCAGGCCCCTGACCAGGAAAAAAACTTTACCGGCTGTGTCCAGTGCTATCTCATCCTCTTATGAGTCCTCTGGTCTTCCTGCGCCTTTAGGGGTCAGAGGTGACATCTAAAGCCTGGTCCTCTGGAGCATTTCTCCAAGACATTTGCACCCCGCTGACCTTTGTCAGGTTCTATAGCCTTGACCGCAGGGTCACTCCTGGCTCTGCCGTCCTTCGGCCTAGCTGTGCCCATCCACACTAGGCTGGCCAGTCTGGCGGTATTGTACTCTCGTTCGCAAAGCGTTGTTGATGCAGCTCGAGTTCCTGAAAAGAACGTGTCTAAGCTTCCTGGTTGTGGAGAACGACCAGGACACTTTGGGAACACTGAAAAAAACACTTTTTGTTGGACAGATAGCACACTTGTGGCCATGTAGAAGTGTTCCCAAAGCGTTGCATGCAGTGTCTCGTTCCCTCAGAGAACCAGGAGTTGATTTAACTCTTAACTTAACTCTTAAATTCTGTAAAGCTGCTTTGAGACAATGTCCATTGTGAAAAGCACTATAAAAATAAACTTGACTTGACTTGACATAAGTAACCTAGTAATGTTCTGTGTCTGCATTTCTAAATGTTGTAGTTAGAGTTTTATGTAAATCAGAGGGTGGACATAAGCGTCATCATTGGTCCACTAGTTCTAGATTAACAGCTGCTTTTTTAACTTGTACAGGTATGAAGATGATTCACCAGCATCAGCTCGTAAATGTTGCACATATATTGTTAGTGTTTGGCAGATGCTGTGAATATACATATACCATGTTATGAAATTAAAATAAAAAAATCCAAAATAAGCCAAAATCCACAAAACTGGCGTAATTCACAAAACAGACATATCATGTCCAATATTACTGTGTTTATTGTATATTATTACATTCCATAAACTATTATTGTTCAGCATTTGCTATCTTTATCTTCTGACTGTACATTTACCTTAAATGCATTTGGCAGATGGCCATATTTTTAAACAAAATAAATTGTACTCTTAGAATAAATATATATCTCACCTCTAGATCTTGTGGACCAATGATTATGCTTAAGTCCGACCATTGATTGAAATTTTTAAGCATAAGCACAGAACTACTGCAAAAATATTTGGAGAAATCAAGATTTTGTGTGTGATCATAATCATTTTGAATTCTTTTTTTCAGATTTGTGTCTTTATAGTTTTTATTAACACTTATTATTTGTCAATCTGCAAATGCATGAATTTTTTTTTCTATTTCACTTTAATTTGTACATTTCATTTGTAAAGACATCACCCCCAATGGTACATTAACACCTCTTTGGCACAATTTTCTGAACAGTGGATAACACCTTTGGTACAAAACATTGAAAATTCAATATTTTACATGGATTTCCTGGCTTTCTATTTTTAATACGTTATTAGATAAACACAAACATACCAAAAAAGACACAAGGAGAATAGTATGATCATGATCAAGATATGTTATCAAAAGCTGCCCTAAGATCAAACATTACAAGCAAATAGACACAAATCCATATAAAGGCCAGTAGAAGATAAACTACCACCTTAACCAGCACTGTCTTTATGCTATGATGAGGCCTAAATCCTGACCAATACAGTTCATTACCTCTGTAAATGTGAACCTTAGTACTGTGCTGCAACATTTTCTTTGATTTTGGAGGTTTGATATTGGCCATTAACAGTGTTGGGCAATAACGCGTTACTGTAACGCAGGTACTTTTGACAGTAACTAATACTGTAACGCGTTACTTTTTAAATAAAGTAACTCCTTTACCGTTACCGTATGGTGCATTGTCCGTTACTTTTTTTAATTAGTTAATTTTGGCTGAAGTGTAGCCTACAGCCTAACCTGTTTACAGCAGCGACGCATTGTAGGATTGGTGGAGGAACCACTGTAAACACGAAGAAGATGCACTGTAGGCGTGTTTCCGTTTATTCAAGTATGTGCGGTAGTAACGGCGAGTCAAGGCAAGAGCAAGACGAGTTTCTTAAAGTGGAAATATGCTCATTATTTCACTTTAGTTGAGCATAAAGACAAAAACTTTTTAGTCAAATGTAAGCTGTGTCTTTCTGGTTCGAAGGTCGTAGCAGCAACTCCAAACTGTCGAAGCACCTCCAGAAACTCCATGCCTCGACGAAACTAGAAGCTAACCCGGTGTTATGTTGTACATTGTTGATAGTTTTAATACTTAAGCTGTGAAAGGAACATTTGTAAGGGCGCAACACAACAGCTTTTATGATGCAGAAGCCACTTTAGTTTTTGATTCTGAATATATTATTATTAACTTGTTTTGTTATGTATTTCAGAAATCCTTGTGATATATTCATTTTGTGCAGGTCTGACTTAAATAAAATAGTGTTTAAAATGACTTTGTGTTTAAGTCAGTTTTGTGTTTGTATAGACCATAAAGACCATAAAAGGGCATTAATGGGAACAAAAAAGTAACTAAAAGGTTACTTTTAACAATAACGCATTACTTTTTGGTGTAAGTAATCAACAAAGTAATTGAGTTTTTGAATGAAGTAACTAGTAACTGTAACTAGTTACTATTTCTTAGTAACTAGAACAAAACTGGCCATTGATTAGACAAAAAGAAAGAAGGAAAAACAGTTAACACTTTATTTGAGGGTAACTACATTGGGCCTTAATAAATTAATTTTCTTTTTTTTGCATTGCTTATTGTTGGTGGTTGATTTTTTTCTGATGTGTAGTTTTTGTTTTTAATGTAATAATAAAAAATCATTCGTGGGCATCATAATTTTTTTTATTGATTTTGTCATGTGATTGTGTAGGAACATTTTGCACATCTTCATTTTAATACATTGTCTATATTTTGTCTTAAATAATTTCATTGTGTTACAATTTTTAATTTCTCCGTTTGTTTGTGTATTTAAGTCCTGGTGTTATATTGTCTCAATGTATATTGTATATTGTAACTTTACACTTTCCGTGTTTTCCATTATATTATTTCCATGTTTAGACCCAGTACTCATTTTCATGCTTTTAAATATTGATAATCATAGTTTGTTTCTGCCGGCCTGTTTTTCCACTCTCACCGTGACCATGATAATTTTTTAATTAACCACAATATAGTACATGATACATTTATGCCTATAAGCCCTGCTTCTCAACATGCATTACAGAACACTTCACCTCCAATGCAGCAGCTTGGTGTATAAAGTACAAGACATATCTGCAGAATGCTGGCTGATTTTTTTTCTGTCTCTCATGTTGTTTATACTTGAACGTTTTTGTTGGGGAGATTCCCTGCCAAAAGGTTTATTTATGCAACACACCCTATAATTTTATTACCTAGATTAATTTAGTACCTCACATGCTTTATGCTATCCTTACAAGCAGAGCTTGAGAATGGTCTGAAAGCTGTCATATCGCGAGGATTAGAGAACACAGTGGAGTTTTCAGTTCTCTTGAAAAAGCAAATGTACTCAGTCCCTTTCGGGATTGTGGAAGGTGGGCTGTCAAGCAACCTGATCGTCGCCCTGCCCGGCTGTCTTGTGTCTGCCTCCAGGCTTAAGAGAAGGTGTTGCTCATTCAGTAGGCTTCACAGAAGGCGTTGCTTCATCTCTGAGCATTGCAGAGGGCATCAGTTCATCACCCTTCTCCGCTGAGGCTTATTCTGTCTGGCTGTCCAGTGCCCTCCTTCCAGATTTACAAAGAGGTTTGCAGTGTGAACAGTTCCTGCTTCTGTGTTTCATGTTTGTTTCCGTTATGTGATTGCATTAGCAAATATTTTGTTTATATTATGTGTGGGTTATTTTAATTCATTATTTCCATCCACTGATTTACCATCTCGTTGTGTCATGTTTGGTCTCACTGCTTTTTTCTTTTTTTTTTCTTTTCATTTTAGGTCTTGATTAATTTGTGCATCTTAGCCATGTTGTTTCATTGTGTCAGTGCATTGGCTGATCGTATGTTTAGACTACTTAAGTTCTAAGCCGTTTTTGTAGATTATTCCAGCTTGTTTCTGCCTGACTTTGTTATGCGCCCCACTATGGATTGTGTCTAGGAATATACCTGTTTTGGAACTACCCCAATAAAGAACACACAGAGTTTACATACATGTGTTTTGCTTCTCACCATGCCTTACAAGTAAACTATATTTTTGGGGGTTTTTACCTTCTGCAATCCACCTCTAACCTTTTTTTGTTTGTTTTTACTAACAGCACATTCAGTAACTACTTATTTAGTTGATATGATTTGAGGCTCCTAAATAAGAAAAATTATAAAGGTATATACAGTGCTTAATATCAGTTTTCTAAATGCAAATCTGGTTACTACTTGATGAAAAAACAAATACATGGCCTACTTAAATAAGTAACACTTAGTGAATGTGTCAAAGCTGCTGTACATTGATGTGTAATTAGTAATAAAAAGAAAAAATGTTGGCAAAATCTTACCACATTATTTCATGTTTTGTTTAAGAATGTATACTGCCAAATGTAGGTACCATTCAAATAAATTGTTACTAAAGTTTGCCATCTGCTATTGAACCTTCTTTATTAATTGTATATTGAGCAGGTCAGAATGTTTAAAAAAAAAATGGGCCTCCATATAAAGAAAAGTCGAGATTACTGATGCTGAAAGAAAGATGCTTGATTACTGATGTTTGGGAACATTGGTCCAGGGGGTATTCATTTATAGCATTATCAACACTTTTTTTTGCTCAGAAGAAGGAATGTAAGCAAGGTTGTTTCTAGAGAGACTTTGTTATTGATGGATCTTTACTTGTGGTGGTGCCAAAAAAAACCTCTACATTTTCCCTATATTAGTGAGCACATTTTTTAACATATAAATGTTTGCACTGTTTTTTTCACTAATGTGGACGATGTGAGTACAGTATGTTTTCTGTGTCAAAGTTTGTGCTAAATCCTTATTTGCATTTTAACAAAATCTGCAACTGCAGCACCAAATTTTAAATTGACATTTATGTGATTTAGCAGATTTTTTTCTATTTTATCTATTTGATTTGGATTGACTTATCAAAGTATGTTGAATTCTCTAAAAAAAATGCATTCCACAGTTTCTTTGTCCTTAATGGGCATTGGGGTGCTTATGAGTTAACCTGGCTTGGTCCTTAATCCTTTTCACTAAGAATTACAGGTTTGACATTCTCTAAACCTTCTATAGTTTTAACTTTTTCTTCTTTTCTTTCTTTTCTTTATATATTTTTTTGTTTTTACCAATTTCCCCCTACCTCCTATTTTTCTTTGCAGATTCTGGATTGTAGACTGTCAGCAAGTGAGTGAGACAGTTGCACTGGCAACCCCGGTTTACAAAGAATTGATTTGTGTGCCATACCTTGCCAAATTTGTGGTGTTTGCGAAGCCCATTGACAAAGCAGAGGCACAACTGCGTTGCTTCTGTATTACTGACGATAAGGTGGACAAAACACTCGAGCAGCAGGAAAACTTTGAAGAAGTGGCTAGAAGCAAAGATATTGAGGTGTGGACCATAATGCATACTCTCAAGTTGTACACAGGCTATGGAAAAAAATGATACATTTAAACATGTCTCTTTATATATAGATATATACAGGCTTACCAAGAAACATTTGTCACCACTTCACATACAGCATATTTAGCAAATTACATTTCATGTAATGTTAAATTTTTTTTAAACAAAATATTCCAAACTGGATTTGATTTCAAAAGTGGTTCTGTTACACTGGCTTCAGGTTTCAGAAGGAAAACCCATCTATGTGCATTGCTATGGCAATCTGTCTCCTGTCAGCAAGACCAGCCAGCAGCTTGTTTTTACCTTCTATGCCTTCAAAGAGAACCGTCTACCTTTTAGTGTTAAGGTGTGTATTTGTGTATAATGTATATAATAACATTCCCTTTCAGGAACTCGAGCTGCGTCAGACAGGCTCTGATTAATGAGTCTAATCAGTCAAAAAAAGGCATACCAAGCTGACCTGCTGGGGGAGCTGGATCTGGGAGACCCCTTGGGTGGCCATACCCTACATACGGCAGATCTGGCCCTATGGGCCACAAAAGAGACCATTAAGGCCATTGGCCAGTCTATGGCCGCCTTAATAGCTACTCTCTTTTTCGGGTCTGATTCAGTAGTCGACAGGTTCCAGACATCCAAGAGACAATCGGTTTCAGCGGTATCTCCCACACCGCTCTCATGCGGCTGCTTGGCGGACGCAGCCCCAACCCCAGCCCAGCACTTCATCGAGATGCGCTCTGCCCCTGTGCGGTATCCTGTGTGGCACCCTGACTCAAAGCCCCGTGAGGTGACAGGTCCGAGGACAGAAAGGTCCTGACTCGACCTGTGGTGGGATGACTGGAGGGGGTGTAGCACTGCTTCTCTTTGTACCCATTTCCCTCTGACCCCTTCAGGGACCTGGCTAATTAACCCTGCCATGAAATGTTTCAGGGCACGGCCAGCTCCAGCTCCCTCCCTCCTTGGGTTTCGCCCAGCATCGTTGCTGACCAGGAGGTCTTGTCTCTAGAGCCAGGTCAGGGCACTGCCCCGGCTCTAAACACACCGAAGGTCAGTCTCGAAAGACTTAAACCCTTAAGGAAGCACCTAGCAACCTCGATGGCTAGGCCAGAAATGTCCCAGACATTCAGTTTGGGTCTCGCCCGCCCTGGTTTAACGGGCTCTCTCGCACTTTGGTGAGGGAGCAGACTCTAAGCTTGGAACATGAGTATAGTATACACTCTCCTGAGGAAGGAGGCCATCGAGGTGGTCCCTCCGTCAGACAGAGAGTCCGGGTTCTACAGCCGGTACTTCATAGTTCCCAAAAAGGATGGTGTATTGCATTCTATCCTAGATCTATGTCAGCTCTTTGATGAGGCTCCAGTTCAAAATGCTGACCCTCAAGCTGGTTGTGTCTCAGATTAGATCCGAGAACTGGTTTGTCACGGTAGATCTACAGGATGCATAATTCCATGTACCCATCCTACCTTCTCACAGGAAATTTCTGAGGTTCGCTTTTTGGGGTCATAGCGTACCAATATCGGGTCATTCCGTTTGGCTTTGCTTTGTCACCCCGCACCTTCACAAAGTGTGTCGATGCGGTTCTAGAGTCCATTCTTCAATCTAGAGCTCCCTCCCTGAGGAGGTTGTATGCTGCGAGATGGCGCTTGTTCACTGTGTGGTGCTCTTTGTACTAATTAGATTCAGTCCATTGCCCAGTTGGTTCAGTGCTGGAGTTTCTGCAGGAGCAGTTTGCAAAAGGGTTAGCTCTGTCCACTGTAAAAGTCTACGCGTCTGCCGTTTCGGTGTATCACGCCCCCGTGTCCAGGCATTCACTGGGCAGAGACCCACTCCTGATGCGTTTTCTTCGTGGCACCCGGCTGAGGCCTCTGGTGCATCCAAGAGTGCCTGGGTGGGACTTGGCCATAGTTTTGGAGGCTCTGTCTGAGCCCCCTTAGCCTTTGGCTAAGATTTCATGGAGGCATTTGTCCGTTCAGACCGCGTTCTTGCTGGCTGAGGAGAGTAGTTGATTTATAGGCCCTTTCTTTGGCCCCCTCTTTCCTGGAGTTCACTCCAGGCATGTCCAGTGCCATCATGCACTATAGAGTGGGTTATGTCCCCTAAGGTGCTCTCGGTCGTCCCACGACCTGTCAGTCTCCAGGCATTCAATCCTCTTCCATTCCAGACTCCAGACCAGGAGAGATTGAACCAGCTGTGCCCTTTCTGAGCACTGAACTGCTATGTCCTCTGGACAAGTCCATGGAGGAAGTCGGAACAATTGTTCATCTGCTATGGCCCTCCGAGGAGAGGCCTTCCTGCTCATAAGCAAGCGTTTAGCAAATGAATTATTGATGCTATAGCATCCTCTTACAGGTCCTCTGGTCTCCTTGACCTGGAGTGTGGCAGCCTCCAAGGCTTGGTCCTCTGGAGTGTCCCTCTAAGACCTCTGCGATGCTGCGGGCTGGTCCACTCTGCTCACCGTTGCCAGGTTTTACAACCTTGACCCCTGTGCCACTCCTGGCACCCAACCTAGCTGTGCTCATTCATACTAGTCAGGGACTGGTCGGTGTGGTGGTATTGGATTCTCGTTCCTAAAGAGTTTCGACGCAGCTCGAGTTCCTGAAAGGGAACGTCTCTTGGTTATGTTTGTAACCCTAGGTCCCTGAGGGAATGAGATGCTGTGTCTCTATGCCACACCTCCGGCTTCCCTTTAGCGCTTCCTTCTCAGTTACAGAAGCTGAAGCTGGCTTCTCTCCATGTGCGATATACTTCCTGGTCGTGACGTCACCCTGCCGGTGACAGCCTGCCTTTAATTTTGACTGATTAGAGTAATTATTTAGAGCATGGACAAAGCAGTCTTGTTCCCTCAGGGAACTAGGGTTACATATGTAACCTAGAGACGTTGTGACGTCAGATTCTGACTAATGTTTGCAAAAGAAATAGCATTTATTTGTATACTATTATGTCTACAGTTTATTTTGAACTGATGTTATGATAGTATTATCTGCAACTATATCATCACCAAGTCTGTACTGTTTGTACACTTATGGTCACTGTATTTGTATCTTTGTATACTTCCTGGTGTTTGCTTAGGTGTGGGACATGGATCAGGAGCCATATGGAAGACTCTCATTTATGAAGGAGCTGAAGACTACTAAAAGCCTTCCACAGAGTGTTATCTGCAACCTTAAATTCATACTGCCAGCACACAAGAAGGTGCAATATAATACACCCAAGGAGATATAATTTGCATGCTAAACATCAAGCTGTTGATAAGATCACTTCCTGTTTTTATGAGCCTTCCGAAGTTAATATTTTTGTTCATGCAGCTAAATATTTATTTAATATAAAAATGTTTTATAATGTAAAGAAAGATTTAATAAACAATTTAAGTAATTGAACTGCCAGAATATTTCATAAATCAGTATATTGGCTTATATAAATATGCAAACATAATATTTTAACAGTATTTTATTATTTCCATAACAGAGGGGAAGAAATGAAGTAAAAATACTTTGTTAATGTACTTAAGTAGATTTTTCTGGTATAACTACTTTACTTCACTATTTATTTTTTAAATAACTTTTTACTTTCTCACATTAAATTTTTTACACAAATATCTGTACTTTTTACTTCTTAGATTTTCAAACCAGGCTCGTTACATGATCAATATTTTTTCTTCTCATTGTGAACTGTTCAGCCCATCAACCTATTTCTTGTCATTGTGTGGCTTTTTCAATTTACCACTAGTGTATAATTTCCTGGGTTTTACACACCACAGATGTAGGCTAGCCTGTGAAGCTAACAACAAGCAAGGCAGAAGGCAACAAGAAGTATGGCTTACGTGGATAAGAGCGAGGGAGTCAGCAAAGTAAACATAACTGAGAACAGAGACATTCCTGATCACCTGATCATCATCATCTTTGCATTTATATTTACATTTATGGCATTTAGCAGACGCCCTTGTCCAGAGTGACATACAAAAGTGCTTTGAGTCTCTATAAATTAATAAATATACACTGGTATGATATATTACAAACTTAAGATAAATCAGCCTACAACTCTGTTGTTCGAACATCTAGAGGAAGTTTATTTCAACACCTCGATGCCAGAACAGAGCAGAGCCTTGAGGTATACTTGGCTCTTACCCTGAGAGAAGGTGGGTCCAATCGACCAGTGCTGGAGGATTTCTTTTAGGTTACATATATAACCCTGGTTCCCTGAGGGAATAAGACGCTGCATCAACAATGCTTTTCGGGACTTTCCATGTTGTCCACGCTCTGAATCACGTGTGCAATCTGTCCAATGAAAAGACGTGAAGTCACCAGCAGGGTGAAGTCTTGAGAATAAAATGGCTTCTACTATCCACCTGCTGACGGTCTGCTTGTTGGCAGGGAGCCCTTTATTATAGGGACTGTAGCAGACAAACAGCTGCTCCGACTTCCTCCACAGTTCTGTCCTAGACGTATGTGTCCAGGGCTCGCAGCAGACACAGTTGGTTCAATCGTGTGCATGAATGAAGAGGCGTGAAGTCACCGGCGGGGTGAAGTCATGACCAGAAAGCTATAAAACTTGCATGTGGTGGAGCTGACACTAGCTTCTGAAAAGGAAAGGAAGTGCCACAGGGATGCTGGGAGTGTGGCTTGGAGGCACAGATGTTCAACACTTTGGAAAAGAGAGTCCAATCACACCAAACTGACCAGTCCCTGCCTAGTGTAGATGGCCTGAGCTAGACTGCAAGAGAGAGGAGCCAGGAGTGGCTTTGAAGTCACGGTTATAAAACCTGATTAAGGTCAGTGAGGTGGACCAGCCCGCAGCATTGCAAATGTCTTGGAGTGGGACTCCGGAGGACCAGGCCGTAGAGGCAGCCACACGTAGAGTGAGCCTTGACACGAAAGGAGCAGGGAGACCAGAGGACTCAAAGGAGAATAAAATGGCATCCACTATCCACCTGCTGACGGTCTGCTTGTTGGCAGGGAGTGTAGCAGACAAACAGCTGCTCCGACTTCCTCCACAGTTCTGTCCTGTGGACGTATGTGTCCAGGTCTCACAGCAGACACAGTTGGTTCAGCTTCTCCTGGTCAGGAGCCTGGAAAGGAGGAGGATAGAATGCCTGCAGCACAACAGGTAGTAGACAAACTGAGGGCACCTTAGGTACATATCCCTGTCTGGGGTAAAGAAAGGCACTAGCCAGGCCTGGGGTGAACTCCAGGAGGGACGGGGCCATAGAGAGAGAATATAGGTCTTGACTGCCAGAAACCTAAGGGCGACCTTGGCCAATGGCTCGATGGGGGGCTTAGACAGAGCCTCCAGCACAACTGGCAAGTCCCACACAGGCACTCTGGGTCGTTTCCCTGTCCTCGGCCTCCAGGCGCCATGCAGAAACCGTGTCACTTAATGGTGCTTACTCAGCCACTGCTCAGCAAGCAGAGCACAATAAGCTACGATAGCAAACACATAACCTTTTAGGGTAGTAGGAGATAACCCTGAGGCAAACTGCTCCTGCAGGAACTCCAGCACTGAACCAACCGGGCAGTTAACAGAAGATCCATAAAGGTTTCTCTAAAAGTATCATGGCGTCCAGTTTAAGAGGGGCTGGGTGAGTAAGGGAAAACCAGAGGGGACAATGCAATGTCTCTTGAGTTGCAAACAGATCAACTTGTGCTCTGTAAAACTTCCCCCAAATTTGCTACACCACTTTAGGGTGGAGCCTCCATTCCCTGGGCCTCTGCCCTTATCTCGCGAGGGTGTCTGCTTTCTGATTTATGTACCCCGGGATGTAAGCTCCCCTCAAGGAGAGCAGCCTTTTCTGGTTCCACAGAAGGATCTGCTGTGCCAGCCTGTGTAGAGTGAGAGATTGCAGACCCCTCTGATGGTTGATATAGGAGACCAATGATGTATTGTCCGTACGGACCAGCACATGGTGGTTTCTCAGGTCTGGGAAAGTGGTTAAGAGCCAGAAGCACGGCCAGCATCTCCAGGGATTTGATGTGCCAAGTGAGATGGAGTCCTTGGGCGGAGTGGCCACTCATGACCGCTTCCCACCCCTCAGCACGGGGCCTTAAGACAGGAATGCAGGTTCTCTCCACACATCTAAGGCTCAAAGGGTGTTTCATGTGCAGGAGGCCAAGTGGAATCACATTGGATGCTGCTGCTATCAACCCCAGCACTTTCTGGAACTGCTTCACAGTGAGTGACTGGCCTTGTCCCACCTCTTTTGATGCTTTTCCCCAAAAGCAAACTTCAGGAACTTCCTGTGAGGTGGAAGAATGGATATGTGGAAGTAAGCATCCCTTAGATCTAAGGTGACAAAATAGTCCTCGGACCTGATTTGAGACATGACCTCCTTGAATGTAAGCATCCTGAACCTGAGCCTCATTAGCAAACAGTTCATGGAGCGCAGATATAGAATATGATGCAACCCCTCATCCTTCTTGGGAACCATAAAGTACCGGCTGTAAAACCCAGACTCTCTGTCTAAAGGAGGGACCACTTCAATTGCCTCCTTCCTTAAGAGAGTAAGTACCTCTTGTTCCAAGACCAGACCCTGCTGGGGTCCCACAAGAGTTGGACACACCCCGTTGAACTGAATTGACTAGCCCTTCTCTACAGTACGAAGGACCCACTGAGACACATCTGGAAGGCATTTCCAGGCTGCCAGGTAGTCTTTTAAGGGAACCAGTCTCTCGAGCAATGCCCTGCAGCTGTCGGTGCCTCCTAACAGGCAGTGGGCCTCCCTAGCTGCTATGGGACCAGAGGTGGAGGGATGCACCCGCTTGAGGTTGCTGTGCCCTAATCACACGTCGTGGCAGCGTTAACAGACTGAGCTCCTGATGACGCTGAGGAGGGACAGGCACCATATAGTGAGGTGTACACCACCCTTCCCCCTAGCTAAGACCCCACCAACTGTCAGGGTGTCTGAGCATCGCCCGGAGAGCCAGGGGAGTTTCTGGGCTTCACGGTGCTGACGCCGAGCAGCCCCCTAGGAGCGACAAGCAGGTAGCACTGAAATGCCACCGACTGCTTTTAAGCTTTCTGAAACTTGTCGACGACCACACCCACAGCGTCGCTGAACAAGAAGGGACCCTGTCTGGAATGTCAGACATGGTGAGCCACAAGATGTCTTTCTGTGGTTACTAAGGCTGACATCGACCAACCCACGGCCTTAGCCATTTCCTTGGTGGTCCTAAGAGCTAGGTTGCTGCACAACATAGCTCCTGAATATAGTCAGCTCCAGAGCTTACCCCCTTATCCAACTTTTGCAGCAGGTCAGCCTGGTAAGCCTGCAACACAGCCATGGTGTGGAGGCAACCAGCAACCTGACCCACTGCTGCTTAAGCCTTGCCAAAAAAGGCTGAAGTCGATCTCAAGGGCTTGGTGGGCAGAACCGGGGCTTTAAGGGACGAAGCTGAACCCGGGCAGAGATAGCCAGCTAGCATCTCTTCAACCCGGGGTATCACCCCATAAATGCTCTTTTAACCCCACTACGTTAACGTTGAGAGAGATATTAAGAGTGGTGAAGAGGTGTGCCGAGTATGGGCTTTTTCAGGATCTGGACACTTCAGTTTGCAGATCAGGAAAAAAGGGCATACCCTGGTGTGGAGGTAGAGCGGAAGGGTGCATAAAGCATTAATCCAGCCTACTAGGTGTGTGCAGCTTCTGCTTCTCGTCTGGCCGAGCCAAATCTTGGAAGCATGGACACAGGACGAGTGACCACCTCCAGAAGCTCCTCATACAGCACTAGCTGGGAGGAGTCAGTGAGCTAGCTAGTCTCCATGCCCTCCCCTCCTCAGAGGAAGAGAGGTGGTGCACAGCCCTGCCTTTACTGCAGAAGAAACCGTCAAACGGCATGCTTCCAAACCCAAAGTCGAGAGCGCTGGATCCGGCAGGTGAGGAGGGAGAAAGGGACAAGCCCGTCTCCAAGCCTATGCCAGATCCTCCTGCGAACCCCACGACATCTGACAATGCTTTGCCTCAGCAACAGCGGGGCCAGAGCCATGAGGGAGAGCACCCTCCTCCAAGAGTGCTCACCCTCCCTTAAGAGCCGACTGAGCATGCCCTTTCCTAAGCAAGCTACACACAAGCAGTGTGTATCTTTAAGAGCAGACAAAATATTATTTATATAAACTAATACTCAAATGTAATCTAATCTAACACACAAAAACATAAGACTTTTTTTTTTCAGCTTCAGTGACAGAAGTCCCAAGTTTCTAGCACTGTATTATGATCTTTTGTACTTACTGTAGATAGTATTGACTTTGTGTGGGGATTTCTGTTGCTGCATTACCCTGGCGAAAGAGTTCCCCATCAATGTTAATTCATCAATGGGCTGTGGAGTCTTCTCTTGGCTACAAGTGAATTTACTTGTGGTGCTGAGGGGCAAGAACCTCTGCAGTTGTTGTTTGATGGCACAGACTTACAGTTTCATATGTGTTAGTGCCAGGGGTGGAAAGTAACGAAAGTACAAATACTTTGTTACTGTTGAATAGATTTTTCTAGTATTAGTACTTTACTTCACTATTTATTTTTTGGACAATTTTTTACTTTTACTTATTAAATCTTTTTACACAAATATTTGTACTTTCTACTTCTTACATTTTCAAACCAGTCTCATTATTTTTTAGTTGTAATTTATTTGGTCAAATGTCACTATTTTATTTTCTCATTGCATGCCGTTTTCAGCCCATCAATCTATTTTCTGTTTTTGCGCGTTTTTTCAAACTACCACTAGTATATCATTTCCTGGCTATCACGCACCACATATGTAGGCTAGCTTATGAAGCTAACAACAAGCACAGCAGATGGCAACAAGTAGAATGGCTAACGTGGATGAGACAGCGATGTAAACATGACTGAGAACAAAGACATTCCTGATCACATGATCATCATCATCTTTTCTCTGCTTGTGTTCTATATGGTGGATGTTCAGCCGGGATACATTCATTAGGTAACAAAATTTGAAATTCGTTTTTGTATTAATATATTAATATGATGTGAGGTCCAGTTACCAGCATTACACTAAAACAGGTAGTAGTAATGGCTACTTGTTACTTAAGTAACATACTTCTTTACTTTTACTTGAGTGCAAACGTGAAGTCAGTACTTAAAGTTTTACCTATATCTTTTAAAATATGAGTATCTGTACTTTTACTTGAGTAAAGGATGTGTGTACTTTCTAACAAATGTATAATATGGCACATAAGTCATCATAAGTTCTGGAATATCCAGGTGTTTTTTAAACAGTTAATATCCCCAAAATTCTACTATTGGTTAAACCCTAGGATTCACATGTGAAGAAAGTATTTGTTGTTTAGACAGGAAAAAAAAACAAATGAGATTAAAAGGGTGAAAGATGAGTTAATTTAAAGAAATAGATTCATTTGAATCTTTACACAATCAAAAATAGGCAAAACAATTTAGAATGTTTTAAAAGAGAAAAAAATATACACTATTTTGTACATTTTCATCCGTATATTGAACAAGCTGGCCAAGGCACACAATACCAGCTAATGACAGAAACATTGTAAAAGATATAAAGTAAAAACCTGAAACAATAGTCATTAACATTTTCTCCACAAGACTTCAAGAGCAAAAATCCACTTCCATGCTTCACTAAAGATGTCGCTCTTTCTTTGCTGAGGATGTTGCTTAGTTACTCTAGTATTTATTCCTAGTTATTTTTTACAACAGTATTAAACTAAAAAAAAATATATAATTATTTATGTTATCCTTTGTAAGAGTGAAGTGATACAATATGTAGATCTAGCAGCACTATCTCTCTATGCCGCTTGGCATACCACCAACTTAATTTTATAACATTTATAAACTATTATTATTTATAATAAGTTTTGAGTGGTCTGTTTTAAACAGTGTGAGAGATTTTTTCTCAAACTTTTTTAAGTGGAGGTACATTATATACAGTATAGAAGAACATTAACCCTAACCATTCAGTCCTCAGATCAAGCTCTGTGGGTTAGATGGTGATCCAATCATAGTTGATAACGTCACTAGGTTACGTATGTAACCCTACTTCCCTAAGAGAATGAGAGCTGCGTCGAAAGCACTTTGTGAATGCCTCGCGTTGTTCATGCTCTGAATCACGTGTAAAATCTGGCCAATAGGCAGTTGTGACGTCATTGGCGGGCGACGTCGTGCAAATCAGGAAGCTACAAAATGGGAGCACGATGGGAGCGACATCAGCTTTTGAAAAAGTAGAAGTTAAGCGCTGCAGGGATGCAGGGAGTATGGCCGGTTGACGCAGCTCTCATTCCCTCAGGGAACTAGGGTTTCATACGTAACCTAATGATGTTCCCTTTCAGGAAATTGAGCTGCAACGAATACGCTTTGGGAACGAGTGTACAATCACGCCATACTGTCCAGTCCATGCCTAGTGTCTAGTCTGAGCAGAACCTGCATGCAGGACATGTTGAGGTCGTAGAAACCTGACAAAGGTCAGTGGGGTGGACCAGCCCGCAGCGTTACAAATATCCTGGAGCGACACTCCAGTAGACCAGGCCAGAGAGGCCGCCATACCCCGGGTGGATTTAGCCTTTACTCCGAAAGGGGTGGGAAGACGAGAAGACTCATAACACAGACAAATGGCATCCACAATCCATCTACTAAGCGTCTGCTTATTAGCTGTAAAATCTTTCCTCTGAGGGCCATAGCAGACGAACAGCTGCTCCGACGTCCTCCATTGACTCCTCCTGTGGAGGTATGTGTCCAATGCTTGCACTGTCAACACAATCAATTTTGCTTTTCCTGGTTGGGGGCTAGAAAAGGAGGGGGGCAGAATACCTGCAAAACGACAGGTCGTCAGAGAGCCGCAGGCACCGTAGGCACATACCGCAGTTTGGGGTAAAGTATAGCACTGGCCATGCCAGGGGCAAATTTCAGAAGAGACTGGGCCACGGAAAGAGCCTGTATGTCCCCGACCCTCTTAAAGGAGGAGACTGCCAGGTACCTCGGGGGCCGCATAGGAATCATGTCATGAGGGGGTGCTTCCCCAGCGACTGACCTGCTGGCGGGGTACAATAAGCCCTTGCAATAAGCTGCTCCTAATGAGTTTACCCTGGGACCATAGGATGATCTGCTATGCCAGCCTGTACAGGGGTCGAGACCAGAGATGCCCCTGGTGGTTAATGTATGAGGACCAGCATGTGGTAACCTTTTAGGTCTCGGTGGAAGTGTTCCAGTGCCAAGAACATGGCCATCATCTCCAGGCAGTTTATGTGCCAATAAAGATGTGACTTGTCCCACTCATGACCGCTCCCCACTCTGTGAAAGCAAACCTCAGGAGACTCCTGTGAGAAGAAAGGATGGCTATGTGAAAATAGGCATCATTTAGGTCTATCCTGACAAACCAGTCCTTGGACTTGATATGAGACACGATCTCCTTGAGAGTAAGCATCTTGAACCTGAGCCTCTTGGGTGAGCGGTTCAAAGAGTGCAGATCTCGATGGCCCCTTTCCTTAAGAGGGTGTGTACTTCCTGTTCCAGGACCAGAACCTGCTTGTGTCCCACCACAGTAGGACCCTCGTTCCCATCGTGCTCCCATTTTATAGCTTCCGGGTTGCATGATGTAGCAAAAAACTTATTTTTGTGGCTACATGTTTTGCCATTATCAAAAATTTTAATGCATTGAATGTATTTTGTTGCCAACTACAGTAGATTCTCATTATAATTAACTGACACATCCTCCTCTGCCAGTTAATTGAGGCTGATGTATATAACTGCATCCAAAATAATTAATTTCATTTATTCATAGTTTATTTTATAGTTTAGTTTATTGTTTCATTAACAACCAACCATTTAGATGTATGAGTTCTAATGTCTAAGTCAAAGTTGCTAGTTGGAAGCAATACAGAGAGAAACTTGATTTCATGTTGAGCATGTAAAGATTTCCAGGCAGTTTTAAGAAATATGCATATGGTAGTGCCACCAGGAGGTGAGTTTAACCCTTTATTATGTTCTGTCAGCTTTCCACCCTGCAGCAATAGAAATCACAAATTTTAACCTTACCTACAAAAAAAACAAAAAAACAGTCTGTTATGATTATTCAGGGTGTCATCAGTGTGCAGGCTTTTATTCCAATCATTGGATTGGACACCCCTGGTGCATATAGTCAATCAGCTTTATTGAAGATAAAACAATGCACATTTCCTCAATTAGTCAACTGAAATTTTTTTTAGGAAATGTAACAATTGTATAAAAAAAATGTATTAACCAATGGTTTTAGAAATGTTACTTAGTAGTAAGAGAAAATTATGAGAAAGAAATATATGTGGGTTCAGGCGAGAAGCAACATTGCAACAAGGCCTGGACTTGATCATTCAAATGCATTTATGATCAAATTTAATTTATTTGCGCAAAGTATGTAAATGTAATATTTAAGGTGGTGACATTTTTATTTGTTGTATGTACCATGGAAACTTTTTAGAATGTAGCATAGCAGTGTTTTTTGCAGTTAGCATTGAAATGTATGCATTAAGTAATAATCGATATTCGTTTGTAAATTCATTAATATTTAAGAATATAAATGAAATACATTTTGATAATTTATTAAGCAAAATAAGCTTTTTATTCAATTTTAAGACAAAACCCTGACCAAAACAATCTTTTGCCACTCATTACAGATTACCCTATTTTAAGATAAAACTTTATAGGATCTCTTAAGTCATTCTTGAGGTGTCTGCCAGGATGGGTATGGATATCTCAGCATCATGACTGAAATATAAATTATACTTTAATTTACTTGTTCAACGTGAAATCAGGATTATCTTTGTATCGATTACCTTAAAGGTAAATAATTATTAAATATTTATTTTAAATTATGAATTTAAGTTTCAGAGTATTTTAGAGTAAATAGCAAACCAACAAAAAAAAAAACCTTGAGATAACTTAGACGCTAGTCTGAATATCACCTGAGTCAAATTTGTTTGGTAAATACAAACCTTGTTGCAGTTCTTTCTTTGTGCTTTGTTTGTTAAATCCTCACTTCTCTTGCCTTTGAATTTATTTTTTCCCCTGTTGTTTATTTTTTCACTATTCTACTATTATCACTCTGATTTAATGCTTTCCTTTTTTTCTGTGCATCATGGGAAAATAGAAGATGGTGACGGAACCTGATAATGTGGTAAATATGAACTTTTCTTGAGCAACTTTTTTGCCTTGCTTTCTGTGGTCATTTGCTGGTAGTTTTCTTTGGAACTTTTTTACTTGTCACTTGTTTTTATAGATCATAGACATGCCATCTACACTAATTCCATAAATAAGTGATTTTAATAAATGATTATGCTTGAATGTAATATGTTAGTATTAAATGTATGTTACATTTGGAAAGTTGATTAGTCATTTTCAGAGTTTTATTTATTTACTCATTTATTTTTTTATTTATTCCTTTTGGTCCAATCAGTTTTATTTGTTTAAGTAAATTTTATGTGATGACACTGAATGCTGTGTTGCTATGACATCTTTTCTTATTTAATTAGCTGCACATGATGTGTAAAAACCTACCAAATGAGATGTAAAATGTATATTTAGTGTTTCTCTGAAATACCATATATATATATATATATATATATATATATATATATATATATATATATATATATATATATATATATATATATATATATATAAAACATGCATATCAGTAGATAATTAGAAATATTAAAGTAAAAATAATTAAAGTTACATTAACTTTCCTTATAATTATATATTTTTTTCATTCTGTTTACAGAATGACAGAGAACGTCATATCACTGCTTCATTAGCATTACGACAGCGTTTCAGCTGTTTATCTGATCCCACATCCAGTGAGTCAAAATTTTCTGTGGATAATTTTGAAAGATGATGTCTTTGCTATTTTGCCATTTAGTTCAAAATGATTTGATGACATGTAATATATATTTAGTTAAATAGTTTCAGTATACACTTACTAAGCAGTTTATTAGGAACACTATTCTTATTCTTCAGGGCTTCACTTTGCTTTCAGAACAGCCTTAATAATTAATAGGGGGGATTCCAAAATATGCTAAAAACATTCTGTAGAGAGCTAGTCTTTGTTGACATGATTCTTCAGGTTCACTTTAATATTGTAAGCACCCTGCGAATCTATGACATCCAAAAGGTATACTTCTGGATTCACATCTGGTGACTGAGAAGGCAGTTAGGAAAGTATAGCTCATTGCCATGTTTATACAACCAGTATGAGAAAATATTTCCTTTAAGATATGGTGTATTATCTGCTGGAAGTAGACATACAATCATTATTATTATTTTTATTTTTTAGATGCATAAATAAGTTGTGTCCATTGTATTAACAGGCCCAGTTAAATATTCCCTATACCATTATTTATTAGACCAGGATACATAGGTTTCAGTTATTCCTATAAAGTGTTGGCAGTTCTGTGACTACTGCAACAAATTTCTGTTTGGAGTTCCCTTTTAGGAACTCAAGCTACGCTTTGGGAACGCCTCGCGTTGTTCACTCTCTGAATCAACTGTAAAATCTGCCCAACAGGCAGTCGTGATGTCATTGGCGGGCAATGTCACACAAACCAGGAAGCTACAAAATAGAAGCGATGGGAGCCGAGGTGAAGCGGCACCGAAGGTCGTGGGGCTCGCAGGCCGACCTAGCAAAAGGCATGGAGAAGGATGAGTCCTTTTCAGCCTCTGCTGCTGGGCCGAGCTCCCATTCCCGGAAAGCACTCGCTTTGGCAGCCCTTTCTTCCAGCGCATGTGACGCGAAGCTCTGGACCTCTTACTCTGTGGAGGGAGAGTTTTCGGATGCTAGCGTGCCCACAGACCCCTCATAGCATGTGCTGTTTAAGGAGCTCCTGGAGGTAATGACGCAGGCCATCGCTAAGCTAGAGATAGCTTGGCCCGACGAGAAGCGGAAGCAATGCGTTCCCAACAAAATGGATGAATGTTTACGTGTCCGCTATCGCAGCTTATTGTACCCCGCCAGTGGGGCAGTCGCCGGGGAAGCACCCCCTCGTGACAGGAGTCCTACACAGCACCCGGAGGCTGAGGCCCGGGAAACAACCCAGAGTGCCTGTGTGGGACTTGGCCCTGGTGCTGGCAGCTCTATCCGAGCCCCGTTTCAAACCCTTAGCCAAGGTGGCCCTTAGGTATTTGTCGGTTAAGACCCTCCCTTAAGAGGGTCGGTGACCTACAGGTTCTTTTTGTGGCCCCGTCTCTCCTAAAGTTTGCCCCTGGCATGGCCAGTGCTATTCTTTACCTCAAAACAGGGTATGTGCCTTAGGTGCCTGCGGCTTCCTCACGACCGGTCGTTCTGCCCTCCTCCTTACCTAGCTCCTAAACAGGAAAAGCAAAATTGACTGTGTCCAATGCGAGCACTGGACACATATCTCCACAGGATGAGTCCGTGGAGGAAGTCGAAGCAGCTGTTCCTCTGCTATGGCCCTCACAGGAAAGTTTTCCCGGCTAATAAGCAGACGCACAGTAGATGGATTGTGATATGTGTTATGAGTCTTCTGGTCTTTCCACTCCTTTCGGAGTTAAGGCTCATTCCACCCGGGGTATGGCGGCCTCTACGGATGGAGTGTCGCTCCAGGGCATTTGTAATGCTGCGGACAGGTCTACCTCGCTGACCTTTGTCAGGTTTTATGACCTCAACATCAGAGCCACTAGTAACTCACTAGGTTACGTATGTAACCCTAGTTCCCTGAGGGAACGAGAGCTGCGTCAATGGGCCATATTCCCTGCATCCCTACAGCGCATACCTTTTGCTTTTTCGGAAGCTGATGTTGCTCCCATCGTGCTCCCATTTTGTAGCTTCCTGGTTTGCATGACGTCGCCTGCCAATGACATTACAACTGCCTATTGGCCAGATTTAGCTATTGTAGCCCATTAGATATCTTTTGCACTGTAGGATGCTTTTCAGCTTACCCCAATTACAAAGAGTGATTATCTGAGTTTCTGTAGCCTTTCTGTCAGCTTACAACAGTCTGGCCATTCTCCACTGTTTTCTCAAGGCATTTCTATCTTCATATCTGCTGCTCACTAGATCATTTTTAGTAAACTGTAGATACTGCTGCTTGTGAAATTCTTAGATAAAAAGTGGTTTAATAAATAAGTTGGTGTGCATAAATTAAGAGGTGTTCATGTGTTCCTAATAAAGTGTAAAGTGAGTTTATACAACAAAATATTTAGGTTTCTTTACATATGTTGTCATTTGGTTATGTTGGTTTGGATGAGTTTTTATTATTCCATTTCATCTATTTTCTGTTCAAAGATTTATGTCTTGAATGTTTCTTAAGACAGCATTCTGATTTATTTTTGCATATCATTTTGAATATTTTTTAGGTTTAAATGAATAGCGACATGCTTTTTCAAGCCAATCCAAAATTAAGAACATATGCAATCTTCAAATAACCTGTCTATAGAAATATTTACAGAACTCATTTTCACTGTTTGTTTTTTAGTTGTTGCACCATTCTATGTCTATAAAACTGTCTACAGAACTGCCATCACTGTTTGCATTTGTTTGCAATTGGTTGTTGCACCATTCTGTGTACTGTACATATATTTTTTTCCATTCTGATGTTTGATGTTATTGCAAGATTTTTTTTGTGTTGCAGTGTCAATTGGATAATTTTATGAATGAGAAGATATATATGTGTTCCTATTTACTAAATATATATTTTTCAGTCACTGGATCAAAAACTACATTATATTACATTTGTTACATTACCTTAACTGCATGCTTCGATTGTCCTGTCTTTAAAATATTTTGCTTCATTTGTTAATTCACTTTTTTCTGTTGAATTATTTGTTTATAATAAACATTAATGTTTTGTCACATTCATCTACAAACAAATCACAATACTTCCATTATCAATAATGGAACAGTACTGACATGATAACTAAACTTTTTTAAATTCTCTGTCTTCTTTGTTTTGTTTTCTGTTTTTATTTTAACTTTATTAATATACTTATGATAGAAAAGAACAAAAGAGGAAACACTGCTGTGAAAACCACATCACAGACTTTTGGCTACGCCTACAAACCTGCTTTATTGAAACACCAGTACCAGGGTTGGGTAACCAGTCCAGCTACTAGTAGTGCCAGTGGCCAAGTGAAGTCAGGATTTGCCTCTCTTTCTAGCTCATCCTCCAACACTCCATCTGCCTCACCACTGAGATCTATGTTGTCAGAAAACTCTCAATCTCCCATCAGATCAGTCATTACAGGCTCGATTACCCCTTCTGTCAAGGCTGTCAGTGAAGTTGCATTACCAATACAATCCTACAAAGTTGTTTCCCCACAAAAGACAGTGGAGCAACAGACTGAGTTCCCAGTTCAGGCACCTCTGACCTTTTTGTCATCTCCAGTGAAAAATGTCCCAGAATCTCTCACTGTAAAATCCACACCATCCCTTTCAGGCAGAACAACTTCCCTTTCAGTTGGGGACTCAATACAGGAGAAATCCTCCACTACATTGACTCCACCCGCCTCACCTAAGTCCTCTCTTTACATTCATACCTCAAATGTTTCCAATAAATCTGTTAATGCTTTAAATGCTTCAGTGACTGCTTCTCCCAGTAAAACATTCCCAGGGCACACCACAATTAAAACTGTAACTGATACATCCAGCTCTCAAACCTCTCCAACTAAATATCACTCCCCCACAACTATTTTTGTTCTGTCTGGCAGCCTTCAAGAGAGGATACAGGCTACAACAATTGCTGCCACAACCAGTGTCAATGCTGCTTTTGATGAAGTAGAGAGGACACTAACTTCCTGCTCGGCAGACCATGAAAAACTC
Organism: Silurus meridionalis; assembly: GCF_014805685.1. Classification (NCBI taxonomy): domain Eukaryota; kingdom Metazoa; phylum Chordata; class Actinopteri; order Siluriformes; family Siluridae; genus Silurus; species Silurus meridionalis. The sequence goes on from NC_060891.1 coordinate 5,625,853, forward strand.
AAGGCTGTCTCGTCCTTTTCACCCCCCACATATCAGTCTAGCCGATCTTCAGGTTCCATGTATGACTCTCTTAGATTTCCCCCCAAATCCACAACTTCTGTCAACTATACTACAGTGGCAATGCCTGTTTATTCATCAAGAAATGTTATGCCAGAACAGCAATTTAAAAAGCTTCCTGACATATCCAAATCAACAGCAGCCTTCTTGTCCCCCAAAAAAGTTATGGACTCAAAGTCTAATGCCCAAACACAGTCTGCCTCTGCCAGAATTCTCTCTTCTGATAAAACTCTGTCAAACAGACAGGAGATACTGAAGGATGTGCATGAAATGAAGGAAGATTTAATTCGAATCTCTGCGATTTTGCAAAATGATACATGTTCGATTTCCAAAGGTTTCCAGTCTAACTCACATAAGGAACATGTGATAGAAAATGAGGAACCATACAAGATTATGGAAAAGGTCAAACAAGACTTAGTTAAGGTTAGTAAGATACTAACCAATGACTTTTTAAAGGAGGGTAAAAAATACAAAAAAAGTAGCAAGACTGAAGATTTTGAGGATGACATTGATAACCAACATAATGGATGGAGGTGTCCCCCTCGATATGAGACAGTTGCACCTCAGGTCAAAAACAAAGTTATGACTGACAGAGACTTTAATTTGGCAAATGTGGTTGACTATTTAACCAATGACACAGGAACATATCCTTTATCCAAAACTGTTACTACAACACAGAGAAATGAAGAGACCAGGAGAGAGAAGAAGGAAAAAGTTAAACGTGTCTTAAAACCTGCTATGGCAGTTCAAGAACGCAAGCTCAAAATGTCTCCACAGACAATGTGCCCTTCAACATCAGAGAAAGAGCTATCTAAGTCAGCAGATACATTGTTTACTACAGAAGTCATTCAAGACTCAAATGATGCCTGTGATAAAAAAAAAAGTCCCTTATCAGACAGTGGATTTGAAACACGGAGTGAGAAAACACCCTCAGCCCTACAGAGTTCTGACAGCTTTGGCCCCACAGCTCCATTTCAGGAAATCTCACCTGTCATTGCTGAAACCTTTACTGAAACTGTACATGTCATACGGCGTTACAAACCACGAGAGACCACCAATGAGCATGTGGTGGATGAGGTTAAAATGGCAAATTCTCCACCCAAATGCACTAACACAGGCTTCAGATTACCTAGTGGCTCCAAAAAAGATAAAGTAAAAATCTTCCAAACCAGATCCAGTCCTGAGGAACACATAATTTGTAATGCCATGCGACTTAAAGAGGAAACTCACATAAAAACCACCACCCGAATGTTGTATAAACCGGCAAGTAAGGAGACAACCTCAGAGAGGTTTGAAGAGACCATTACAAAATCCTATCAGTCTAGCCGAGATCCATCTAAAGGCCTATTTGAACATCACAGCAGCAATGAAAGATGGAAAGAAACACATAAACCTCTGAGCAAAGACTCGATGCCCAAAGTGGAACACATTATTAAAATTCGCATTGAAAAAGGAAATACAACTGAACCTAGAGAGGTCATTATAATGGAAACCAAAAACCACCCTGAGAAAGAAATTTACATTTATCAAAGTAGCAACAGCAAAAACGAGTTTCAAAACAGAGAGGAAGTGGAGAAAGTGGTCAACCCTTTTTTACAGGAGGATGATGTCACCACCACTGTCCAATTAATCACAAAAGACTTTTACAAGACTCTAAAATTACAAAGACCACACTCAATGGAGTACCATGAAGAAGATTCATCAGTTATGAGAAAAGAGTCAAATAAAATTACAGATAAAAAGCGATTCTCTGAGAAATTTGACTCTCCTTATTCTGATTTAGATGAACCTTTGACTGAAAGATCTCATTATTATGACATTAAAACCCATGGTGACTCAGTGAGATATGCCATGCTTAACCCAGATAAATCAGATAGTGCCCTAGAAGAAAATAAAACCTGTGATAACATATCACTACTTAAGTATGCCTCAGCTGACGACAGGCAGATAAGTACAGAGAAATATAGATTTGAGGACAAAATAGATAAAACTGTCAAGGAAGCTGAGGAAAAGCTTACGGAAGTCTCATTATTTTTCCGGGATAAATCTGAGAAACTAAAGGATGAGCTTCAGATCCCTGAGAAGAAAATTCATAGGCTAAATATTAGAGAATCTCAGTCTATGCCCAGTTCTCCCTGCAGCAGCCCAGAGAAAACAGTATTAAAGAATGGTGGTGGAGAACACTGGAGCAGAGAGAGGCTTAGAGACAAATATGGTCCTTATGATAGGAAGTGTACCAGCCTTCCAAGTAGCCCAGAGGGGTCTGTTTTACTTCAGTACAGTGATGACAACAGAAAACAAGAGGACTACTTCTTAGCAAGTATTACAAGTAAATCCTCTAAATGTTTCCAGCCATCAACATCTAAGGTCAGCTCAGTTCGTATGAAATTTGAAGCTGAGGCTAAAAAGCAAGACAAAGTGCCTAAATGTGGTCAAACATCTAGTGTAGTAGTCAACAAGCTGCAGGAAACTAAATTACCCATCTGCCAAGTGTTTGATGGAGGAAATTTTCAAAATCCAAAATGTTCAAAGGAAATTCTTGAAAGTGAAGGGCAAAGATCTAATGTCCAAAAGGGTCACTCACTTAAGGTGTGTGAAAACACCACATCCAATCACCAAAAAATATTATACAGTGAAGATAAGGTTGAGAAAACTTGGGAAAGTCATGGCAATGGACATGATTTATCGCAGATATCAAATATAGTTGAAACAAACAATTTGGTCGACAGTGAAGGAAGAGATAAGTTAGCCAAAGAACAATCAACCAAAAAGATCATATATACAGAGCTCCAGATTCAGGAAGGCCCTTTGAGTACTGAAAAATATAATGGTTCTCTAAATAGAAAATCAGAATTACATACTCCTATTAGGATTTCCTCTGGTTTTGTAGACCATAATACAAGTACACTAAAGCTAGATTTATCTGTTAAACCTGATGGCACAGAGTCACAAATATCACCATCAGCTAGAAGCAAGTATTGTAGTAATGATGCAAAAAATTCATCTAGTGAATTGTCACTCGGAAGAATTAACTTAGTTTGCAATGGTGTTGACAGTAAACAAACTGGAAATACGGAGAGAATTGCTTCAAGTGTGACAGCAGAAATTAAACCTTTACCAGTATATGTCAGCATTCCAGTTGGCAAGCAGTATGAGAAAGAGACAGCCAATGAACAACCTAGCACATGCAAAAACGTTGTTAGCCATTCAAGCAAAACAATGCATGAGGCAAGTCAAGTCTTTTATACAGTCAGACAGCAACCTTTAGCCCAGGGGAGCACAAAGGATGACACACTAGAGCACGTCATCTTTATTGACAGTTCTGGAAAAAATCCAGAGGCTAACTTTGGCTTAAAGTCCAGAATAACAGACTCTGCAATTAATTCTGTGGCAGAGGTGCATTGCCAAATTAAAGAGGATAAAGAGGACCAACCTGTGACTTTCACTTTCAGGGAAGTATCAGCAGAGAAGGCCAAAGCTGCTACTCCATCAGAATTCTCCAAAGGAAACTATGAGTCACCTGGAAAAAGAGCTAAAGGCAAACAGTTAGTGCACTTTGAGTTTCCACCACTTCCACCCCAAGACGCACAACAATCTGAGCAGATGGAATTTAAGAACGGCTCACCACCTTCTAAACCAGACACAGAGATGATAGAGGTGAATCTGCAAGAGGAGCATGACAGGCATCTATTTTCAGAGCCTGTAATTCAAATCCATCCACCATCTCCTCTTCCACCTGGGGCAGACAACACTGATTCTAGTGATGATGAATCTGTCATTGATCCTATTCCTCTCAAGAAGAGCAGCTTAAAAATGCATCAGAATAATAAAAAGATTGTCAAGCTTAGTGACCCAGACAAAGATGACTGCCCTCACAAAGAGTCACAAAGTCTAAATATTAAGGGAGATGATGAGGATGAGCAAAATGCAAATGACCATTCAGTTTCTGACTGCTCTATAGCAACAACAGCTGAGTTTTCCCATGACACTGATGCCACAGAGATAGACTCTCTGGATGGATATGACCTGCAGGATGAGGATGATGGGTTGGGTGATACCAAAACTTTAAGCCTTTCAAATGAGGTAAAGACACTCAATCACTTTCCCACTAACCAAAACAAAACAGAGGGTGGAAAAGAGAGCACCCCAAATGAGGAAAGTGAAAAGACAACACCTAAAATCAATTTTTGCAAAGAATCTGAAAATGTTAAAGATCCAGGCAAGATCTACTCTTTGGAGGGAAGACACCCCGATAGACAAGAGTTTGCAGATAGCTATTTCAGCTACAAACTTGAGGAAGAAATGCCTTCTACATTTAAAACTGTTGCCACAAAAGGCTTGGACTTTGATCCATGGTCAAACAAAGGAGGAGAAGAAGAGGTGTTTGAGTTTAAAAGCAAAGAAGAAGATCCAAAACCTTTTGGTTTGGTGGTGGAGGACAAATCCCAAGCTACTACACCAGACACAACTCCAGCTCGAACACCTACCGATGACAGCACCCCAACTAGTGAACCTAACCCCTTTCCCTTCCACGAGGGCAAGATGTTTGAGATGACCCGAAGTGGTGCTATTGACATGAGCAAGCGGGACTTTGTTGAAGAGAGGCTCCAATTTTTTCAGATTGGTGAGCATACTGAAAATAGGAAGTCATGGGACAAGGGAATAGTGGGAAAGTCTAGGGGAAGATCTGTAGTGGGGAGGATAGATGCTACCACAAACATTACACCATCCAGAAACCATTTTAGTCAGAGCAACAGTGCCTGCCAGGATGCATCATCATGCACTGATATTGTAAATGAAACCACCTCTTGCACTATTACCACCTCCAAGGTCAATTCTAAATTTCACATCCCAATAAAGATGGGAATTGCAGCATCCATAAGCATTAAGAAAGATTCTGCTGAATGGACTAATTTTAGACCAGATTCCACAGCAAGTCAAGTGCTGGTGAATGATGATCTGGAGACCCACGTAAACTACAGTCAGTTTGGTAGCACATGCTCTGATTCTCCATCTGACAGGAATGATTCAGAGAACTCCAATAACAACAATAACTTAGAAGCTTCCAGTGTCCAGGCCAATTACAACCATGGTGGTAGCATAATGTTTAATCTCCAGCCACCCCCAGAACCCATCCTGCAACAAGCCAATAAGATAGAAGCTCATTTCTGTACGACATCCTTGGAGTTAGTAGAGGACAAATCCAATATTGGGACTCTTCACTTTAAAAAAGATTTACAGCTAAAATGTCAGCCTAAGTCTAGGCTTCCTGTTAAGACTACAGGATTTATTTTTCAAAAACCTAATTCAGTGAAACAAAGCTCACAGCATGTTGTTAAACCTGAGACCAGAAAATTTGATGATGTTAGTATGGAGCCCAAATCTAGAATTCCTGTCAAACGTATCAAAAGTAATGGTGCAGTCAGCTCTGTTGTAGGGCATAATTTACTAAGGCAGGAAAGGAAGTTTAAAAAGAAAACGAGAAAAGTAGTTTCATACCAGGTGCCAAAGAGAGATGGGTCATCAGCGACTAAAAACATTTGTACAGATGAGGCAGACAAAACCAAGCTAAGTGGGCAATCCATTAAGTTCTTACAGAGCTTTAGTATGGAAACAGCAAATGTGATGGACCATCTTTCAGACAAGGAGAAACAGACGCAGGCAGAGCAGTCGGAGGAGGACAACAACACATCACGATGTACCTCCATATCGGACCACTCCCAGTCCCAGCCCTCCCTCTCTGATGGGTCCTTCCAGGGGGTCACACCCATAAGGTCAAAGGTCACAAGGTCTTCGGGCAGTGAGAGGAGATCTAGAAGGACAGGAGGAGGGAAGGAGGGCAATAGGGGCACTGGGGTTTGCGGGTTGCCCCCCATCGCGGAGATCAAGCCTAGTTTGTAAAACTTTATTAAAAACTTTACTTGAACTTTAGTTGCATGACCCATTGTGATTGATCAAATTGCCTGCGTGAATAGTAGCTACCATTCTTTTCATTTTCTTATTCCTGTAATGTTTGCGTGTACTGTACTTGACAGATCCCTCTTTTTCTAAATTAACATTGGTATAGCATGTTTAAATGGGGGGGTCCACTCCAGCCTGTCTGTACAAAGATTTCTATAAGAAATTAGAGTATTTTAGTAGAATGCTAGATCTTCTGCATGCTTACTTTTTCATATCGAGTCACCATCTTAATGTGTGAAAGATTACATACCTGTGTTTTAGCTTATAGTATGCATATATAGTCAAAATGGTTTTGTGCATACATTCTTAATATATATATATATATATATATATATATATATATATATATATATATATATATATATATATATATATACACACACACACACACACACACACACACACACACACACACACACAGAAGTAGCCTGGCATATTTGGACAGATGGGTTAGCTATATTTTGTGTGTTTTTTTTGTTGGGCAAGCCCCAGTGGGTTTACTTTTTGAGCCTCAATATGATGTTCCTGCACCACCTACACTAATTTGAAATAGATTCCTCAACATACTTTACAACATTACAACATCTAACATGTGATTGTCCTAATTTATACACCAGAAACTTGCAACCCTTTTCTGACAGCAATAAAGCACAAAAAAAGGTTCTTTTTGTAATTATACAAAATATATTTTAGTGGTTGGTGCTTACAAGACCACAGAAGCTTTAAAAAATAAGGATGAAATGTTTCCTAATTTCCTAATGTACTGCATAATGTACTCAATGCTGGCTAACCTGTTGCAGGAACAGCAATAACCTTAATTATATGCAAACATAAGAAATGCTATGTTGACAAATAAATCTAGTTCTATAGCTCGAATTCTATGTATTTTTTAATGTATCTCAGAATTAAGCATTTGGCCACAAAAGGCTGCCACTAAATGTATTTCTATAGGTTTCAATTATTTAGCTAATTAGTTCTGAATAATTCTTGATTTTATGAGCAAATTTATGTTTCTCTTTCCTAGGTCCACAAAGCCCATGTGAGAGAACAGACCTTCGAATGGCTATTGTGGCTGATCATCTGGGACTTAGCTGGACTGGTGAGGCTTAATGGAATGTTTATCTTTACTATGTATTTTGCATAAATTTCTGAAAACATGTAACTTTGCAGCTATTTTTAGAAATGTGTAAGCAATGATAGTGATCTAAAATTTAACAGTATGTCCTTATGCTTTTGTTGTGTATGTCTCATAGGTGTTGCTGAATTCAATGACCAGATAGACATTGAATTACAATGGACAGAGCTATATAAACAGGATAGAGGGCATGTCCATTTTTTTTCCAAGTTTGTAATGTATTTATAATTTACAGGGGATTAGAACATTTAGATTCTAAAGGTTTTAAAAATTACGTGGCACTTTGTTCTCTAATATGATGTGGTATAACTGAAACCAGCACACATTCTACATAGAAATGCATTTGATGAGCAATTGAAGAGGGCTATTTTCTTTGCAGATTTATGCATCAGGAAATTTCCTAATGAAAAAGAAAAAAAAATAATGTAAGGGCGCTCTATACAATCCCAATTCCAAAAATGTTGGGACACTGAGTATAATGTAGCAAAAACACAATTCAATGGTTTGCAAATCTCACAAACCCATATTTTATTCATAATAGAACATAGAATCATATTAAATGTTTAAACTTTCAATAATTGTAGGGGAAATCTAAAGTACTTTTGTATTTCATGGCTGCAACACATCTCAAAAAGGTTGGGACGTGGCAACAAATGTCTGGCTAAACTAAGTGTCATTATAATTAAACAGTTGCAGAAACATTGCAACTAATTAGGTTAATTGACAACAGGCCAGTAAGATGATTGGGTATAAATAGTGTATCTTAGAGCGGCAGAGTGTCTCGGAAGTAAAAAAAATAAAAAAATTGTCAGAGCTTCATCAATCTGTGAAATCTGTTTCTACAAATAGTGGAACAATTTAGCATTTTTACATGATTATGTAATGCTAATCACTGCATAGGCTCATTAACACCTCCAGAAATTATTGTCTGCGAACACAGTTTGCCATGTCATCCACAAATTCAGGTTAAATCTCTGTCATGCAAAGAAGAAGGCATAAGTAAACAAAATCCAGAAACAACCATATCCTCTCTGGGCCAAAGCTTATTTAAAATGTGCTGAGGCAAATTGGAAAACTGTTCTGTGGTCAGAAGAATTTAAATTTCTTTTTGGAAACCATGGACACCACATTCACTGGATTAAAGAGGAGAGGGACCATCTGGCTTGTTATCAGTGCTCAGTTAAAAAAAATAGCCACATCTCTGATCTGGTATATTTTTTGCCTGTGGAATGGGCAGCTTGCATATTTAAACAGGCTCCATCAATAGTAAATGGTATTTACAGGTTTTAAAGAAAAAAAAGTCCTTTAGAGAAAAAGCGCTGCATATTTGAGCAGGACAATGTTGCATACTACATCCATTACAATAGCATAGTAGAAGAGACTCAGTGCTAAACTGGCCTGCCTGCAGTGTAGACCTTTCGCCATTTGAAAACTCTTTGCGCATCAACGAAAACGAAAAATACAACAAAGGACACCCAGAAATGTTGAGCATCTTTGTGTTGACAACATTCCTTTGCCAAATCTTCACAAACTGCTCTCCTCAGTTCCCAGATGTATACGGACAGAAAATGTAATGCTAGACAGTAGTAAACATGGCCCTGTCCCAAATTCTTTTTAGACCTGTTGTAGCCATCAAATGCAACATTAAACCTTTTCCTTAAAATGTTATATATTCTCAGTCTAAACATGTAATGTTTATGTTTGTTTTATTGTGAATAGAATATGGATTTATGAGATCTGCAAATCATTGCATTATGTTTTTATTGAAATTTTACACAATGTCCACTCTTTTGTGGAATTAGGGTTGTACATCTCCTAAATTTGTTTGATTAGGAAGACATGTATTTTGCAACTTTGGTGTGGTATGTATTAATATAATTTGTTCTGATCTGATCTGATATAGAGCTTGCACGAGAAATGAACTTCTCAGTGGATGAGATCAATCACATTCGCACAGAGAACCCAAACTCCCTCACTGCCCAGAGTTTCATGCTAATGAAGAAATGGGTGAGCAGGGATGGAAAAAATGCAACCAGTAAGTCTTTCTTTATTCTTTCTCAGTTTTAGGAATACACTTTTTCCACCCAAATCTTTAGCAAGTGGTTGTGTTTCCCATACTACAGTGTCAGACAAAAGTTTTTTTTATTCCTATTATTTTCAATATTGTACATTTACTACTGAAGAGATCCAAACTATGAAACAACGTGCATGGAAAGAACATATGTATTAAATAACACAGAATATGCTTATATATTTTCAGTTCTTCAAATTAGCGATTTTTTGCTTTAATGACAGCTTGACACACTCTAGGCATTATCTCATTCAGCCTCAAGAGGCAGTACTCTGGAATGGTTTTCCAATAATCTTTTCAACAATCTTGTTTACAGAGGTGTTGAGTGACTAGTGGGTGCTTTTTCTTTCTTTAACTCATCTCAAAACCATCTCAGGAGGATTTAGATTGGGTGATTGTGGAGGTCAGGTCATCTGATGCAATTCTAATACTCTCATTATTTAAGATCATTTAACTCTTACATAACTTAGAGGTGTGTTTGAGTTCAGTGTCTTGTTGGGAAACAAATGATGGCCCTGCTAAGTGCAAACCAGACAGCATGTTGCTTCAAAATGTTGTAGCCATACTGTCAAGTGTGCCCTCAGTTTTAACTGAATTACCGTCTAAATTGTAACTTATCCTAGCTTTCGGATATTAAAGTTTGCCAAGCTGTAATCAAAGCTAAATGTAGCTACTTTGGACAGTCTAAAATATAAAACAAATACTGGGTTGTTGAACACTTTTTTGTTTACTACATACTGTAATTCTATACGTGTTACATAGTTCTTCATGGTTTGGATTATAGTTTCTTCAAAAGTACAACATACAATGGTGAAAGTAACAGTAATAAAGAAAACACACAGAAGGAGAAGTGTGTCCAAACTTTTGACTGGTACTGTAAAAATAGTTTTTGGTTTTCATTTACTGAAACAGTGTACTTGACCATGTGGATTTTTTCAAGACACAATTGAAGACAATGTTTTAGGCGAATGCTGCCAATGTAATCTGCATTAAATATGTGCAGTACATCAGAATATTTGTGTGCATTTTTTCCCCAGCGGATGCTCTGACTACAGTGTTGACCAAAGTGAACCGGATGGATATTGTGACTCTTCTGGAAGGGCCCATATTTGACTATGGTAACATTTCAGGCACCAGAAGTTTTGCAGATGATAGCGCTGTGGAGAAAGCAGATGGTAAAGTTTAGATTCCACCCCACACCATTCTTCCATTCTTCATTTATTATTTTATATATATATATATATATATATATATATATATATATATATATATATATATATATATATATATATATATAAAATTAATTTTTAGGGGTGAAACAGTGCAGAAATTTTTTGGTACAGGGCTCTCGGTTCAGTACACATCAAATCCTTTTTTACAAGCGGAACATAGTTAAAACATGAGTTCCCTCAGGAACGTATTAAGTGGTGGACTGCAAGTTTGTTTAGTCTCTGCCTCGCACTTTTAGTGCATTTTATTATTATTCTTGAACTTGACAATATACACCACAATGCACACACACACACACACACACACACACACACACACACATCTGTATTCCCAAATGGGGTCTGACAAATGAAAACGATTTAATACAGATTTAATACTTTCATGTATTTAATTTTATTTAATCAGTTTTATTTATGCCAATTTAATTGATTACTTAATTTAATCAATATAATAAGTGTATTGCATTAATTCTAGTACATTTCTTTATAAATTATTATATTAACCAAAATATTAAAATAATAACCAAGCACGTATTTTATTTAAAATTTAAAAATCACACGTGGATGATCACAAATGGTAATAATAATAAACTTCGTTAATAAAAAACGACAAGCAACATTTCTTCCCCCTAACCGTACTGTAATTGAACTGAACCGTTACCAAGGTACGTACCGAACTAAACCCATATATATACACATAGTACCAGCCAAAGTTTTGGAAATACCTTCTTATTCAATGTTTTTTCTTTTTTATTGTTTTCAACTTTGTTTATCAACACTGAATTGAAAATTTTTAATTATGTTTAAACAAATTTAGAATTATATAGTTAGCAATCTGTTAAATACCCTGAACATATTTTTAGAATTAAAATATTTAAAGTGTCCTATAATGACAGATTTTTCAAACTCTCTCAGCCAGCCTCCTGAGGTAGTCTCCCAGAATGCTTTTGCAACAATCTTTTTAAAATTCCCAGAGGTATTGAGTATTGCGTATTTATTTGTTACATCTAAATTGGATTTAATTCAGGTGATTGCGGAGGCCAAGTAATCTGATACAGCACAGCATATTTTCTTTTTATAAAATCAAACAACTTCTCAGTTGTTAAAAAAAAAATTGTTTACTACATAATTTCATTCATCACATAGTTTGCATTTCTTCACTACTAATGTACAGTGTTGAAAGTAATAAAAATAAAGAAAACACACTGAAGGAGAAGGTACTGGTACTATTTAATTCAGATTTGATTGGAACTGATGTATGTATGTGTGTAAATATTATATATATAATGCTTCCCACAAAGCTCCTAGTATTATATAGGAGATAATATAATGATTTCTTCTGTTAAACATCAGCTTCAGAGCGTGTAACTCCTGTAAAAAATAATTATTTTTTGATTTCTTTAGTGTGTGTTCAAGAAACTTTTATGAAATATTCTCAGAAACAATATTTTTTTAATTAAACAATTTGTTTTTATAATGTTACACCCATCCCACTGCCACTTTATTTATGGGTATGGATCTAAATTTACATATGATGGTCTGGAGGATGAGACATTTTTTGCATGATGCTTCCATTTGGTCAATGCACATCATTTGCTGTGTGGTGCTATTCTTGTGAATATTGTATATATGACTTTTAAAAGGAGACACTGTACTGGCAATAAAATACTGTAACATATTCATATGTGGAATAAAAGAGATACAGTAAACGTGTAGTTGTTTTTAAATGTGTAGTGTTTTTGTGGATACAAGCAACAAGTTTTAATACAGGTTTCTGTAGCATAGATTTCTACATTCCTAATTCCTGTAGCTATGTTTGGTTATTTTAGTATTGCCATTGTGGAACTACGGCAGCACATTGCATTCACAAAGAGAAAAAAAATCATAGAAAGGATCTTAATAGCTTGATATCTTATAATTATGACTTACTATCTCATAATTATGAGATCTGTTTATCAAAATTATGACTTACTAACTCATAATTATGAATTAGTATCTCATAAATATGACTTACTATCTCATAATTATGAGATCCTGATCTCATAATTATGACTTACTAACTCATGATTATTACTTAGTATCTCATAAATATGACTTATTATCTCATAATTATGAGATAAGTTGGGGCAGTATGTGGCAGCGGAGCATTTTAGCGCATAACACCGGATCTGGCGTTACTGCATTCTTTGCTCGGAAGGACCTCATTGAGCAACAATGATGTACCAGCTATTATATGGTTTAGCTTGATGACTGTATATTAGTTTAATTAGCTACTGGACATTTCCTTGCTGACCTGCCCTTCCTGCTAATTAATTTAGTTACGGTAAGTTTTGCTTCAGTTAATAGATACGGGGCATTAACTATTATTATTATTATTATTATTATTATATTTTGACCTAATTATTAGTTAGTAAGTCATAATAATGAGATCAGGATCTCATAATTATGAGATATTAAGTCATAATTATAAGTTAGTAAGTCATAATTATGAGATCAGGATCTCATAATTATCAGAAACAGAAATAGCTTTATTACTAAGTATGCTTACACACACAAGGAATTTGACTTGGCATCAGAAGCTTCCAGTGCAGAAGAAGTACAGACATAGTGTAACAGAATAGTAAACCAGACAGTTAAATAATGCAATATATACAGAGTAAAAAAGTTGTTAAACAAATGTACAGATGTTCATAAGATATTAAGTCATAATTAGTAAGGAAGTCATAATGAGATCCTTTCTGTGATTTTTTTTTCTCTTTGTGAATGCAATGCGCTTCCGTATAGAACCCAGCATGTCATGAGTCAAAAAATATTTGTTATCTGGCTTTTAAAAAGTATGAAAAGCAAATCTCTTTACCTGTGCTGAAATTCCATCTAAAAAATATTGAATTCCATGCACTGAACACCCCTTTTGCTTCTCTTTAAATCATCCATTCATCCTGATTCCAGTTGAAAAGCTTTGCGAGTATGTAGAACCTTTTTTTAGATTTAAGCATTGGAGCCTCAAGCACATGCTTAAATCTATTCAATGCAGATAAACACAAAAAATTGACAGTATCTATGTCTTACAATAACTTGATGTTTTAATGATTGATGTTTTAATGGCATACTAGTCCTTTGTATGCCCTGATTCTATAGTTAATTATGTAAATAGGCTACTAGCCTAGTTTTAATTCTAATCAGACCAGCTGACTTCACACTACAGTAGTAGTAGTAGAGACCATAGCTCAGCGGCTACTTGTAATGTAACATGTCTGATTTGCAATACTTACTATCTATAAGTATTAACTCCCTGTGCACAACTTGGAGTGGAAATGTTAGTAGTAAACAATATTTAAACAAAAGCCTTAACCTGTGCATGGAAAATTAAAAGGGTTTCTGTACACTTTATCATAGGACCACTTTTGCTTCCCATATTTTTCTTATGTACAAAATGATATGTGGAACTGAATCAGGCATTTACATCTATTTTTCAAAACATGCACCTGTATAGCTACACCTTGTTTCCCTACAATTATATATTGACATCTTTACTTCTCATGCATTTTTTATTTTTGGATCACATGTAGAATCAGAATTGTGCTTTAAATACATTTACATTTAAGTTGTGCTTTAATATATTTAGCCCACTTATTTATTTTGTAGATCATCCCCAAACTACCTTAATCAGTTCAGTTTCAGTGAATATCATATTATTTTCAATTTTATGAAACTTTTTACAGCGTGAAGCTAATGCTATTATTAAATAAAGTGTCTCTTTTTAAACTTTTCCATGAATCTTCTTGACTTTTTAAACAGAAATTACCTCTTGTTCTCTCTCAGTCTTTTTACTATCATTAACTTTGTTTTTTTTTGTTTTTTTTTTAATCAATGGTTTTATTTATTCACAACTCACAACAAAAATAACTATTTCTAAAGATTTGTTATCTAATATTTAGTTTCCTTATTTATGAAAGATTTTCTTTGAAATCTCTGGTCACTCACAACACTTCTACTGGTTGCCAAGGTATCACAACAGAATGCAATGCATATTCTAGGATTATCTGCAGCTGTACTTTAAGGCAAAGTACTTTCAGATGTGTTAGAAATCACTGTTACAATGAACCCTCTTGGTGTATTTTTCTCTTGTTTGCTGTCTCTCCTCTTTTTCTGTTTTGCATTATTCTGCTGATTTATGTATGAGGCTGGGCAAATGGTGGCATTGTGTCCAGCAAAAGTACGGGCTTGTTGTTGAGAGGTGTGGGTTCCAGGCATCCTTTCTGGCAATCAGAATCTTTCGCTGGCGCCCTTTGTGGACTCTGGGCGGATTAGGAATTCAAGGTTCAGGACCTTGCCCGCCAGCTAGGGCTGGAAACTGAGCCTCTACTGAAACCCTCCATTTACATTTACATTTGTCCTGGATGCCCTGCCACCGGGTGTCTAAGCTGTCCTGGAACCTGCCATAGATTCTCTTGCTGTATGCCGTGTTGATGTAAACACACAGTCCATTGCCACTAGTCTTACCACACAGAGAGCACTTGTGTCTAAAGTGTCAATATTTTGTGTGAGCACCAGGTTAGGTTAGGTTAGGTTCTGCTTTAGAATATCATAGTAATTGTTGAAATCTATGTTTCCCTCAATGAACCTCAGTTCTCCAGTACCAGCAGCACACATGCAGCCCCAGACTATGATGCTACCTTCACCATGCTTGACAGAAATTCATGCTCTTGGACAGGTTGTCTTCAGTAAACTTTTTGTTTGATGCAAAACCTCTGTATGACCCTGGCCACTGTACTGTAACTCAGGGTGTTATCGATATTCTTATATCCTAGGCCATCAATTCTAATTCTCAAATCCTCAGACTTCTTTACTATGACGTGCCATTTTGAACATCCAGTGGTCAGTATAGGAGAATTGTACTAAAAGCACCAAATTTTAACTGCTCTTATAAAAGATAAACACATTTTTATGGTCCTGTCAAGCAGACAAAAATATGAAAACAGTGAATAGGATATGTGGCTTTGCATGGTTACATGACATACAGCCAGAGGTGGCAAAAGTACACACATCCTTTACTTAAGTAGAAGTACAGATCCTCATGTTTTAAAATACTCGGGTAAAAGTTGAAGTACTGATTATACTTTTTTACTTAAGTGAAAGTAAAGAAGTTTTGGCTCAGACATGTACTTAAGTAAAAAGTAGTTATTACTGCTACCTGTTTTAGCTGTTAACTGGACCTCACATCATATTAGATAGATAGATAGATAGATAGATAGATAGATAGATAGATAGATAGATAGATAGATAGATAGATAGATAGATAGATAGATAGATAGATAGATAGATAGATAGATGGATGGATGGATGGATGGATGGATGGATGTGATAGCCTAGTGGGTTAATGTTAGGGTCCCTACGAGGATGAGTTTGAGAGTTTGATTCCTGGTCGAGCTGGTTGCTGTGTTGGTAAATAAAACTTCTGGACCTTGTCCACTCTGAAAACATTTCAATTCTGTCCTTTCTGTGTTGGATTAATTTCTTGGTAGCCTGGTCTTTAATGAAAGATAACCCCACCAAAAAAAAAAAAAAAAGAAGCACATCTGTAGTAGCTCAGTGGGTTAAGGCTTGTGCCTGAACATGGTCGGTCCTTAATATAGTCCACGCTGGTGATAAGGTTTCAAAGCCAGTCCTACGTGCCTTCTTTCTTACTGCGCTGGCATGAAACAAAGTAAAAACCCTCCAAAAAGCACACATGCTTTTTAGCAGTGGTCGCTCAGTGGTTTAAGGCTTGTGCCTCATCTAAACATGCATCCCAGTCTGATCTCTTCCATGGTTCATCGGATTAAGGCTGGTGCCTTGCTGAGGGTAAGGATCCGGGTTTGAATCCTGCTAGTTGCGATGTCGGTTATGTTCCTGCTTCCTAAATCTTTCTTTAGCTTGTGTTGATGGTTTAAAGGTAGATAGACCTGCTCTAAACAAGTTTCCTGGCCTGTCTTCTCTGATGGTCCAGTGGGTTAAATCAGGTGTCGTGCTTTTGGTGGGGTTCAGGGTTCGAATCCTGCTTTCTGCCTGCCCTTCACGATCAGGATTCACTTCCTACATTTTTCTTTAGCGATATATTTTTGTTTTTAATGGGTTGAAAAGAAAGATAGACCTGCTCTAAACAAGCATCCTAGCCTGTCCTCACCGATGGTTCAATGGGTTAACGTTGGTGTCTCGCTGGGGGTGGGGAGCTTGGTTCGAATCCTGCTATTTACAATGTGGGTTTAACTTGTGCTACTTACATCTGTATTCACTTCCTACATCTTACACATTAAATTCTTGTGGTGATGACTTGAAAAGGAAAATAGACCTGCTCTAATCAAGCTTACCCTCCTGTTTTTTCCTGATGGCTTAGTGGGTTAAGGCTGGTACTTGGTTAGTGTTGGTGGTCAGGGTTCAAACCTGGCTTTCTGTCTGCTAGTCATGAGGTAGGTTAAATTCCTGATTCCTACATCTTCATATTCTTGTTTTGATGGGTTAAAAAGAAAGACCTGCTCTGAACAAACTTCCCAGCTTGTCCTTCCTGATGGTTCAGTGGGTTAATGTTGGGGCCTCGCTAATGGCGTGAATCAGGATTAAAATCCTGCATTGTCCCTGCTTGTCACTATATGGGTTTGCTTCCTAAGTCTGTCTTTAGCATTATATTCTTGTGTTGATGGTTTAAAGGTAGATAGACCTGCTCTAACAATTAGCACAGCCTGTCCTTCCTGATGGTTCAGTGGGTTAAGACTGGTATTTTGCTGTTGGTGGGGTTCAGGGTTCGAATCCTGCTTTCTGTGTTTCTTTCTGGTCTGAATTTCTTGCTTTGAAGCATGAAACGAAGGATAAACCCCCCAAAAAAAGAAGGTTAGTTGTGGGACTTGATGGCTTTGTGGTAAAAGCCTTGCCTCTCAGCTCAGAGGTTGCTGGTTCAAATCTGGCTTGTCCCCACACTGGGTAAGTTGTGTGGAAAATATTGTGTGGTGAGCAATGGAGTGGGTGTTGGGGGAGGGGAAAAAAAAAAAGCAAGCAGCAGCAACAAGCTGTGAAGACCTGCTGGGTTACAGCCTCAGTAAAAAGTGAAGGTGATAGTTTTGCATTTGGGGGAGGTGAGTCCAGGAAGAAAAATAAATTTCTGCCAGGAGCCTATGTTGAAACTTTTTTGGACATTTTTGCTTCATAACCCCCTGTTTTCAGCTTCTCAGATGCCAGGGGGGCAGATGCCTGGATATTGCCCCCCTGGTACAGGATATGCCCTCTGAAACTATCCACATCCAACCTTCCATGCAGCCATTTCTGACACCTTCCTCACTCTGGTCAACGGAACCTTCCACACTCTTAACTTTGAGCCCTGGCTGGGGTTTGAACCAGCAACCTCTCAACCCAGAGGCAAAGCTCTTCCAATTGAGCCACAGGATCTCCTGCAAGAACCTGATTTTTAGGACCTTTTTTGGATCTTTTATAAAACTTTTTAACCAATTTAAAGGATAGCTAAGGGGTAGGAATTGAACCGGGTGAGTCAGATAGCAGAGGCCGCATTACTAACCACTACACTACCACAGGGGTGGCAATCAAGGCTTTGCTTATTGGACTCTTGGTTTTTCTAACCACTACACTACCACAGGGGTGGCAATCAAGGCTTTGCTTATTGGACTCTTGGTTTTTCTATAGTTAAGAGACCACTGTTTTCTCTTAGATCATGATGGTAGAGGGTCAAAACTTCTCCTTCCTGTACATTCTCTCAGTAACTCGAAGTCTATGAGAAGTGACTCAGGTACAGGAACCACATCTCCAACACCTGCACCACTGATATACCATGATTTACCAGCAACCAATTTTAATGACCTTTTATTGTTCTGTTTTTAAAAACTTCTTATAATGTTCAATATGAAACTAGAGGTAAGAATCGAACCAGGAAAGTCTTTCATCATAGATCGCTAATGGCATTACTTCAAAACTCAAAACTTTGTTAGACATGTAAATAAGCAGGAAAGACAGAGACAAAGACAAAGAGACACAGACACAGCTTTAGAAAGAGTGAGAAACAAATAGAGAGACAGCAAGAGAGAGACATATACAGTGAGACAGAGACATTTACTAAAAGAGACACAGAGACAATTCGATAGAGAAAATAGAGAGACAAAGATAGCGAGATATAGCCACTTCCTGTTGGAAGTGTTTATCCGGAGCGACTCTTAATGATCTCATTTACTAAATGAGCAGTAGTGAGTTAAGTGCTTGCTCAGGTGCCCAAAACTGGCAGCTTGGAGGTGTTAAACATGTATCATATTTACAGCATGTGATATGTATGTAAGCATATGTACAGTGATTAAATATAAAGGCTTTATCAGTGCAGAGATGTGTGGACATCATTTAGAGCCTTTGCTATGTTTCCACACGGACAGTTAATGAGGTGATACTTTGCTATTTATTTGTATGATACAGCTGCAAATAAGTATTTGAACACCTGTCTATCAGCTAGAATTCTGACCCTCAAAGACCTGTTAGTCTGCCTTTAAAATGTCCACCTTCACTACATTTATTATCCTAAATTAGATGCACCTGTTTGAGGTCGTTAGCTGCATAAAGACACCTGTCCACCCCACACAATCAGTAAGAATCCAACTACTAACATGGCCAAGACCAAAGAGCTGTCCAGAGACACTAGAGACAAAACTGTACACCTCCACAAGGCTGGAAAGGGCTACGGGGAAATTGCCAAGCAGCTTGGTGAAAAAAGGTCCACTGTTGGAGCAATCATTAGAAAATGGAAGAAGCTAAACATGACTATCAATCTCCCTCGGACTGGGGCTCCATGCAAGATTTCACCTCGTGGGGTCTCAATGATCCTAAGGAAGGTGATCAGCCCAGAACTACACGGGAGGAGCTGGTCAATGACCTGAAAAGAGCTGGGACCACCGTTTCCAAGGTTACTGTTGGTAATACACTAAAACGTCATGGTTTGAAATCATGCATGGCATGGAAGGTTTCCCTGCTTAAACCAGCACATGCCCAGGCACGTCTTAAGTTTGCCAATGACCATTTGGATGATCCAGAGGAGTCATGGGAGAAAGTCATGTGGTCAGATGAGACCAAAATAGAACTTTTGGGTCATAATTCCACTAAACATGTTTGGAGGAAGAAGAATGATGAGTACCATCCCAAGAACACCATCCCTACTGTGAAGCATGGGGGTGGTAGCATCATGCTTTGGGGGTGTTTTTCTGCACATGGGACAGGGCGACTGCACTGTATTAAAGAGAGGATGACCGGGGCCATGTATTGCGAGATTTTGGGGAACAACCTCCTTCCCTCAGTTAGAGCATTGAAGATGGGTCGAGGCTGGGTCTTCCAACATGACAATGGCCTGAAGCACACAGCCAGGATAACGAAGGAGTGGCTCTGTAAGAAGCATATCAAGGTTCTCGCGTGGCCTAGCCAGTCTCCAGACCTAAACCCAATAGAGAATCTTTGGAGGGAGCTCAAACTCCGTGATTCTCAGGGACAGGCCAGAAACCTGACTGATCTAGAGAAGATCTGTGTGGAGGAGTGGGCCAAAATCCCTCCTGCAGTGGTGCAAACCTGGTGAAAAACCACAGGAAACGTTTGACCTCTGTAATTGCAAACAAAGGCTACTGTACCAAATATTAACATTGACTTTCTCAGGTGTTCAAATACTTATTTGCAGCTGTATCATACAATTAATAGTTAAAAAATCATACATTGTGATTCCTGGATTTTTTTTTAGATTATGTCTCTCACAGTGGACATGCACCTACGATGACAATTTCAGACCCCTCCATGATTTCTAAATGGGAGAACTTGCAAAATAGCAGGGTGTTCAAATACTTATTTTCCTCACTGTATATATATATATATATATATATATATATATATATATATATATATATATATATATATATATATATATTAATACAAAACGAATTAAAAATGTTGTTACCTAATGAATGTATCCAGGCTGAAGATCCACATATAGAACACAAGCAGAGAAAAGATGATGATGATCAGGAATGTGTCTGTTCTCAGTCATGTTTACATCACTGACTCCTCTGTCTCATCCACATTAACCCCAAACTTCTTACTGCCTTCTGCCTGCTGATTCTTAGCTCCGTAAACTAGTCTACATCTGTGGTGAGTGAGAGTCAGGACTTTATACACCAGCGGATTGAAAAAGACATGCAATGACAGGAAATCGGTTGTTCGGCTGAAATCGGCGCACAGTGAAAATAAAAAAAATATTTCACCAAATCAATGGATTAAAACTAAAGTAACAAGCCGTTTTTGAAAATGTAAGAAGTAAAAAGTACAGATATTTGTGTAAAAATTTAATGAGTAAAAGTAAAAAGTTGTCTGAAAAATAAATAGTGGAGTAAAGTACTGATACCAAAAAAATCTACTTAAGTACAGTAACGAAGTATTTGTACTCCGTTACTTCCCACCTCTGCATACAGCTGTTGTTTCTTAGGGTGTACTCACTTTAGTTGCCAGCTATTTTGACAATAATGGCTGCATGTTGAGTTATTTTCAGAGGACAGTTAATCTTTATTACTATCCAAGCTCTATATTGACTACTCTAAAATATATCCGAGTGTAATTTTGTATAGTATTGTCCCTTGAGATTATATACTAAAATGGTTGCTAAAATGTGAGTAAATTTTGTGAAATATTGTATGTGTCCTCTTTCATAAATTGGACCATTCAGTTATATTAAGGGTGGAGAAGACAAGGAGAATGCCTTAAAACAAGTTTTTTGTGTGGTCTTATTAACCTGATGTAATGCACCCAGGAGTAATGTTTCCGCCAGGCCACCACAGGGAACCGTCACTAGTTCTGAACACTTCCTGTTCATATGAACAGTTCCTGTTGTTAGCATTTTTGAGCAGTGCTCATGCTATTGTAACTCGCAAAGTATTGTGTTTGTTTCTCTGCACCATAACAAGCCATTTTCATGTTTATTGCTTCTATGTATTTCGACCCTGTTTTGTTTTCATGAATTGCGAGTTGCGCACTGTGTATTTTGGTTCATTTTGCCTTGTTGATCGTTCTTCTAGTGTACTGAACTCTTACCAGTCTTCTCTAACTTTTTATTTTTATTACTACTGCTATTGCTCTTGCTATTGCGTCCCTGCTCTGAGTATTTAATAAATTTGCGAATGGATTGCAAAACTACTGACTCCTTCTCGGCATTACACCTGATTATACTCTGTTCTCCAATAAAATGTTATGCATGAAAAAAATCCATGAGCCTAAACAACAGTAATCCCTTATAGCCACACATTTACAAGGTCCTGAAGATGCATGCAAAATGCTCTACACTATTTTTTTACTCTGTATCATTAATTAAATCCAGACTTAATATTTAAAAAATAATAATTCTGGCTCCACCAAAAACTCTACCTACTCTGCCACAAGGATGTGTAAACACTCAGTATGAGTGCAACTGAACACTCAACACTCATTCTGGACTAGGACCACCCTGTATGAAGAAAATGTTTTATCTAATTGTTTTTGCTGACTAAAAAATCATCTGCAACATCTGTGCTCATGCATGTGATGTGCTTGTTGATACACCTTTTTTAGCCCAAAATTAATAATTCCAGAATTCCAAAAGTTATTATTGTACCACCAATATATAAACATTATAGTGACAAATGTTTGTAGACATCTAATCATAAAACCTTGAACACCGTTGGAATGAATTAAAATGCTGACTGCAACCCTGGCCTCCTCACCCTAAATCAGTACTAGCATCTGCTAGCTCCCTTGTACTAAATGAGCACAATCATCAAGAAACACACACCAGAATATAGTAGAACACCTTCCCAGAAGAATGGATGTTAATAAGGTTAAGGTCAGAGCTCTATAAGCCACTCAAGTTCTTTCACTCCAACCCATGCAAATCATATCTTTATGGAGCTTGCTTTGTGCACAGGAGCACTGTCATGCAGGAACAGGTTTAAGAACATTTTTTTTACAATCTATTTTATACAAAATTTATTTCTGTACAATTGTGTGCCTCCAACTTTGTCAGGTGTCCCAAAACGTTTGTCTGTGTAGGCTATATATAGAGTGTGTGTTTATGTGTATATATATATATATATATATATATATATATATATATATATATATATATATATATATATATATATATAAAACGTGAAATATAAAATTAAATGTGAAGTTTTTATGAGCCATATTCTCTATTTATTTATTAGTTAGATTACTTGTTTTATTTGACATATTTACCCCAAAATGGCTTCTAATTATTAAACATTTTTATATTTTTCATATTTATAGTAGAATCTTGGCATTTTAGCAGGGATGTAAACACTTTAAATCTGTTGCATTAAAGTATGCATTTTAAAGAATTATATGTAGTTCACTTTGGGCCCATGTAAATTATTTAACTATGTGATGTAAGACAACAGAAACCAAGTAGGTGGCATTGTGGTTATTTCATTAAAAAATAGAGGATCTTGGAACATTTTCTGACTGGTGTCCTCATAGAATCTTTATATTCAGAAATCATATATGATTTGGTAAATAATGTGATCACAGGGCAATGCAATGCCCTGAAATTTAATTCCAAGTAAACACACATGACATCATGTGAATACTGTGATCACAGGTAAAATCACGTCTTATAAATGAAACCAGTGAGAACATATATTCTGCACTGGCCTACAAAGAAATATGTGTCTCTTTTGCCATGCATTTTTGCCATCCATCACTTCTCACAAACCATTCATCAAAGTAATCAGGAGACAAAAATAGAATACAACCTAAAAAATACAAAATTCAGGAAGCTGTGCTTTCATTGTTTTCATAATCTCAATCATTATCAACATGTTCTGAAAATGGCCTTACACTCTAAGAATATGTTGAAGGCCATTATTTTTCTCTTTTTTGGACAGAGGTCATGAGGAAGTTTTCTTCTGTAGTAAAAGAAGAAGAGATAAAGGAAGAGAAAGTGAAGGAACCAACATTCTTCAGTGGAGAGTGTGATGATAGGGTGAAGGTTTAAAGGGACATTGTAAGAGATGCAGAGTTAGAAGTGTTTTCCCTCTCTACAGGCTTGCTTGCTGAGAACTCCAACATCAATGCTGATCCAACCAATGCAGGGCGGGGCCTGGACCAGCAAGAAAACTGGTATAAAAACAGCAAAAAGTCATTCATGACATTAAATATAAGTAAAACATCAAGACTGAGCAGTTATATAGAGAAACAGTGATCACATAAAAATTAGAAACTACATTTGATAAGATCTTTAATCATTAATTGGGATCTTAGACTTATATACAAATATACATATTTGTTATATATCTCATAAAATTATTCGATTACATTTTTTTTATGTAAAGTAGTTTATTTTTGCCACATATTTTTTAGTCAGAAGAACTCAAACGACTTTAAAAAATCATCACCCAGGCGGAATTCTGAGCAGAATGGCAAGCAGTTTAATGCCCCATGCCAGAACGCAGCAACATGGGAATCTTTCAATGAGGTCGAAAGAGAGGCATTAGTAGAGAAGAAGACCCTGGAACACAAAGTAAGTGTAAGTCTGTTACTTAATTTTTATGGGTTTATAAATGTATATCCTAGCTTGTTATGACATGGGTTTAGAATACAGGGTATTGATGCAACAATTTTGTACGTGTGGGTTATGATGCTTGCTCAAGGGCCAAAATGTGGGAATTCGGCAGTGTGAAGCTTGAACACCAACCTGTGCATGTGTACATATTTTAGAGTTGTATTTTTTTTTGTGTTTGTGTATGAGAATTTGGACACTAAGGAAGGAGAAGGGGATTTGTACTGATTGGCTGGTACATGGGGTCCACAGTACAAAGTAATGGAGAGTGTGTTAGAGCAGTGAAGAAAGGAGTGCAGGCAGAGCAGAGTGAGTGGAGAAGAGTGGCAGAAGTGATTTTTGATAGAAAGGTTTTTGCAAGAGTAGGAGGGAAATTTTATAGGACTGTCATGAGACCTGCTATGTTGTATTGTAATTGTAATAATAATTATTTCTTTGAGCAATATCAACTTTGAATTTGTAGTCAAGTTTAAAGTGTCTTCTTTTCAAATATATTTAAACCGTGTATGTCGCCTACTTTATTCAGAAACTGTTCACATTAAAATCTAGGTAGGGAATTTTCAGCTGTGAGTCCCAAAAGCGGTGACAAAAGCTAACAGGTTAAGAAAAACAAAGCTTTGTTTTTAATGTTTTGATAGATCATGCCTGGCCTGGCTTAGTACTACCAAGCTCACTGCACATTTTTCATCCTCTCAAAAATAAGATGAAAAAAAAAATATTCCCTGGTTTTAAATGAACAAAAACAAAAAAGTCTTGTTTACTAGGTGATAATTAAATAATCATGCCAATATAATCTGCAGCATGCTTCCAAACAACCTTGCATTTACAAAACAAAATTTGCATTTACTGGTTATTTCCCAAGTGTTAATTTCTTAGAGAATTATTTTTTAAATAGTCTTTTGTGTGTGTGTGTGTGTGTGTGTGTGTGTGTGTGTGTGTGTGTGTGTGTGTGTGTGTGTGTTTATCAGGAAGAAGTGCCTAAGATGAAAAGGAAAGAGAAATGGAGTCCAGATATATAGTCCAAATATAGGTGATTTTTGAGCTGTTCTGTATTTTAATAAATATTTTAATAAATGTGTTTGTGTGGTGCATTTAGCATGCTACAGTAAATAGCCCTGGTTTTATTATAAATTTTTTATCTTAATACCACTTGACTTAACTTTCTTGCAATATGTTTTGGGGTTCACAGCATAGCAAGTTGAATTATTTGGGGCAAAGTCTACTGTAATGTGCATTGAGAAAATAAAGTGTTAAATTTGGGCTTTGTCTTGGGAAACTCTTCTTTTGGGAAAATCTTGGGAGTTTTGCATCTTCTTAATATTTGTGAAAAATGTCTAGTACTAAGAATTTTCAAGGTCTTCTTAATAATCTGCATAATTCTTTTTGTTTGAAAAACAGCAAAGGTGAGCTATTCACACCTGAGCTGAAATTTTCATCAGGAGTTGATTACATGTAAGTATAATCTGCAATATTTTGGCATTGTTAACCTTGAGTTTATACACTGTTAATAGTTCAAAATCTTTGACAATTTTTCACATTATATTACTCCAATTCAAAAACATTCGGTACGCTGACTAAGATGTTTTGTAAATGTCATAAAGCCACATTCATTTGTAATAGAAAATTGAAAATATATAAAATGTTCAAAGATCATTTTAAATTTAATGGTTGCAATGGGTCTCAGAAAAGTTGGCACGGTGACAACAAAATGATGGAAAAGTAAGTAAGTACTTTTTCCATTTTCTTGAAGAGGAAACACTTCTCAAAAGATTTTTTAACGTTTTCTAGGACTCCTAGTTCTTTCTTGTCCTTGACCCATCCTAATATTTCAGATTTCTTTATAACACCGTAAATACCACATCAGTTTGTTTGCTGATTTACTATTGCAAGTGGCCTTAATGATGAAAATTAGATTTTACGTTTGTCATATTCTTAGGTCTTTTTCATTTTTAAGGCAAGGGGCTAGCTTTCCACATGCAACTTTCAGGGGCAGGTCCGTAGTAGAGAGCCAGACCCTCTGGTTGAGGTGGTAAGCAGGTGCTGGTCTGTGCCTGCGGTTGGCCCAGTGGGCATATAAGTCGGTAGACCTGAGGAGAGTAGCCTAGGTCTTCTTCCACGAATGGCGGCAGCAGTTGACCATCACTCATCTAAGACTTCTGCTGATGGTACCAAGGCCTCAAATTCTTGGGAGGAAAAAAATGGGTGGGTGGTAACCATGAGCGGCCTAGAAGGGGCAGAGGCTGGTGGCTGAGAACGGCAGAGTTTAATAGGCATATTCAGCCTATATCAATTGTGAAGCCCTCGAGGCATTTTCATCATGCAAAGGATGCGAAGGGCTGGCTCCAAGTCTTGGTTTAGCCTTTCCGCCTGCCCGTTGGTCTGCGGGTGAGACCCGGAAGATAAGCTGTTTGAGATACAGAGGAGGTGGCAGAATTTTCTCCAAAAATTGCCAATAAAATTTTGGGACCATGCTCGATGAGGAATGAGAAGTGGACGGTGAAGACCCGCCAGGGAGTTTCTGGGGCTCTTGGGCTGGGCACAAATAGGACAGGAGGCCACAAACTGCTGAACATCTTACTTGATAGTGGGCCACTAAAAACATTGCTGCAAAAAAAAATTGAGAGCTGTGGCATCACTTAAGGACCTGGGATAGATGGTCGGGAACATAAAGTCTCCCCTCCGGACAGCCATCCGTGGTGGGCTGCCCCAAAGTAGCTCTGTGTACCTTGCGTTCAATGTCCAAGCAAAGGGCTCGGACAGAAACGGACAGAGCAAGGATGTGACTTGGGTCTTCAAGCAAAAAACCTCAAAAAATAGCCCCCACCTGGTCTGCCGGGGATTGAGATGCTTGGCTGCTCGTAAATACTCCAGGTTGCGGTGGTTTGTCCACACAATGAATGGGTGTTCAGAGCCCTCCAACCAATGCCGTCATTCCTCAAGGGACAGCTTGACTGGCAGCAGCTTGCAGTCTCTGATGGAGTAGTTCTGTTCCGTTGGATATTAGTCGGCATGAGAAGAAGGCAAATGGATGGAGAAGGCTGTAAGGGGCTCATCTCTGAGACAGGATGGCCCCCACGCCCTTGACAGAGGCATTAACCTCCACAATAAATTGCCAGGAAAGGACGGGCAGAGTAAGGATAGGTGCAAAGGTGAACCAGGTATTAAATTACAGAAAGGCCTGTTCCACCTTACTATTCCAAGAGAATGGCTGACGAAATGCCAGATGAATTGTGGATCTGGCCTTCTGGTTGCTGCCTCTAGGACCGATGCCCCTCTGCAGAGGTCTGAGACGGAGCGACGCCTTCTGCGGAAACCACATCGTCAGCAAAACCCGGGGATGGAACAACATAGTCAGCATGGCTCTGGAGCTAGGCGGGGCACTCGGCAGGGCTCTGGAGCGGAGCGGCGCCTCGGTTTAGGAGTAAAAAGAGGAGCTTGGTGGGGCTCGGGAACGGAGAGGGGACCTTGGTGGTGCTCGGGAGTGGAGAAGGGACCTCGGCAGGGTATGCTAGATGCAGGGCATGCCCCAGCAACATGCAAGTCAACTCCTGGCTCCCTTGAGTACTTCTGCTGTGGTTACCTTTGTTGTGAATAAACAGTGCCAAGAGTTAAGCCTTGTAAATTGTTTGTATGCATTTTGTACTATCAAGGTTTAAGATTTAAAGTTCAAGGTTTTAATTTGCCAATGCCACCATATGTGCACACATACAGAGGAATCGAAATACAGCTTTTCTTCTCTTTCATCAAGTGTTACATTGTCATTGTAATCATGGGCGTAAATCCTGGGGGGGACAGAGGGGACATGTCAAAAAAATATTTAAAAAATATCGCACTCTCTATTGTAAAAAATATATGTATGTATACCTAAATAATTGTGTAAGAAGAAAACAAAACAAACGCAAAAAATGCATTCAGAAACAGTTGAGTTTCCCCCCTCCCCTTCCTCACAGTGGTTTGACCCACTGCCTGCTTTCCCAATTCATCTCACCTACTCTACACACACGAGTCAGGTGTGTGGCTGCGGCTCAATCATTGTTGAACTCCATTAACTAGGGTATTTTATTCACTTTAAATAAAGCGATTCTCTTTAATGTAGTAGATGCAGACTCATTCATAAATTGGTTGCGGCAAAAATGCTGATTACCGATGTAATTTTCCATGAATCTGCTATATTAGGGATTAAAATATGACTTATCTAGTTAACGTTAGCTTGTTTACAGTAGCTTGTAGCATAGTGCACTGTAACTAACACGCCAAAGCCGTTTCCCATGCAGTGTTTTATTTGGGTTGACTTAACATTGACGGCCACAATTAGCATATTGTTTAGCTGTGCATTTACTAAATGAGCACTGTGCTACGTCCGAACTGACCCCACTGTATTTTTTTGTATAATTAATTTCTATTCTGTTCTTGAGTGTCTTAATTAATTTTAAATACAATTTTAAACCTTTTTCAATTCCTTGTTTTTATTGTTGTGATTATTTTTTTATGATAGTTTTACTTTCTTTATGTGAATTACCATTGTGTATGAAATGTGCTACAGTATAAATAAACTTGCCTTGCAGTGTCATAGACTAGATAAAATGACAGAGAAAAGGAAAATGGACATAAGATCATTTTTCAGTGCACCTAAACTGTATCTTTATAAGTTCAATTTGACTGTATTATTTGTATCCCCTTCAAAATTGCTAATGAGAAATTTTTATTTTTATTATCCCCCCTACTAAATGAAATTTACGCCCCATTAATGCAATATAAAACATTTGTATAGAAATATTAGCAGTAAGTGCAATTTAAAACAGATTTTGTACAAGGTAACAGCAGTGCACTCGTAATAAATAGACATATAAACCGAGTGAATATATCTCATAAACATCTTAATGACTATATGTCTGAGTTTTTTAAATAGGTGTTTGTAAACAGGTTCATGTGTGTAGAATCCTGCAGAGAGTATAATGTGTCTTATGTGCAATGAAGGAGTGTGGGGTGAGCTGTAGATTTTCAAAATTCAGGAGTAGGTGGGAGAGAGAGGAGGTAAAGGACAGAGTTCAACATCCTGACGGCATAAGGTACCTTCTCCCTGAAGGCAGGAGGCTAAAGTGGCGGTTTGATGGGTCTGACCTATCATCAGCAATGCTGATGGCTCTGCTAGTGAGGCGGGTCAGAAAGATGTCCATAAGGGAGGGCAGAGAGACACCGATGATCTTGCTGGATGCATTCATTATGCATTGCAGAGTCTTTCGACAGAAGGCAGTGCAGCCTCCATACTACACAGTGATGCAGATGGTGAGAATGCTCTCAATGGTGCCCTGGTAAAAGGTGTTACTGAGCTTTCTTGGCCAGCGATGTGGTGTTTGTCTTCCAGGAGAGTTCCTCAGAGATATGTACTCACAGGAACTTGTTGCTGCTCACCCTCTCCACTGCTGCACCATTGATGGTGCTGTGGAGGTCCTCTTCTGAAGTCGATGACAATTTCTTTGGTCTTCCCCACGTTGAGGAAAAGATTGTTATTTCACCACTGAACCAGTCAGCTCAAGTCGATCCTGCAGTTTGCATCATTGTTGTTGGTGATGAGGCCCACTACGGTCATGTCATCTGCAAACTTGAGGATGTGGTTAGTGCTGTAAATAGGTACACAATTAAGGGTCAACAGGGTCAAGAGCAGCGGACTGAGCACGCACCCTTGTGGCGCCACTGTGCTTAGAGTGATGGTCTTAGATGTTTTTTTGCTGACCTGTACATTTTGCGGTCTCTCTGATAAGAAGTCCAGCATCCAGTTACAGAGAGAGTAGATTGAATCCCAGGTGTTTAAGTTAGTTTATTAGCTGCTAGGGGATGATTGTGTTAAACGCGTGACTAAAATCCAAGAACAGCATTCACACATGGGAGTCTATGTGCTTGCTGATACCCTGGAAAAGCTCACTGAGTGCCTCGATTCAGTCGATGTTAGCAGCAAAGGTGGGAAGTAACGAAGTACATATACTTTGTTAATGTACCTAAGTAAATTTCTATAGTATCAGTACTTTACTTCATTATTTTTATTTCCATTTTACTTTTTTTACTTTTTACTTTTACTCATTACATTTTTACACAGATATCTGTACTTTCTACATTTAACATTAAACATTTGCTGAGATAAACTAATAAATAATTAACAAAAAATATTTTAATATTTTTAAACCTTAGTTTATTTTATTATACATTTTTTTAAATAAAGTTATTTTCCCTTAGTACAACATGCAGAAAGATGTCAATCTAACATCAGTGGGCAGATATTATTTCACCATTTACTCCATGCATTAACGTTGGGATTGGATTAATGGAGCAAGGCTAGCAATTATCAGAGATCTCTAAAGGCTGCAAAGGCCCCCACTGTTTATATTTAAAATATGTAATATATATATATATATATATATATATATATATATATATATATATATATTTATTTATTTATTTATTTATTTATTTGTGTATTTATTGGTTTATTATTTATTTTTGTCATGCTTCCTGCAGGTATTTTTCTGCCTGTTCCCAGAGGGTGGGGCAGGACCAGACAAGATTGATTCAGAAGAAATTAAGCTTTTGGAAAACAACATATACACCTTTTACATGCACAGTTCTATGACAGCTCACCAGAACCATACAACTCTTGCATGAACATGACACCATTTGCTGCCTTTCTGTTGTCTCACCAAATAATAGAAAGTCTATTAGGATTTTATTTCATATTTTGGATTATGAATTCTATTTCCTATTCATTTCTGGCTCTAAAAGGCCTAAACACAGGCTTAAAGTAAATTCTTCTGTGCTGTTTGTAGCAAAGAGGCTGAACACACAAGCACAAATTCCAGTCACTACAAAAGAGCAAAAATCTGGTTTTCCAGGCCTTATAGGAGGCCATATTTTACTTTCTTTCTTTTTTTATTCCTGCCTGTATTTTCCATTACATGCAATCAAGGAAATATGTAGAGCAAAACCAGAAAGAAAACATTCTTCACATAAATAGACATTATGTAACATTATTTAACATTATAATAAAATCCTTGGATAAAGATTCAGCAAAAAAATTTTAAGTAATATAATAATATCTGGTTTGTACATTGAAACTCATTCATTTAATTTTTAAATATGCAAGTAATTTTGTTTACTATTTCTGCTTTTCTTTTTTTTCAAGGTTGGAGGAAAATGCTTTACCTAAATTAAGCAATCTATTTCGCCTGTGTACCTACCATCTAAAAGAACAGTAAAAAAAAAAAAAAACTGGCTTGTGCTATTTAGTTTACTGTATAAGAGTGTATTAATATATATGCTATCCGTTTACTCCATGTTTTCATTATTATTATTAATGGGTTTATTGGATGGGTTTTCCATAACACTGCTGTACAAAATCTATTTTTCACATAAAATTATATAATTTTTTTAATGATAAACACAAATATTTTGTTTGAGGTTTTGGGGACTGTCTTTCTTTATAAATATGAGACGATATTGAACCTCCAGTGAATTATTAATGCATGTATTGCAAAAATAATGGACAGATATTAATTACTTTCAACATAAAATATCACTGTTAGTGTAGAGACTGTACTATGTACTTTGTTAATTTTTGTTTCAGTGGATAAACTTCTCTTTGGTAAAGCAAGTTTAAAATATAGTAGTTGTTCCTTTGATAGTGTATAAACTACTCATGCTGATGGACTAAAAGAAGTCATTGTAACCAAATGTCTGCTTGCCACTTAACTGTAGGCAGGTTTTGGGCAAGTTTATGACGTTTATTCTGTTTAATAAAAAGTTTCCAATTGATTAACCTTTTTACTGCAAAATGCTTTTAAAAATGTGTGAAGCTATTAAACTACTTTAGCACTTGAGTTATAAAAGTGCTGTCTGTTAGAAACTAGCAGCTTTAATGCTTCTAATGTCTCAAAAGTATTACCTTGATAAATAAATAAAGACTTTTTGCAAACTTATTCTTTTGTATGTTGTCAATATTTTATATTTTGGTTCTTTATTTATTCAAATAAACTATATATTAAATAATTATTTTAGATGCTGCGTCACTTTGGGAATACTCTGAATAATGTGTGTAATGAGTCAAAATTGGAGGCAGGCTGTCACCGGCGGGGTAATGTCAGGACCAGGAAGTATAAAACGCACATGGAGTGAAGCCGGCTTCAGCTTCTGTAACCGAGAAGGAAGCGCTCAAGGGACACCGAAGGTGTGGCATTTCGTTTCCTCAGGGAAATAGGGTTACATATGTGACCTAGAGACATTCCCTTTCAGGAACTCGAGCTGAGTCGGAACGCTATAGATGTGTATCCCAGAGTCTTTCTTTGTGTGCATTCAGTCTTATCCCTGGTCAACATCTGGTTCTTGACCCAGCAAGGCATCAATTGGAGGATGGGGTTAAATACCAAAAAGCAAATGGTATGGTGATCCTGTGGAGGAGTGTGGCATCACATTGTAAGCATAGACCAGGTCTGCGAAGTGCTCTGGCCACATATGTTTTTTCTATGGTGGGAGCATTTGTATTAGGTCATGTAGGGTCTTATTGAACCTCTAGCACTGGGGATTTCCTTGAGAATGATGCAGTGTTTGTGTTCTCTTTACTCTGTATAGCTTGCCAAAAGCTCAGCAATGACAGCACTTTCGAAATTTCTACCCTGGTCTGAATGCAGGTGTTGAAGTACCAAAAACAAAATCCATTTCTTTAGCAGTATCTTCGCTGTCGTCTCCACCTTTTGGTCATGGTTGCAAATGCCTGACTAAATTTGCTTAATGTCTGTTACCACAAGGACATTCTCCCACTCTAGGGTAGTAAAGTCCACTGCGAGTTGGTTCAGCCTCCTTAAACTGACAAAGTTTGGCTTTAGAGTATCCTGTCAGGGCAGGAGTGTTCTTACAATCACTGTCATCTTCATTTATCCCAGATGCTTGTAGCTGACATATCTTGCAGCATTCAATCCATGCCAGCAACAGATTTGGCCCTAGAATTGTCCCTGTTCTGAGCTAATTACAAAGGGTGACACGGCCATCATATTCTTGGTCCTCACCTTCAGGCTCCACCTCATCTAATCCTGGCCTTCTAGAAAGTGCATCCACCACTGTATTACAACGCCCGGGACGGTAGCTGT
Source organism: Silurus meridionalis (assembly GCF_014805685.1). NCBI lineage: Eukaryota > Metazoa > Chordata > Actinopteri > Siluriformes > Siluridae > Silurus > Silurus meridionalis. The sequence continues at coordinate 5,659,046 of NC_060891.1, forward strand.
GCTGCCCACCTTTGTTTAATTGCCCCTAACTTTGCAGTTGTAAGGTGGCAGAGAGGATTATTGTCAGTAAAGCTGGTAAAGTTTGACCACAACAAGAAACTTTGAAACGTTTCTGTCACAGCCAATTTCATAGCCAAAAGCTCTAACTTTATACTGCTATAATTATGATCATTTGCCCCACACAACTTTCTGCTCGCATAGGCGATCTCAACCTTTTTTCCTTCCTAATATTGGTATAAGATGGCACCTAAACCAAGGTTAGTAGCGTCTGTTTCCAAAACAATCAAAAGGGCAACATTTGGGTACTTGTGTTGGAGCACTAGTCAGCTTTTCTTTAAGTTATTTAAAGACAGACTGGCACAGAGGAGACCAAGAGGACTTAAACAACAGTTCTACCCTGATAGAACTGTTCTCGCTGAGACAGGCATAACTACGTCATGCAGCAGACCAGCGATTTGAGAGGAACCCTCAATAAACCTTCAATAATAGCTGCAGAACCCCAAGAATGACCTAAACTCCTTTAGGCTGCTGGGTATTGGCCACTGTTTAACCGCACTTACTTTGTCAGGGTCAACTGAAACTCAATTTTTGAGGAACCTGACCTCTGATTTTAAAAAATGACACTTTTCTACCATAATCTTTAGGCTTGTATCCCTCAGCCTTTTAAGCCTTTTAAGTTTCCAGTCTCACCCGATTATCTGGGCAGTTAGCGGACTAACAAATCATCTAGGAAAACAAGGGCAATATGGAACACCAGGTCACCAGGTTGCAAGTGCGTTACAAAGACCAAACAGCATATGATAATATATTTATAGCCCAAACAATGTGGTAAACACAGTTTGTGTCAGTCTTTTTCATGTATGGACACTTGCATGGTGGATTGTTGAAAAAAATCTCAGCCCCCCCCCCAACACGTCCAGGCTCTCGTCTATGTGCAGCAATGGGAAAGTGTCACATTGGGTCTTACTATTTAATTTCCTATAGTCTACGCATAGTCTTAGACACCCATTAGCTTTGAGCACTTGCACAATTAGGGAGGCGTAGGAATTCGAGCTCTCGTGTATGACCCCTTTTCTTAGCAACTTGGAAATGTGCTCCTTGAAACTCACTGGTTCCATGCTTGAAGAAAGATAGGCAAAAGTTCACCAAGCAGAGCTTTCTTTATTTTAGATTAGTTTTATCAGCTGCAGAGGTTTCTTCTTCCATCCAGCTTTGCCTGCTTGATTTATATTTGAGCTTGTTGGAGATGTATCTCTTTATTTATGTCTCGGATCATGGGACAATGTAAAGTTTTCCTATATATCCAACCAAGTTCTGAATTGATCTCTCACTGATGTCCACTCCATTGTCGCTGGTGGAAAACCAAAATCGGCATTATCTTGGCTGATGTGGAATGGTCTCCACCAGACTCATGGTTTAGAGATGGCTGTTGACAATTACTTTAAATTTTCTGAGGAGTTTGCATCAATAAAGGAACACTGACCGGACTGTCTGTGGATATGGACTGATCCACTGTTGGCAGATTAGGGGGAGTGCCTTCTCATTCAAACACTTCGAACCAACCAAACCTTGCCTCAGAATTTAGAAGCCTTTGTGTAAATGTGGATAAGTGATCATTTGCTCAATGCTGACTACAGAGGGGCATTGACGGTTTATCAGCTTCCTGTGTTTGACTTGTTTACCACGAGTTGTTCCTGAATCCTTACCATCAAATACCCAGACTGCAATATGCTGAGTTTTCTAGCTCTGTTACTCCTATTTATACGCTGTGCATCTGCATCCTATCTTTACTTCTCTTTTGAACAAAAAAATAAACTGTGGTATCAGGAAGTACCAGGTTTAGCAACAATGGCAGTGTGGGTACAGTTGTCCGGAGCCTCCTGCCCATAAGAAGTTGAGCCGGACTGTATCCATTCAGGTGGTAGCTCTATAAGCTAAAAGAGCAAGATAAGGATCATCAGCTTTTATAAAAACCTGCTCTGCCCTGCTGTTGCTTTGGGGAAATCTTGGGCTACTAGTTACATGAACAAGTCCATATGGTGCTGCGAAAGATGCAAATTAGTCCCCATAGAATTGCAGCCCATTGTCAGTAACCAGTGTCTCTGGAACTCCATGACGTGCAAATATGGACTTTATGTGAACAATGACATCAGTAGACCTGGTAGGTGATAACTGAGCTACCTCCACATATCTGGAATAGAAGTCTACCACAAGCAGCTACGTCTTGTTTCCCAGCATGAAGAAATCTCCCCCTAGTCTTTGCTATGGCCTGTCAGGGAATTAAGTAAGCATTAGAGGGATATTTTAGATCTCTTTAAGGCATGTCCTGCAGTTCAGCACTATTTCCTTTAGCTGATGACTCAACCCTTGCCACCACACTGTCTCACCCCCTTTCGGCATTTCACAAGTCCCAAGTGTCCCTCATGCTATTTTTTTAGAATGCTGTTTCTCATGGCAGCCGGTATAACCAGCCTTGTGCCCCAAATAAATCCCAACAACACACAGACACACACACACATTTCAAGCATTTCTCTTAAAAAACAAATGGACAATATAATGTATAACATCGTATAAAAATGTAAAAAGGGAGATAAGTTGTAACTCACAGATGTAAAATAGGCTCAGATTTTCTAGCCCCATGCAGATCACCAAGTCGCTGTTGTCAATCCGCCCCCAAGAATATTTGCCTTATAGCTGCTTTGTGCAATCTTCAATAAAACGAATATTTGGACTGTCCATTTTTTCTTTATTTTTGTAAACAAATCCCAGTTCCTACGAGCAGGAAACAGCTGTTTGTGCAGAATCGAGAGCTGCATCTATTTCCTGCCAGGTGAGTCACATTGCACATGCTGCGCTCTTTGACCACTAAGAGCTTCTAAAGAGTAATAAAACTAAGAACTCGCCCACATGGGGAACAAAAACCTCCCATATATCATTAGAATCCTTCACTCATTGGCTACATTTTCCATCAATCATGTTGTTACCATAATGCTACTGGCTGGAAATAAGTTTGAAATGATAGGTGAACAAAAGGCAGGACAAAGTCACCACATCTGCAGAGAGTGTATGCTCAGGCCCAAGATCCCGCATATCTTAGACTTTTTTTGAGTAGGTGGTCTCATTTGTTTTGTGACACTATATTCTACCAACCATATTTGTTTTTGTTTTTTTACCACCAAGATTTTTTTCGCGAAAGTTATTTCAAAAGTATATACAAACAATACCCAAAGTACTGTGATGTAGGAATGGAAATTAGGAAATTAGAAGGAATAACCATCAAATTTACAACACTTTTTTCGTGGTATCAAAAATGCTTTACGGCATGTGGACCCTTTTCTTTTGAAATAAACTGGGATTTGCAGTGGATGCTTTTGTGACTCGATATTACAATTATAGTGTAAGTACTGCATTTTTATGCATGTTGTTGTTGTGTACGTCTTACACAAATCCAGCATATACACTGTGAAAATCCCATGCATAACGCTGTTACGCCTCCCCAATTTTACCCAGTGGCCCACAGGGCACACTTAAGTATAGCGATGCAACACCACTTCATCCCACTGGTCCAGGTATAACACTCTATTTCAGCTATCCATCCATCCATCCATCCATCCATCCATCTATATATATATATATATATATATATATATATATATATATATATATATATATATATATATAACCCAGCCATTAGGGGGGCACAAGCCAGTGCACTCTTAGTGCCAGTCCCAAGCCCGGGTAAATGGGGAGGGTTGCGTTAGGAAGGGCATCCAGCGTAAAACATGTGCCAAATCAAATATGCGGATCACAAAGGAGAATTTCATACCGGATCGGTCGAGGCCCGGGTTAACAACGACCGCCACAGGTATCGTTAGCCGACAGGGTACCGTGGAAATTGGGCTACTGTTGGTCAAGGAGGAGAAGGAGAGGAGGAAGACGCTACAGAGACGGCAGGAAAAGGAGCAGTGTAGGAGAGTAGAGGTTCGGGTTGGTACTTTAAATGTTGGTACTATGACGGGTAAAGGGAGAGAGATAGCTGATATGATGGAGAGGAGAAAGGTAGATATGCTGTGTGTTCAGGAGACCAAGTGGAAAGGGAGTAAGGCCAGGAACATTGGAGGTGGATTTAAACTGTTTTATCATGGTGTGGATGGGAAGAGAAATGGTGTAGGGGTGATTCTGAAGGAAGAGTACAGTAAGAGTGTAGTGGAGGTGAAGAGAGTTTCTGATAGGGTGATGATCGTGAAGGTGGAAGTTGAAGGATGATGATAAATGTCATCAGTGCCTATGCTCCACAAGTTGGCTGTGAGATGGAGGAAAAGGAAAGATTCTGGAGTGAATTAGATGAAGTGGTAGATGGTGTACCTAGGAAAGAACGATTGGTGATTGGGGCAGACTTTAATGGGCATGTAGGTGAAGGGAACAGAGGTGATGAGGAGGTGATGGGTAGGTATGGTTTTAAGGAGAGGAATGTGGAAGGGCAGATGGTGGTAGATTTTGCTAAAAGGATGGAAATGGCAGTGGTGAACACGTATTTTAAGAAGAAGGAGGATCATAGGGTGACGATAAGAGTGGAGGAAGGTGCACACAGGTGGACTATGTGCTATGCAGGAGATGCAACCTGAAGGAGATTGAGACTGTAAGGTGTTGGCGGGGACAGTGTAGCTAGACAGCATCGGATGGTGGTCTGTAGGATGGTTTTGGAGGCGAAGAAGAAGAGGAGGAAAGTAAGGATTGAAAGAAGAATAAGATGGTGGAAACTGAAGGAGGAAGAGTGTAGTGTGAGGTTCAGGGAAGAGGTCAGACAGGGGCTTGGTGGTGGTGAAGAGGTGCGGATGATTGGGCAACTACTGCAGGAGTGATGAGGGAGGCAGCTAGAAAAGTACTTGGTGTGACATCTGGAAATAGAAAGCAAGACAAGGAGACGTGGTGGTGGAATGAGGAAGTGCAGGAGAGCATTAGGGGAAAGAGGTTGGCAAAACAGAAGTGGGATCGACAGAGTGATGAGAAAAGTAGGCAGGAGTACAAGGAGATGCGGCAGCAGGTAAAAAGGGATGTGGCAAAAGCCAAGGAAAAGGCATATGAGGAGCTGTATAAGAGGTTGGACACTAAGGAAGGAGAAAAGGATTTATACCGATTGGCCAGGCAGAGGGACCGAGCTGGGAAGGATGTACTGCAAGTTAGAGCAATAAAGGATGGAGAGGGAAATGTGTTGACTAGTGAGGAGAGTGTGTTGAGAAGGTGGAGGGAGTATTTTGAGCAGCTGATGAATGAGGAAAATCACAGAGAGAGAAGGTTGGATGATGTGGAGTTGGTGAAGCAGGATGTAGATAGGATTAGTAAGGAGGAAGTGAGAGCAGCGATTAAGAGGATGAAGAATGGAAAGTCGGTTGGACCAGATGACATACCGGTAGAAGCGTGAGATGTTTAGGAGAGATGGCAGTGGAGTTTTTAACCAGATTGTTTAACAGGATTCTGGAAGGGGAGAGGATGCCTGAGGAATGGAGAAGGAGTGTGCTGGTACCGATCTTTAAGCATAAGGGAGATGTGCAGACCTGCAGTAACTACAGGGGAATTAAGTTGATCAGTCACACCATGAAGTTATGGGAAAGAGTAGTGGAAGCCAGGCTGAGAGAAGAGGTGACCATCTGTGAGCAACAGTATGGTTTCATGCCGAGGAAGAGCACCACAGATGCCTTATTTGCTTTGAGGATGTTGATGGAGAAGTATAGAGAAGGACAGAAGGAATTGCATTGTGTATTTGTGGATTTAGAGAAAGCGACGACAGAGTGCCAAGAGAGGAGTTGTGGTATTGTATGAGGAAGTCAGGTGTGTCAGAGAAGTATGTGAGGGTGGTGCAGGACATGTATGAGGACAGTGTGACGGCAGTGAAGTGTGCAGTAGGTACGACAGACTGGTTCAGGGTGAAGGTTGACTGCATCAAGGATCGGCCCTGAGCCCTTTCCTGTTTGCAGTGGTGATGGACAGGTTGACGGACGAGGTCAGACAGGAGTCTCCTGGACTATGATGTTTGCAGATGATATTGTGATTTGTGGTGAGAGTAGAGAGCAGGTTGAGAAGAGCCTGGAGAGGTGGAGATATGCGCTGGAGAGAAGGGGAATGAAAGTCAGTAGGAGTAAGACAGAGTACATGTGTGTGAATGAGAGGGAGGGCAGTGGAGTGATGCGGTTGCAGGGAGAAGAGGTGGAGAAGGTGGAGGAGTTCAGGTACCTGGGGTCAACAGTGCAAAGTAATGGAGAGTGTGTTAGAGAAGTAAAGAAAAGAGTGCAGGCAGGGTGGAGTGGTGGAGAAGAGTGACAGGAGTGATTTGTGATAGTAGGGTATCTGCAAGAATGAAAGGGAAAGTTTATAGGACTGTGGTGAGACCTGCGATGTTGTATGGATTAGAGACAGTGGCATTGAGTAAAAGGCAGGAGGCAGAGCTGGAGGTAGCAGAGCTGAAGATGTTAAGGTTTTCGTTGGGAGTGACGAGGATGGACAAGATTAGAAATGAGTTTATTAGAGGGACAGCATGTAGGATGTTTTGGTGACAAGGTGAGGGAGGCGAGATTGAGATGGTTTGGACATGTGCAGAGAAGGGACATGAATTATATTGGTAGAAGAATGCTGAAGATGGAGCCACCAGGTAGGAGGAAAAGAGGAAGGCCAAGGAGGAGGTTCATGGATGTGGTGAGGAAAGACATGCAGGTAGTTGGTGTGAAAGAGGCAGATGTAGAGGACAGGGTGGTATGGAGACGGATGATCCGCTGTGGCGACCCCTAATGGGAGCAGCCGAAGAAGAAGAAGAAGAAGAAGAAGAAGAAGAAGAAGAAGAAGATGATGAGATTGAGATAGAGAGATATACATATATATATATATATATATATATCCTCCTTAGTGGATCCTTTTATATCCCTCTTTCTCCTTGATGAGCATGGGGAGGTAGCGTTCTCGTCATGAGGCTCCAGCCGTGCCTCGTTATGCCACTCCGCCCCGCTGCCATGTGCTCTGCAGCTTTCCACAACACGGGTGCTGATATGGCGCTGTCCATCCAGCACCCCCCTGGTTGTCGTGTTCGGAGCGCTTGCCTGGGACGTGATGCCGCCTTCACAATATATATATATGTATATATATATATATATATATATATATATACACACACACACATATATATATATATATGTATATATATATATATATATATATATATATATATATATATATATATATATATATATATATATATATATATATATATATATACACACACACATATATATATATATATATATATATATATATATATATATATATATATATATATATATACATACACATCTATAATAGACAAATAGATCTAAAAAAAATATAAATTATCATAAAGATATATTATTTCTTTAGTGATTTTCTCAAGAAATGTCTGCTACAAATGGACATTGAGGATGAGGATGGGTTTCCCCTTGAGTCTGGTTCCTTTCAAGGTTTCTTCCTTATGCCATCTCGGGGAGTTTTTCCTTGCCACATTCGCCAGCAACTTGCTCATCAGGGACAAACTTACTCATAAAAAACATATTCACTGTTAATCACCACATTTTCTGTGTAAAGCTGCTTTGAGACAATGTTCATTGTTAAAAGCGCTATACAAATAAAAATTAATTGAAATTGAATTGAATTCATTTTTTTTATTAAATTAATCATAACATGACTTTCTGTTTGTTCAGCAGCCGATTCCAGCAGCCATACCTGAATCATTTTCCCATGCTAACTTTCACATGAACGGTAAGTGGCATATAAACTGTGTAGCAAATTAAGCTTGCAAACAGGGAAATATTAATGAGTAATTATAACGGGTTATAATTACCTATAAATATTTAAATTAAGTCTTAGAATTGATGGCAATAGAATCAGTGTTACAATTATTTGATCTGTTCATTCACCGAGCAGACAGTATAATCTTTTATAAATTCTAGGAAAGGTTATCTTTCCAGCCAAGAAAGGAACATCTCCCTATTTTATACCTTTATAATTTAGCATGTAGCGGAATTCAGTATTCAGGGACCTCGGAATGTGAAGCAGTACTCAAAGACAAAATCATGTGAACATAAGGTGTTTAATGAATGGGATTACACGTAACACAGAACTAAACATAAACATACATATAGGGAAAGAGAAATTAGGACAAAAGAGAGAGAAAAAGAGAAGAAAGAAAAAGGAATGGCAAGTTTAACATTAAATTGACCACAACCTAATGAGAATCATCAAGGAATCAAAATTCACCTTAATAAAGGAGCTAGACCTTTAACACGCATCTAGATACTTGGTAAACGGTTTCTTGCATTGGCTTTGTTGCTGCACAAGAGTCCAGATGCGGTAGACAAAGGAGATTTTAGATGAGTCCGTTAGGAGTAAGTTCTTGGGCAAGGTCCTTGGAGGTAAAGCTGACGAAAGATCCGTCTCAAAGGAGGGTTTGAGCCATGATTGGTGTGTTCAGAACATTTAAAGGTGCCCTAGCCTCACCTATCTTTGGTGGAATGGCGGCCAATACAAGGCAAACTTTTGAGAGGGAAAAACTTATGTAAAAAATCAATCATTTTGACATAAAGGATGAAAGGAAAAGACAGCATTATGGCAGTGATACATTGATACACCTGGACATAAGCCATAGGTTTAATGGTCTTGGGTATAAAGTGAAACTACAAATGGACCAACATTATATTAACAATGTCCAGAAAAACAACAAAAACCCTGACAGATTTCTAATAACATTAATACATTAATACAACACATTAATACAAATCAAATAAACACTTACAAGTCAAGTCAAGAGTCAAGAAGCTTTTATTGTCATTTCAACCATATATAGCTGATGCAGTACACAGTGAAATGAAACAACGTTCCTCCAGGACCCAGGTGCTACATAAAACAACAGTCACAGAAACAAAAAACACAGGGCTAAGAACTAGTAGAAAAATCCGTGCCACATAAAGTGCATGTGTGCAACCTGGTACAAACAGTGCAAAACACAACACAAGACAGTGCAAAACACAACACAAGACAGTGCAAGAAAACACAGGACAGTGCAAGACAATACACAAAACACAAAATAGCTCCGCCAGTAAACCTGTCGTAAAAAAAATAGGGTGAACAGTAGCAGGAAAATGTAAACAGAGTATTGTGCAAATAAACAAATAGCAGCAATCAAGATAAACAGTGGCAAAAAAATGTGGACAGAATATTGTGCAAAAGAACAAATAGCAGAAATCCTGGAAGATGTGCAAAAACGGCATGTAAACATTTTGCGGTAATAATTAGTGTGAGTGGTACTGAATCATGGTGTGCGAAGTGTATGATGTGTGTTGAGTCCGGTTTGTACAGATCAGTCACACAAAGTGAATATGAGTGTGTGTTGAGTCCGGTTTATACTAATCAGTCACACAGTTGTGTGTGTGTGTGTGTGTGTGTGTGTGTGTGTGTGTGTGTGTGTGTGAGAGGGAGTTCAGTTTAGTTGTTTGTTGAGTAGCCTGATGGCTTGAGGGAAGAAACTGTTGCACAGTCTGGATGTGGCGGCCCGAATGCTTCGGAACCGCTTCCCTGATACTAGTGATACTATTGCAAGGTTAAAGATTACCAAAAAACATTAAAACATCGATTAAAGAGAGCCATCGCTACTGATGCCTGCATGGAGCAATCACCACTTCCTGTTTTCGGTGAACACCAGAGAAAGCAGCCTGATACAATACCCAGTTTGCCATTAGATGGTGCTCTAAACCATTATCAAAATGAACAGGAAATTCACTGCCACAATACATCCAAGAATCACAATCAAACAACTAGACAGCCTACAAAACTACACACCAACACAAAATCCAAATCAGACTGTTTCAACCTACACTGAACAAAATTATAAACGCAACCCTTTACAGCGCCTTCACTGTTGCATGGGTCATGCTATTTTTTAACATTATGTATATTTTGTTATAAAGAACAAGACCATTGGGCAGCATTTACATTTAGTTTTTTTATTAATATACTGAACAAAATTATAAATTCACCACTTTTGTTTTTGCCCCTATTTTTTATGAGCTGAACTCAAAGATCTAAGACTTTTTCTATGCACACAAAAGGCCTATTTCTCTCAAAAACTGTTCACAAGTTTTGACGGAGAGTGCAACATTTCTGAAAGCCCATTTGAATGTATGAAGGACAAAGAGAACTATTCAGCCATCCTAAAGCACATCAGGATTGTTGCTGTTGCTGTTTTGCACAAAATTTTATGTTTATATTTACACTCTTGTTCACAGTTCTCTTTTTGCACATTGTACTGTATAACACATAGAGTAGTTTACTGGCAGCACTATTTTGTGTTTAGTTTATCTTTCCTACGCTGTCTTTTGTCTGCACTGCTAGCATTAGGTTGCACACGATGCACTTTACATGGCTAGGACTTATTTTATCCCTTAGCTCTGTGTTCTGTATGTTGTGTGGTGTGATGTAGCTCTATGTTTTATAGCACCAGGGTCTGGAGAAATGCTGTCTTAATTCCCTGTGTACTGCATCAGCTACATATGATTTAAATAAAAATAAATGCTTCTTGACTTGAGGAATTCTTGAGGAAAAGGAATAAATATTCACAGATTGTTTACACAATTACCCAGAGATACAGATTGTGATTGATAGATAGATAGATAGATAGATACAGACGGACGGACGGACGGACGGACGGACGGACAGACAGATAGATAGAACTTAATTGTCATTGCACAATTAATTAATTAATGGCACAGTGTATATACAGGTAGTCCTCTGGTTACGAGGGAGATATGTTACGATGACTTCATGCTGATTTAAATTTTTTGCTCTAAACTGATGGTGTTCCTCTTCTTTTTTTTTACTAGATGCAGAAGACATACTTGGGCACTTGCTAGACATGCTTATATCACTAAAATTGCTGTTTGAATCCATTTGAAACAGAAAAAAATACACACTGAGACAACTTTACTCTGTCGACCGCTAGCGAGAGTGGGGAATCTCACAGGGCAAGAGATACGCTCATCCCACATCCAATGCACGTCTAATGCACGTCCAATGTATCGTACATCGTACGCTTCTGCCTGTGCTTTTTGCGTGAAATTTTAAATATTTTTATTTTGTCGGATCGCTATCGTGATCGTAAGATCGAACAATCGTAAGACGAACCATCATAACTCGGGGACCATCTGTAACAATTTTATAGATATGTAGAAGATAATGTAGAATATGCTATGAAGTTACAATTCTATACAGTTATATTTATCAAAAGATGATACAGAATGTGCAGTGTAGAGCAGATCTGCATGGAGATTACTGGCAGTTCATTAAGGTATTGATTTTGATCCTGCTGGTTCTAGCGTGAATGTTTCTATTAAAAGAGGTTAAACAGTTTGTTTCCGGGATGTGCGGAGTCCCTAATGATGCTGTGTGATCTGTGCAGACATCTGCCCTGGTAATGTTAGTTAACAGCAACCTTGCATTATCACAGCAGATGTCTGCACAGATGGGTGCCAGGTGGCAATTAATGAAGTTCTTCACTTCATCAATAATAGTAACCATTATTGTAGGGTTTCATTTGAACAGGGCTGCAATACATGAATAATAATAATAATCAAAATAATAATAATAATATATTAACATCTTTAATAATAACAATTTTAACAATATTTATCTTGAGATAAGGGCTCATTAATTCATCATCGACATTCTTTATTTAAAAATATTTAGTTTAGTTAAATTTGAGGTAATCTGCTCTTCCCTGTGGTCTAGTGTGAAAGAAAGACAAGTTTGGATGAAGCTCGTTGAATGAAAACAAATTAAAATGAAATAACGCAGACTACTTATGTGAAGGCAATATCGTTTTTTATGCTGCAAAATAATTCAAGGCATTGTGCCACACAATAATGTGGATAAAAAAGAAAAATAAGGACATCCCTTCCAGAAGAAGAGAATGCTTGTGGAAAAACTTGAGATTTAGTCCTAACCTGCCCAAACACGTTGAAAGCTCAAATTAGCATGTAACGCTAAACAGCTAAACTACCTCGGTTTTAGGATTAGAGTTGTTTCGGCTCAATGCGACCACAGTCCTGTCACTGTTTCCCCAAAAAACCCTCCTGCAGTGTCCCAGTCATTCACATCGCGCGAATCGCTCTCCTCTCCAGCTCTATCCGCCCCTGAACATTCGCCTGACAGCCAGTACATATGACATACTGTGACGTGTCTTTAAAACCGAGCGCGATTTCAACCATCGCGCGCTCGCGATATGCACTACGCATGCGCAGAGTACAAGCGTGAGCGCGCGATGGTTGAAATCGCGCTCGGTTTTAAAGGCACGTCACAGTCATATGTACCGGCTGTCAGGCGAATGTTCAGGGGCGGATGGAGCCGGAGAGGAGAGCGAACAGCTTTTCATCAGTTTGGAGTTTGGAGAGAAGGAGGACCATGAGTCAACATCAAAATAATTCTAAACTGAAGACTTTGTTTAACCGGGTGCAGAATGCAACAGAACAAATGCATGAATTTAAGAGAGTGAAAGACAATATGGTGATCGACGTGGAAGAGCTGAAGGTAAGGAGGACCATATACATCCAGGAGATCACCAGGCTCCAGCATTCCCTAAAACAGTATGAAGACCTGGAGAAGACTGTGGGGCAGGAGAAAGAAAGCTGGACAAGAGAACGAGAGCGAATTTTGGAACGTGTTGCTTAGCTGGAGGCCATTAAAATTGGTATAATTTGGAAGCGGGGGAAAAGGGACGTTCAAGATGGACATGGAGGAGAGGAATGCCCTTAATCTCCATTTACGGCTCCCTTGAAGGTTCTTGAGGGAACTGGGGAAGGCAGAACACCAGAGTTGTGCACCTGCAAAAGAAAATTTAACCTCGGCATGTGAGCACTGACACCAGGAACAAGAAAATATGAAGCAAAATATTTTCAAAGAAAACAGCATCCAGTGAACAAAAAAGATATTTTTGAAGAGGTTTCCCATCAGTCTACGATGTCTTTTCTGATCAGGGAAGAATCACACTGCACACAGAATGGTGCATATGTTTTTCTTCAATTTTATGCAGATAACAGAAAAGTACCGTATTTTTCGGACTATAAGCCGCTACTTTTTCCCCACGTTTTGAACCCAGCGGCTTAAACAACGAAGCGGCTTATTTATGAATTTTTCCTGGGTTTTTCCCGGTTTCACAAACTTCAAGCCAAAAAACTGAACCCCATAACATTAGACCAATTAAATTTCCGAACGGAAACGAAAAAACGCACCTCACCTGTGTTCTGAGCTGCATGGAATCGGGGAAAAAAACTTTTTTTTTTAAACGCACGACGATGCCAAAAGATAAACTCCTGCGAGAAATTGTTGTGCAAGGAGACAGTGAACAATGACTTTATTGGTCGGCTACTGTTTAGATACAAGCCGTAGTAACGCGTTGAGTCTGGGTCATTGGATAGCTCGCTAACTCCAGCTGCAACAGAAATCATATAAGCACAGACAGGTTTCCAAAACTCGTGCTTTTTTATTTTTCTTGGCAACAGCGTTACAGGTTAGTCAAAGAAACTTAGAAATAAGCATCAGAAAATAATAAGGACATAATCCTCGTCATGCACACACGCAGTAATACTGGAAAAATGAAGTGCCAGGCTATTCCCAAAATACCGCTATGCTCCTAAAGGAAGCGCAACATATTTCACCCTTTACACCGTGTGAAACGTGTCTTTCGTTAATGCCTGTGGAAAGTACATTAGTTTCAGTGTAGACAAATTACGGTATATATATACTGTACACACTGGACAAAACCTGAGCTAAAACTGTTCCTAATTGGTTACAAAGACATAGTAACCAGAGATGTGTGAGCACAGACAAAGACATTCTGTATACCTTACATACTTATCCTATATACACTGAACAGACAACATTGGAATGTGTGTTTTAAGAACTAGTGTGAGGCCCATCTTAATTCTAACAATCATGCAACATTATTTGTTCCATATTTGATACATTTAGGGCAAAATGTACCAGAATAAAAAAAATTGCAACTGAAGTCAAGACAAGTGGATTTATTGTTATTACAACCATATACAGTCGACACAGTACACAGTAAAATAAAACAATATTCCTAAGTTGTGGACATTTTGCATTCAGTACCGTATAATATTGGTAAAAGTCCATGTCCGGCCCAGATGTGCACACACAAGCTCCAGGCTAAAGATGTAGTCCCAGAAAGCAGGACAGAGATCTTCACCATATCAGCTGTTCTTCTGGAATGTCAGACTGCTGTCTTCCAGAAGAGCCTTCAGTGTGCAGGTAATGGTATTGTAGATGTTTTCTGGGGGCTCCTGGCAGAAAATGCATCTTTTCTTTAATAACCAGTTCATAATTTATAACAGTTATAATAATAATTTATAAGGAATTTGTCCCACTAGATTACACTGACATTTGGCAATCTAAAGTAGATTCAGAATGCACAAAAATACATGAAAGGTTTAGTTGAAAAAAGATGTTCGATGACTCTTCTGGCCTACAAGTAATAAACAATGAAACAGAGGAACACTGAAAATCAGCTACTTACCTCATCCCAGTGCAAATACTTGCTGAGCGAGTCTAATATGTTTCTGCTTGCTTTCAGTTTGCTGACTATGTGAATGGTTTGGAATAAAGAGCTGCGATGGGACAAAACACTTGGCATGCTGTCACCATCACCATTTTGGGGCATCAGGAAAGAATGCAAAGTAAACAAAACATTACCACAAACTGAAAATACACTGTATAGAAAAATCACCAACAACAATACACAACTGTCTTCTCTGTATCATTGTCCAGACCATTTTTAGTAGATAAGTAATGAAATGTCAATCTAATCTCACCTCCTATAAGGAGTCTGTAGGAGAGGGCATGTGCTTTGTGAGAGCCTCCTCTCTGTTAACACAAGCCTACATAAACCCTACAGAGAAACAGCAGGAGATCATGTGCCATAAACTCTCTCTCTGCCTTGAACTTGTCCAAATCACTGAGAGAAATGTCTTTTTGCTAAGGACTAAACGAGACAGAAGAAAATGTTCATCCAACATCCAACTAAATCAAACCTGTATTCAAAAATGTATTTAAAACAAATATTAGGGAGTAAAGATTTTACATGACAAATCATAAGAACATTAGGATCAATTAATTATGGATTGACTTTGAATTTTTTTTTAACTTAAATCCACAGATAAAGTCTTTTGAATTGCATGCACAATAAATAAAACATAAGATAAGAACTGACCTCATTTACACAAAACTCAGAAATGACTGCTTTCTCTTCATCTCTCAGAACAGGAAGTTCTCTTTGCCGTCGAGTTTTTGTCTTGGTGAAAACTCGGCCAGAGACGTTAATGGTTTTATGTACTGAGATACTTGATATTTGTGCCTCTGTTCAAAGCTCTCCTGCTTGGAGGACTGATGGAACACAATGGCATGCCTGGGAGAAGCTGAACTTCTTAACAGAAAAGGGAACTGGATGGAATGCTGGAAGCACTTTGCATTGTTGCCTCTTTTTTCATTACATACAAAACAAATGTTCCAATACTTTTGGAGAGGAATGTACATACATCAGAAGGATTTGAAGGAATTCCTTTAGCACATGCTAAGATTCAATTGTATCTCCTCTAGAAAATAGTTTACATGTCACATTTAAATAACTTTGTCAGCTTTCTGTTTGTTCTCAGTCTGGGTGGAGAAACACCTTTTCATGTAATGACAATAAACAATAAATGACAGAGTCAATGCAAATACCATATACATCAAGGTATACAGAAACTCAGAGAGATTACAGTTTTACCTTTATTCTCCTGTTAAGATTAAAAGCAAACATCAACTGATAAAATACAACACAAATGCATTTATTTTCATTTAGTCAAAGTTCTCACTAAAAGTTCAATTCCTTCTGCATTTGAAATGAAAAAAAAAGAAAGTACCTCCATTAATCAGATGTTTTTCTTGAGGCGTCAGACTTTGTACTTGGATTTCCAGATTTTAACGGTGTTTCTGTCTGTAAAATAATTAGAAAATGTGCTCAGATTATTGTGCATTATTAACCTTTTAGCCTTTTTCATTATTGGGTGTTTGTCATGCATGAAATATATTTTTGTGGTACACATGAAGTCAGTATATATAAGGAAGTGCTTAATGTGTGATTATAAACAGCAGTAATGAAGCAGTAATGAGCATAACATATCTTATTCTTGAAGGATGATTTGTCAGGATGGGACAGAGGGTCATGTAGTGGCCATACAAGAATTGCATGCTGCTTTTTAGAAAATAATGAGGAATGTTGGTGTTACACATATGGCTGAAGAGAGTTAATCAAAACTGTGTGTGGACTGTGAATTGGGAACTTCCATAGAACTGCCTGCCTTTATTTTTGCTGAATAAAGTCTTATTCTTTGACACCACCATCCTGAAACCTGAACTTAGTATATTTTTATACTTGTTATAATTGGCCATGACAAGATCACACTAATTCCATCACATGTTTATGTGACAAAACTGTATCATGCAGTGTTTGGAGGTGAAGAAGAAGAGGAGGAGAGTTAGGTGAGGACTGAATTAATAATAAGATGGTGGAAACTGAAGGAGGAATTTTGAAGTGTGAGATTACTGATAAACAATCATGTCAGATTAATGAACATTTAAGTGTCTATAACACATTCATTCCTACAACAAATATTGCAGAACTATAATCACAAGTTACAGTAGAAGAGAAACACACATGGAGAAAAGTCGGATGTACAGTAAAAGATGGGGCACGGTACGACTCTAATGGTGAACCCTGCCTGTCAAGACCACGAGTCAAAAGGAGGGATGTACAATAGTATTACATTGTACATCGGACAACATTGTACAACATTGGTTTACCAAAGGTTTTACTAATTACTCCCAAAAGGTTTGTGAAAAGATTTGTGCCACTAACAATGAAGGCAGAGATATTAAAGTTCTTCAGAGTTTACATCCACGAACATAAAAATGGATAGATGGATTTTATTGAAGTAACACCTGGAGAAGAAAAGAAATGCTGCTTGGTAATGGTAGATCTCTTCTCTGAATGTCAAGTCAAGTCAAGTCAAGTTTATTTGTATAGCGCTTTTTAACACAGGCATTGTCTCAAGCAGCTTTACAGAAATCAACAGTCAAGGTGAATGGTGTGCATTTATCCCTGATGAGCAAGCCATGGCGACTGGGTAGAAGTTTTTTGCTCTTACTTGCAGCACATCCTTCCCAGCTCGGTCCCTCTGCCTGGCCAATAGTTATAAATCTTTATCTCCTTCCTTAGTGTCCAACTTCTTATACAGCTCCCCATATGCCTTTTCCTTGGCTTTCGACCACATCCCTCTTTACCTGCTGCAGCATCACCATGTACTCCTGCCTACTTTTTTCATCACTCTGTTGATCCCAATTCTGTTTTGCCAACCTATTTCTCCTTATGCTCTTCTGCACTTTCTCATTCCACCACCATGTCTCTTTGTCTTCCTTTCTATTTCCAGATGTCACACTAAGTACCTTTCTAGCTGTCTCCTTGATCACTTTCACAGTAATTGCCCAATTATCGAGCACCTCTTCACCACCACTGAGCCCCGCTCTGACCTCTTCCCTTAATGGGTAGAAACTTTCTCAACCTCAAAGCAAGACGCAAGTGCAGTAGCATTAGAAGCATTACTCCTTTTATTAATCAGTCACTGAAAGAAGTAGAAGAAAGTCTGGCTGCAAACTCAAATCCAAGGATCTTATGTTTATACACATGCCAGAGTGTGTGAACCTACAGTTTAGAGTCTGATTTGAGGTTAGATCAAGTTTATCTTGTTTCCAAGCAGGTTCTCACCCAGATGTGGGAATTAACGAAGTACAAATACTTTGTAACTGTACTCAAGGTTATTATTAAGAAAAAAATCTTGCTTTATAACAGATCATTACATGTAACTAGACAACAAAACAGGATTAATAATATTTGTACAGAATTAAGCAAAAAAAAAAAAAAATCCTGATAGTGCGCATTGTACAAATAGTTAACAATATTGCTGTGTATGTTTCCATTTACTTTATACTGATTAATATTTCATGTAATAATCTAACCTATTATTAACGCATTGTTTTTATATGCTTATTGAATATAATATTTTATGTTTACAAAACCACACACATTCTATATGCACAAACCATAAAAGGAATTAGGATATAGTATAAGGGGGAAATTAATATAATAATAACAATGTATAATAATAAAATAATAAATATGTTCAAACGTAGACCTTTAGGTACTAAAGCACCCCAGTGCAATAAAGATTTACGTCCAGCAAACACGACATGCGAGTGAATTCCTTCTAGCATTTTCTTGAACTTGGTTAGCAGGAGAAACTCTGGTTTTATTGAAATAACAGGTTAACAGATGCTAACTGAATAAATAACTAATGAATAAATGCTCCATACAGCCAATTAACATGCAAGCTGTGGAAGCACTTCATATTAACCAGCTGGTCAGGTGACCAGAGTGATGTGTACAGAATCGATCCTCTTACGTCATCATAAAATATCTAGGTATCACCTTGACAACCACCAAACAAACAAACAGCAGCAAGGAGCAGCAGCAGGACCAGCAGCAATTATCGGCGACGCGTACAGAATCGATCCTCTTACGTCATCATAAAATATCTAGGTATCACCTTGACAACCACCAAACAAACAAACAGCAGCAAGGAGCAGCAGCAGCAGCAATTAGCAGCGACAAACAAAATTTATAAACTTCTCTATTATTAAACATTTCTTTATACAGGTGCCTGGTAAGTAGTCTAATTAGTAGTAGTGAAATATAGTAGACTATCTATTTATAGTATAAGACTCGAAAAATAAAAAGTAATTATTTAGTGACATTAGCATGGGTAACTAGCTGGCTAGATAATTTTAGCTTTGATAGTTTTCATCCTTTGTCTAAATATTTCACTCTTAGCGAGCTAATGGTTATATATATCTTAATAAATAAAATTAGACTTTTATTTGTCTTTTGGTTAACTTTTAGTCGAATATTTGATATTTCTAACAAACTAGCTAACACAGAAGCAGCACTAGCAAACCCAGCTAGCATGAGGCTAAAAATTATGTGTCCTACACCATTAGTCTAAATGTCCATTTCTGCTCACATTTCTGGACATATTATCAGTCTTTCATACTTAATTTCTTCAGTCACATTTATCCATTCTCTCCTGCAAGCCCATGATCTTTATGCTAATATCAGGAAGGATTAGACAAAAAAATTAGGAACAGATTACTTTTCTCCTCTTCACTCCTGTACCGATATTCACCTTTCCACCTGTTTGGGGCTATTATGGGTGATTTGTTTCCCAATAATAATAATAACAACAAAAATAAATGATAAACTATGTTTCAAAGAGAATAAAACCCATAAAGTTTGGAAACTCACTGTTCCAGGGGTCATACAGTCCGCTCTATTCAATTGTTTTTTTTTTTTTTTACTATTGAACATTAGGTAGCTGGTAAGTAGTGTAATTAGTGGTAGTAGAATATAGTAGACCCTTTAGGCCTTTATGTTTATTATCCTTCTACATTTCAGAGTAGAAAAGTGATTGCATTGCACTTATACTGATATTTGTCTGTTTAAGACTGTAAGTTTAGTGTTTTTGATTTTCTTCACCACTGAGTGTTTGATTTTTATATTTTTAGGTAAAATGAATTACAGTCTTTCAGCACTGTATGTAGGTGATCTGCACCCAGAAGTGACAGAGTCCATGCTGGTGGAGGAGTTCAGCTCTGCAGGCCATGTTCACTCTGTCCGGGTCTGCAGGAAATGGAATAACGGCGTTTCAATTAACCATGCATTCGTCAACTTTTACAAACAAGCCGATGGTAATTCAAACCACACCCGAACCCAAACACTATTTCTGCATTTTATACCAGTTTATAGCCTACTTAATACTTCAGGAGTCATTTCTGTATTATTTACTGCTTTCTTACATGGATATGGTGAGGATTTGTGTCTTAAATACATTTTATGTGAGTTTTCAGTTACCCATCTGTACCAAGGGTGCCAATAATTCTGAATATGTCTTTACACAGTCTTTTTCTCTTAAATGAATGACCTGGAATTAATTTTGTTCCCTCAGCTGAGCGAGCATTGGCAACTCTTAATTGTAAGCTCCTTATGGGGTGGCCCATGAGAGTCATGTGGTCTCAGAGGGATTCCACCTTGAGGAAGAGCGCCGTCGGGAACTTGTTCATCAGAAACTTGGACATGACGACGATTGACAGCATGGCCCTTTTTGACCTCTTTTCGGTTTTTGGGAATGTCCTGTCATGCAAGGTTTGTGCTTTGTACTGTTTGGATCTGAATAGCATTTGTATAGCATAATTAGCAGCTATTATACTAAAGTCCTGTATTAGTTCTGTTAGATAATTTGTGTGTTGGCATGACGTGTCTCTCCTGAAGGTTGTCGCTTACAAGACAGGAACAAAAGGGTACGGCTACGTCCAGTTTGAGTCTCCAGAGGCGGCGAATGTGGCGAAGGAGAGACTTGACGGCAAACTTTTCAACGACCATAAAGTGTAAGCTATTGATATAAAGGGGGGGTTTGATCATATGGGGATATTTCACTCACCATCAGGGGTAATCTTGGTGGCGTAGGCATAAAAACTAACAGCAGTGTCTAAGAGCAGTGTCTCTGTTGTGTAACAGCTCCATCGAACACTTTAAGTCCCGTAAGGAGCGCAAGGCTGAAGGGAACCGCCACACTCAGTTCCACCTGCAACCAGCTCAAGCTCCAGATGTGGTGGAGAAACCAGCTTCAGCTAAACATCCAGCTGTGGAAGAGAAACCAGCTCAAGTTGCAGCTGTGGAAGACAAACGAGCTCGAGCTCAAGTTCCAGCTGTGGACGAGAAACCAGTTCAAACTTCAGTTAAAGTGCCGTCAGCATCTGTAAGTAAAGCACAAAACACACACACACACAAAACAATAACTATATTTATTAGTTATATTGTTCTTCTTTTGAAAAAAAAAAAAGAAACAAAATCTAAATGAATAATTATAATAATAATTATGTTGTATGTGTGCAGGATGTACCGATGGCTCCTCCACCTCAAAAGCGCTTGACCATCTATATGTTGGAGTCTGCCGATTTTGAAATGCAGATAGAGATGGCTCGTGAGTATCACACACACTTACCAACACAAACACAAAATAATGGCTAATGTACACTTTTGTAACTCTCTCTCTCTCTCTCTCTGCAGATGATCACCTGTTACCTCTGGTTGAGAAAATACACCCAAATGATGCAAATAAAATTTCATGGTTGCTGGTGCAGAGTGAAAATAACTTTAATATCATTAACATGATTGCAGATCCTGATGTCCTGCGTGCCAAAGTGAGCACACACACACACACACACACACACACACACACACACACACACACACACACAGTTATTAATATTATACTTAGGAATGATTTGTAATAAGTGGGTGTAGTAACAAGGGTCTATTCTAAAAATATATCAAGTGTATCATTTCTGATGAACTGTTGATATTAAAATTGTGATTTTGCTTTGGCCATGTGGAAACAAAACCCCACCCACCAATTCCTTATTTACATCTATTCATAATCACATATATCACTCCTCTGTTCACTCTTTATATGCATGTGACACACGTGTGATAGAAGCGTATGTGTGTGTTTGTGTGCAGGTGGATAAAATGGATATGTTCCTAAAGGCAGGAGAAGCAGGAGTCAAGCCGGTGAGTATCTTTCCTTAAAACTGGATTATGCGCTGCAAATTGTTGATGTGATACTCAACATTATTTTCACACACACACACACACACACACACACACACACACACACACACAGTTTAGACTAAAACCCCTTTTAATTTCTCTTTCAGGAAACTCTAAAGATGCTCTTTGGTACAAAGAAAAAGAGAAATAAGAAGAAGAAAAATAAATAATTATTAATCTTTTTTTTTTTCATGGTAAATAACCATATAAAAAATATACTTATTGTGTATATATATATATTTCCTTGTATTATTTATTTTTATACATTCAGTTTGTTTGTTATTACTATTATTTTATTATTATTAATCATATAAAAATAAAGACTTCAACAATGTAAATGCTTTTGAGTGATCTGACTCATTATTTTTGACATTTTATAAGAACTTAAAGAGGAATTTGTCAAGTAATTGTGATACACATACATGAAAGACAAAATGTAAATGTATATTTTCCTGAAACCAGCAACAAACATCATAGTATCGAAACTTTATTGTGTTAAGGAGCCGATAAAACCCCCCAGCAGCTGTTCATTCTAATTGTTTCCTCTTTTAAAATTACAGAAATACTGATTTAACTTCCAACATAACATGAAGCTGAAATCAATTCTGAATTTAAGTCAAGTTTATTTCTATAGGGCTTTTCACAACAGACATCGTTTCAAAGCAGCTTTACAGAATTTAAGAGTTGTACAAGTAATATATATTTATCCCTGATAAGCAGCCATGGTGACTGTGGCAAGGAAAAACTCTCTTAGATGTTATAAGGAAGAAACCTTAAGAGGAACCAGACTCAAAAGGGGAACCAATCCTCATTTGGGTGATATCAAGATCTATGTGTGGCAGCCTAAGGAAGGAAATAAAGGCTTTTGACATACTTCGATCGATCTATCGATCTATCGATCTATCGATCTATTGATCTATCTATCTATCTATCTATCTATCTATCTATCTATCTATCTATCTATCTATCTATCTATCTATCTATCTATCTATCTATCTATCTATCTGTGCTGCAAAGCTTTTCTTTTACGCATACTGCAGAACCCAACCTCAAATAGAGAGAGAGAGAGAAATCTCAACATTAAATATAAGTCTAAAACAAAAAATGTTTTACAGATTAAGCAAAAAGCATGTCCTGATAGTGCCACTAGAGGTCAGTGTGAGACTGATGAGACCTTGCAGTTACAATTCAACTGTTTTTTTTTTATAACCAACTGCAGCTGGGTCTCAGTGAAGCTCTAAAGATAGACAATATATTAAGATAATAGACAGTACCAATAGTTCCGGTTTAAACCAGGGATCCTGGAGCTGTGAAGGAGTAGTGTGATGCACTGGACCAATGTCGTGTATGTAACGACATATTTCAGCAATGCACTTATAAACCTATGCTGAAACTTTTGGATCATTATATGGCATTCACCCCTGCTTTTGGGACTTAGAGCTTGTAAAGTAATGCGACTGACACACAGCTTCAGTAACGAGACATACTCGGTTCTTTATTAGGTACTGCAGTGCATATACAAAGTAGGAGGAGTCATAGCATCAATTACGGAGGCCGGAGCGCCACTTAAAAAACATTGTCAAAATGACAATACATTACACAGCTGAAAATGACCTACTAATGTTGAGATTTCCCTTGATAGATCGATCTATCAAAGTATGACAAAAGCTTTTATTTCCTTCCTTAGGCTGCCACACATAGATCTTGATATCGCCCAAATGAGGATGGGTTCCCCTTTTGAGGATAACATCTAAGGAGTTTTTCCTTGCCACAGTCACCATGGCTGCTAATCAGGGATAAATACATATTACTTGTACACGTTCTCAGAATTCTTCTTCTTCTTTCGGCTGCTCTCTTTAGGGGTCGCCACAGCGGATCATCCGTCTTCATACCACCCTGTCCACCATCTGCCTCTTTCACACCAACTACCTGCATGTCTTCCCTCACCACATTCATGAACCTCCTCCTTAGCCTTTCTCTTTTCCTCCTTCCTGGTGGCTCCATCCTCAGCATTCTTCTACCAATATAACTCATGTCCCTCCTCTGCACATGTCCAAACAATCTCAATCTCACCTCCCTGACTTTGTCACCAAAACGTCCTACATGGGCTGTCCCTCTAATAAACTCATTTCTAATCTTGTCTAAACTCGTCACTCCCAACAAAAACCTTATCTTCAGCTCTGCTACCTCCTTCCCAAATATGAAACAGTGATGTTTGCTAACGTATTTAAAACATTCACAGTTTATGTATCTGTGGAAAAAAGACACTCTGGGCTTTACTATCCACTATCTATAGTTGATAATCCTCTAAGAGATAGAATTATTTACAGTTGTGTTCAAAATTATTCAACCCCCAATGCTGTAAATGGTTTTAGGGAATTTAGTGTACATTTGTAATTGTATTCAGAATGAAATCCTACAAGGACTTCTTAAAGAACCACATGCAACTAAAATGACATCAATTAGTTTTGTAATACAGTAGTAAATGTTTCTTTTGTGAATTCTTCATTGACATAATTATTCAACCCCTTAAAGACTGCTGTGCGCTACCTGAAGCGTAGAGTGGAGAAAAGTCCCCGTGTGACTGCTGAAGAACTGAGAAAAGATTTGTCAGATGTGGGTACTGAAGTTTCTGCTCAGACAATACGGCGCACCCTGCGTAATGAAGGCCTCCATGCCAGAACTCCCAGGCGCACCCCCTTGCTGAAATAAAAATATAAAACTAAAAAAAATTATGTTTTTGCTGCACTGAACAACGAGAGAGACCGAGTGATACGTCATCAACTAAGCGACTGATACTTCCCTCCGCCGAAAACGGGGAACCGCGTAGGTTTGCTCGTGCCTTCGAAATTTGCTCGTGAAACAGGGTACAATTTTGCGAGCAAGGTCGCTTGTATCTCCGTTTGCTTGTACTATAGGTTGCTCGTACAACAGGGTTTAACTGTATACACAAAATATTAGTTTCGATAAATGTTTTTTTTTGTTGCTTTTTTCCACTCTGTTTCTTCTATTCAACATTTCCCCAAGCAAATTACTTAGAACACAAACAAACAAATCGTATATCACTGTAAAGAAAAATATATTGCAACTCACCTGGGTAAATTAGGCTCGGGTTTTCCAGCCACAAGCAGATCACTGTTGTCGCTGTCACTACTCTCCTCAACAGTGTTGTCCTCTTCACTGCTGCTAGCAAGCTTCAACAAAAATTCTTGATCCATGGTTTCTTAGTTTTCTTTGTCGTCTTTCCTCCTTGAGTTTGAGTTGGTGTAAAGAGCAGATACTTTATATACTGCGCCCCTTGACTGGTGGTAGGTGTGACCAAATGTCACGAGCAAGGTACAACTTTGACCAATAGGAGCGCCGAATGTACATAAAGAAAATAACTTGCTATATACGTCCCATATATCGTTGGAATCATGCGTTTATTGGCTATATATTCTGTCAATCATGTCCTGTACATAATACTATTGGCTGGAAATATTTAAGATAAATTAAAGGCTGTGCATAGCAGTGCGTCATCACAAAGCAACAGCAACGTTGGGTTGTTTAGGGAAAAGCTTTCGGCTTTTATTTCATCCACTTTGTGGATGGTCTCATTTTGTTTGTGAGAGGTTTGCTATAAAGTCGTGCAGTTTTTGTCCATAAGTTATTCCGTAAATAATACAAAAATGCTCCCCGAAGCAATGGGATGTAAAGAAAGGAATATCCATCAAATTTATAACATTATTGCTTGGTTGGATTAAATGCACATGCTGGCATGTTATTCTGTCCACACTTACCTTTCGAAATACACCACAGTTCATAGCAGTGGATGCTTTTGTGACCCTTTATTATAATCATAAAGGTATGCACTTCCTTTTTCATTGCTTGTGTTTTGGTGAGTACTGATTGCACAATTTCAGAAATTTATTTTTTACTTTCCATTGAAAAACAGTGATCTAAGATCGATGTTTGAGGCTTAGACCTTTAAAATGATGAATTTGTTATGGTTACGCTTGTCCCTTTTCATTTAATCTATTGTTAATCATTAACATTTGTTCTCTCCTTGTATTGGATGCATCAGGGAGTAAAAAATATTCCTGCACTCTTTAGCTCCTTGCATCTCTTTCCACAATTT
Source organism: Silurus meridionalis (assembly GCF_014805685.1). Classification (NCBI taxonomy): domain Eukaryota; kingdom Metazoa; phylum Chordata; class Actinopteri; order Siluriformes; family Siluridae; genus Silurus; species Silurus meridionalis. The sequence continues at coordinate 5,685,007 of NC_060891.1, forward strand.
CCAAAGTTGTGTAGTGAACAGGGGTAAAATCCAGAATCTCAGTAATTGATTACAGCAGAAAGACACTAAAACTCAAACAGTAACTTGAGCACAGGATCAAAGTGGTGATTCCATTATTTCATATTCACATGCAGACTGTACATTTTGACAGTTACAACTGTTTATACTGCTACTGATCTGGATAATGACATTGGGTTTATGTTCAAATCAATATTACTAAGGATTGCTTCGTTGTTTTTTTTTTGCAGGAGAAACTCTGAGGGAGCATGCAGCACAGAGAGAGAACACACAGCACAGTCAGGGTGTCTGAATCCTTCTAACAATGGGTGAAGCCAAAAAAAGTTTGCGAGCAGCTTTACTGTTTTTTTTTTTTTTTTTTTTTTTAATCAGCACATTCACGTACATGCTGTTTTACTGAATCCAAGTGTCAGCGATTCTGGCTTCATGAAGTTCTTTGCACTAGTTTGTTTCAATTACAGAAAGCAGGAGTGTTTGTTATTTATGAGTCTAATTATATAATTTCAAAAATAATTTGTAAAAATTACTTTAATTTAATACAACACCCTGAAAATTAGCTATGGTAGTAATCAATATGTGGTCAAATATACAAAAATTCTGCTACGTTTTTTCTTAACCATTACATTATCTTAAAAAATATATATATATATATATATTTTTTTTTTTTTTTAAAGACCTTTAGAGTCAGTTACTCAATCATTCTGGGAATAGCAGTAGTTATCAAGTTGTTCCTTCACATTTTACAGTCTATTCAACTGCTAATTTGGGGCATTTTCTGTCTACATGCAGTCAATACAAAAACATTCACACTATTTTTTGGACCTTTTGTTACTCTTTTGTTTTCCATGTTTTTCTAGTTTCCAGCCGATTGTTAAATATGCTTACAGGTTATTACAGTACATTACATATCAAAAGTAAAATTAACATAATTATCAGTATATGACAAATGATTATCTGCATGTAATGTGGTTATTGTGATAAAACATCCACAATGATGTTTTATTATAAATAAAATAGTACTACACTCAAATATTTGATATGATAATACGGACACTACACACTGTATTTACACGAGTGTAAAGTGGATTATAAATCGATGTGCATTGTAAACAATTTATTGTGATAGCGCTGCCTGTTTGAAAAAAAAAAAAGGTTGTGTTGTAGCTCTATGTTGTTGTTTAGTGTAGCACCAGGGTTCCGGAGGAACGTTGTCTCGTTTTTACTGTGTACTGTGTACCACTGTGTATAGTAGAAATGACAATAAAAGCCTCTTGACTTGACTTGGTATTCATGTGTACAGTAAGTTTAACAACTATTAATTTGTGTATATTTAAATTTATTTAGCTGGTAAAGTTATTTGAACAATAACCTGCCTACCAGCGTATAATTTGTCTTTGTTGTTTAAATTTACAATGACTGTGAATGTGTGAAAAAAGATGACGTGCAACAGAGAATTAATTGTATAATAAAGGATCTAGGTGGACTTTGGACTTTGGCTTGGAAAACGCTCCCATGCTCTGTTGTAAGTTGCTCTGAAAAAGGGCGTCTGTCACATGCAGTCAATGAAAGTTAACCTAAAAATATATCAGTATCCAATGCTGAAGCAAACATCAATCATGTATTTTGCATTAAATCTTTGATAAGGAATTTCGATAAATGCACTTAAAAGTTATGTGCATAAATTGTGCTTTAAAATAATTTTTATAATAAAAAGTGTTAGATGTGTAGAGTTGTTGTATAGCCCTTTAATATTGCTGCTATGCATGAAAAAATTACCTAGCATTGTTTTAGAAATATCTCATCGATCTCAAAGGGAAATAAAGATGACATTTTCACATTTTTTTCTATATTTCTAAAGCCGAATAGGACTATGAAAATTAGCCATGGTTTTGATAAAAAAAAAAATCCTGGTTCAACCATGATTACTGTAGTAAAATCTAGTAATCAATACGTTAAAAAAACAACGTTATTACTACACTTTTAATATATATATATATATATATATATATATATATATATATATATATATATATATATATATATATATATATATATAAAACACACATAGTTAATTTTCATAAGGGTTGTAACTATGTATTTGTTGTATTTCTATATGTTGATTCTATATGTTGAAGTTACAGCCTAAACTCACAGTTGCAGACATTTGACACAAACCCTTAAAAAACATGGGTGGGAAAACTAGCAAAACTGCTTCATCCTAAAATACACTGAATGCCTTGTGAATGAAAAATGAGAAAAGATCGTTTCACATCAAACAAACACTAAACTCTTCTTTAACAAGAAATTGTATATATATTTACTCTTTCTGTTACAATTACATTGTTACCACACTTTTAAGGGACAAAGTTCTTAAGTCACAGTTGTTTCTTTTTATTTTTACATATTCCTCAAACATTTGTTTTACATGTATCGTGTATTAAATTTGTTAAGACATCCAATTAAATGATAAGATTCGTACAGCAGATTGTGCTGACAAATTGTGACTGTTGCTTTTGGAATTGCTTCTACACAAATAACATAAATTAGCGACATTGAGTCCTAACATAACATTAAATTATCTTAAAATCTTTCTTTTTTAAAGACCTTTAGAGTCAGTTATTCAATCGATCTGAGAATAGTGGTAGTTATCAGGTGGTTGTTCCTTAACATATTACAGTCTATTTAACTGGTAATTTGGGGCATTTTCTGTCTACATGCAGTCAATACAAAAACATTCACACTTTTTTATGGAGGAATGGATCTAAGATATAGAATATATCAAACAAAAGTAAATCTTTTGTTTTCTATTGACCTCATTTTACATTCAGTACTTGTGTTAAACTTTATACTTTATTTACAGCCTTCTGGAAAATAGAGCAAGCCGTGACCAAACACTAAAATAACAGGGAACATTCGGCTCGTAAAAAATAAATCAGTATGCATTTTATTTTTATCGTAACACCAGTACGGAATCATGAACAGTTCTTTGGTGTAATACGGGTATTAAAATAGTTTTTATGTTGTCTTCTACAGACTGCACTGAAAATTTCAAATAAGCAGATATAAACATTTACATGAAAGCGTCTGAAAAAATATACAATTCTCAACCTAATTTGTATATTTTAACCTAAACATTAAACTGCTCATCTAAACAAATATCTGAAAGTAATTATTGTAAAAGAAAGCACAATTTCTAAAGTTACATTTTAGTTTTTTTTCCCCTGATTATTATTATTTATTCTTTAGATTGACAACTTGTTAATAGGCCATCCTGTGAATCTAGATTATCCACAACCCATTCTCACTTATTTTCCACACCCCCATTGACACCAAGAGATTTGTATAGATGAATACAGTCCATCCACAGGTGCAGTAAAGGCTTTTCAAAATGACCAAGATCAGTAAGCTTCAGGTCTGCTGGAAGATCCACTCGCGAAATATCTGAAAAGCTGTTGATGTAAATGCAACATTGAGCACCATTAAAAGACATTACAAAGAACATAATTCTCTCAAACGTAATCCTTGCAAAATTCATCAGCAAGTTGCTCACCCTGATGCTATCACAGATTATACATTGTACAGATATATACGGCTGCTGCATACATTAGAATAGCAAAGTCCACTAAAGGTGGTAGAGCATTTTCACATTTAGCTCCTAAACTCTGGAATAGTCTTCCTGACGGTGTTCGGGGCTCAGACACACTCTCCCAGTTTAAGTGTAGATTAAAAACATATCTTTTTAGCAAAGCCTACACATAACATACGTCTCACATCATAACCTTGTGCTCCAGAACATCTGATCACATGCACATTATCAACTTGTTTTGTTAATATCATGAACAGCAGCTACGCTAATTCCTCTCCACTGCTTCTCTTTCTCTCCCCATCCCGAGACACCCTGAGGTTTGGCCAGCTCCAGTCACCTCCCACCTCGTGATGATTACGGACCTTTGAAGAAGTAGATGCCGAACTCACAAACATCCCGAACCATCTAGAGACGTACCAGTGCCATTTGGATCCAGCTACATGTGTGGAGTTTTGACATTGGACCTCCTGGAGTGTTTAAAGGCTCTGGCATGGAGAAGCTGATGCTGGATCTGTGGTGATCACAAATGCTGAGCTCATAAAACTCGGAGCTACTAACCATATAGACTGTATAAGACTGCAGAAAGAACATCACTTATAATCTTATACTCCAGTAATCATGTTAGTTCTCACTGTCCACTGTTCTTTATTGTTGAAAGATTTATGATCAAACTCTTGATGTCACCCAGATGAGGATGGGTTCCCCTTTTTGAGTCTGGTTCCTCTCAAGGTTTCTTCCTCATAACATCTAAGGGAGTTTTTCCTTGCCACAGTCGCTACGGCTTGCTCATCAGGGACAAATTCACACCATTCACCATCACTGTTGATTTGTGTAAAGCTGCTTTGAGACAATGTCTGTTGTGAAAAGCGCTATACAAATAAACTTGACTTGACATTAGGGAAAATTTCAGAGTTTATCATCATTTTTTTCAGGACAATGACCTGAACCACACTGCTGCAAGAAAAGTGATTGATGCAGAGGGCATTAACTGGGTGAAGACTCCAGCAGAATCCCCTGACATGAATCCCATTCAGATGGTGTGGCATGCTCTGAAAGACTACATTCAAAAAGCTGCAAAACCAACTACAAAGTCTGATTTAATTGCTGCCATTAATGCATTTTGGTTTGAGGAACTTACAGAAGTGACATGCAACAAATACAGAAATAGGCTGTTTGAGTTTTACTGATAGCACATTTGCAATGCTTTGAGTTAGAGCAAACTATTTCAATTGCATAGACCAGTATCTGTCACTTTATTTGTGATTACAGTACAGTACATCCCAACAACTTTAATGTACTTCACCTGCCAGAGAACATCACTACAGGCCGCGTCTAGCCGTGGAAGATTGTGGGATCCCTTTTCCGTTGATGCGCATTCTTAATGGCCACATCTGTACAACACTCTGTTTGTATAAATCTGCACACACTTTCATAATGGGGGCTCAAACTGTTCTCAGAGTTAACCAGCCACATTCACAATTAGGCCTATAGGTAAATGGAATTAAAATGCCATTAATTAAAGTGATTCTGATTAGAACCATATATATTCAGCTCTTGCTGTAGTATTTGCTTGAATGTTTGGGGTTGTTCTACTAAAAGCCATGAGCCACAAAGAGTTGCCAAAGAAACTGTGAGAATTAATTGTTGAAAGTTACCAATTGGGAGATGGATAAATAATATATACAGTACAGACCAAAAGTTTGGACACACCTTCTCATTCAAAGAGTTTTCTTTATTTTCATGACTATGAAAATTGTAGATTCACACTTTATAATGTGTCCAGGCTGAACATCCACCATATAGAACACAAGCAGAGAAAAGATGATGATCAGGTGATCAGGAATGTCTCTGTTCTCAGTCATCACTGCTATTCTGTCTCATTCACGTTAATTATACTTCTTGTTGCTATCTGGTCATTGTGAGCTTCATAAACTAGTCTACGTCTGTGGTGTGTGAGAGCCAGTAAATGATACACCAGTAGTAGATTGAAAAAGCCGCACAATGACAGGAAACAGGTTTATGGGCTGAAATCGGGATGCGGTGAAGATATAAAATATATCGACATTTCACCAAATAAATAGATTCAAACTAAAAAAATTTTTTTTTAAATGTAAGAAGTAGAAAGTACAGATATTTGTGTAGAAAAGTAATGAGTAAAAGTAAAACAATTATACTATTACTATTATATTGTTATATTTATAACTGTTTAATGCTCCACATATTCAGATTTGTAGCTTCTGGTTAGAAAGTTGTGAGTTCAAATCCCAGCACTACCAAGTCATCCATCCATCCATCCATCCATCTATCCATCTATCCATCTATCTATCTATCTATCTATCTATCTATCTATCTATCTATCGAAAATTTTAAATGTTCACACAGAGGTGAAAAATCTGAAAGACTGTAAATCTTTCTTGAGAGCAGTAAAACTTCTGTTCATTTCACCAGTCCACAGAACTAGGTATGATGGAGGAGCTTTGTGTTCAATAGCACTATGCAAATCTTTGTCATGGAGTGTGCAGTCAGGGATCCATGCTCTGCAGTAGTTGATCAGTCTCAAGAAGCTCTGCATCTGTTTCTCAGTCTGAGGTCTTGTGAACCGAGCCACAAGCTGTTTGTGGTCCTTTGATATCTTATGTTGCCCTTTTGAGTTTACATGGCCCACATATGAAACCTTCACTTCATCCATTGTAGTTTATGTTGTGAAGGTTTAAATGCAGCCTGAGTCAGAAAACCAATGAAGCTTTGTGGCATTACTGCTCAGTGAGTACTGTAACGAGAATGATATCTGTGTATTGGAGGATGCATGTTGTTTCTGGCAGGTTAGATATCAGCCCAGGTTTTGTGCACTACAGCTTAAATACTTAAATACTTAAACTTAAATACTGTCAAAGAAGAAATGTATTGGAGTGTATTTGTAAACTTGCCACTAGGTGTCAGTAATGGCACACTTACCGGTAAGCTGTGTAGAAGAACTCACGTAGAAGTGATGAAGGTACAGTTCGGTGGTTGATTGTGCAGACCTCCGATTGAGTAAAATTCGTTTTCTGCAATGAAGTAAAAAAACATTACACTACCATCCTGAGAATTCGAGCAATATTTCCATAAAGAACAAGAGAAACGCATCTGACGAAAAGTGGAAAATACAGAAAATGAACACGATCATGCAAGTTTTTTTCCTTTTACTTTTATCTGTTTCAACACGATACAAGATCAAGTGTAACTAACGAACCTGATCTTTATTTTCATTCATTAGCATTATTAATGATCGCGGGTTTGTCTCGGAAAGCGCTGTCACGTTTGTCACGTGACTAGCTAAACTAAGTCGCGTGCACCACGCCCCCGTTGTCATGGAAACTTGAACGCAAACGATCGTTGCTGAGAGGACAATAAAGTCTTTTTGAGGTTAATTTGCGATAAAATAAGAGAATTTCACTGAAGAAAAAAAAGTTTGAAGATGCAGAACATTGACACAAACGAGTAAGGCTTTGTCTGTTTATGTTTTACCCCAAAGCTCAGTTGAATTCTCTATTCTGATTGGCTCTAAGCACTTTTTTAAATCCATCATTTTTAGAGTAACAACGTACACAGAGAATTGTATGATGGAAAATCTATACTATACTATGTATTATTTTTACAGCCGATAAACTGCACATTAACAAATAGTTTTTTATCTGAATTTCTTTTTTGTCTTTTCCACAGAAATTACAGTCTTGAAAACCAGATTCTCGCACTTAAAGGTGTGTAAAGTTTTGATTTTTATGCTTTTAATGTGTAAGACAGTACAAGCAAATTTTTACTGCATGATACAGTTATATCACAAACATGTAATGGGATTAGCATGATCTTGTTATGGCCAATTATCAATAGCAACAAATCCAATAACAAAGTTAAAATAATAAGTAAAGAAATAAAGTTCAGGATCCAGGATGGTAGTATAAGATTTATTCAGCAGAAATAAAACCAGGCAGTTACATGGAAGTTCCCAATAACACAATCCAAACACAGTCTTGGTAAACCGTCTTCAGCCATATTTCGGCCGAAAGACTTTGATCACCGAAACAACACGGCCGAAACAGTTTGTTGTGATGACGCAAACAGAAATCGCGTCCTGCACGTGCTTGTCTAAAGCAACATGTCTGCGGTTTGGACGTATTTCAGTATATCTAAAAAAAAAGACCCACGGATAGCGATTTGCAAAACATGTAATGCCGAAATTTCAAGAGGGGGTCCGCTTGCAAAGACTTTCTCCTCGTCGGGTTTAATTTATCACCTGAAATCCAAACATCCCGATCGCTATGCTGAATATAAGAGGAACGCGGCACAGAAAAGCAAAACCCCTCCGAGCACGCACACTCCGTCTGTGGCGGACGTTTTTTAAAATGCAGGAAGTTTCCCATTGATATTGTTGTATCTTTAAGCAGTTGCACTTGTTCTGAATGCACTTTGTTTTTATGAAAGAACATATTTAATTGTACAACCTTTCAGCAGGGCAGAGGGCCTGTACATTATTATTTAATGTACACATGAGTGCATTAAGTTAAACATTTAAGTTTGAATTTTAATTTATTTTATTCTGTGCATTGTTGCAATGTGCTATAAATAAATATTTTCCTAATTTGTAATTGATTTATTCTTTGAAACTTTAATATTAACTTATGCAATTGAAATGCCTTGATTTTTAGTAAGGTTAGTACACAGTCATAGCCAAAATAATAAGCATAATTTCTTTCGGTGTTTCGGTGTTTTTCTGTTTTCGGCCTTGCTTTCCTCTTTTTCGGTTTTGGCCAAGAATTTTTAGAATTTAGAGTGCTAATGTGATGCGGGTGTATGAAGTCAGTGTTTGACTGTTGAAGACAGGGTTTTTCAATGTTTTACTTGTCACCCTGTATGAGGTGATGCTAATGAATACTTAGCAAAAATCCACTAAGAATATCCATCATATATACTGACATGAAAACTGTTCTTTTATTCTTAGTGATTTAAGCAACAAATTAAATCATTAACAGACATTTTTGCTTTAGGTTTATGTACTTTACTTGAGCACTTTTATTTTGGAGAAAAATTCTTCAGTACATTAATTAACACGTAACATCATGAGATTCTTGAAATTGCATTAAATATGAAGCTGTCATGCAGGAAATATATATTTTTGTAATGTTTCAGTAATGCAGTACTTACAAAATATTTGTCCCAACAAACCTGAGTGCTTAAAACTGTCACACTATTTTTTGTTTACTGTTTTAACTAGAATCTGAAGTTATGATGATTTCTATTTAACTTTAAATTAAGTGTTTCTAATTTTTTAGATAAATTTAACACAGCCAAGTGCAGAGATAAAAAAGGCAACATCAGAAGGCCAATGAATGCCTACATGGTTTGGGCGAGGATACAGCGGCCCATCTTCTCCAAGGCCAAACCAAATACCAGCTCTGCAGAGATCAGCATGCAGCTTGGGATCGAGTGGAACAAACTGAGCGAAGAACAGAAGAAACCCTACTACAAAGAATCATTGAGGCTTAAACAGGAACACGCACAGATGTTTCCTGGTAAAGAAAACAGGGTTTTTAGACAATTAGGAAAATATCAAGACAAATACATCAACCCTGATACTTTTTGTCCCTGATATTCACTCTTTAAATCTTTTTTTTTCTATCATGTAGATTGGGTTTATAAACCATATCCAAAGAAAGGAAGGAGACGCAGCCAAAAAGTGGTACCTCAGGACAGCACTGGTACATTTCATTGTTTGTATTATTACAAATTCTTTTTGAATATTTGCTAAATAACACTTCCATTCTAGCAATAGTTAAATATACTAAAATCGTTAATACACTTTCTATGGGCTGTAGGATAGTCTATGTTTTGGCATGGCAACACAGATCCTCTATAACAGCACTCATGCTCATGTGATATTGCTTAATTATGGCGCTTACAATTTTTTTTTTCAATTGTCTGCGTTTAACATTTTAATACGTTCATTTTCAGTAACCCCTTTGTTCTAGTCAGTGTCCACCACAGGAAGTTTAATTAATCATTTAAAAAATTATAATAGAGTAATACGTCTATCCTTTTCATTTTATATTGCTGCATGCAATTAACACAATCCGCATGCGATTAACACAATCCTGCCTGTCCTTTTACACTCATATGATGTCTCTTCACATAGGGAGTGAGCCAGAACATATCTATATCTTTATATCTTTGTAGGCAGTTTGCAGAGTAGCCCCTCACATAGGATAACTGATCTAGAGCCAAACCTCCATATAGTCATGGACATGCCAGAAGAAGTACCAGTACATGACCAGTCCATGCCTGAATTTAGTGATCAGTTCCCTGGCCTTAGCCACCAAATCTCACAAGAACTGCTGTCTCCTGAGGGCACCTACTTTGATCCACCTCTTAACCCTTCTGTTCCACCATTCTGCATGCCTGAACTGACTTTCTGCCAAACTAAGTGAGTTGGTAAACTACATGAGAACAGTTTTAGAAGAATGACATGCAAATTGGGTTTTACACTGCATCTTAAATACAAAAAAACAAACAATTAACATAATCGCCAATCATTTACTTTGATATGCAGCTAAAATTGTGCAATTCTTTTTACAGCACCTGCCATGTGTCTGACTGTACAAGCAGTGAAGCTCAACTTGTGGATGAGGATGAAATCACTTTGCTAAACAATGAAATCTTTTCTATTTTAAACGAGGAATTTGGCTTTTTTAAACAGTTTGGAGCTCAGACTTACAGTGAAAACTCCCACAACAGCACAGAGATCCTGGATTCTGTAGCAGTGTTTGACATAGACGGTCTCGAGGATATGTTGAACAAACTTGTTTAGATGGACAGTGACAGTTTACAGTTAAATTGTTCAGCAAAAAAATAAAGATTTTAAAAGCCAACAATGTCTAATCTTTATTTGTCACAGAAAACATTAAATTACTATTTTCTTCCCTGAAATCCGCTTTAGTAAATTCAGTTATAAATGATGTTGTTTTAAGAAACAGAGTTTAAGAAAAGTGTTGCGTGGCTGATGGATCTCTGGACGAATCATATATCTATATACTATATATATATATATATATATATATATATATATATATATATATATATATATATATATATATATATATATATATATATATATATATATGCATGCATGCACACATTATACATGAATGAATATATACATAATTGTGAAAGGTTGGGCAGAATGTACAGTAAGGATATAAAGATATAAAAGATATATATAGATAAAAATAGTGCATATGTAATGAGTAGTAATAAAGATACAGTGCCCTCCACAATTATTGGCACCCCTGTTTAAGATGTGGTCGTGGACTTCAAAAATTCTCCTTTTTTAAAACAACATAGAACCCAAATGCAAAAAGAGAAAATCCAACCTTTATTTAAGTACATTACTTTGGTGGTAAAAAATCACACATTTAGAAAAAAAAAAACTTGAAATCATGTGTGCCACAAATATTGGCACCCCTGATGTTAATACTTTGTACAACCTCCTTTTGCCAACAAGACAGCACTTAATCTCCTCCTATAACATTTCACAAGATTGGAGAACACAGAGAGAGGGATTTTTGACCATTCTTCTTTGCACAATCTTTCTAGATCATCCAGTGTCCTGGGTCCTCTCTTATGCACTCTTCTCTTTAGCTCGCCCCACAGGTTTTCGATTGGGTTGAGGTCTGGGGACTGAGATGGCCATGGGAGGACCTTGAGTTTGTGACTGCTGAACCACTTTTGTGTAGATTTTGCCACATGTTTTGGATCATTATCCTGCTGAAAGACCCAATGACGACCCATCTTCAGCTTTCTGGCAGAGGCCATCAGGTTTTTATTTAAAATATCCTGGTACTTCAAAGCGTTCATAATGCCATGCACCCTAACAAGGTTCCCAGGGCCTTTGGAAGAGAAACAGGCCCACAGCATCACAGATCCTCCACCATACTTCACGGTGGGCATGAGGTGCTTTTCGGCATACTCATCTTTTGTTTTACGCCAGACCCACTTAGAGTGTTTGTTGCCAAAAAGCTCAATCTTAGTCTCATCTGACCAAAGCACACGATCCCAGTTGAAGTCCCAGTACCGCTTAGCAAACTCCAGGCGTTTACGTTTGTGAGTGTTAGTGAGAAAAGGCTTTTTCCTTGCATGCCTCCCAAACAGCTTGTTGGCATGTAGAGAGCGTCTGATGGTTGTTTTGGAGACTCTGTGACCCCAAGATGCCACTCTTTGATGCAATTCTGTGACGGTGAGCTTGGGAAATTTTTTTACTTCTCTTACCATCCTCCTCACTGTGCGTTGTGGCAAGATAAACTTGGGACCTCTTCCAGCCTTGTTTGTCACTGTTCCAGTTGTTTTAAACTTCTTAATGATTCCTCTGACTGTAGATACCGGCAAGTTAAGGTGAGTGGCTATTTTCTTGTAGCCATTGCCTGACTTATGAAGGTCGACACACATCTGCCTTACTTGAATGGTGTGTTCTCTTGTCTTTGCCATGTTGACAAATGGGTAAGAGAATTAGGCCTCTGTGTCACGTCATATTTATACCCCAGGAAACAGGAAATCATGAATTACTAATTAAAAGTCCCTAGATACCCTGACCAACCTTAGCAACTACAGAAAAATATATTAAAAAAAAAAAAAAAAATTAAATTTTTCAGAGGAATTGTTAGGGGTGCCAATAATTGTGGCACACATGATTTCAAGTTTTTTTTTTTTCTAAATGTATGATTTTTTTTACCACCAAAGTAATGTACTTAAATGAAAGGTTGGATTTTTCTCTTTTTTTGCATTTGGGTTCTATGTTGTTTTAAAAAAAAGGAGAATTTTTAGAAGTCCACGACCACATCTTAAACAGGGGTGCCAATAATTGTGGAGGGCACTGTATACTATGTAATATGTACATTGTATGTATAATTGTACAGAGGTTATCAATCAAATTCAATATTTAATCGCAACTAAATTGCACATTTTTATCTGTTCTAAATGTACCATATATTAATACTTCCTGTTTTTAATACTTTAAGCAACATGGACATGGAGAAATATGGATGCAACATAAAGCATGAAGACAAAAAAAATTCTTGTAAATATTTTAAAGTAATAATGGTGTTGAATTAAATGACATAAATCATCAGGACACCAAACGGAACCTTTGCTATGTTTCCACACGGACAGTTAATGAGGTGATACCGGAGAAACTGCACCTCTTCAAGTCAAATCAAGAAGCTTTTATATATAAATCATAGACATTTTACAGATTTGAATGATGTATTGTTTTTATCTGTATGATCAATTAAGACAGTAATTTAAGTTTGTTACGCCATTATGAGGGAAAAACCCACAAAACGCCACCCAGAGGGTTAATTGTGTAAACCATGGCGGATTTGGTGTTTGATTTGAGACTTGGCGCAAAAATAAAACAAAAGTTTACTGATTAAAAATATTTTTATCTGGAGTTTATTTATTTGTTTTATATCTTAGTAAGAAAGGAAGTCATAAATTAGTGTATGTTTCGCCTTTTTTATATTTAGTCATTTATTTAAGTATTTACATTTTTTTATAAAAATATATGTAAAATCAGAAATGCGCGCTGAATTAATAGCGCGTTAATACAATTTAGTGCTGTTTAAAAGAATTTTGCAAAATGAATTAAAAATGTTGTTACCGAATGAATGTGTCCAGGCTGAACATCCACATATAGAACACAAACAGAGAAAAGATGATGATGATGATGATGATGATGATGATGATGATCAGGAATGTCTCTGTGCTCAGTCATGTTTACATCACTGACTCCCTCTGTCTCATCCACGTTAACTTTATTTCTTGTTGCTTTCTGCCTGCTGATTCTTAGTTTCGTAAACTAGTCTAAAACTGTGGTGAGTGAGAGTCAGGACTTTATACACCAATGGATTGAAAAAGACGCACAATGACAGGAAATCGGTTGATTGGCTGAAATCGGCGCAGTGAAAATAAAAATATTAACATTTCACCAGATCAATTGATCAAATGTAACAAGCCAGTTTTTAAAAAAATATAAGAAGTAAAAAGTACAGATATTTCTGTAAAAATGTAAATGAGTAAAAGTAAAAAGTTGTCTGAAAAATAAATAGTGGAGTAAAGTACTGATACCAAAAAAATCTACTTAAGTACAGTAACGAAGAAAAGGAGATTTTTAACGGCTGTTTGGGGAGCCATTTCCAGACTTGGACCAGGACCTATCATCATCTTTGAAGGGACAATAGACAGGTCTTTCTTCAAAGAAACTATTATAAGAGAAACGGCTGCTGCATACATTAGGGAAAACTTCAGAGTTCATCACAATTTTTTCCAGGACATTGACCTGAACCACACTGCTGCAAGAAAAGTGCAGAGAGCATTAACTGGGTGAAGACTCCAGCAGAACCCCCTGACATGAATCCCATTAAGATGGTGTGGCATGCTCTGAAGTTGCAATACCAACTACAAAGTCTGATTTAATTGCTGCCATTAATACATTTTTTTGAGGAACTTACAGCAGTGACATGCAACAAATACAGAAATAGGCCATTTCAGTTCTTCTAGTTGTGGTTAAGAATCAGAGTGGACACACTGGAATGTAGTAGCTAAAACTGCAGTGTAATAACACAAAATAAAAATAATAAATAAAAATGTCTACATGTATGACCACTTACAAAAAAAGCTTTTTCCATGACCATCTTGTCGTATTTTTGTGTTTATTGGCTTAACCTAAAACCTTTTTATTGTATTTATGTTGTCAAAATAAATCTGGAAAAATTTTGTAAGCACCATTTTCAAAAGTTCCAAACATATTAAAAATAACATACTTTACTATATAAAAAATAATAATTTAGTTAGAGAGTATGGGATATACAGCACAATACGTCAGAACAGGAGGTCCTGTTTCCTTGCACAAGACCTTTTATTAAAGAAATTGCTGTCAATATGTGCCTGCCAGAGGTTACCACATCCATTGTATATTATTGGGTTCAGTACACGCTATACTGTAGCCAAAAAGTGAGTAAGGAGTTATGAAATATACATGTTTTCTTCACAGTGATTTTACTGAAAGCACATATGCAATGCTTTGAGTTAGAGCAAACTATTTGCAGAACATTTCACACATGGTTCAACTGTTCGTCGTATTTCTTCAAGCCTAAATATAGCTTTAATGTGATTACAGTACATGTGTTTTTTTAATGTAAAATTAAACATAATACTATGGGGTTTATATAGTTTCCCAACAACTTCAAATGTACTTCATGTGGGGTAATGTAGTTTGCGGGCACACCCTTTCATAAATCGAACTGTTTTCAGAGTTAACCAGCCGCATTCACAATTAGGCCTATAGGTAAATGGTATTAAAATGGCATCAATTAAAGTGATTCTGATTAAAACCAGATAAATTCAGCTCTTGCTGTTGTATTTGCTTGAATGTTTGGGGTTGTTCTACTAAAAGCCATGAGCCACAAAGAGTTGCCAAAGAAACCATGAAAATTAATTGTTGAAAGTTACCAATTGGGAGATGGATAAAGAATATCAAAGGCACTGAATGTACCACAGAACACTGTAAAAACCATCAATAATTAGAGAAAATGTAGCACTTTAGAGACATTGCAAAAATCAGGACCACACTCCAAAGTTGATGAAAGGACAAGAAGAAAACGTATAAAAGAGAATTCCAAGAGGTCAGCAGCAACACTGAAGGAACTACAGGAATTTCTGGCAGGTACTGGTCACTCCTTGCATGTGACTGCCATCTCCTCTTTTCTGCACAAGCCTGTGCTGTGGGGTGCTGTGGCCAGATGGAAGCAGGTTCTTACTAAGAAGAATATGCATGCACGATTAAATTAAGATGGTGGAAAAATTTGTTATGGTATGATGAGACAAAGGTTGATCTTTAATTATCAAGGCCAAAATGATCAAGGTTAAGTTTTGTGCAAAGCCTGTAAAGACCATTACCCAAATTGAATCAAATTCAATTCATTTTTTTTGTAAAGCACTTTTAACAATGAACATTGTCTCAAAGCAGCTTTACACAGATAATGTGGTAATAAAAATGAATAAAATGCTCTTTGAGCAAGACATTGGCGACTGTGGCAAGGAAAAACTCCCCGAGATGGCATAAGAAAGAAACCTTGAGAGAAACCAGACTCAAGAGAAAAAGCATCCTCATCTGAGTTGCACCGAATGTCCATTTATTGCAGAGAAACGATGTTGCGGAGTACAGTGATGGTGATCAGAAGCAAACTGTAGTCCTGAGTCAGTGTAGGAGACTGTTGACATTAACTACAGTCCAAATCCATCCTCAAAGCTCCCGTTCTTACTCCGGAATTTCATGGATCCACCCAAGGCGTTGATGAGAAACCGTCCCCAGCTGCATAGAGTGGACCGTCAACAAACCTGAGTGAACACGTGAGCGTGAGGGGACGACAGCGTATCAATATCCCAGTTCACCAAACACTCTATATCCATTGAGCATTGAGGATCATATTGGTACAGAAGTTCACTCAGATACTGCGGCACAAGACCGTTAAGTGCTTTATACGTCATTAGTAGTATTTTATAATTAATACGAGATGTATTTGGGAACCAGTGTAGACAGATTAAAACAGGGGTGATGTGGTCATATTTTCTAGATCTAGTAAGGACCCTTGCTGTTGCATTCTGAAATAATTGAAGCTTATTTATGCACTTACTCATACACCCAGACAGTAAAGCATTACAGTATTGTAATCTAGATGTAACAAAAGCATGGACTAGTTTTTCTGCATCCTGTAATGACATATTTCTAATTTAAGCAACATTTCTAGGTTGAAAGAAGGCAATCCTGGTGGTAATATTTATGTGAGCCACAAAGGAAAGACTAGGGTCAATAATCACACCAAGGTCTTTGAATGCTGTACACACTGAGATAGAAACACCACCCAGAGATGCTACGTAATCAGAAAGTTTACTTCTAGCTGCATGTGGTCCTAGTAAAAGTACTTCCGTCTTATCCGAGTTGAGCAAAAGGAAGTTATCAAGCATCCACTGTCTAATTTCCTTTACACACTACTCAACATTTTTAACCTGATCTCTCTCATCTGGCTTAACTGAAATATTCAGCTGTGTATCATCAGCATAGCAATGGAAGCAAATACAATGTTTATGTATAATTTACCCAGAGGCAGCATATATAAAGAGAAAAGCAGTAGGCCTAAGACACATCCTTGCAGAACACCAAACTTTATCTCAGAGAGTGTGGAGCACTCACCATTTACATCAACAAACTGATAGCAATCAGTCAAATAAGACCTAAGCTGTTCCCTTGATTCCAACAATGTTCTCAAGTCTAGCAAGCAGGACAGTATGATCAATCGTGTCAGAAGCTGCATTAAGGTCAAACAAAACATGTAAAGAGACAAAACCCTGATCAGAGGCCAATAACAGGTTATTTTTTGTAATGTCTGTTGTGTTATCTATGTGTATTATTTGCTGTCCATTATTATTGTGCTGTCCATTTGTTACCCATCTTGCCTACTCAAAGTTATGTATTCATCTGCAAATTGGCACCTCAGGAGATTTTGTTCTGCTTTTAACCTTGCTGCCTGGGTAAATGACAATAAAGTTCACTTTTGCTGGCCATCATGTTTTACACTTTGCTACCACTGGCTTCTCTGAACCACTTTCTGTGTACTGTATGAAAAGGTTCTCTTTATATTCTCTTTGATTATTTTGTCATTGTTTCTCTTTCTGATCTCTAAATCTCAAAAACTAATCTCTCCAGATTGTCAGAAGTTTCTCCCTTTGGATGATGAGAGCAGTAATTCACTTCCGATATTCTAGGCTTAATGTTTGAAGCAGCGTGGCACTGATCTTGCCATTTGTTCCTCAATTAATTTATGCTTTCTTAAGAACACCCAAGATTTCTGAGTTTAATACAAAACTTGCCATCTTATACTTGCGGCTTATTTTCCACTAATAGTAACCAATGTAGGAGCCTTGATCTGGTAAGCAAAAATGATTATTGATTAATGCTTCTGCCACTTAAGGTCTACATCTGTTGGATATGCTTTGTATTTTATAATTTCTCCAGCTAGACTTTCTAGAATGTGTGATTTCATCTTTGGAGAGGGACTATAATGAGATCCATTAGCATGTTATTGTCATGCTGCGAACAAACGGAGGCAGAAGCCGGAGCACAGTTTGCTTTGGTTTAATGAAAAAAAGAAAAACACAAATACATACACGGCAATCCAGTATAAATCCAAAGAGGGATATCCGTGGTACGCCCTGGAGAGGTGAGGTCCACATAGTCCAGGGACGAGTGTAAAGTCTGAGACGAAGAGAATGTATAGGGATACGCATATCAACAACACATACAAACAATAACAGACGGAGAGTGAGTGTGAGTAAAGGGGTATATGTATGGTGCCGGGATGAGTGATAAATAAGTCCCAGGTGTGTACAATTGAAGCTGCAAGCTTCAGACAAGCATTACAGCTGCCGAAGCTGGGGCGTCGCAGTAGGATTCCTGACACTAAGCCCCCCCACCCCCCCCAAGGGGCAGCAGAGTTGCCCCTTTGGGGCGCCCCAGATCCACCAAGCCCAGTGGGCCAGGGCACTAGGAGGAGGACCTCGCTTTTCGTCCAGGATCGAAGGGGAACCGGCTAGCACAGTAGCGGAACCGGGAGAGGCAGAGAAGGTCCCGAGGCGGAGCGACAGCCCCGGGAGACAGGAGACTGAGCGTCGTCCTTGGCGAAGACCGGAGGCAGGGCGACGCCCTCAGTGGAGACCGGAGGCGGAGAGATGCTTCTGGCAAAGGACAGGGACCCAGCAGCACCCGCAGCGGAGTCCAGAGGCTGAGTGACCTCCACGGCGGAGACCAGAGGCTTAGAGATGCCCTCGGCGGTGATCAGGGGCGGAGTGACGCCCACTGTGGAGGTCTGGAGCGGAGTGACGCCCACCACAATAAACTGGAGCAGATCGACGTCCCCCATGAAGGCCTGGAACGGAGCCATGTCCACCACGGAAACCCGAACCGGCACGACGACCTTGATGACAACCGGAGGCTGGGTGGAGCTCTTAACGGGGCTTACGGGCTGGATGACCCCCTGGACAGAGACCAGAGATGGAGTGATGCCCATGACGGAGAACAGAGCCCGAGCCAGGCCTTCGACGGAGTCCCGAGGATGAGCCATGCCTTCAGCTGAGTCCTGAGGCCAAACAACGTCCTCAGCGGGGATCGGAGGTCGAGTGACGCCCTCTATGGTGATCGGAAGCGGAACGATGCCCTTGGTGGAGCTCAGAGACTGAGCGATGCTTTTGGTGGAGACCGAGAGCAAGAAGACGTCCTTGGTGGAGACCAGAGACCCAGCGATGCCCTCTGCAGGGTTTATAGGTTCAGATGAGCTCAGGGGCGAGACATCGCAATCGGAAGAGCTCAGGGATAAAACGTTGTCTTCCGGGAAACTTGGAGGCGAGCCGCCGCCCTGTGAGGAACTGAGGGGTGAGACGCCGTTTTGAGGCGCTTGGTGGCATGACTCTGCCCTCTCTGGGAAACTCTGGAGCGGAGCGGAGCTCTCTGGGAAAATCTGGAGCAGAGCGGTAACCCGATCATGTTCCTTGTCCTTTCTTTTTTTTTCTTTGTCCCTTTTTTATTTCTCCTTTTTTCCTTTTAAGGGGTCCGTTATTCTGTCATGCTGCGAACAAACGGAGGCGGAAGCTGGAGTACAGTTCGCTTTGGTTCAGTGAATAAAGAGAAAAGCACAAATACATACAAGGCAATCCACTATAAGTCCAAAGAGGGATATCCGTGTTACGCCCAGGATGGGCGAGGTCCACATAGTCCAGGGACCAATGCACAGAAGGATAGGGGTAATCCGGGGTGCGCTTTGGGGAGAAAGCGCAGCCGTATAGAGAGTGTGGAGTCCGAGAGGAAGAGAACATATAGGGATACGCATATCAACAACACATACAAACAATAACGGACAGAGAGTGAGTGTGAGTGAGGGGTATATGTATGGTGCTGGGGATGAGTGATAAATGAGTCCCAGGTGTGTACAATTGAAGCCGGGAGCTTCAGAGAAAGCGGAGGCATGACCGCTGCCGAAGGGGGCGTGGCAGGTGGATTCCTGACAGTTATTTAGCATTGGCTTGTTCTGGAATTATTTCAGAGAGAGAAGTGTGGAGAAGTGTGGAATTGGGAATACATGAGAAGGATCAGGAGAAGACAAAAGAACAGTGTCATTTGCTTTAAATAAGGAAACAGATGCAGAATCATTTGACTTGTGCAGTGAGTAGGAGTTGATGCCACAGCCGGACAAGTACCCAAGCCTACCTTGCCTTTTTTTCGTTTTTTCCCTGTCTTTTTAAAGATTAACTTTAAGGTTTCTTTGTCCTGAACATCAGTTGCTGATGTCAAATTAATAAACTCACCACCGAAATCTTCATCTTGATACTGCAACTGGATATCACCATAAAGCTGCAACATTTCACTGATTAATTGTGTGAGGTCTTCAGTAGAACTTGCCAACCTTTCAGAAAGGATCAGCTTCCTAGCATCATTGTGACCAAGAATTACTCAAAGTTTGACTGGTCCAGTCAATGCTCTGATTATCAGCCTGAAGAGAGGATACATTACAAATTTTAGATAAACCCTCTAATAAACTCGTTTCTAATCCTATCCATCCTCTTCTATTGAAATGCATTGCATTCACAAAGGGGGAAAAAATAACAGAAAGGTTCTCAGAATTATGACTTAATATCTCATAATTATGACTTATTATTTCATATGACTTTATATCTCATAATTATGACTTATTTTCTCATAATTACGACTTATTATCTCATAATTATGACTTATTATCTCATAATTATGAGATCCTGATCTCATGAGATCCTGATCTCATAATTATGACTTAGTATCTCATAATTATGAGATCCTGATCTCTTAATTATGACTTAGTATCTCATAATTATGAGATCCTGATCTCATAATTATGACTCACTCACTAACTCATAATTATAAGTGGGGGCAGTCTGTGGCCGGGGAGCATTTTAGCGCCTAACACCGGATCTGACGTTACTGCATTCTTCGCTTGTTAGCGCCTTGCGCGACCATAGAGATGTAGCAGCTATCATATGGTTAGCTTGATGACTGTTAATTTAATTAGCTAATGGACATTTCCTCGCTGACTGCCCCTGCTGCTTATTAATTTAGTTACGGTAAGTCTTGCTTCAGTTAATAGACACAGGGTTAGGGTTAACTATTATTATTATTATTATTATTATTATTATTATTATTATTATTATTATTATTATATTTTAACATCTTAAGATTTGATTATTATGATTATTATGATTATTATGATTATTATTATTATTATTATTATTATTATTATTATTATATTTAACATTGACTACTAATATATGTTACACATTCTGACTATCCACTTGATAAAACAAACTCTTATCAAGTGGACAGTGGACAGTCAGAATGTGTGGACAGTCAATGTTAAAATATAATAATAATAAAATAATAATAATAATAATAATAATAATAATAATAATAATAGTTAATGCCATCGATCTATAAACTGAAATAAGACAAGTCATAATTTTGAGATAGTAAGTCATAATTATGAGATCAGGATCTCATAATTATGAGATAATAAGTCATAATTATGAGATATTAAGTCATAATTATGAGATCCCTTCTGTGATTTTTTTTCTCTTTGTGAATTCAATGCGCTTCCAGACAGACAGACAGATAGATAGATAGATAGATAGATAGATAGATAGATAGATAGATAGATAGATAGATAGATAGATAGATCAAATCTATATTAATACGTGTTTTATATTTGTTACATTTGTTTCATATTGTGTGCAGAAAGGTGAAATGCAAATGAACACAACTCTTTCTGGCGCCACCATGCGGCCGAGCTAGGAAAGGATGATGAGGTCACGTGACTAAAACCGAGCGCTTCTCTGTGCGAAGTGTGGACATCTGTTGAGGTGAGGAGCTTCGGGTCGAATATATATATATATATATATATATATATATATATATATATATATATATATATATATATATGAATAGTTATCAGTGTAAGTCGTGGTAGGTTATAGTCGGTTTTTACTGTCCATCTTGTTATTGTTTCGCCTGTTTTGCCTGCGTTTCACCATAAAGGCGCATGAAGAAAACTAAATCTCTAGATATGGAGAATATTGCGGACATGGCTGTAAATCAAGACGTGGGGTGTGATGATATTCTTGAATTCAACCAGTTCGACGGTCTTCCCTTTTCTTCACGCTATTATAAACTGCTAACGGAGAGGAAAACTCTTCCAGTTTGGGGAGCAAAGAGTGAGTTCATGTCCTACATCACCAACCATCAGCTTGTTATTATCAGTGGTACAGTGAAAACTGGACAAAGTACTCAGGTAAGTTTTTCTCCTTATGTTTTAGGTTATTTAATAACTTAACCAGTAGCCTACATTTATAAAATAATTTTACAACTAATGATCTGCTATCTAAAAGTTCAGGCTCATATAGATCTATGTGTACTCTCAAAAACATTTTCTGAAATCTCTTGAAACTAAACTGCACTATGAAATCTCTATTTAGTAAACCGGTACTAAGTACTTTATGTGAATTTAAGAATGTTCAGCAGTAACCTGAGATTGTGACTGAGTGTACCCATAATCTCTGTTGCAGGTCCCTCAGTGGTGTGCAGAGTTCTGCTTGTCTGTGCAGTACAGGCATGGCATGGTGGTGTGCACTCAGATCCATCGGCAGTGCACAGTGGATCTTGCCCTGCGTGTGGCCGATGAAATGGACGTGAATATTGGCCATGAGATTGGATATGTCATCCCTTTCCAGAACTGCTGCTCTGCTGACACTGTGCTTAGGTAGTTTACATTATTTTAATTCAAAATGCTTCCAGCCCAAACATGCATTTGCTTACTTATGTGACCATCTATACACTTTCCCCTGCATACATTCTGCAGCATCCCCTTCCCCCTACACACGTCCTTTCATAGACGTCTGCCTTGCTTACAAAAGAGAACAAAAGGCCCACAGGCTTGATTTTGGGGTTCCCTTCAACAGCTGCCATGCCCCCACACAATCCATATGCGAACGGCCGAGAGGAACAGACTTAATGAAAACACTGACCTCTGTAAATAACTGAATAAGTTACAACCAGAGAATATTCTCTGTCTGCTTTCATTAGGCTTAATTTAATGTCAAATTCTTGGAGGGCTAGATGCTTTGCATTTGTTGCTTTGTCTGATTACAATTTCTGAAAATAACGAAATGAAGAACTGTGTAATGCAGCGTGGATACATCAATATCAATAATAATTAGGATATTTAATATATGTTAATATTATTAAATAACTCTTCTCAGGTACTGCACTGATGACATGCTGCTTTGTGAGATGATGTCAGACCCTCTGTTGGAGCGGTACGGGGTGGTGCTGATCGATCAGGCTCAGGAGCGAACTGTCAGCACAGACCTCCTACTCGGCCTGCTCAAAGATGTGCTGTTGGCACGACATGAGCTGCGTGTGGTCATCCTCACTGCACCTCATTCTTTTGACAAGCTGCTGTGTCACTATGGAAATGTGCCCCTAATCCAACTTGAAGGAGAACAACCCTCTGAAATGGTTTATGGTCCTGGGAGAGGAGGTGTGAAAGATTATTTGTACACCTCGCTTCAACTGGTTATGCAAATCCACCAGTCTCAAGAGCATGGAGATATTGTGGTGTTTCTGGCTACTGAACAAGTAAGATGATGTTGTCACATTTATTTAGAAGCCCCAGTACTCATTAAAAAGCTTGTATGTTTATTATGAACCTAGAATGTATAAAAATGGTATGTAGTGGAGCCTTTATAAAAAATATGATCATGCTTTCATGTCAAAGTCGACTCACGCCATCATTTCTCTTGCTCCAAGGAGGTTGAATGTGCTTTTGCCATCTTGAGGGGGGAAGGGACAGGTGTCGCTTCATCGCTAGGTGAGCTCATGCCTGTGTCGGTCTGTCTAGAGCAGAAGGACAGTGTGTCTGTGCTTACAGAAGTGGACGGCAGGTGCAGGAGAGTCTTTCTCACTTGCGGTCCATCCGAAGACTTATTCTGGGCCACACATAGCATTCATTTCGTCATTGATGCTGGAGTGCAAAAAAGATATGTACGTGGTAAATTCACAATTAACTTTTAGAATTTTGTAATGTAAAGAGTGTACATTTATTCAGTTGATATTTTAAAGATTCTTGATGTGTTAAGCTAGAATAATATATATTTCACAGGTGTATAACCCTCGCATCAGAGCCAGCTCTGTTGTTATTCAGCAAATCAGCAAAAGCCAAGCAGAATGCCGTAAACAGCTGACTGGTCCAACAGGTAAGTAAAATGAACAAGGTTGTGAATATTGTAATATTTCTTTCTTTTGTGTAATATGAATTGGGTTGCTTTTTAGGAAAGTGTTTCTGCTTGTACTCGGAGAAGACACCTTTTCCTGTTGAGAATGTTCCTCACATTCAGGAGTCTGACATCACGTCCACTGTTCTTTTCCTTAAAAGGATGGAAATCGCTGGGTTGGGTCAGTGTGATTTCATCGATAGACCAGGTGAGGTACATTCTCAACCACACATACTTATAAACACTGAAGATGTACTGAAACAGCAGGGGCATTAGTTATTAGTTAGCATTTATAGGTGAACTTTGAACTGACTTTGGCAGATTTGGTAGTACACATCTGTGGGGAAAAATGAAGGGCTGCAACTAAGGATTATTTTGATAATCAACTAATCGGACAATTCATAATAAAATGATATATGCATAAATTAAATATACAAACATTAAATATAAGCATTTGAAAAAGAAGGGGAAAAAATATGAATTGGTATACAAATGCATAAACATTCGCTGAAAACCTCAACTCAAAAATATTATTGTTTACTGCTGCTGTTATTTGCTTCATTTAGATTCAGTGATGGTTCGCACACTCTTAATTGAATCCATCATTTGTTGTGAGCAAGCTGATTACACATCACCAGAACAGATCCAGTGCGACTGTCCCGAAGTTAGGAAACAGTTTACACAATAGCACTTTATTAAACTATACCATTTTCAGATGATGAGAATATAATTTGTTTGATTACCGTGCTGATGTTTCACCTTCATCCATGACAGCAGAGTGTTTTCTTTTCATGTGCTCGTGCATCACTGTGGTACGTCCACACAACACAAGCTCTGCTTTGCATAACTTGTAGGTTACACTGTTCTTTTTTTGCGTTCAATATAAAATGGTCCCATGCCTTGGATGACTTTGGACTCACACTTTTTCCTGCTGGTGGTTGACCGGTACTGTCTGCCATTTTGCAAACAGCTATGTTATCTTGCAGTCATGCCAACCCATAACTTGAGCAGGCCAACTAATCGATAATGGCATTCTTTGACAACAAATTTCATTATCAATTATTATAAATTTTATCGATTAGTTGTTGCAGCCCTAGAAAAATGTTACTTCTACGTTCTCTTCAGAATAACATCTGCCTTACCCAACAAAATGTTTTGTAGGGGTGTAAGAACTTAGAGCATTCTGACTGGCCTCTTTGTTCCAGACATGAGATGTTTCTGATTGCCTGGAGCTCTAGGAACATCATTAGCAAAAAAAAAAAAAAAAAAAAAAAAAAGAGAAAGTCTGTTTAAAAAAGTAAGCTGCAATGGTGGACTGGAATCATAAGAGTTGGTTTAGTTAACATGAAAACATTGTATGAAAGCTGCAGTCATTTCAAAACATGTAATGTGAGGTCTGATTAATGTTTATTCTCATACACACTGAAAATTATTTTCTATAAACAAGGAGCTTTACTGTTTTTGGCAGGATTATACAGTTTCTTATAAAAAAAAATTCTCTTTGCAGATCCTGAGGGCCTTATGCAGGCTTTAGAAGAGCTGGACTACCTAGCGGCTCTGGATAACGACGGTAATCTGTCAGAGATTGGAATAATAATGTCGGAGTTTCCTTTGGAGCCCCAGATGGCCAAGACACTTCTGGCTGCCTGTGAATTTGACTGTGTGAGTGAGGTGCTTACTATTGCTGCCATGCTAACAGGTAATTTCATTTAAATAATCTATGTACTGTGCACAAAGATCCCACTAAGATTGTTTTCCATATACATTCTTTCCATATACATGACCACACCTAATACAGGGTTTCCACACTTCTTGAAATTACTTGAAGTAATTCAAGGCCTGGAAAGTACTCGCTAACAAATATAGGTTCTTGAAAGTGTTTGATTTTAATTTTATATACATTTTGTTTAGTAGAATGGTGCTTTAATCTCATCAGTAAATGATTGTTTGGAGTCTGTCTTTATAAAATGAAATGCTAGCCAGATAGCTAAATTTATAGCAAAATAGAGAAAATGATCATGTCCCTTTTTTCTAGAATATTTGTTTTGGGATTTTTACGCATTACATTACTAGAGGTGTTCGAATGTTTTCCATTGCGGTACTTCCCCTTGATTTTGTGCTGGATGGGGGTCAGACATTTGAGCTGTGAGGCTTGCTGATGCCGAAAAAGAACATTCCTATTAATAAGATTAAGAATAACACCATATTATTATTTACAGTCAAGTAGAAGAGCCCAAAATATGAACGCAGTGCAGGTTTTGAGTTTATATTGCTTGCCTGTATATAATGTGTACTGAATCTGTTAGAATTTGACTGTCTTTAATGCATTAAAGTCACACTAAGCATTTTCTTTATAACTGTTTCTACAGGAGAGAAAACGTGTGTATCCACGTGTATCATTATATATTTATTACTTTCAGAATCTCAAACTTTCCTGAACAGCATTTTGCAATCGTTAATTGAATATTAGCAGTATGAACTCTTTGACCTTATTGTATTTCATTATATTTCTTTAAAAACGACTGCTCAAAATAATGCTATATATTCAACTGGGGTGTACAATGTGAATCAGGTGTTCATGAAAGTGTGGGATCCCTGTAATACTACTAGCTGTTATTAATCCTTGCTGCCTCTTTAGCAATTTACCAAAAAAATGGAGCTTAAAAAAAATGCTGGCATGTGAGCATAATAAGATTC
This sequence comes from Silurus meridionalis, assembly GCF_014805685.1. NCBI lineage: Eukaryota > Metazoa > Chordata > Actinopteri > Siluriformes > Siluridae > Silurus > Silurus meridionalis. The sequence continues at coordinate 5,711,738 of NC_060891.1, forward strand.
AAACTTGTAATATCTCAGCTTATCTTGCTAAAGAAAAGGGTATGGGAGATGTGTAACAATGTGCAGATGCTATATTTGTCTAAACACAATCCAAAATGAACATTGAGATGGGTGTACAAATTCAAGAACAGTTTAGACAAAGAGCAAATCCAAACAGTAGTCATGGAACAAAGCAAAGATCCACTAGCGATTACAATTAAGGTTCACAGGGGTTGGCAAGACTTTACAATGGCTGAGGAAAGCTGATTCTACAGATTACGTACAAATAGAAGTTAATAGTTCAGCTGCTGGATGTGCTCATCTGATATTATTTTAAAATAAAATAAAAAACATTTTGCTAAAGTAAGAAATTAAACATGACCTATCAAATATCTTATTTCTGCAAAACCAAAGTAATGTAACAATGCTTACAGTCTTTTATTTATTAAAGAGGAAGATTTATTTCATGCATTTTCATTTACTTACTCTTTATGGAACTTTCTGAAGTAATTAGTTCTTGTTATAATGTTGCACACAATAAACTCTGGGTACAACAAACAATGCTAAGAGTGTACTTTAGACAGAATAATCGATATTCCTTTTGATCAGAGGAGGGAAGTAACGGAGTACAAATAATTTGTTACTGTACTTAAGTAGATTTTTTTGGTATCAGTACTTTACTCCACTATTTATTTTTCAGACAACTTTTTACTTTTACTCATTAAATTTTTACACAAATATCTGTACTTTTTACTTCTTACATTTTCAAAACCGGCTCGTTACTTTAGTTTTAATCCATTGATTTGGTGAAATATTTTTTTTATTTTCACTGTGCGCCGATTTCAGCCGAACAACCGATTTCCTGTCATTGCGTGTCTTTTTCAATCCGCTGGTGTATAAAGTCCTGACTCTCACTCACCACAGATGCAGACTAGTTTACGGAGCTAAGAATCAGCAGGCAGAAGGCAGTAAGAAGTTTGGGGTTAATGTGGATGAGACAGAGGGAGTCAGTGATGTAAACATGACTGAGAACAGACACATTCCTGATCATCATCATCTTTTCTCTGCTTGTGTTCTATATGTGGATCTTCAGCCTGGATACATTCATTTGGTAACAACATTTTTAATTCGCTTTGTATTTATATATATATATATATATATGTATGTATGTATGTACAGTATGTATGTATGTATGTATATATGTATATTTGGCTGTCAAAATTAAAATTATTGTAAACGGCACTAAATGTTATTAATGCTATCAATTCAGCGCGCATTTCTGTTTCACCATTTTTATAGAAAATGTAAATACATAAATAAATAAATAAATAAAAAGAGGCGCAATTAAAACCTTCGGCAAAAAATATGTTTATCCACGACGTCCTTTCTTAGATATAAAATAAATAAATAAACTCCAGATAAAAATATTTTTAATCAGTAAACTTTTGTTTTATTTCTGCGCCAAGTCTCAAATCAAACACCAAATCCGCCATGTTTTACACAATTAACCCTCTGGGTGGCGTTTTGTGGGGTTTTCCCTCATAATAGTGACACAAACTCAAATTACTGTCTTTATTGATCGTACAGATAAAAACAATACATCATTCAAATCTGTAAAATGTCTATAATTTTCTATATATAAGCTTCCTGACTTGACTTGAAGAGGTGCAGTTTCTCCGGTATCACCTCATTAACTGTCCATGTGGAAACATAGCAAAGGCTCTTAATGATGTCCACACATCTCTGCACTGATATAGCCTTTATATTTAATCACTGTACATATGCTTACATACATATCACATGCTGTAAATATGATACATGTTTAACACCTCCAAGCTGCCAGTTTTGGGCACCTGAGCAAGCACTTAACTCACTACTGCTCATTTAGTAAATGAGATCATTAAGAGTCGCTCGGGATAAACACTTCCAACAGGAAGTGGCTATATCTCGCTATCTTTGTCTCTCTATTTTCTCTATCTAATTGTCTCTGTGTCTCTTTTAGTAAATGTCTCTCTCTTGCTGTCTCTTTATTTGTTTCTCACTCTTTCTAAAGCTGTGTCTGTGTCTCTTTGTCTTTGTCTCTGTCTTTCCTGCTTATTTACATGTCTAACAAAGTTTTGAGTTTTGAAAGTAATGCCATTAGTGATCTATGATTAAAGACTTTCCTGGTTCGATTCTTACCTCTAGTTTCATATTGAACATTATAAGAAGTTTTTAAAAACAGAACAATAAAATGTCCAATTAAAATTGGTTGCTGGTAAATCATGGTATATCAGTGGTGCAGGTGTTGGAGATGTGGTTCTTGTACCTAAGTCACTTCTCATAGACTTCGAGTAACTGAGAGAATGAACAGGAAGGAGACGTTTTGACCCTCTACCATCATGATCTAAGAGAAAACAGTGATCTCTTTACCATTTAAAAAGAGTTTAATAAGCAAAGACTTGTTTGCCACCCCTCTGGTAGTGTAGTGGTTAGTAATGCGGCCTCTGCTATCTGACTCACCCGGTTCAATTCCTACCCATTAGCTATCCTTTAAATTGTTTAAAATGTTTTATAAAAGAACCAAAAAATCAGGTTCTTGCAGGAGATCCTGTGGCTCAATTGGAAGAGCTTTGCCTCTGGGTTGAGAGGTTGCCGGTTCAAACCCCGGCCAGGGCTCAAAGTTAAGGAAGGTTCCAGTGACCATAGTGAGGAAGGTGTCAGAAACGGCTGCGTGGAAGGTTGGATGTGGACGGTTTCAGAGGGCGTATCCTGAACCAGGGGGGCAATATTCAGGCGTCTGCCCCCCTGGCATCTGAGAAGCTGAAAACAGGGGGTTATGAAGCAAAACATCCAAAAGAGTTTCAACATAGGCTCCTGGTGCAAAAAATCTTTAATAACCCTTTTCTCTCCTCCTATGCAAAACTATCACCCTGACTTTTTTTTTTTTTTTTTTTTCCAAGGCTGTAACCCAGCAGGTCTTCACAGTCACCAATTCCATTGCTCACCACACACTAATTTCCACACAACTTACCCAGTGCAGGGACAAGCCAGATTTGAACCAGCAACCTCTGAGCTCAGAGGCAAGGCTTTTACCACAAAGCCATCAAGTCCCACAACACACCTTCTTTTTTTTGGGGGGTTTATCCTTCGTTTCATGCTTCAAAGCAAGAAATTCAGACCAGAATGAAACACAGAAAGCAGGATTCGAACCCTGAACACCACCAACAGCAAAATGCCAGGCTTAACCCACTGAACCATCAGGAAGGACAGACTGTGCTAATTGTTGCAGGTCTATCTTTTCTTTCAAACCATCAACACAAGAATTTAACACTAAAGAAAGATGTAGGAAGTGAATACAAATGTAAGTAGCACAAGTTGAACCCACATTGTAAATAGCAGGATTTGAACCAAGATCCCCACCACCAGCAAGACCCCAACATTAACCCATTGAACCAGCAGTGAGGACAGGCTAGGACGCTTGTTTAGAGCAGGTCTATCTTTCTTTTCAACCCATTAAAAACAAAAATATATCGCTAAAGAAAAATGCAGGAAGTGAATCCTGATTGGCAGGCAGAAAGCAGGATTCGAACCCTGAACCCCACCAAAAGCACGACACCTGATTTAACCCACTGGACCATCAGAGAAGACAGGCCCGGAACTTTGTTTAGAGCAGGTCTATCTACCTTTAGACCATCAACACAAGAATATAAAGCTAAAGAAAGATTTAGGAAGCAGGAACATAACCGACATCGCAACTAGCAGGATTCAAGCCCTGAGCCTCAGCATCAACGAGGCACCAGCCTTAATCCGATGAACCATGGAAGAGATCAGACTGGGATGCATGTTTAGATGAGGCACAAGCCTTAAACCACTGAGTGACCGCTGCTGAAAAGCATGTTTGCTTTTTAGAGGGTTCATACTTTGTTTCATGCCAGTGCAGTAAGAAAGAAGGCATGTAGGACTGGCTTTAAAACCTTATCACCAGCATGGACTATATTAAGGACCATGTTCAGGCACAAGCCTTAACCCACTGAGCTACCACAGAAGTGCTTTTTTTTGGGGGTTTTTTTTTTTTGGTGGGGTTATCTTTCATTAAAGACCAGGAAATCAATCCAACACAGAAAGGACAGAATTTAAATGTTTTCAGAGTGGACAAGGTCCAGAAGTTTTATTTACCAACACAGCAACCAGCTCAACCAGGAATCAAACTCTCAAACTCATCCTCCTGGGGACCCTGACATTAACCTACTAGGCTATCACATCCATCTATCTAGCTATCTAATATGATGTGAGGTCCAGTTAACAGCTAAAACAGGTAGAAGTAATAACTACTTTTACTTAAGTACATGTCTGAGCCAAAACTTCTTTACTTTCACTTGAGTAAAAAAGTATAATCAGTACTTCAACTTTTACCCGAGTATTTTAAAACATGAGGATCTGTACTTCTACTTAAGTAAAGGATGTGTGTACTTTTGCCACCTCTGCTTTTGATCCATAAGTCCCAGTGAAGTGCAGTATTATTAGCTGTTGACGCATTTTTAATAAAGCAGCAAATCAGGGCAGGACCTATCGATTGTCTAGTGCTCTGATGTATGTAAATACTTTATTAATAACAAGTTTTTAAGAACCCTGTAAACAACATGTTAAATTGTTGCTTATGTGGCCATTGAAATAATACACATGAGACCAACCAATACTTTTTGGGTTTGGTTTATTCTGATTAACAGTGTAGTGATTGTTTCTCTTTACATAAAAAGGAGTGTCTGTAAAATAAAACCAAAATTAAAAAATAAAAAAAGAGTCAAAAAAGGTTACTTAACAAAAAGAAACAATCTGCAGGTTACAATTATTATGACTAAATCTGTTCCTGAAAAACTACTACATGGTACAAGTGTTGATTTGCGTGTGATCTGACACTTTTGAAGATTACAGCTGTGTCTCAGTAAAGGTTTTGACTAATATTGCAGTTGTTTTTATGTCCAAAAGATTGTTGTGATAAAGAGTATCTTTTTAACGTAATGTGAGTTTCTTTGTGTGACTGTCTCAGCACCAAGTTGTTTCCTGGTCCCTTCTGTGGAGTTCAAACATCAGGCTTTGAAGTGCCATCAGAGTTTCCATCACACTGAAGGAGACCACTTCACCCTCATCAATGTGTATAATGCCTACAAACACAACCTCATGTCATGTAAGCAATGGATCCAAGCATTTAATATTTATAAACTGTTTAATCCTACAGATCAAATCATGTGGTAGAGACACAAATAGCATTGTTTTCTCTGTCATGACCTTGATCATGACCTTCAGTGCCAAAAAATATAATAAAACAAAAGGTCTGATCATGTTGCCATACTACAGACGCTCAACCACTTCACCAACATTCACTTTACGGATACAAACAAACCTGTCTTCAAAGTGAATCTTGTTCGTTGTAGAAAAAAATCAAAATGGAGAAGAGCCTCCACTAGCTAGTACAGCATTGTCTAAAGTGTTATTTCCAGTACACTTTTTAATTGTTTGGCAACAAAATATTTGAGAAAAGTTAGTTCCTGTTCAAGATCGCTATTGTTAATAAAAACTACCACAAAAAAATATACAGCAAAAAATGTTTTGTTATTTGAAATAAAACCAAAATGTGAGTTTCCAAAGTAATAGAAAGCTATATGTATAAATATAAAATGTATAACTGCCTTACACATAAAACCTAAATAGAATCTGTTTTTGTATTTTCAATGCCGGGTAGTCTGACTAATGAACGGAGGTTGAACAGAAAGTGAAGTTATCCATGATTCTGGATCATAACTGCTCAGTACATGGTAGAGTAGAATGTTTCAGGATTAGCACAGCAGTGAGTTAAGGGTAGTGGAGTACCCTTATGGCCATATCGTTTGGTAGGAAAATACAGAGCCCAATTTGTGATTTATTTATTTATTTATTTAGGTCTTTTTGTTGTTGTTGAGTGAGATGAAGATATACATATGGGCACACCCCACATTTACTCCTACTGTTCATTGGACTTAACTGCTACCCATACACACACATGCATACCCTTAGCTTTGCGTCTCTCTCTCTCTCCCCCAATGCTCTTTTCCCTCTTCTTTTTATCCTCCTCATCGGTCACTAAAAAGAGACACTGATCAGTCACATCAGCGACAGGTTCTCACCGATTGGTTCCTCTGGCTCCGCCCTCCGTTCATGAATGTCAATGCACCTGCTGCTAATAGATATAGACTTATAAACTAAGTTTTATATATATATATATATATATATATATATATATATATATATATATATATATATATATACAGTGGTACCTCGACATACGAGTTTAATTCGTTCCGTAACCTTGCTCGTATGTCAATTTGCTCGTATTTCAAAGCAAATTTCCCAATTGAAATTAATTGAAATGCCATTAATCCGTTCCAGCCCCCAAAATGCCACCACAGTTGTTTTTGTTAGGTGTTTTTGAATAAGAAAAATGTATTTATAAGTGACAAATATTGTATAAAAGCATAATAAAAGAGAATGTAAAGAAATAAACTGGTTAAGCATAGTACATATCATTTAAGTACTAAATGATTACACTGACTGAGGCGCGGGGCGCACTCGTATCTAAAAAACTCGTATGTTAGGGCACTCGTATGTCAAGGTACCACTGTATATAGTTCGATTTAACAAACATATTATATAAAAACTAAGATACATTGTCTTGAGCTAATACAGAGAAGTATCCTCATGATTTATTTTAGAGTTATCTCAAATCTATTTGATGCTTCTTTCAGACTACAGCATCAAGCGCTGGTGTGACGAGCATTTCCTGAGTTTAAGTGCCCTTCAGATGGCTGATGCAGTTCGAGCAGAGCTCACTGAGATCCTGACACGCTTAGAGCTGCCAGTTTCGTGTCCAGCCTTTGGCTCCAAGACAAACACTCTGAACATCAAACTGGCTCTGCTGGCTGGCTTCTTCATGCAGGTACAGCCTCAACATCAACCTGGCCCTGATTAGATTTAGTTCCAGCTTCCCTAACGTTTACCCTTAATGCTGTTTGAACATATAACACAACTTTTACCAATGTGTGACATTTTTGTACGCCACTGAGCATAAAGATAATAGTTTCAAATAGCATTTGATAGGAAGCTGTTAAGAATTGTCTAGTTTATTCTAAAGAATGTCATTTAATAAAATTAAAATAAAGATTTTTAAGAAAATAAGACAAAGCTAGAATTGTTAACAAGCACAGTGATGTTCAAATGTAATCAATTTCAAAAGTACTTAGTGTAATGATTTCTTTTTCCCTAAGTATTTTAATTAGATTTATTTGTTTTTTAACTCACAATTGTTAGACACCGAAAACAAATTAATTCACATCTGCTTTTTATTTCATTAAATGTCTTTCAATAATTCTTATTTTTATATATTGGTGGGTTTTTTTTTATATAGATCATTGTTGTTTCAAAAATAATTGATCATTTGTGTTTTTCTAAAAGAATTCAACCAGGTACAAAACAGTTTGACCTAACACTTGCCTAAGTTTTCTGCTGAGCTGTTCTTTTTAAATAAGCCAGTAACGTTTTTAAATCCAAGATTTTCTGATCAAAAGGTTCTCAAATATCTCCCACAGCTGAATAATTATGTTTTTGGACTTACCCTCTGTACTGTCTAATATCTCAGGTTGCCAGAGACATCGATGGAACAGGGAATTACTTCATTCTTACTCACAAGCATGTTGCTCAGATCCATCCTGCCTCTGTTTATGGAACTGAATCCCCAAAGCAGAGCCTTCCTAATTGGGTTTTATATCATGAGCACACACTGGCTGAGAATAACTGCATCAGAACCGTTACCGAGATTTCAGCACATGAGTAAGTGCATCTTTTTTATTCGTGTTTGCATTTAATGGAGCAGCTATGAATAATAATGTAATGCAATAATGCAAGCAACCTCTAAATGTTGTGTACGCTAGTAATGGTACACAAAATTTACAGTTCGGTGCGTACCTCGTCTTTTTAAGTCATGTTTTGTTTTAATTTCGGTACATTTAGGAGGAAGAAATTCAAAACAAACTTTTGTGAACATTAAACAGTTTACATTTTTAAAACAATTTTAAATAAAATGCTTGCTTGGTTAAATATATAAAATGTAATATTTGAATAAAATAAATAAAAAAATAATTTATTTTTATGCAATAAATTTTTTTATATTGATTAAATGGAGTTATCTATAAAATTTTTACAAATTAAATTGATTAAATAAAATTAAATAAATGGAAACATGTAATGAAATAGTAAATATTTGTTAGATGTGTGTGTGTGTGTGTGTGTGTGTGTGTTACAGTTAATATGTTTCTAAAGATATGATCTACTTAATTATTCTATTTATTTCAGCATACTTTAACAAATGCCTTCATTCCTTCCATCCTTAATTAATTTCCCCCGAACCGAAAGCCCTGTACCGTAAATTGTTTGGTACACTGTAAAAAACAAATCCTGTAAAATTTACCCAAAAAAAGCAGTGGTTGCCAAAAACCTACCATAAAAAAATACGGATAAACTGGTACTTTACATTGTAAAAAAATTGTCCTGTGATTTAACAGTGAAATACTGTCAACTCAATTTAACTCATTTTGTTTGCAAAACTGTCTGCACTTGAATTGGCCAAAACCCATTTGTTTATAAACTAATATTTTATTTAAGTCTATGACAAAAAAACGTAAACGCAATCATTAAAAGTATCAATTCACGTCAAATCTCTTGTAGATAATAGCAGCACACATTTATGTGCAATTGAAATTAGTGAAGAGATTCTCACTACATCAATCCTACACAGTTATTGCCTTTATATAAAGCAACATACAGCATAACATCAATATTTCTTTGTCCGTCCTCGATGTAAGCAGTCTCTCTCTCTCTCTTTTCCTTTCTCTTCTACACAATAATAACCCACAAAACACACAATGGGAATTTGACTGTTAGTTTTACAGTATGTTGCTGTTTTTTTCTTGATTTTATAGTAAACTACTAGCAGCTGCTAACTGTTTATATAATGTTTGTTTTAGTTTGTTTATGTAAATTAAACTTACAGTATGTTACTGTTAAAATACATTTCATAGTGTGCTTTTTCATTTCACATATTTAAACTCTTTAATCTCACAGCACAATCCTCAGTTTTAAAAGAGCACATATGTGTGTCCACACAACAGAGTGTTGAAGAATGAAAATAAAGATTAAGATAAGTGCATTAGGTGATGACCATATCACCATCAGTAGTTAAAACCAAATTAAAATGTTTCCTGTCATGACAAATGTGCTTTAAAAACAGTTACAACAGCCAATCTAAATCTCAAGAATAGTGAGGTCAAACGAAACATTTTCAATAAAATATAAACGCCTGTTAAGTCTCAAAGAATGTTTTGCTGAAATTTGACAGAAATAAAGTCAAACTATAATAAGTGAAGCTGTTAATTCTGTTTGAGTTGTTTAATCATCATGTTTTAATTCAGTTGATTTCATCTAATGCTGTAACTGTATGTAGTTTTGTTTCTTGTTCTTCAGTGATTCTGCTTGTTAAAAAAGCAGTGTTAATCAGTGTCTCAATTCACACATCTGTTTTATTCACTCTTTCAAGTGGACTATACTAGTAAACTAATGTAGGGAATAGTTTTATGAAGCAATAATGCAAAAAAAATAGTATAACGTTTATTAAGTATATAGTATTAAGTTTACTTGTATTAACATTATTAAAAGTATTTAACTGTTAAATAAACAGTAATTTCATGTTTACGCTATTTTACATTCTTTCATGGTTAAAACTACAAGCATTTTTTTTTTTACAGTGTACGAATGCATGTTCCAGTAGTGTGTGTGTGTGTGTGTGTGTGTATAGGCCTTTATATGGGCCTTTACTTGATTTATTCATCGCAGGATCTTTGTGACAACTGAGTTTAGCTAAAACAGAACAGTTAAAATATTTACAAAAGTTAAAAATAGATAACGTGGAATTACCGGAGCCCTCAAATTAGACATTGAGGCGACAACTTTTCCCTCAGAACTTTAAACGTTTACCTGAAGTACCGTATCCTGTCGTTTATCATTATCTGGTTGAGACCGAGTGTGTCTAAACGAGAGACGAGATGCCTACAGTTACTTACCTGGCAGAAAAGTCAGAAACATTTGGCCATACAATGTGGATGATTTATTTGGTGAGGGTTGGAGCATCACACACTGTTTAAAAATGTCCTCTGTTTGAATCATTGCTGTGGTAACCAGGGAGGTTATTAGTGCGCATTGCATGGCCAAGTGTGTTTAAGTTCCACTTGCATGAACAACATGATTTTAATTTTGACATTTTTAATCACATAAATAAATACACCGTCGCAATATCGCTATGTAAAATCTGTCTTCCGCCAATGTTTTGATTGTGCATGTTAGCTAACCGGATACGTCCTACAACCACATGTGCCATGCCACATGTTTGTAATTTGATCCAGTATGTCGGTAATATAGAAAGATTTTGAAAGTCACAAATGTATATAATTTCCTACCAACTGTATTATAAACAGTTTATAAACATTATTATTTTTACTAATGTCTACTGTACATGTATTGCATTATATACTATATGATATTTTTGTGTTTTATATGTTTTTTCCTCTCTCTCACTCTCTCTCTCTCTTTCTCATATTTTCATAATATAATTAATGGTTGATCTATTGAGAAGTTTCTCACTTTTGTGTTCTGTTCTTGTATCATGGCCAGGTTCATCCAGATGACTCCTCAGTATTTCTTCTACAACCTGCCCTCTAGTGAGAGTAAGGACATACTGCAGTATATTAAAAGTCATGGCACAGCAGCACAGAGTAAGAGTAAAGCGCAAACCCACAGCAACAGCGCAGGAGGAGAACGCTGTATCATACAGTAAACATGGAATGGTATATCAACCATAGCCTCAACAACAGGGTAAAAGATAGGAACAGAGTTTAATCACTTGTATAGTGATGCAGAACAGTATACAGCTTTACTACAGGGGTAATATGAACCTCTAGAACCAGCACTGTAATATTGTGTGATTAGAAAGTCAATGAGGAACATGTATGTAAATACTGCTGTGCAGTAACTGAAGCAGTTATGCTGTATTTTAAATGTTTACTGAGTTGTCATGAGTTGCCCTCAAAGACTGTAAATTCGACTGCTCTTTTTGAATACAGACTTCAATTAGCATTAAATACAGGGGTTTTTGTCACTAGCACTGTAAAATTGCAGGTTTAGTTTTTATGTTTGTCATATGATTTGTCAACCACTGTGGTTATGTATTCATCTGGTCTGGTAATGCATTTTGGGATTGATTGCACTATGATAATAAACCAGTTTATACCACAGTGCTTTTGAGTTTTCAATTCTGATGTGTTTATTTTGCATTTTTGTAACGAGTCTCCAGTGTCAGTGCTTTTGGACAAGATATTAAAATCATAAGAGAATCATAATTATAACTATTTATAATTATAAACAAAATTGTACAAGTCAGAGTGTGGTTATTCTGAATACACAGGAATATATATATATATATATATATATATATATATATATATATATATATATATATATATATAGTCATGTTTGTGATTTGCTACAGCACAGCACTGAATAACAGCCATGATGATAGTGAGTACAACCACACAGTTAATATGCAAATGCAATATTCCTTTTGACAATTGAAACATAGTATGGCAAAATGTTCTGTTTATTTTTGCTAGTGGGAATAGATTTCTAAAAATGGTTATTATGGTAAAATTGTGTTTTCCAATTTGCTTCCTTCTTTTCATCTTAAATTGACATCAAAAGTTTTATAATACAAAATATAATTTGCCATGTCCAGTGGTTATGTCAAAAAAGCTACATTCACTCCTATATTCAAGTCAAATTTTATTTGTCACATACACATACATACATACAGAGTACGACATGCAGTGAAATGCTTTTTACGACGGTCTGGCATGAGGAATAGAATGAGGGGAAAGGAAACCAAGAAAAAAAAAAGAATGTAGCTAAATAAAAAGTATAAAATATATATAGTGATTCTCAGTGACGATTGGTCAAATAAAACCAATGCTGAACACAAGAGGTAAAAAAAAAAGCTTTTTAACTAAATTAATGTTTAAAATTATCATGCTGAATGTTGGTATAAATGTTTGTCTACACAGACTGCAGCACTGAGAGCAGATCCAGTGTGCATGAAGATAACATCGTAAGGACACACTCCGTCTCACACACCCTCACTCACTGAGGCATTGCTCAGGGCTATGGACCCTAGGGGAGTGGTCCCCAACCCCCGGCCCCGGACCGGCACTGGGCCGCACAGAAAGAATACATAACTTACATTATTTCCGTTTTATCAATTATCTGATTCTGAACGATGTTTTATTTGGGAAAATTAGCGGATTCTCTCCACCACATGTCTATGACTCACTCTTTATACATGTCATGATGCCTCGGTCACATGTCTTACCAACATCCGCTACCTTCCTAAAGGAGCTCCGGCCACTAACACATTATACATTACCGCTAAATTAAAACCCCCAAGAGAGCAAAATGAACAAAAAACAACACATTGGATTCACGTTTATTATTATATTATATTTAGTTTTTATGCCGGTCGTATCATTTTATTTTGTTGCATTTATCCGCCACACCTTCAAGGCCGGTCCGTGAAAATATTGTCCGACATTAAACCGGTCCGTGAAAATATTGTCCGACATTAAACCGGTCCGTAAAATATTGTCCGACATTAAACCGGTCCGTGGCGCAAAAAAGGTTGGGTTATAATAGGGGAATCACACTAACACAAAAACTCTTTCTTTCTTTCTTTCTTTCTTTCTTTCTTTCTTTCTTTCTTTCTTTCTTTTTCTTTGATGTTCTGATGTAAAGCACACCAGAATTTGCATTATTAATTGCAAACATTTTTATTTTATTTATTTATTTATTTTTGTTAAATATGGACATTTGTCATATGCTGTAGCTTTTTTGCTGTTGTATTGCACCTTTTTATACTGGTTAAAAATTAAAGCGAACATGAAATGACAAATGATATGGTTGATATTTTTCTACCAAATATGTGTGTAATTTAATGGCGCTACAGCTGCCAATTACACAAAACATATTATTGTAAGTATTAATATTTAGTTTTGCATCATATGAAATTAATATGACAAATGATTCACACACATGCACTCAGGTCGAGATGCAACATGAGCTTTTAATGGTCTCATCTACAAACAAACAGTCAGGAAATAAGCAAGAATTAAAAGAATGCACACAAGACTTCCGGTGGCACAATTTGTTTGTTTACTTTTACTGCATTGAATTGTTTAGGGGGAAACATCATTACCACTATAAAGTATGATTTTGCTGCCTAATAAGTCTTAAATAATAATATATATATATATATATATATATATATATATATATATATATATATATATATATATATATATGTATAATTTTATATTTATTTTATAAAATTATACATATATATATATATAATTTTATATTTATTTTATAATTTATTTATTTTTTGCCTGCAATTAAAAAAAAAGTTTTTCAGCCGTAATTTGTAATACTGTAACTGCCCACAGTGTGTCGCTGTCTGAACTGATGCTGTGAACGTTACACGCGTAAAAAGGTACGGCGGGGGGCGGGTGTCACTTCTGAAATCTGATTGGTCGCGCCTCTCAGCGCTACAGTCAGCCACGCCATTCTATTGGCCCGTAAGTAACGGCGTTACTGGGTGTGTAAGGGACTTGCCTGCTTTCTTTCACCAAAGAGAAACAAAAGAATTTTTTCACTCTGGGGAAGTGTGTGTACTATGAAGCTTATATAAAATACAATGGCTATTTGGGGTTGTTTTTAAGGCACATGCTAATGGGGTTGAATTAAGTAAGTAAGTAAGTGATCAACTAATTACTAATATTTTTAGTTTGTTTTTTATTAATTAGATCTTTTTTAAAGGAACTTTTCAAATATCACTATACAACTTTCCAGCTGATCTTACAAGTGAGCATTTCAAGTAAGCAGAGTAAACACTTTATTTATGCAAAATGTTTTGCATACTATCAAACCAAACATCGTTTATATATATATATATATATATATATATATATATATATATATATATATATATATATATATTTTTATTTTTTTTATTACAATATTTTACTTTTCAAGATGTACTTAAACAACTTTTAAAAAATGTTTGCTGATAATAATGCTGCTGTCAAGCACAGTTACCTGAGTAGTGTCTAATAATTAGTGATTGGAATAAATATGCAGAATTGCATAAATGCAGGTCATCTCCAAACAGATTTTTGGTTCAAAATTCATAGTTTTTGTTGTTAAGAAAATACTATATGTTTGACCGGGTCAGCAACTTAGGTGTGGATTATGTATGAGAAAAAATGCTTTTCAGAAACCGTTCTTTTTCACACCGAAATTTCAACTTTCTAATTGCATTAAGTAAAATTAATATTCTGGTCAGGTTTTTTTCCGCTAGTTTGAGAGAAGACATTGACAATAAACTGCCATTTCTAGCTAAATGTCTTGTTTTAACCATCCATAAAGTGTTGTGCATCCATCCAAGTTGTGGTCAACCTCAAAATAATAATCCGACGTGAAGTATTTTGTCTCTCCTGCCATCTGTGAGCAAGTCTTTAAACTGTACTGAATGTGATACAAAAGATCTTCATTCCCATACTTCAAAGAAGCGCACAGGAAATGCTCTCCACCTGAGTCAGCAAAATGTCAGAGGAAAAAACATGACCTAAGAAAAGGGTGTGTGTCAGATTAAATACTCAACACCTCATCATCACTATAAATGTCTTTTTTTTTCCTTTTAAGTCCATACTTCCTGTTTCAATGTAAACTGCATTTTTCACTTTCTTTAGGTGTGAGTTTTACATGTCCCAGAACAACACTCAGAAGAAATAAATAAAAATAAAAAAACCACTAAAAAAGACTATTGATTCATCACCGTTTACTGAAAATGAGTATTAAATTATATGATTAGCAGAGTTCAGATAATTATTCATACAAAGATCCATAAATGTTCAAAATTGTCCTGTATTTAGGCAGTAAGAAACAGGCCATTTATTTCCAACACAATTGAAAAAGAAAAAAATTATATATATATATATATATATATATAAACATAATTAAGACAAACATAGTAAAAAGACTTTGGCAAAAAAAAAAAAAAAAAGAGTGCATGAATGATTATAAAGTGAGTAAACAAAACATTGCGTTCATTGCAAAGTGTACAAAATGAATGGAAAACAAGAGAGAGTCCAGTGCATGTCCATATTTGTCCATGAGAATTAGCAGCCTCGTCATTCCAATAAAGAGTCTATGTGTAACTGAAATAAAAGATTTGCTCCAATCAGATTTAGTTTGAGGCCGGTAACAGCATGCTGATTGGCAGAGCCTTGGCTGTTGTAATTTTGTTGAGATTTCGAACCTCTGTTTGCCAGGAGGGTACCTTCTTGGTGGTCATGTGACGGCGAGCATGTTTAGTAAGGTGGTCACTGCGCATGAAGCGCCTGTCGCAAACAGGGCAGATGAACTTTTTCTCGCCGGTATGTGTTCTCCGGTGACGGGAAAGCTCATCAGAGCGTGCAAATTTTTTGTCGCAGCCCTCCCAGTTACAGCTGAATGGCTTCTCGCCTGCAGGAACGAACAAAAAGACACTTAGAGAAACACTACACATTTTCTGACTGCTATGTAAACAGTATGCATATTTAAGTAATCCAGCAAATCTGATTTTGTCCTTACCTGTGTGTGTTCTAAGGTGTGCCTTGAGGTGAGAGCTTTTAAAATAAGTCTTCCTGCAGCCAGGGAAGCTGCAAACATAGTTGCGCCTACGAGAGAACTCTGATTGTGTGGTGCCACTCTGCCCTGAGGGTAGATAGATAGGTGCTGGTGCCAGAGGCAATAGTTTGGTGTTGCCTACAGTCACAACTGCCTGCTGTGAGCACGGCGATGTCTGAGATACAGAAGCCCGGGGCATTACCAGCATCACAGTACCTTGTGGAACTGAAGAACCAACAAAAATTGGTTGTGGCAAAATTGACTTTGAAGCGGAACTCTGGATAAATGCTGCGGAAATAAGTCCTGGTTGAGCCACTGGGAACATCTGGCATATGATAGGTGGACTGGCTGTGGAAAGTGGTGAATTAGAAGTAGATTTGAAAATGATTTTGTCATTGGAGGACTGGCTACTGCTGTTTACACATGTTGCTGATGTGGTGCTGGATGTGTGGGATTGGCAAGGTGAAAAGGCTGGTAAAGGAACTTGTGGCTGTTTTGGCGGCTGAATGTGTATGGGGGTCGATTGTTGATGTTGGACAGCGTGTGGAATGTTCTGGTAAACTGAACTGTCAGCTGTGTGCCGGATGACACTGGTAGCCATGGATCTGCAAGGTTGAAAAGAAGGTTTCTCAGAAGTGGGAAACCTCCCAGGAGCTGACATCTCAGAACAGGAGGTCACGACAGGTTGCTGGAGCCTGGCACTGATTATACTGGTGCAAGTCTTTTTTACAGGGCAGGGTGAAGAGGGAACTGGGATGTGAGCAGTGGTCTCAGGAAAACTGGGGCTGTGAGGTGGCGTCATACACTGAGGAAAGAGGAAGATAAAAAAAATGTTAGACATTGCGTTAAGGTCTACAATACGAACACATGAAAACCATGCAAAAATATATATGTTTATAGTGCCAAGTAATTAATTGCACACGGACACTCATGCTGAAGTTCATCCAGCAGAGGAGGCTTATCTATACAACTACAAATATCTGAGCAACCATAAAGCCATCTCAGGCAAACAATTAAACACCGTGAAGAAACACCGAATTCACATATAACAAGGCTGCGTGTTATTTGAGGGAAAGTTTTGATTTTTAAGAAACAGCTTATAAATGTATATTGCACTTTTCCTTAAGATTGCATTTGTCTGTTAAGCTTTCTTACCAAGGAGGAGAGAGAAACAAAGTCTCCAGGGGTCTCCGGGGGTTCAGGATGCAAGAGGGAATCGCACGAATCAGAGGCTGGGGTCAGAGGACGAGGTTTCAAGCTGCCGGATCTTTGGGATGACTGAAACCAGGAGCTCATGCAGACAAGGGCTTCAGCCGCCTCCAGATCGTTGGACTCTGGCACGCTGCACAAAGAGTGCTCACTGTCATGCCTTCGCCTCTCCATATACGGCCTGTGAACGTCCATCTGAGCTCCCTGAGAAGGACACAAATACATAATATACGCTTTAGGAGGACTTTCCTGGATGCTCTTGTAAAAAAATGCAGCTTGAAAAGAAAAAAAAATGCCCTTTGTGCTTCAGGAAGCCAACTATTCCCAATGTGTAAAACAGTTATGATTCACACTATGCCTCCCAATCTCTCTCACACATGCACGTACACACACTCACACTCACACACAACAAAGTGAGGAGTTGTTTACAGACCTACTGGATGGACAGAACTGCGATTATTAAGAGTTTTCAGCTCATTCTGAGACTTCAGTTTAGTCTTTACATCAAATTGTTACACAATTTACACAAAATAAACTGCAGCTGTGCAAAGCCACTTTTAGGACCCATCCATCACCTTCCCCTTTGTCTCTCTAGTACAGTTCATGAAGATACTTTGAAATATATATCAGAAGGTTCCCCTAAGTAGAACCAATTTAGAAAGCCGGAACCATCTAATGAACCCTTGAGGAACCTTTGTTTTGTTTTCTATAGGTGTAAAATCATAAAGCAAATACAAACTCACCAGCCAAAAAGTAGCCAACAAAATACAAAATAACAATAGGATTAAGTAGTAAATGCCTGTTTATGGTGAGTAATATACATGTAATATGGGGACTTTGTGTGAATCAACAATAACCATGAGTCTACTTGCAGTTCTAACGTTAGTAGTGAGTAAATAAGTGTGTATATTTGTTCTTACCTGAGATGATTCGTCTATATTCGGGAAAAGCCGCGTGGACATGTCTTCAAAAATGCCTCTTATCACAGAACAGAACAAAGGAGTCCGTGCTACTGAACGCCCGTGTAGTGCCGATTGAGACCGGAATTCAATTCGCTTTCACAACTCAGCCCTGGCCCCAGCTGAGTAAAACAAGTCATGGGGGGAAAAAAATAGAAAAACAAAATTCACAACAGACTGGCGGGTGGCAACATGCTGCCAATGAGAAACGAGCATGCGTGGCTTCTCGTCCAATAGCGTGCGAAAAGACGCGTGATCAGCGCATGTCAGCGACGCGATTGGACGAAGTGGGGTGCGCGGCCGCGGGTGGGCGTGTCGGGGGAGTCAGCGGTGTCAGAACAAACCCGGTGAACCGCGTGCCGGGAAACTGTGCGAAAGGTCACAAGAGCCTTGAGTAAAGCGCTGAAACAGTGAGTAACAGCGCTAGGCTTGGCCGGGTGGGTCAGCTGTAACAGGAGAAGCACCGCTCATACATGGCACCTCTATCTTTTTTTTCATAAGTCATTTGGGAGCAAAACAAAGTTTTATGAAGAGTTCAAGAGTTCGGACCTCTGTGGCTGTAGTGGTTGGACCAATGCTGCCCACTGTGCCACCCAAGGGATGATCTAAGGAATGCTTTAGCAATCTGTACAGCACAGGAATGAGGAACACAGATCCATAAGCAAATTATTAAACATGCACATGTTTGCCATAAAACAGCCCTGAGTTGCAGATTACTCATGAACAAACATCTTAACATGCTTATGTAAGCATAATGGGAGACACTTATTGACAAGTTGGACTCCTTTTTCCTCATATCTAAATCTCAACCCTCTCCCACACAAACATGTATATGTTCAGCATAAATCGAGAGCTGGTATGACAGTTTATCTATGAATATAGGACTTCTTTACTTGAATTAAATATGATAACACTAAGAGAAATGACACTGAGTTTCTATCAGCAATGCATATTGTGGAATTAAATTGAGCAGCGTTTTCTTAATTACCTAAAATATTACCTAATGACGACCCAAAATCCTACTTTTGTCATAATTAATGAGGACTAAAATGGCTACAGTAATTATTGCAATGTGCTCTTAACAAATATTATGTTAAAGTTGGTTAAAGCACTGTAATTCACTGTCAGAATAAAAAGTCATGATAATATAAATATATATAGTATAATTAAGTATAAGTATAATAAATATATATATTAAAAGTGGAAAGTTGTACTGCAGTCGTTTTCACCCTCTTGGAGTTAGAATAAATTTTTTATCAACTCTATTTATCATTTTGTCATTTTGTTTACACTACTTATACCATAGCAGTTTGACAACAATTCTAAAATTAAATAAATGTATAGTTTAAAAAATCCTCGATCCAACATCCTTTTTTGTATTTTTTAAGTCACATGTAAATAGCAAGTTAGTTCCTATCATCCCTGTTATTAAATATATAAATAGTTTCCTTACCAGCTTCTCTATTCTCTCTCTCTCTCTCTCTCTCTCTCTCTCTTGTTCTCTCCCTCTTTAAGGACTTAAAACAAAAAATAAATAAACTTTTAGATAATCACATTACTAATCAGAATCAAGAATTCAAGAATGCACTGAAAATGCTTGATGTTGCTTTATGCCATTTACTGCTTCAAAAGACCGGATGTAAGTAAAACAAGCAATCAAGCAAACAAACAATAAATAAATAAGGAGTTATATAACAAAGATTAATTCCTTCTTGGCAAAATGATAGTTACCTACATTAAGTTGTGTATGCTAATACCAGCAAGAAGTTTGATAAGTTTGATAAGTTTATAATTTTACTGTTTAACTGTTTAAATTATATATATATATATATATATATATATATATATATATATATATATATATATATATATATATATATACCAAAGATTTCCAGCAGTAGTTTTAGGTTACTTGTAACATACGCTAGGTGTATGCTCCATCGTAGAAGTTTAATCTTTAACTATGAACTAATAATCACCTCAACTATCTAACCATGACCCTAACCTCCATGTTAAACAACTAGCACTATTCTTAATAACTACTGGAACCACTAACAAAACCTACTGCATTTTATAGGGTTATGTTTAGAGCTGACAATCTCAATAACAGCAAAGGTATACGAGGAGCTGCCAGACTCTGATTTGATGAGTAGTTATTTCATTACCCAGGTAGGCAAGAGCATGAAAATCTATGCAAGGCATGTGCAAAATACACTCCTTAACCAAACATAACTAAGAAAAATCAACACCTATTGCTTTGCTTTTATAGATTGTTTCTGATAAATAGGCTAGTATTATTAATAAAAATGTTTAAGGTTGAAAGGATTGGTCTTATATATATAAAAGGCTTACATCTGACCAAAACTTTCTATATGACAAGTTTCTGCTCATCACACACCTTTGGCATTATGGTTTAAAATCACTTTATGTAGTTTGAGGTAAACCAAGGATTATGAAAGTTTTATGAATTATTACACTTTAATGGTTTATCTGCTAGTATAGTTTGCTTGGATAGATGCTTGGAAGTTGGAAGAGCCATCAAAGAGCTATTTCTAATTACACACTGAGCAAATTCAATAAATAAGTATTTATTATTTAAAAAAAAACTTTCTTTCAGCTTCTCCCGTAAGGGGTCGCCACAGCGGATCATCCGCATGTTTGATTTGGCACATGTTTTTACGCTGGATGCCCATTTCTAACGCAACCCTCCCCATTTATCCGGGCTTGGGACCGGCACTGAAAGTGGCTGAGGTTGGTTCCCTGACCGGGGATCGAACCCGGGCCACAGCGGTGAGAGCGCCGCATCCTAATCACTAGACCACCAGGGAACCTAAATAAGTATTTATTATAAAATAAATATAAATAAAATAAGTATAGCACTATATTTCAAAAATTATTTTGCAAAACATAACACCTGTTCTTGCACTTCCTGGATCATGGTGCTACTATTAAATTATGCATGTACATGTGTAGATATTATGGTGTTATCAGTTTTTATAATAATGATATATTATATAACTATTTTGAAAGGAACCCTATTCTATTCTCAAAGGTGTCAACAGCTACAGCTTTCTGGAATTTCTGAGCTTTAAAGCAAAATGAGAGATCACTGAAAGCTAATTTTTTCCAGCTTTCTTCATAAAAGCAGCAGAAATCCAAAGCAAAATGAATAAAATTCACCTGTCAGTACAAGCAGTTTACTGAAGGCGGAAGGATGTGAGCTGTGAAAGACATGCATTTGTGTGTGATCACAGTTATGGTTGCTTTGTATGGACTTGCAAAAAGCATACTTTGAATTGTGAAAAGAGCCTCAGCTTTGTGAACCTTTGAAAACAAGATGGTGTAGCCATGATCTGTGGTCAACAAAGTGCAGGATAATCTTTTGTGCTGTTTATTATTTATGCTGTTAGCATGTGGCTATCTCCTCTACCATCATACAGTTTTTGTGGAGCAAAAAAAAATCTGGTTTTGCTCTCTGACTGCTGGGATTTTGTTGTTAGCAGTGTTGCATCAACTACGACACTACATTACATTATTATTATTATACAATAATGTAGGATAGTGTCTGGTAACTTAGGTAAAAAAAAACAAAAAAACAAAAAATACCCAAAATCTTTTTTCCCCAATCATCCTGTTTTTGGGCATCTATTTCCTGGATGTGCCTGAGTCAGCCCACTGAGGAGGTGTGGAGGTCGATAGGAGGACAGAGTTCTTCCTGAGTCACGTAACCATACGGATCCAAAGCTGGCACATTGCCAACAACACAGAAATACCATCGAAAATATATGAGCTGCATGTGATGTGTGGGCATTAGTGGTGATATAAGTGGGACAAGAGTGGCACAGAAACTGGAGGAGAGGTTATGTAGCTCAAATCAAATCCCAACCGAGTAGTGTACTTCTGCTCTGTGAAACTTCAGAGGGGACTGTGGAAATGTGAGCAGCACTATTCCTGGTAGGGTTAAGTATAGACTCGCATGCTGCTTGTGGCTCAGTGGCAGCTAAACTCAGTGGAAAGTGTCAATTGGTGTTAGTCACAGCAGTAGTCCTGATGACACGTTGATATACCGATATGCCCACTCTAGAGCCTTCTCTAGTGGGTGTGTATATGGGTGAAAGGGCAAGTTGATTTGTTTTGTTGAAGGCTGAATGTCAGCAAGTCTGGTCCTACTGTGTGAAGCACACGTAGACAAAACACTGAAACCTGCCTGGTTTAAAACTATATAAAAACATTTCACGTATCAGAAAAATAGCTGATATGTGAACTATACTTAATTATTTGTTGCTGTATATTTGGATTACAACTTTCAAATAAATTTCATTAAGAACTAAACTAATTATGACTCCTAAACCGTGTGAAATCTCAACAATCAGGTTTTGAGGTGGGGCACTGTTTACCTTATTAGTAGGGAAAGTTCAGCACGGCTATATTTAGATTTCAGTACGTATGTTTGTGTTGCAGAGAGGCCGGAAACACTGTATTTTTACTGTATGTTTCTTTGGGGCCTATGAAGTTAGTAGTGGTCTAGTACTTAGTGTTATAATATAGTTTTTTGCACAACGGGTAGTCACATGTCCTGTTATACTCAACCTTGTCTATACTGTTTGTGAGTCATAAAATTCACCTACTGTTTTTATGAGGGTATATAATATGTAAATGTTATATCTCTGCAAGCTGCTATTTAGATCAGGACATTCACCAATCACTGAGTGACTGGAGTAGAAAATACGTTCATGCCTGGCTTTGAGCAAATGCGAATGGACGAAATGGACGGTTTTTATAAGGAAAATTTATTTGAGCATGCATTTTTTGAACAGAGATGCATACAGTATGTGTATTGGAAGTCCAACTTTTTAGTGAGTCAGATCATTTGACTCAAAAAGGCACAGAACTCAAAAAGTGACTCATTAAAATGCAAAATGTGGCTTTTTAAAAAGTTTTTAGTATTGGTAATATTCTGTTCCTTGTTTGTTTGTAAAGAATTAGTTTGCATAATGTATAATATAAAATATATAAAAACCTGCTCTAATAAACAGGTGTTGAAATTAGGTTTCCATTGAAACCTTTTGATTAAATAACACAGCAAGACTACTGGCATTAAATAGGTTCTAATATTCTAAATATATTCTAAGATTCTTAATATGTAGATAACATCTACATGAAAAAAATTGTTATATTCGCAAGTCAGCATTTAATGCTCACCTATGATGACACATCAGTAATGGGCATGTCAAGGCAAGTTTATGAATATAATCATCATCTCTGTAAAACTGCACAGTTGTTAGCATGGAACACATTCAATAATTGAGGTAGAATATCTTTTTAAAAGTAAAACATATTTGCTGCACATTCAGATTTTAAAATGATTCAGCGAATATGACTGTGTTTATGATTAGGAACATGTTCTAATGTTCTATGTTTTTTAAAATTTGTTTTCAGTTTACAATCGTCTCTTTGGCTCCTTTAATAATATATCATTTTATTTATGAAGTGTTTTTTAAGCAAAACAGCCTATTGCGTATAAAAGTGCTTATAAAAGCTAAGAACTGATCAACATGATGCAGGCCATAACATGTTGCATGACTAACTGACTGATCCCCTTTGTTGAAATGTGCATGTGACATAATCAGGACATCTAAGCACGAATAGCAGGACATGCCTAAAACATAGACAAGCAATCTTTACATAAACTAAGAGAAGTGGAGTATAAAAGACAAATTCACTTTTGTGGTACAAATTGCCTCTTGTGCTAGTGTTTAGCTAACAGTTCTTGTAACTGGAAATAAATATAATTTGCCTTCTTAAATGTCGGCACGCTGAGTTCGGGCTTAGAGCTTGACAAGCTAGGGTTTGAGCGAATGGGCACAAATGGGCTACAAATTGCACAAATCAATGTTGTTAAATATGATTGGCAATAACAGCTAAATTTCCATTCTTCAAAAATGTATTATTATTGTTATATATTTGACCAATTATTAATTATCCTGCTTGACAGAAGAGCTATATCTGTCCCCTTAACCTTGTTTGACATGTATTAAATCAGTGCTATTATTTCTTCAAGGTAGCATTTGTCAAATATTAATAAATTGGAAGGGGTGATGATAGTTGCTTATTGTTGGGTTCAAGGCCACCTTAGACAGAGTCAGGACTGAGATAATCTATAGATATAAAATATGAAGTATCATAAAACATAATTTGTTTACTTATGCTTCACAGTGTATAGGTAATAAAGAACTCTGCATGCATGGATTAATGTAGATTTTTGTATTTATGAGAAAGATCTATAAGAAACATTACATGTTATTCTTTAGAATTACTGATCGAAGCTTTAATAGAAAAGTGCAGGAACTATGTAGAGCATGTGTGGAGGTGTTCCAATCATTTAGCAAGAATATCCATAAAACATTAGCAGTGCATTTCCAAAATAATCAAACTAATACCAGCATGAACATCTGTGTAGACATCAAGTATTATAGTAAACTTGTTTTTCTGGTGATTATATTGTTCTTTTTTGAAGAACAGAAATAGTGATGACAAATAGTGTTAGGTATGTGTCACCCTTGTGATATGTTGAAAACAAAGTCATGAAGGGAAATACCCTTTCTTTGGCCCATTATTTGTTCAGAAAGTAGTTGTGGTGGTCAAATGCATTTGTTTTTTTTAAGATGTTTAATGAATTAAAAGGACAGGATGTGGGAGTGTACTAGAATAGGCTTGGAGCAGCTGTGTCCTCAAATGGCCCTTCTTGTTCAAATCCCTTCACTCTGTAATACAATTTCTAAATGTATTTTTATGTCACTTAAAAGCATTTTACCCATCAATAACATTGATATTTTATAGAAATAATAAAAAAAAAAACAGCAGCAATGTTAAAGCAACGTAGATACTGAGCACTTTCATTGGTATTTTTGCTGCTATTAAAAGCTAAAAGCATTTTTTATCTGTTCTCATTTAGATTTTAGTGATATGCTAAAACATGAAGGTGCAAGATGTAAAAAAAAAACAAGTACAGAAACAAAATGGATAGTAAAACACTAAAGAAAAAGGGTAAGAGAAAGAAGGGGGGTAGTAAACAGAAAGCAGATGGCTAACCACAGAGAGCCATGGTGTCCAGGCGTTGGCTGCCTGGTTAAAGACTAACCGGAGCTCTCCTCCTCTTATCTCCAACCCACTGCTCCTAGTACGTTTGTAAACATACAAAACTCCCCTCCCACACACACCTCAGCACACAGCCTTCTTAAGAGTATTCTCATCTCATTATACATTCAAGCTTAAGCGTACATTCCTGTTTGAGTTGCATTATTAACTATTGGTTTTATTAATATTGTATAAGAAATTTGCTTTGATGTAATAGTCTTGTAATGTATATCTTAAAGCTCTAAGACTTGTTCTAGACAATTCTCATTAAATTCCTAAAATGAATTATGTAAAAGATAAAACAGTAATTGTGCAAGCTTTAAACGTTCTGTCCTCTTTGTTTTTGAACCCTGTCAGAGAAGTTGTCTATAGATGGAGTGTATTAAAGTCACATGTCTATGATAAATCTCCGTATAGCGTTGTGGAACACAGGGGTATTTGAGGACACAGTCCACATTTCCACACCCACTTCCTGTTCTTCAGGCAGATGGGCCATTGGATAACAGACTCTGTTTCCAGGACAACTGCTTTGGCTGCAACCAATAGAAAACCCCATGAAAAACACATGACCAATCACCACAGCTAAGCCAAGCTGGCTTTTATTGCGACAAAAAGAAATTGTGTGCACATAACAGCTAAAGCCATAGAGCAAATAATATTTGAGCATTTCCCATTCTGATAAATGCTGCCAGATGACCTTAACATTAATCTCACAGAATTACAAATCTACCCTTTGTATAAATACACCATACTTTTATGGAGTTGATTTAATAAAAAAAAAAAAAAAAAAGTGTTTTAACAAGTAACAGTATTTAACAGCAATGCACATTTTGTTTGCAGAACAATATAAAAAAATACCCCAGCCAAATATAGTAATAAATATATAGATAAGTACTTTGATATAAAAATCAGCAGATAACTGAATTAGAAAACTGTTTAAAAAAACCCTGATGCTATACAGTCTGTAGCTTTAAAAAAGCCTCCAAATAGGATGATGAAAAAGACAAAAATATAGACAAAATCAAGATGAAGCATTGATTCACGGACACTGAATAAACTATCGATAGTCTAAACGTAATACTCTTGCATGTCTTGTTTTGCAGGGAAGTTCTGGTTCCGTATAAATAATTTATATGGTGCTGTTGGAAAAGTTTACATTTGTGGGGGTGTTTTAGAATTTTTTGTTTGTAATCAGGAAAAACCTTTCAGATCAGAATCATAAAAATGAATAGTTTCTCTGTTATTTATTTTATTTACAGTTTTTTTATTTATGACCCTTCATAATAGTTTTGCTAGTTAACAGCACCGGAACCAGCAGCAAAAAAATCTGCATGGACTCTCCATGGAACTTACGTTGCACTATTTGTTTTTCCACCAGGGACTTTACAACAAACAAAAGAATTCCTTGCTTGTATCCAGAACAATTACTTTCCACTGTGACATGCAAAAAATACAGAATTCACTTAAAGGAATTATTACCAGTTTTTGAGTGAAATTGTATTTTGTCCCAATGCTTTTGTTTATACGTAGAAACATAACATGTACTTATATACACACACACACACACATATATATATATATATATATATATATATATATATATATATATATATATATATATATACACAAGCAACACTGGTGACAGAGTACCTCATAAAGCTGCTCAGCATGGGGTTATGCTGTACACACTAAATACTGCTCAGTGTTTATGTATAAATACAGAAACCAGTAAAAATGCCCAAAAATCCCTCTAACAGCAACAATACCCCATTTACTTGCATGCTCGCCTTTAAAGATGAGGATCTCCAGTGCTGTTGGTTTTAAAGCTCTATAACACAAATTAAATATTTAGAGGGAATCTGACTTTGGATTAACTCAGCTCTTTCTTAGATTCTCAGATTATTAAAAACCACAGATATTTTTCACTTTAAAAATAGAACATATGGCTCAAAACCTCAGGATTTATATATCAAGGCAGATACATTTTCCTTGCTGTTCTCATTTCACACATTGCATAGTGTGGCATACACTTCACATGTCATATTAACAACACACAGAAAATAGGTTTCGGGCAGATTAGGGGGAAAAAATCTTAGTCTCAGCTACATGTAGGAAACCACAGATAAGAAGTGCATGGAAGGCCTGAAGTACCTCCAAGGCCATGGACACAGACATAGAGGCATGTAAACAAGTCCTTATTGGTGAGCCGGCCATTCAAATCTCAGTGAGAGTGAGCTTCACCATTCCACCCATCTCCTCCATCTGGATCTGAAAGGTGTCCTCGTTGGAGTAATGCTTGATAATATTATCATCCATGTTGACCAGAATCCTGTCGAAATTACACAATTAGTCTTTTTTTAGTAACTCAAATTGTGCAATACACAGAAGGTCATGGTTTAGAGTATGCTTACTCTTACCCTCACCAAGTCCAAAAAAAAAACTTACCCTTTTTTGCACTTCTTGTAGACCTTCCCCAGTTTATCAAGTGGAACTTCATACTTGTCTGAAATCTAAAAGAAAGGAAACAAGGTTAAATTTTTTTTTATAAATATTACCACAATAAACAATTCAGATTCGTTTTGGGGGAAGTATGTGATCCCTCTGCAATGATTTAATGGAACATTTGTAAGCGAAAGCAAGTGGGTGCATTGCCAAGTCGCATCATAGTTTAACTTATTTTAAAGAAGGCTTAGTCTAGCGAATTGACCACCCCTCCTCCCCTGCCCACTGCCCACCTGTCATTCTACTCTCCACATTTCCCCATAGCCCATACCAGTGTAATGTGCGTCTACAATGTCATCATTCACATAACCACACACATCTACGCAAACACACACACGCTATATATATGCACAAACAAATGGAATCATTCCATTCCTCATGGTGCTGGCCTGTCTGCATGCTTTGCTGGCCCTTGCTATCCTTTGCCTGTGATACCTACTGCCATCTGTGTGCCCTATTACCTAGATTTCTTGTTCTAACAGTGGTAAACATCATACACACATTCCTGTCCACTGGACTTCAAATAAGCCATGCCAAACTTCTTATAATATGCATGTGGCCTGTTGTGTCAGGATATAGTGGTTGGGAAGATGTACTAACATAGCACCTCTCATTTGATTGTTCGCGCTGATATCTATGAGAGCGGTGCCAAGCTTGGACCTTACCACTGTGCCCAACAAGTTGATTGGTGAGGCATTAATGAATACATTTCGGTTCTTGGAAATTGGTTTGGGGATTACTAGATAGATTATGGTCTATACTGTGGCTTTAAAAGGATTACATAATAACTGAAAAATCGGAAAAAAAAACATAGTCCATGCATGCAATTTTCAGTTTATTCCTCATGATTCATCTGATAGATGGTGGGAGGAATTGCTTTATGAAGCAAACCATGACAGTAAAAAAAAAAAAAAAAAACCAGGTACCACATTTGTCTTTTTTCGTTCTTGGGAGCAGGTGTGTTTGGGAACAAAAATGTTAAAGCCTGGGAGGCTCAGGGACAAGTTCAGGAAGCACTACACTTTACTCACCGCTTCAACCAGTCCTTTCAGTGTAGGAGTCTTCAGCATGAGGGCATCAAAGACCTCCTCACTCTCTTTTCGCACGTACAGCAAAACTGGAAGAGCAAGAGAAATGTGGTCAATTATAATCTTACATACATATAGAAATATGCACACGCACAATTTCTCTGGACTTTTCAGCACTGCGATCAGAATTTCAAAAGGGGAAAAAACAACAAACTCATTTACCAGCAATAAAAATGCAACCTTATCTAGTTTGTTATTGCCAAAGCATAGCAGTGTCTTAGGAAGAGCATTTGATCTGCTCTGTGTGTCCCTGGCTCTAGTGCCTTTGCACCTCACATAATGTTCCCTTCAGTCAAAGATGCTGCCTAAACTGCAAGACCCACACCAACTTCCACAGTCTGTTTGAGGAGTGGGCAGACTTCTGGAGTGGGAGGCAGGTTTGAGTAAATGGAGTAAAATATTCAGTGTGGAGCCCAGTGATAAGTATTAGAGCAGAGAAGTACACAAAGCAATGTTGATTTTGGCACAAAACCAGTCCAAACAACCATATTTACCTGCACCCCACTCCACAGCTTACTGACCCATACAATCTAGGTCATAGGTTGTAGGAAACATAGTCACGTGTTTGCTAATATGTACTTAACATCTCACCAATGTTTTCTCCACTGAGTGCAAACGGAAAAAAAAAATACACAAGGGACCAAGATATACAGAAAGAGCATGATTGGAGGAAGAGATTGGTTTTAAACAATGAAGCACCTTAAAGGGATGGCCCACTGAGTCAGTACCATGGTGACAAAAGCAGCCTATAGTGTATTACTAAACAAACACACCCCTCTCTCATGCATAGAAATACAAGCAAAATGTAGTATAGAAAATTGCTGTGTAAAATGTAGAAAACATAGCAAAATAGCATTGCACACCTCTCTTTGGTTCATCCACCCTGGCCAACTTATTAGGAGGAGAGCCAAACTCATCTTCTGAGTAGGGTAATCTTTTCATTCCTGAGCTGAAAAAAAGAGACACATTAAGGGGATGTGTGCGGTTCTTAGAAAAGTGTATTAGACATTGACCCAAAATAATCCAAAACTGTGTTCCTGACTTTCCTGGTATTTCTGGACTTGGCTTAAATTTGACTTTTGCCCTATAAACCAGTGCACCACAGAGAAATAGAGAGTTGCATCATTCATTCATTCTTTTTAAGTAACTGCTTAATCCTGGGCTGAATTGTGTTGGATCGTAAGCCTATACCAGGAAAACTAGGCATGTAGCAGGAAAACAAGTAAAATGCCAGTCCATCGTAGTCCAACATGCACTTAAAACATTCATTCATACCCTGGGAAATTTAGCATACCTAATTCACCTGCTGGCATGTTTTGGAAGAGAGGAGGTATAACATATAAATTAGCAATATATCACTTGCAAACCTACCCATCTTCTGCATCCTCAGGAGTGAAAGGCTGAAAGAAAAAAGAAAAACAAAGGGAATATTTAATTACTAAAACTGTTCAATTGTACAGAAATTATATGCAAATGATATCAATAGCTGATGATCATGCACTTTTTCATCGCATTATTTTTTAACCCAAGAACAATACTTAAAATACATTAAAATATGTATACAGCTTGGAGTATGCTATTTGTAAAATAATGATTTTGTTTATTGCAAATTTCCAGGCACTAGATATCTATGCACTAGAAATTTACAGAAAAACTTTCTACACACCTGACATATTCAGAGGATGCATGAGTAGTGTAACAGAGCATAATCTGTGCTGTGATTTCCATAGTGCTTTAATAATAAACTGTATTTGGCTTCTTATATAGATGTTATTTGACATACACTAATCAGGCATAACAGTATGGCCACTTATGTATGGCATTAGTATGGTCTAATATTGTGTTGGTCTCCCTTTTGCTGCCAAAACAGTCTTGACCCATTGAGCATTAACAGCATTAACTTCTTCAGCAATTTGATCTACAGTAACTCGTCTGTTGGATCGGACCACACGGGCCAGCCTTTGCTCCCCACGTGCATCTGTGAGCCTTTTTATGACCCTGTCTCTGGTTCACTACTGTTTCTTCCTTGGACCACTTTGGATAGACACTTGTCAAATTCACTCAAATCCTTACGCTTGTCCATTTTTCCTGCTTCTAACACATCAACATTGAGGACAAAATGTTCACTAGCTGCCTTACATATCCCACCCACTAACAGGTGCTATGATAAAAAGATACTCAGTGTTCACTGTTCATAATGTTATAATGTCATAATGTTAAGCCTGGTCAGTGTATATGACACTGTTATTTAAATTATTAAGTCAATTTTTGAGATAGAAGTGGCAAGTTTTTTTTTTTCATTTTTACATAAATAACATAGCCCAGAAGCCTTGTGTGTGTGTGTGTGTGTGTGTGTGTGTGTGTGTGTGTGTTCAATGAGACTGAATCCAATATAGGTTACATGGGTTGCACTGGAGCTGCACCAACAGTGTGTTTAAACAAACGTTTTTCTGTGTTATTCAGGACAGTAAACAGTCAGAAGGTTTATTTTTGGATTTGTACTGCTCTAGGGGTCAGCACTAGACCTGCTGGTGTACAGCAAGTAATGAGATCAAAGGTATTTTTTATGTACCCTTTTCACCAGTGATCCAATTGAAAGCTTAAAAACATTTAATCAATAGAGTTATGTTTAATTTTTTAATATACCTATAAATAAAAGTAGGCACGTTTGTAGGATCTGGGCAGGCTCTAGGATTCCTTGCTATCTATCAGAGTCCAACTTGATAACACAAAAATGTGCCATAAAGAGCTTGTTTCATAGAGGGAGCATGCTGTTTTCACGTGTTAGCTAAGTGCAGCTCTGAGGTCATCCTGACCTGACTTTTGGTTCGTAATCTTTCGGATAAGTTGCGGGAAACTCTACTGCTAACATGTGAAACGAATCAGAGGGGTTTTCCTTTGGTGTATTAAGTACAGAGAAACAGAATCTATGATCATGGAAAAAGTCATATTCTAATTTAAGTCTGCTGTCACAGAAATTGCTCAGTTCAAAAAATGTATTACAAACTGTATACATGCACCATATTCAATGATGTTCTTGGATTGTTTGATGATGGTTTGTGTGTAAATTCTTTAGTGTACATGATCATATATCTTATGCACTGATGATGAACAGTTATTTAGAAACACCATTTTAGGAGGAAGAGGACACATGATGACACAGGAAGTTACTCACATGGCGCTGGAAATTTACAAAGTGGATGTCAGGAATGAAAAGGACGGGCTGAGTTTCCAGATCTGTCATCATCTTAAATACGGTGATATCACTACGCTTGTGCATCAGAGGCATTTTGGCATCCACATCTAGAAAGTAATCACATATACATATAAACATTAGAGTCTTTGTCTTTAGTTAAAAAGGCAAACAAAACCTACAAAACCATTGTCCATGACAAATAATCTGCCCCAACTATTTTGTGCGTTATAATATATGTTATTATTGATTATCTCATTATCAGGAATGGAAAAATGACATAAAGATGTCCACACTCACAGGCAGCCATGTTTGGGTTCACTTCAGCACATTTGCCCTTCCTGCGTGACTGCTTGCGCTCCTCATCGCGGATCTTCCTCTCTGCACCCTTGTCGCAGAATACCTTGATCTGGCAGTAGGCACGGTGTATAGGCTTGTTGCTGCGGTTGTTGTAGCTGTATGTGTCGATCTGCAGGTTCAGCGGGAGACCCTTTACACCCTTCTGAGAGGAAAAGTCTGTGCTCAGGCAGTTGACCGAGATGAAGATCTAAAGACGGTGGAGAAGAAATTATCCATGAAAAGACATCCGCAGCTTATGATACAGTACAATATGGCTGTGGGGATCATTAAGCTTTTGGGTCATATTGGGAATATTGTTTACAGAGAGCACACTTCTAAACATCCAAATGTTATTCAACGTATAATTTATTCAATAAAGTATTTGAAATTATATTGTTTTTTTTATTCTAAAATTTGTATACAAAATGCTATTAAGACTTGCTGTAGTTATTTATAGCTGTTTTGTGAGTAAGACACAGAAGCAAAAAGTTGGTATATGTCGCCCCCTTTTGGCTAAGGCGCAATAACTCTTGATTCAATATGCTTAAATGTGTGATATATTTATAGTCGCAAACAGTTCTTAAATATTCTTCTTAGACAGACATACATCATAATATTGATTGGGGGGGGAATTGGAAAAGTTATATTTTTTAGTTAAACAAGTAATAATACAATTAAGGATTAAAAAGTCTAAGCAAGATAAAATAGAATTTTTAAAACGGTGACTTGAAATCAGAGCGTTATTTGATTATAGGCTATTTTATAAATGTCCACTAGGGGGCACAACTGCCTAAGATGTGTGTTTTTTCTCCATCATCGAGTCTGTTTTATAATTACTTTGTGTCTGTACACAGGCGAGTCAATATTCAGTTGACAGAGCAAGAGTAAGATTTCATAATTAATGCCATAATTCACGTTTTCTGTACTTCTTTCAATGAGTTCAATAACAAACAAAAAAGAACTGCATTGTGAATATATTCACCTATCACTTCATCTTTCTCTCTTGTGTCTTGTACACACACACACACACACACACACACACACACACACACACGCACATACACACAAACACATGCACGCACACAAACACAGATATACACAGAGCAAACAGAGAGCACTCTAGAGCACACGGATGAGTATCGTATGACCACATGCATACCTTGTGATCTACATCCTGGTTTTCAGCACGACACGCCACATAAAATGCATTTTAGAAGATTCATTAACACTATCACTTATAAACCTACAAGAGATGGTGATGGTGATTTTAGACTATAAAGAAAACTCTGTCACTGACTATTTAAGGCTGAAAAGAAGTTCGACCAGCCAGTAGTGTGGATTAAAAAAGTCAAAAAGCTACTTGATGAGTGACAGGTTGTCCAAGACTTGTCTTGATATACTTGTTGAGCTGGATTCCATAAACTGTCAGTGGTAGGTTTAAGGTCTTGGAATCTATACTTTCCTTTACGTTTCCTCATTCTTTTTTGGGCAGTGCTGCGTCTCACCCAAACATATCCTCTTGGTGCATCACCTTAGCATACAATAGTGTGACAGGTGAAATGGGTTGCAAACTAATTCTTAATAACTAACACGCTAACACACCCACAAGCACAACTTTACTCTCTCACACAAGCTTTTACCCTTCTCTGACCAAAGAAAAGAAGAATCTGTATTTTCTCTCTTTTTTTAATAATGCTTATTTGACTATAATAAAAAACCTAGGTAAAGTATTATTTAATAAAAACACACATAAAACCAAAACACAATATAAGCCATGGAAACTCCCTGATTAGCACTCGCTTGCTCATATTCACTCCTAATTACACCCTTCATACCAGAAGAAACTAGGCACTTGGTTTGTTTTGCCTGAACGACAGCCATTGTTTGAGTAATCACAATGTGCCTGACATTGTACTGTCTATTTTGAGTCTAAATCTCTTACATAGACCTGCTTTTCTAAAGGTCAGGTTTATTTTAAGAGCCAAGTAAGGTCTGTTAAACACACTAATATGGCAACAGAATGGTTCAATAAAAGCTAAATATTTTACTGCACCGTAAACATTTGACCGACTACTAGACTGTAACCTGAACTAACAAAATAAAGTCTAATCTCTTTACAAATCTCAAAATGATGTGATGCCACATAGCAAAAGGACAGAACATGCATAAGAACAAGTATCTGCATTGTCACTCTATTCTTATTACTAACCTTCGATTCACACTTGGGAAAAAAAAACATCAAGTTAAGTGCTTGATATTAAAATAACAATAGGGAGATTCTTAAGCAACATTTGGTGGAATTTAAATGCTTATTAACAGCTAATGACTCTCAGGTGAAACTTGATTTTGCATCGGACTTTTAACTTTCAACTGAAACCGAAAGATAATTGAAAATGCTTTCTAAAGCTTACCTTTGCCTCCTCATTGATGTCCCATGTGAAGGAGATAGCGTTATAAGAGATCTCCTCAATATTGCTGATGGTATTAAAGCTTTCTTTGTAGTCAGCTGTGAACAGAAGAAAATGCTGAGGTTAGCACTAAAGGATCAGGAGAAGAGAGGAAAGGTTGAAGTTGTGAAAGAAAAGACAAAACAGACATGAAAAGGTGCTAAGGGTTTATATAGTACAATAAGGAAGAAAAGAAGAAAAACAGCCACCACTGGTTTTGTAAGCCGCTAATATTAGGCAGGTAATACACGACCAGCTCCATATACTTCATGTGTTCTTGTTTTTTTTGTTTTTTTATTAATCTTAAGAATTTTATTGTACACCAATAAGACCATGAAATCTCTATAATATCCGATTACTGCAGCTTCTTTATGACAAGTAATTACTAAATTACCAAACTTTACCCAACCCTCTAAGGACAAAAATCACTGCTATTACTATTAAAATATACATTTAAAAATATAAAAAAATGGCCAATTAAAAGTAACGCTGGTGGTCGAAAGCTTGTTTGTTTCGATATCAACAGACTCAGTAAGAGTCTGTAAGACAATGTCTTCTTTGTTGTGTTTTGAATTGAGTGAGCTAACGTCAAGCTCTCCTTTTCGAGGTCGATTCAGACAGTTTGTCATGTTGCATTGTTTACCTGCTACCCCCATACACTGGAGCACAGTTTGTAGATGGTAAACAAACAGGATCATTAAGCTCTTTCTACCTCCACCCCCTTTTCCCCCACCCACTTCCACTGTAATATGGCTCTCATCTTTGATCTATAGAGCATTCTCCGAGGCTATTACGCAGCATCACCTAAAGGCCTTAGTTAATATTTGGTCAAATGAGCTTTGAACATTTAAGTATGTTATTATTCCATAGTGACCTCATATGCATACCTTTTAGTCTTATATATATGATACTTTTGCTATGTGTTAATGGACTTTTATCATGAATCAGGTGTGCATGTTTGGAAACATTTGCAAACACCCTTTTGAAACTCTATTTGGTTTTATCTTGTCCTGAATAGAAAATAATGGTATAAACTAGTGTCATTATTTTTCCAGCACAGGTGAGTCATGAAGGAAACATGGGCTCTGGGAATATAATTACCGATGTCAATGCATCTCTGTTTGGCTGTGTGCTGTCTGGAGTGCCAATACTTCCAATGCTTGAGCTGGTCATCTCTGCACTTCTCCTCACCGAACACTACCATTACAACACTCTGTAAAAAATATGGAAAAAGGTTTACATATTTTCATGACAGAATTCAAGTTTCAATTCTAAGTTGCTTAACAAACAAACAGACAAACACTTACCCTGACTTTGCATATGGGGTGGTGAAGAACTTTGCTGTTGTCTGTTTCCTTTAGAGTGATAGGGTAGAACTGTCCCTTGTTGAGGTATGTCATTGTGCCATCACCTGACTTCTGACGGAGGGACTTTGAGGCTTCCAGTGTATACTCAAAATTATTACTGGAAAAGATAGACAAAACCAGTGAAATTCAGCTACATTGAAGTTCCACATGTAACCAGTGACACTCCAAACACTACATTACTCGGATATGAAATGAATGTATATACATTTTTGCTAAAGGTTTACGGTCACAAGAGGACTATTCTCATTATTTGCTTGTAGGCTTTCATCACAACAGAGCATCATTTAGGAAATATCTTTACAGAGTTGTCTGACATAATCTGTGTACTCCCAAGGGGGTTTCTGTGGAGTGAGGCAGGGAGTATGGCCTACCCTGACACGGTGTCGAAGGCGGGATAGTCCTCTTGTGCAATGGAGGCCATCCGTAACTGGAGATCCCCTGGGAATGAGAACACCTGTGGAGCACAAAAGAGTGTCCGAGAGGGCCCGGCTTCAGCGCAAACAGCCACACCGTGGCCCTGCTTGCAGCCAGGCAAAGCCTGCAACCACAGGGCAAACAAAAAGAGAGCTTCCCCCTATGCTATCTATGTGTGCAGGGTTTTGTTGGGCATTCTAATAATCCCCCGCCCCTCCATAACCTAGGTTTTAATACAGACTAGGAGAGAGTTTAAAAGAGAGAGAGAAAAAAGAGTCACTGAGAGAAGGCCCTGGCTTTTGTGAAGCAGGAAAACACAGCACTTTATTGTGCCAGCGAGACAATGGCATAATGACATGTTAGCCGCTTTTCTGGCTATGTTCAAATAACATTACAAGCAGTACACTGCCAGGCTCTAGAGTTTTGCCATAAAGGTGACATTATATGTGGATTGAAGTAGGGGGCTTTGTGTGAGAACAGAAGAACCAAAATCAAGGTAGTGGGGGAAGGAAACAATAAGTGATTGAAAAAATAATGGGAACGTCAACCTACCTCCTGACCCCCATCCTTGAAGGTCTCAGGGAAAGTCGAATCGGGTGTTCGAGGCTGTGTGTTGGGACTGAACTGATTGTGGGCGAGCTGACGCTCGAACACCACTGAATGACCCTCGGGCTCAGAGCAGTGTGGGTTCGGCACAGTGACAGAAAAAGCATGCGATGGCTCCTCAGTCTTTACAGGGTAATTGGGCATAGCAGCAATTGACACTGTGACTGTGGTGTCGGGTGAGGGGAAAAGCGCTCTCTTGTCCTGCACCAGCTGGTTCCCAGGGAGCACAATGTTCAGTGGGACCCCTTTGAGAACCTGGATCCTGCTCTCAGCCGATGTCATTGAGGCCTCTGGGATAGGTGCCATGAGGTTCCTGTTGAAGAGGAACGCAGACATCACGCAACAGCAAAGATAACAAAAGGGTCGTCCATAACCACTGCTTTGAACAAAAATACGTCACCTTTTGTTGGGATCCACATCAGAGCCTAGGATGTCGGTCTTTGGCTGGGATATTGTCCTCTTTTCCCGTGGCACCTGTGGAAGGCAAACACAGCCTCTATAAAGCTGAACTACACACAGCTTTATCTGTATAGATGACCTGTTGTTTAATCCAGTGGACATACAGTATATTCACTGCCCTATCTTTATCAGTGAGCTACGTCTATGATATCAGTATGGGATGTCAGATTACATTTCACAATTCTAATCAGACTAATTCTGAATGTTTAAGAGAGTCTATAGACTAACAATGTACTAAATACATACATGCATACACACATTTTATTACAATACATTTATTTAAATAATTTAGCTTTATCTTTTTATTTTGGTATTTCAGAACATTGTAAATATATACAGTTGTGTCTTTCATGTTGAATGTATAAAGTACAGATTTCTACATTTTATGGATTTCAGTATATGACCAACCACTGACTTGATACATGTTTTAACACTGTCACGATCAGCTATTTGCCAGTGTATTAAATGTATCTAAGTTTTATATATTAAGTTTTGCTTATGGGCTCTAGTAAATTCCTTTACATAAATGAGACAAAGCTGATGACTCAATCAATAAATCAAGTGACAAGTGTTAATACATACCTTGTAATAATCATAAAGAAGGCCTAGTGCAGCAGCACTGTCCTCATCTCCATTAATGCTCATCATGGCCTTGGTGGCAGCTGTAAGAGGGTTTTCCAGGAAGGACTTCCATGCTTCATCTTCACTGGTGAAGGCACGACGTTGGTTGTAGGCTGGATCATTCTGTAGCACCAGCACTGCCCGCTTGCTGTGAGTGATACAGAGATGGATATGAGGGAAACAACACTATTAGTCATCTGTCAAGGTCTAATTCTTTTTACACAAGAAAACACTTGTGTAAAGAATGGGCTAAAGAAAAACCTCAAGTGACTGAACGTGAAAAAACAAACAAACAAAAAAAAAACTAAACAAAAGTTATACCAGCTTGGTTGGGCAACAGTGAAGTGACAGTGACAAATGATGATACATCTTGTACATAAAGCAGTTAAAGGTTTTCTTTATAATAGTGAGCTAAGGTAAACCCATCTGAATGTGGAATAAATCTCGGTAACTTCCTGTCTGACTAGATGCTCTACTGGCTCTTCCAGTATGATCGACAAAGATTGTAGTTCCTCATTGGGCGGCTGTTGACAATCTTGACAGAATGATCTTCCTTGACATTACAAAGCCTTTTTCCATCACCCAATGCAAAGGCATATTGTTCTTTTTACTCTTTGACTTCCTTTTACTACACCTGTAGCTATTATTTACCAGGAGACGTTTTCTGCATTTGACTCACCTATTTTTTTTTAGAAAGCATTTTAATTAACTAGAATGAAACAGTGTGTGTTTTAAACTGGGAGTAATTATATCTACGCAGTGAAGGGAGGAGATTACAAATGACACCTTCAAACAGACATTCCCCACACTGCAGCTTTGTTTCTGTTTCTTAGGAAACTTGGAAAGATTACGTTCTTGACAGGAAGTTTAAAAGTTTAGTAATAATCACTCCAAGTTTGAAAGCAGTAAATGACTAGGTCCTTGAAAGACTTCATTGGTGCCATTTTAAAGTGAAGAGGTTTTGATTCACAAAGCCAATATTATAATACATAGTCATGGAAACACTGGCGCGTCCTTATAGGATAATTGTTGACGCAACGTGGATTAGCAGTAATCTGATAACTAATTGTGTGATTCTTTAACCCCCACTCCAGCTCCAGTTGTTTGATTTTAACACTGCAACCTGATAGATCCGTTATCCTGGGACAATAAAAACCTGAGTGGGAACGAAATCCCGCTACTAAAAACAACAGGGCTGATCATGTGTGAAATGGGTAATGATAGGCTTTAGACCGTATCCTGACTATATCCCGGTGGAGAAATAAAAAATAAGAAAGGTTTTTGCCAGGATTCCAAGGAAACAGCTTTTTTTTTAATCACTTTACTGTACTTTACCTATGATATTTCAAAGTAAGTACACAATCAAATGGCGTGTAGGTCTGTTAGTATTATTGTAAACAACTATTTTACTAGATATGACATTGTTTTGAATGTGGTAGCAGACATGCAAGAGGACACATTTAAATCATACACAAGCCTGCGAGGAATTGGAACCAGAAGTAAACAAATTTCACTGACAAATTCTTTCAAACACAAATTGGCCTGGCAATGTTGGTCTTGAGAGTATCGATTAATTATATCAAACTTGTTTAAAATTCATGTTTTGCCAGAATGGATCCTGAATCTTTATGTAAGACATACTGTTTGCAACTAAAATGTCACATGACCTGAAATCCTGCCCTGAGTAATTGTTTCTTGCTTGGCTGTGTTTTAAGGCCAACAAAGCGACAAACCCCAACAAACAAAACGTCATTCTGACCATTTGCTCTACAAATTGGTTTAGATTTTCGACATTTTCTCGAATTTACAAAGGGCTTAGACACAATTTGTTGTCTGGAAAAAAAAAACAGCCAACGCCTAAAAGGTGTAGGATTTCATTAGTCAACAGACTCCGCACTAAAAAATTAAGAAAAAAACCCCACCGATGAAACCACATAAAAACAAACAGCCGGGTGAATGAGTTAAACTCCATAAATTGTCATCAAGCGATCACAAGTCTGTCTTTCAGTCTGTCAAAAGGCTTAAAGTGATGGGAAATAGTTTCAAACCTGGATCAATGTGCTTTAAAACAGTAATAACTACAACATAGAAATAATAGTTTTTGGTAACCGCTGTGTAAGTTTTAAGGTAAAAAAAAAAATGATGACAACTGTAATGTTATGTGAAAAAAAGCAAGGACGGAAAAGAGGTAAAGCGCACGGAGGAGCTCGCGCGGCAGGTGCAGTACACCTGTGCGCGCGTGCGTGCGCGCGCGTAGTACACGAGCAGCGCGGGTCTGAACACGACAGGTGGAGCGAAGCCGAAACTCCGCAGTCCATAGCGAACTTCTCAACACTCAGCTCTTTCCATTTAATGAGACTTTCTTTTTCTTTCTTTAAAAAAAAACCGTTTTAAAAGCAGCATGTTAAAAGTTTCCAAATATTCCCTAAAAGGCATCTGGGTGTAAAAAATAAAATAAAAAAATAAAAAACCCAAAAACATAATAATAAAGGTTTTCTACATTTCAGTCCGTACGAAGCGTTTCTCGTGACAGCTGCTCCAAATGTTTCGAGTCCTGTAACGGACCTCATCTGTACACACACTTACTTGTCATGCTCCTGTGACATCTCGTTTTGGTCGGACTGGACTTTCTAGTTGGTACTGTATATCCGACCCGTCTTCTTCCAAGCAGAGGAACGAGAGAATGAGGGTTACCGTTGCGGCTGTCGGCGAGAGAACGGGTTTTGTTAGCTTTTCTTGCTTTTTTGGATATACTCAAAATTTAGGGCCGGTTTTACCTGTGACAGGGCATCGGATTGGGTTACACCTGAGGGGCGGGGACTAATAGGGTTTCAACTTCTAATTGGCCCATCAGCGCGGTAAACAAAGATGGCCAATCAGCGAGCAGGTGGAATTAGCGGGACCTGGTGGTGCCTGGGAGTCTCTGATCATCTGGCAGAGGCTAAAACGACATTTCAGTAATATATTTTATGTATTACCATCCTTCTGGCTTACACGGCGATTATTTTTGCTTCTGATGCATTCCTGCTTTCTCATTCAGATCTAAAAAAGTGTCCCAGACCCCTTATTCCTGCACATTAGGCGACTTAATTTTGAGATGGTGATATTAAGATGGTGATTTCTGCAAAAAAGAAATGAAGAACATTGCTGTACCCTAAAGACCACTGCTGCAGCTGTATTGAACTTTTAGTACAGGTCATGCATTTGAAGTGGTTAAAGACCACCTCACAGAGAAGAATTGATACAGTCTAGTAACCTGTTTTCCTTTTACTTGTTTTAGTGAATCGTTGCTCTTTAATTATTTATGACGGATCAGAAACTATTTCCAGCCTAAAGCCTAGAAGCAGGTTTATCATCTCACTCTCACTTGCACTGTAAATGAAATGGGGAACCACTTTCTGTTGAAACCAACTCTAAAGAGAAGCTATTATGCATTGCGAAAAGGGAGAGGAACCCATTCTTAATGATACCCAGTGGTGTTAAGGGGGTTTCTCAAAATACCAGGATCAAG
Source organism: Silurus meridionalis (assembly GCF_014805685.1). Taxonomy (NCBI): domain Eukaryota; kingdom Metazoa; phylum Chordata; class Actinopteri; order Siluriformes; family Siluridae; genus Silurus; species Silurus meridionalis. The sequence continues at coordinate 5,753,400 of NC_060891.1, forward strand.
TGTAATTCCAGTAGGCTTAATCCACAATCTGCTTCTAAAATGATCAATTGTAAGAGGCAAGGATCACATTATAGAGTGCACAAACATGCATCATTCATGCTTAAGATAACAAAATATGTGAAAATAAAAATATTGGTAATCTAACATTGAAAAGTAAAATGTGGTTGCACCCTATAAATGTACAATCAAGAGGGAACAGTAAGTGTATTAATTAAGGAAATAAATATTTATTTTATTATAATTGAATAAAACTGTTTAAACATTTTTTTAAATATTTGTATGTCGGTGTTTATTCAATGATATAATCAAAATAAAATCTGACAGACTTACATATTAAAAACTTCAGTAACATTCAGATAGACATTAAATGCCTGTACTCTAAAGATATGCAATTTGTTACTCTTCACAAATAGTTTGAATCATGGCAAGCAGTGTGCCTAGCATGTGGAACTATACTAAAGCAAGATTCCTGATAGGTAAGACATTAAAACCCTGTAAAACAATAAAAAAAATAATAAATAAAATAAAATAAAAATGTAGCAAAGAAACTTCTCAACTTGGATGAATGATTGAGTATAATTTCTTAGATTTCTCTATGTGAATAAATTTCTTACAATTAAAATGTATTCAAATAAATATATTTTTTATTTATTTTATTAACTCAATTCAATTTGATTTGTACAGTGATTTTAACAATGGATATTGTCTAAAAGCGTTTAGAGATAAAGAGGCTATGAAGTTGGAATGTATTAGTTTAGTGCCTATAAGTTTATTCCTTGTAAGTTTATCCTCAATGAGGGGTCCAGTGGTGAAAGTGTCAATGGAACATTCCTTGAGTTAGTTTGAGGATTAAACCTTAAGAGGAACCAGAGCAAAAAAAGGAACCCATCCTCATTTGGGTGGTATCGAATTGTTGAGGAGTAGTGTTCAGTAATGGGTGCTTAAATGCAGAACTGTCTATGCAATGATTTGCAGCAGCATGTGATTTATTTTTTTATCTTAAACATGCATTTGCAAGCCACGACTGAAAAGCAGAAATGTCTTCATGCAGCTGCTATCAAGTTGCACCTCCTGGGTTAATTTGCATATGCTTTGCCTTGAAAAATACTAAAAGTTCGAAAGGGGCAGATGTGTAAATTCTTGACAGTTAACAACATGCAGGACATTTAAGCCTTCACAACTTTTAGGGCAATAAGCAAATGCAGCTCTTCTAAAAGTATAAAATTTAGTTACAGCTTTCAAATGACAAACCTAGTGACATAAAATACACAGAAGAACCCCCCCAACAACCACCACCGACACACGCTCTCAGACGTGTACATCACCAAAGGAACACTTGCTTGAGCTAGTTCAGTGTTTACATTTGCACTCAAGTTGTTGGATGAGTTCTAGCCACAGAAAATCATAAGATACAATGACATCATTTCTTTACCCTCCTGGAAGGAGAAGCGATGCCTTTCCATTGTGTTCACAATAAAAAATGTACTGTGAATATATTTACTAGTCTATGGCAATATAGACCAATGTGAACACTGACACAGTACAGTGACAAGATGATTTTCTAAAGGATATTGCATAAGACAGTGACTGAGAAAAGTATTTTCACTTCCCACTGCTTAATAAATCTTCCACAACATATATTTCTTAACTAAGAGAAAATGACAATGGGCAACTCCAAGCTTATTTCAAGCCAGCCCTTATAAAACACCATACATTACAATGTACATAAAACAATGTGTAAAAAAAGATATATTAGCTATTTTACACTTGTTTTTTAGAAACACAAACCAACCAACACCCATGAAGTACACCCTGCAAAATTATGCTGTTACACACACACACACACACACACACACACACACACACACACATATGTGCAGAAACATGAACACACACCCTTTACAATGCCTGAGGCTCATTGATGGTTAAACTGAATCGAATACACTCGTACCATTTCTAAAACATATTCAAACAAAGTTTTTTTTACTAAAAGTCGTGCAGTGTCACAAAAAAACATTTGGGCAAAAAAGTCTAAAAGTCTATAATTATACTTATTATTCAATAAAATCACTATGCTTGCCTTTAATTTTTGCAAGTTTTGTAGTAGTACTTTTATAACATTAAGTTGAAGTAAAATTTTAAAATAAAAAAAACTGTAATCCCCCCAATTTTTTGTGGTGTCAAGGTAGAAGCAGCTTTGCCTTCGTACTTCTCATTTACTATACTAATCATTAGGCAGGAGTGGAATGATTTTATATTGCAATTTTTAATTGGATGGGTTAATTTATTACAAACAACCTGCTTCCGAATTTCTGCATAGTTGAGATGCTGTAGACTACTGTACAACCTAAATATTCACATTACATTAGCTATAAACAAAATATGTGACAATCACTACATTTGTATGTACATTTGTATTTGTATGAGCACAAGTTATGGACTTCAGAAAGCAAGCCAGTCATTTTACTGTAAAATCAAAAAAACGTTCAGCACTGATGGACTCTTACCAAATATACAAGCTGCCCATTCTACAGGCACTAATGCACTCATATACCACCAGAGAAGTGGCTTTTCAAACTGAGCATTGATAACAAACCAAATGGTCCCTCTCTTCTTTAGTCAGGAGAATGTGGTATTCATAGTTTCCAAAAAACAAAAAAATTCAGATTTTTTCTGACCACAGAATACTTTGACTCAGTCCTCTCTGAGCTTAGCGACATTTATGTGTCATGTTCACACATGCCTTCTTCTTTGCATGATAGGGAGAACCTGCACTTGTGGATGACATAGCAAATGTTGTTCACAGGCAATGATTTCTGGAGGAGCCTGTGCAGTGATTTCCATTACAGAATCATGAATGTTTCAGTAAAAAGTGCTGACTGAGGGCTTAGATCATATACATCTAATATTGAAAAATATTTCTCCAGATTCTTTGAAACTTTTCATTATAATATATTCATCATACTATATATGATGAGATATTTAACTTTTTTCCAATTTTATGTTGAGAAACATTATTCTGAAATTGTTCCACAATTTGTAAGTCTTTTACAGGTGAATCTCTGCCCATCTTTAATTCTGAGAGATTCTAAAAGATACACTATATATACCAAATCATCTACCTGACCTGGTGTCAATTAACCTTATTTGTTGCAAAATGTTTCTTCAACTGCTTAATTTTATTAATACTTACATTTTCAAGACTTTTTTGCCCCATTTTTTTCTTCAAATGATCTTATTTTTTCCTTTAAACATTGCATTTCCTAGGTTAAAACATTTGGTATGTTTTCTAGATTTATGAGATTTGCAAATCATTGCATTCTATTTTTATTTACATTGTACACAGTGTCACAACTTTTTTTAAAATAGGGGTTGTATGTATAATGTATGTATTTGGACTGTCATTCACATACCTGTACAATAAAATTGTGAATTTGGCCACCATAATGTATGGCTAGGGCTAAGGGATAGGAGTAGGGCTAAAATGATTCCTCGAGTAAATTGAGTAATTCAAATTAAAGAAAGCATCAAGGCAAATAATTTATAAATGTGGCGTACTCACAAAATGGGGCTTGAAAAGTCACCTTCTGTGTTTCCACATTGTGTGTATGCAGGGTTTAGAGTTAACTTACAGGTGCACACTGTTTCTTTTATAAATCACAAACTTTGAGTGGAAAGTGATGTGCACACGTTTTAGCCTCGTTTTGGCATATGCCATCTTTAGAAATGAGACCCCTGGACAGATAAACACAGAAGACACTGCAGAATGAAAAATGTAGTAAATGAGAGAAACAGCATACATATTCTCTTGTATATTTAGTATTGCTCTTTAATGAAGAAAAAGTACTTCTTATCCGATTATTCAATTAATCAATGGATGTAATCTGTAGAATACTTGATTTCTAACATAATCAATAGCTGCAGCCCTAATGACATCCCTACTGTTTTGTAATTGAATCAAACATTTTTTAAATAGCACAGAATATATTACAATCCAACCAAAAATATAAAAATACAATATCTTACAAAAGTGAGTACAACCCTCACATTTCAGCAACTCTTTTAGTATATCTTTTACTAGCCTACTATTAACAACAATACTACAGAAATGAAGCTTGCCTATATTTTAGAGTATTCAATGTGCAGCTTGTATAGCAGTACAGACTTACTGTCCTCTGACAATAACTCTACATGCAGTCATTATTGTCAAAATAGCTGGAAACAAAAGTGAGTACACCGTAAGCGAACATGTCAAAACTGTGTCTAAACTGTGTTTGTGGTCGTTATTATGTTGGAAAACTGCCCTTAGGCCCAGTTTCTGAACAGATTGGTATCATTTTCTGCTTCAAAATGTAACAGTACATTTTGGAATCCATGTTTCCCTCAACGATTCACAGCTCTCCAGTACCGGCAGCGCTCATGCAGCCCCAGACCATGATGATACCACCACCATGCTTGACTGTAGGCAATACACAATTTTCTTGGTACTCCCACCACGGCGTCGACACACATGCTGGACTTCATCTGAGCAAAACAAGTTTATCTCACTCTCATCACACCTTAGGACATGATTCCAGTAATTCATGCTCTTGGACAGCTTGTCTTTAGTAAACTGTTTGCAGGCTTTCTTGTGAGCCAGCTTCAGAAGAGGCTTCCTTCTGGGACAACGGCCGGCCATGCAAACCAACTTGTTGCAGTGTGTGGCGTATGGTCTGAGCACTGACAAGCGGACCTTCCACTTCTGCAACCTCTAAAGCAATGCTGGCAGTACTCATGCTTCTGTATTGTGATGCACAGAATGAGAACTCAGCTTCTTTCATGACCCTTGAGAGGTCTGTTCTGAGTGGAACCCATTTTGGAAAACCTCTGTATGACCCTGGCGACTGTACTGTACCTCAGTTTCAGGGTGTTACCGGTCTTCTTATAGTTTCAGCCGTCTTTGTGGAGAGCAACAATTCTTATTCTCATATCCTCAGAAAGTTCTTTGCCATGAGGTGCCATGTTGAGCATCTAGTGGTCAGTATAAGAGTTATAAAGATACACAAATTAATAAAGATACACAAATTAATAAAGATACACAAATTTGTATGGTCCTGTTAAGCACACAAAAACATTTGTAACAGTTGTATGTTGAGTTATTTTCAGAGGACAGTAAATCTGTACTGCTATACAAACTGCACATTGACTACTCTAAAATATATCCAATTTTCTATAGAATTGTCCTTAGAGAAGATATACTAAAATGGTTGCTAAAATGTGAGGGGTGTACTCACTTTTGTGAAATAACCCTAGGTTAAAATGATAGGTACAAAATTTATTTAAATTACATTAAAACTGTATAAGCAAATATTTGTGGACAACTGACAAGAACACTCATATTTGCAATTTGACTATTGTATTCCTTTTCTTTTTTGGTGTTATAATAACCACCACTCTTCTGGGAAGGTTTTCCACTGTGTGGCTGTGAGGATTTAGACACAAGAGCATGTGAGGTCAGGCACAGAAGGTCTGGTTTGCAGTTGGAGTTCTAGTTCATCCTTATGCTAACTTTGTGGTCTATATAAAAATACAGCATAACAATATACTCATGCAATTTCCTGGTGTCGTCATAAAAGACTTTGCTACCGGTTTGGAAGATTCAAAAGTGGAGGAACTTCTTAGATTTCTATTGGGCCAACATTTATCAACAACACTTAAATGGAAAATGCTACAGAGCCATAGAACCCTTAAACATCCATAAACATCCTTGCCAGTATAATTGTTTCAATAACATGCTGATGGAAAGTTCATGGAACCACAGCTAATCCTCTCCAGACATAGACACTAGTCACAAAAGATTTCACAACAAGGAATCAGACTAAAACTTTATTGGGAACAGGTATTGTGACCGTTAGTTATTATTTTAGGTAATATATAATAAAGTTATTCAAAGGTTTTCTTTTTGTCAAACATTTTTATTAGACAAAAAACACAGTTAGAAAAAATACGTTTTGGATGGTAAGTAATTGGAAGAAGCGGCAGGAATGTGGAATTATATTAATTTATTTCATACCCAACTTTTTCCGATTAACTTCTTAGCAGTTAACAGTTCTCCTAGGATATGAGATTCCGATCTGTTTGTTCTGTCTATTTACTTAATAGTGGGGAAAGTCTCTCTCTCTCTCTCTCTCTCTCTCTCTCTCTCTCTCTCTCTCTCTTCCTCCCCTGAGAGATATAGGTAGTTACCCACTTAACACCCACCAGGATGTCAGGGAAATAAGATGCAAATGCAAACTTCTTTAAAAGCTTGCCTAGGTGAGGGTGGGCCTCACCTTCACATTAAGCCCCATGTATACAAACTTCAGCCAACAGTCTCTCTTCAGCAATAGCTCATCAAGCACACCGCATCCTATTTGCACTATGTAAAGGTGGTGTGGCTCATGCACACTATTTGACCAGTTATGCCCTCAAGACAGCGTGCCAATATATGGGCTAAACACAGAAACACAGCTGAGTCCTTGCTAATGTCAATAGAGTAACCGTTTTCCACTTTGTTGTGTATGCTGCTTCTTTTCTTTTCCCTCTAAATGTGTGTGTTTGTTTGAGTGTGTATGTGGGTGTATGATCCAGCCTATAGGCTAGCCCCAGACAAAATTGTGTTGAAGAGCATTGTTTTTGGAGAAGCTTTCCTGGGAAGATGTTATCACTTCATGCAGCATGCTTACACTGCAAACAGCGCAACAGACCCGTATGATCACATGCCCTTTCCTCCTCCTGCCTTTAACCATATGCTCTACTCTGCACCAAGGCGTTCTGGGATACTGAGAGCCATGACACATGGTTTGTTGTGAATGAACACACAGCTTGAGAGTGACATAGGCATTAAAAAGGAAAGGACAAAGATAGTGGGGAAAGGAAGGAGATTTATTGAAACTGAGAAGGAGTGAGAGACAGAGAAATAGAAAAACCATTATGTAGAAGAAGAGAAAGAAGGATAATGAATGATAGAAATATAGAAAGTATATAGCCTGGTTGAGAGTCAGCTGTAAAAAAAAAAAAAAAAAAGGATGAACATGCTATGAGACTGTGTTATGTTCAGTGCGAGGTGACAGCAGCTCTTGCCAATTGAAACTGGCAAATATTGACGCTGTTAATTCAGATCATTGGCTCTTTTGCCTTTTTTTTACTCTACAAGCTGCTGAGCAAATCCAAAGGCAATTTTTGTTTGCCAAAACCTTACAAGTTGAAACATGTTTTTAGCACATGGCAATACTCCCTCAAGCTTATGTGTAAAAACAGGCCATTGGGTCATTTGATAATCTTTTCAAAAATCTATTACAAAAACATTGTAAAATGTGTCTATTTTCATCATTAATTGACATAGATACATACATTAAACAAAGGTCTTTTGCTCTGTATCTGTATTAACTACTCAGAATTAAAGGGTATTTGCAGACATGCTACATTCACCACCAATTCACTAGTATAAATTAAACATGTTCAGTACTCTGTTCATTTGAGAGTGCATGTAATAATACTACATAATCTGAAAATGCTACAAGCCCATATTTCCATGCACAAATGCTGAACTGCAAAAAAACACAGCATATCCAAATGAGGTAACTCAGTTTTCTTTGCCTCTTTTTGTCGTCTCTCTCTCTCTCTCTCTCTCTCTCTCTCACACACACACACACACACACACACACACACACACACACACACACTACTTTGTATGCCTCCCATTATTCAAATATATAAAAAATGTGGTCTGCTATAATGCAATTGACAGAGATGCTAAATTAACACATCATCAGTGCACAAGAAGAGCACGGAAACAAATTGTGGACACGTGTGCATTTTAAAATGTGTCAACTCTGCTTCTCAATCTTAATTTGAAAGCAGATGTCTCATGAAGTCGGGTTCTGGAATGCTGAGGAACAGAACACACAACATTCCTCATACATCCCCTGCGATAAGTCCTTACCGTAAACCAACAACATGACGTCTGTAAACCAAAAAGTAGACGTTGAGCTTTATATGCAGTTGATCTCTCTAGCATGTTGGGGTAAACTGAAACGATATGTATATAAAAAAATGTATACGGTTGGTTGAAAAACATTTGAATTCAATATTATTATATAATTCAATTATTATATCTTATTATAAACAGTAATCCCCCGTGAAAACAACGATAACCGAAAACCACCCCAAAAATGCTATTTTATGTATACAGTACTGTACTGGCACAAGATCTGAACCACGGTAAAGCGGGGGATTACTATATTTAATATTTTCAAAAATATAAAATATAAGTTCAAAATATATTGAGTATAAGTTCAGTATATTACACTGCAAGTGAAAACATCTTGAAATTTTTGAACATTTATCTACTATTTTCCTATTATAGTATCATAATAAACTAAATACAAGTCAACTAAACTAATTTGTAGATGTTTTACTGAGTTTGAAATCATCTTTTTTAAACACATACACTAGAAAAAGCTAAAATTACTGAATTCTAAACCTTGAAATGATTAAAAACCTCTGAAGCATCATGGACAATATATAATAATAGAAAAGAAATAATTAGAAGCATCAGCTTTATTCAAGATCATTTTTACTTCACTGCATAATTTAAAGCTTACATAAAAAAAATTAAACCAGCAAATAAGGACATGCATCATGTGATTCGATTCTAGGAAAAAGATGCCTATGTCTTCCTGTTAACGATTCATATTTCCCTGTTTAAGCTTGAATCATATGTGTGTAGATACACACACACACACACACACACACACACACACACATATCCATATGTAAATATGTACATACTACACACAAACACGCACAAGTATGCACACACACAAACACATATACACAAACAAACACACACACACACACACACACACACACACACACACACACACACACACACACACACACACACACACACACACCAGCCAATGAAGCTGAGAGGGTGTGAATTTTCTTCTCAGGACAACAGGTCAACTGTTAACTGTTTTGTTTTCTGTCTCACTCCCAACATTCGCCAAGTGACACATGGCACTCAAATATCTGCCACTATCTATTGACACGCACGGAAGAAGCACAAGAGCAAGTTATTACATGCTTAAGACACACCTCAGCACTTGTCTTAAAACATCTCAATGGCCAACTGTAACCTGGCGAAACCTTATCCAGACAGGTTGAAGGGACTGGGCGACTGAGATTGGGGCCAGAAGAACAAGAACAAGCAGCAGCCTTGTGCATTGGAGGGAACGTGTTCCTCTGCCTTGCCCGGTTAAGCCTCTTTTACAGCCCAATCAAGTTCTCATCCACCAGTGATTTATAAAACACACACACACACACACACACACACACACTTTTCACAGACGAAAGATAATGTATTAAGTGGCCATACTGGTTTGAAGTCCTAAACATTGCATTTTCTGTGTGTCACTGTGCATCATTGCCCTTATTCTGACCTTATTCTTATTATTATTCATATTAGATGTTTGTAATCTTTTTTTTATATTATTTAAAGCTCCCCCTTTTTCTTCTCTCTGTCTATTCAGCAGTATAATTTTTTGACAGAGACTTTTGTCTTTTGACTTTTGAATTGTATACACCGACCAAAATTGGGAAATGGGAAAAAGTATTTAATTGAAACTAGGCCATTATGAATGTTATACAAGAAGCACATTTGTTTTCTGCTGTGTTGCTGGACTCCAGAGACAAAATAATTTAAGCAGCAGTTGAAGGAGCATGCAAATGCAAATCCCTCAGGAGCAGTTAGAACTTTATTTGAATTAAATTTATATACATAACACCGGGGGGATTCAAACTATCCACATCATGTGAATATTGTGATAAATTAACCTATGCAAATATATATTTAATAATTCTGGCTTTCAAGCATTCATGCATGCTTTTAAAATAACTGTTGATAGTAAGCATTGAAAAGACTGTGCCCTACACAGTTCACCAAAACGTGACACTTCGTAAGAAATTAATAACGTCGACTTCTACAACACAACCTTTTGACCCATTGAGAAAGAAGAGCTAGACAAAATATAGCCTCCAAAACAACCCAAAGCCAAACTGACTATCAAATACAGGTATAATATCGGTGTGAACAATTCAAGACAGTCATAGAACAAGTGAAGGAGGGAGAGGAAGAAACCTGGTGTGTTATGTGCCGGATCACGACAGGTAGAAACATGCAGGAAGAAGTTTCAGTTGTACTCAAGCCAAAGATATTGCACTGAGCTGATCATCTCAAGTAGAGACACAGTAAACTAGTAACAGCTCACACACACACACACACACACACACACACACACACACACACACACCTGTCTTTATCTCACCTCAGAGAACTGAATCGCCCAAGTGGGTGTAACAGCACCAAAGAAAGAAAGGCAAAGTTTTACAAAGAAACTTTATAAATGTTTTCTAACTTCTCATCACTGAAAACTCAGGTAGGAGGTGACAAGATGAACCTTAGATATTTGTGTCATTTAAAAGTTTGGGTGTGTTTTACACTGGTTTCCTAAAGCATGTTACAGTTACAGACATTTACAGGTAGAAAATAACATAGTTATAGACTTTTAAAATCTTTACGTACAACAACACTCATACTTGCAAATTCATAACAGTTCCAAGCCAGTTTGTATAAAATGTTGAGTTGTAAAGCCACATGATTAAGTGTTAAGGTAACAAATGTAATTACAGTTTACTCTACTCACAGAAGATAGCTGCTGCTTTTCTATTACTTGCAGCAAGAAGTAGTGAGAATTTGTATAAGATTGTTAAATCTGTCTGCTGCTGTTTTTACCTTTTGTTTTAAGTAACTGTACTTTATATTAAGCCTTGGTTTGATGTAGAGAACAGAGGGGTATGAAGACGGATGATTCGCTTTGGCGACCCCTAATGGTAGAAAGAAGAAGAATTTATATTAAGCCTCTTTTTTTTAATATATTATCATAATTTTATTTTTTACATTTCAGAAGGCAAATTCTCTACTTTCTGCTAGCAATATTTTCAAATATCAGTAGATTTTTATATAATCATATATTTGCATAAAGTCACTTTTACTAGATCTTAATCTTCAACAGGAGACTCTTTGACTGTCACTCTGTGCTGGAAGAATAAAAAAACCCTATCAGTGTAATCTTTTGTCTGTTATCTGTTATAAACATTTGGCAGAGTAGGGATTTTAGGAAGCATTTCTTTTGTGTGTGTTTCTGTTTGTTTTATTTTTTTATTGTAACTAATATTTTCAAAGTCCTTGGTTATTTGGTAAAACATTAATTTTCCATCCACACAAAGATTTAGGACCGATGTTTTTTTCTGTGAAATAGTCTTGTGCATTGAGTTTATTGTTTTATCAAATTTGATCATGTTGTTTTAATATATGTGTTTATACAACTGCGCATTACAAGGAACTTCAGTTCCTTCACCATCCTTCAGACAAGACATAAATCATGACAACTAATCAAAAGCAAAAGGTTTTAATCTAGTTTATCTCAGTTGAAAGCACTCAGAGTAAAGATCTAGCTATTTGACTACTTTCAATAGTTTAGTGCATCACGTGTATTTTGCACAAACGTACAACACCTTTCACTGTTCATAAATTGAAAGCACAAACATTCAATTCTTTGTAAATTGTATTCAAAAAACAGCTACAGTCTGTTTCCCCCTCTACTTCTCTCTCTTCCTCTCTTTGTCAAGCTATACATGCGGTTCTTGAGACATCCTGACCACTACGGCTCTCCGGACCTGTTCCATCCATGCCCTCTTTCTGGTTGGAGTTCTCATTACTTAGATAATCACTCAAGGTGACTCCACATGAACAGCCTAAAAACACAACATACTGTGTAAACACTTAGAAGCCATAAAAATGGTTTAGAACTACTGCTGTAGTGTGAGAGCTTTAGCATTACAACTGCCACAAACAGTTTTTCACTTAAGTTTCCCCTTTGTTGAACATTTGAAAACTTCAATCAGTATAGACTTCATGTTAAAACTGTTATGAATTTCCTGGTTACACAATTGCATGTTTTGACCATAGTGCACCGTTTTAGAAGGGAATTTTTTATAACTGTACAGAGTGTCACACAGATGAGGATGAGTTACCATTTCATCATTCCTCTCAAGCCATCATCTCCTCTGGTTTGCTCATTAGAGATACAGTGCATTTATAGGCATAAACATATGCAAAATGTATATACTAATTAGATATAATTTTTGCAAAGCCACTTTGTTACATTGTCCACTGTTAAACGTGCTACACAAATGAAATCAAAATTCACTGAGTTGAATTATATTGATTAAACATTTGTTAATTAGTTTGTATCAATGCATTTTTAATTAAATGCTATAGTTGAAATTTAATAATTCAAAAAATAATTCAAAATGAATCTAATAATAATTAAAAAAGTTTATACTGTTGTTTCTTGTTTTGATTTTAAAAGGAAAGCATAAAAAAAAAAAAAAAAAAAACAAGTTTCAGTTGAACCTGATCCAGCTTATTTCACCTGAGGCAAAGAACACAGAGGTGACAGGAGGTATTAGAAGATCTGCAGGCATTAGTGAACATGTTATGATTCACCTGCACAAGGTCTCAGCTTTTATGCCACTTGAATCAAGTAATCAGGCATTAAAATGTATCCGTTAAAATTGTATTTATAGTTTGTGCAATTTCTAATTTCAGATTTGTGTTACAATTGTTTCTAAATCTGACATGAACAGGTTTTTTATGTATTATTTAAATGTCCTCCTTTTCATCACAGCACTGCTGAATTCACAGTTAGCTGATTGACTATAGCAGTTATGTTCTATAACAGCATATGCAAATAACTGCATTCAAAAGGTTAAAAAGGAGTCTGAGGTGTCAAAGCTTTTTAAACCTGGTGAAGCTTCAACATAACGGAAAAGTCTTAAGGAGGAAAGGCTTTGTGTGTTTCTGTAACATGACAAGCTGCATTTTTCTCTTTATAACTTAAGGAGAAAGAAAAACAGAGAGAACCTTTTATGTAAGGTAAGAGATAACAGGAGCTAACATGTTAAGAAGACATTTCAACTGAAACATAACTATAATGTTCTTTACTTATTGAAAATGGTAGTCATTGGAAAATTGTCTGGTAGGATAGGATTAATATAGCTTGGGACTGTTATTTGACAACAATTAACTTGCTGGTGGAAACAGTATTGTGCTTATTATGAAATTTTAGTATTTCTTTTATTTTCCTATTTATTCCATATGACCACTATTAGCAAGGGAATCATATTACATATCTTTACATGTAAAAAGGTCATTCTATGACTTTTCGAAGATGCTATGGTAAGGGATATACTTACTAATGCACTTTTTACATTTGTCATCATAATTTTGTGTGAACTCTCCTGGGCCAAAACAACAAATCATGTCTTTGGCTCACCTCCAATGCCTGAATTGCCCATGTGTGTGTAACAGAACAAAAGAAAGATATAAATGGAATCTTCAAGGAAAGATAAAGTTCCTATCCTTTAGAATTATTTTCTAATTTCGCAACACTGAGAACTCAGGTAGTTGGTGACAACATGAACCTAAGCTTCTTGTGTCATTTAAATGTTTAGGTGTGTTTTACTCTTGTGTCCTGGAGCATGTTACAGTCATAGATATTTATAGACATTCAATCATACGGTTATATACATTTACAGGCTTCACATACAGCATTGCACATGCTTGCAAATTCATAACAGTTCACTGCTAGAACTGTTAATGAAATATAAAGTTGTATATCCACATGATTAAATGAAATTGAAATTTGAAAGGACAGTTTTCTATTCCCACAGAAGAAAAGTGTTGCATTTCTATTACTTCTAGCAGCAAGAAGTGAGAATTTTTTGAAGATTAACAAATTATATTTTATAAGAATATATTTTTTTCATAGAGTGACTTTTAACATTCTTTTAACATTCCAAATCATTAGCAGATGTGATTGATCAATGTAATCAGTTGTGTGCACTTTGTAGTTATCAAGGCAGTTTGTATTGTAACAGCTATTAGAGACTCGACTATTCTGTTATGATGCAAGCTGATATTTGGCAGATTAGGACTCTAGGAAGCTAAACAGATAAAGTCAATTAATATAGGATCGCTTTTACCCTTACTGGTGCACAGCTTTTTACAGAAATAATCAATGTTGTTTCATTCAATTTTCCTGCTTTGCATTAAACAGTTAACTGCAGCAAAAGTGAATAAGAAGAAAGTCTAATGATTGCATTTGTTTTATTCTTACTCATTACTTGATGATTTGCTTTTAAGACAATTAAAGCTTTATAAGCTGCCATTTTAGGCTTGGCCCATTTTTTTTCCCCAGGGAGTCTATTTACAAAACTGTGGTGAATCACTAAGTTCCTTCCATCAAAAAAGTCATTGCTATTTATTTACTTAATTTTATTCCAGTTTTTACCAATCACATAAAAATGCAAAAACATTCAGTAGGCTGATACGGACAAATCTATGGATCTAAATCTAAATTGAAATGATAATACCCGTTAGACGTGTGTGGGTGACAGGACAAGAACAAAATCATTACTGAAGCAGTCACAGCAGTCTATTATCACTGAGAATGAACTGGTCTAACTTGTCATATACAAACCTCACGCTACTCTTAAGACAAAGCCCTGTCACACACACACACACACACACACACACACACACACACACACACACACACACACACACACACACACACACACACACACACATTATTTTTACACAAGGAATCTAGAATAAACAGCATTAGATGGGGAAATTAATAATATTAACTATCTGGTTATGCTAACATACTGTAACTTACAATTGTTTTGATTGTTTGTGAAAATCATAAGAACAGAGTGTATATAGTTTTGCAGAGTCCACTCCAGAATATTTAAGTAAATACTTTAATAAAAAACAAAACAATAAAACTTAAATTTGTAAATTTCATAAAAACAAAGTTAATATATTAGCACTTTCTTTCAAAAGCACACAAGTCCAATTAATGCACTTTAAAAAGTTTTTGTGATATTTCCTCTCCGAGGAAGGTTTTTTCAAGTGTTCATTTTAGGACTGTTAATAATTTCAAAACAAAATTGTTGGCTTAAAAAAACATATATATTTATTTTGTTCATGTGATAAACGGGCCAGACTATTCAAATGCAAGAAATGTTGTTGTATATACTGAATGATCAGGCATTTTTAAGTTCCCTTTAAAAAAACTATAAAATACTGCCATGCATTATTGGTGTATTTATGCACATGTGGTATATTTTATACCACACCATACCGCACACAGTCATTTTACACCACACCATACCGCACACGGACACTTTATGGACATTTTACACCACACCATACCGCACACGGACACTTTATGGAAAACCTTAAATTGTTTATTGTTTTACTGTTCACTGTTTACTGCTATAAGCATTTTTTTGTATATACATCTTTTTCTCTTACATATATAGCTATCTTTATATCTTATCTTATATATTCTTATATTTTATTTTATATAGTTTTTCTAATTTATTTTGTATTATTTTTTCTCCCCATCCTATTCCCTCATGCCGGACCGTCGTAATAAGCATTTCACTGCATGTCGTACCCTGTATGTATGTGTATGTGACAAATAAAATTTGATTAGATTTGATTTAATTTGCATTTGACTAGATTTATGCTTCACATTTGTATTATGTTTAAACAAACAAACTTATTTTTTTATTACAATTGCAATTCTCTAAGCAGGCAACAGAGGTCTCCAATAACAGTACTGTACATGTAGTGGATGTAGTAAAAAATTAGTGCAGTGCAAAGGCTACTAAAGTATTGGTATAATGGTGGATGTTAAAAATAGCATACAGTTGACAAGCCTTTACTCCTTACATCATTACTCTGATAACGACAACAAGCAATGAAGGTGCTGTTAAAGTGTCTTACAAATGAAAAAGAGAAATACATCATTCTCATGGTCTTGACAAAATGATTAAACAGCTTCCTGCTGGTTTCTTAATGTACAGCTAATTACTTCTCTTATAATAGATACAGTGGGAAAAACAAAGGCAATAATTTTTTTATATCTTTATAATATTTAATATTCAAGATTATGTTCTACAGGTGCATCTCAGTAAATTAGAATATAATTAAAAATGTGATTTATTTTAGTAATTCAATACAAAAAGTAAACTTGTATATTATATAGATTCATCATGCACAGACTGATATTGCAAGTGATTATTTCCTTTAATTTTGATGATTATGGCTTACAGCTAATGAAAACCCAAAATTCAGTATCTCAGAAAATGTTTAAATTACTTAAGACCAATAATAATAATAAAAAAAACATTTAACACAGAAATGTTAGACTACTGTAAAGTATGAACATGAACAGTACTCAATACTCAGTCAGGGCTCCCTTTGCATTAATTACTTCAGCAATGCAGCGTGGCTTGGAGATCAGTCTGTGACACTGCTGGCATGTTATTAAAGCCCAGGTTGCTCTGATAGCGGCCTTCACCTCTTCTACGTTGTTGCCAGTGTGGGCTGGTGCCAAGTCCTGTTGAAAATTGAAATCAGCAACTCTATAAAGCTGGTCAGCAGAGGGAAGCATGTAGTGTTCTAAAACTTCCTGGTAGACGGCTGCTCTGACCTTGGATTTGATAAAACACAGGAGACCAACACTAGCAGATGACATGACTCCCTAAATCACCACTGACTGTGTAAACTTTACACTGGACCTCAAGCAAATTGAATTCTGTGCCTCTCCTCTCTTCTTTTAGATTCTGGGACCTTGATTTCCAAATGAAATACAAAATTTCCCTTTATCTGAAAATATGGCCCACTGAGCAACAGTCCATTCCTTTTTGTCCTTTACCCAGGTAAGACAGGTCGGACGTTGTCTCTGGTTCAGGAGTGGCTTGACACAAGGAATGCGTCAGTTGTAGCCCATGGATACATCTGTGTGTGGAGGCTCTGGAAGCACTGAATCCAGCTGCAGTCCACTCTTTGTGAATATCCCCAAATTCTTGAATGGGCTTCATTTCACCTTTTCCTGCAACATTTTCTACTTCCATTCAACTTTTCATTAATGTGCTTGGATACAGCAGTCTGTGAACAGCAGCTTCTTTAGCGATGACCTTTTGTCTCTTATCCTCCATGTGCAGGGTGTCAAAGATTGTCTTCTGGCCAACTGCCAAGTCAGCAGTCTTCCCCCATGATTGTGTGGCCTGAACCAGACTGAGACACCATTTAAAGGCTCAGGAAACCTTTGCAGGTGTTTGGATTTAATTAATTAATTAGAGTGTGACACCACAAGTCTCCAATATTAACCTTTCTCACAATATTCTAATTTTCTGAGATACTGAATTTTGGGTTTTCATTAGCTGCAAGCAATAATCATCAAAACTAAAAGAAATAAACACTTGGAATATATCAGTCTGTGTATGATGAATCTGCATAATATACAAGTTTCACTTCACAGGTTTTTAGTGCCTGTGATTTTAGTGGTTGTGTTAAAAATTTTGCACCAAAACATTTGCATGCAAATGGTCTTTAATTTAATTTCTGCTAAATAACTTGAGTATTTGTATGCTGTCTGTAGCTAATAAGTAGATGTTCTTTGAAAATGAAACAGTCTCCTAATCATCCTGCAGGATTTTAAAGTATAATCTTCTTAACAGTGGATTGTGAATAGTAGGGAAATAGGCCATTAATGTGAAAAAAGAAATTGTAGTGCTTGGAATAGGAAGAGTGTACTCCAAGAAGTAATGTGTGTCTGTATATTTATTTTGTTTAATTTTATTTAATGTTTATTCATGCTGTTCACTGAAACCATTTGGGTGACATTTGGAAAGTTGGGCCAGGCTCATGGGCCCAGGAGTGGGAGCTTGGGGGTGCTGGGACTTTAAACTTACAATCTCCTGATCATCATCTAAACCACTGAGCTTTCACTTTACTATACTGAAAATTGTATAATCATGATGCTTCACACTTTATATATATCTTTGTGCATTTTATATTTTTAATGTAAATTTTTCTGTGACTACTAAAGCAAACTATTTCTAAAGAATTATTGGATAATTCACTAGACAATACCGCTTGTAGTTGGCCAATAATTAACAAGATAAACAAACCAATATATTTACAAAATAATTTACAAGTGAACGCTTAGTAGTATGACAAAAGTAGAATACCTTTAAGCAGACAAAACTGGCTAAACTTGGATAATCTGTGATGCTGATAATTGACCGCTAGGTGTCAGCATAGACATCAATTACATCTACCATATAACATTTCAAGTACTTTAAGCTGCTAGTTACCCAGACCAGACCAAACCAATTTACTAAACATAGACTCCACACCAGCAGAATATCTTTATCTATATTTTTAAATAGTGTTTTATAGTGCTAATCTAACCAAAAATAAATAAATAAAGATACTGTGGTGTGGTGGTCTTGATGGATGCAAAGTAGGAAGTGAAATAAGCACAAAAACTCGTGAGGTTTCTTAATTTTTTCTTGTCAGGGCATGCACCAAACAGTGGAACAAGAATCATCCAACATGGTTCCAGATAGAAGGGGGGGGGAACTTATGATTACACAAATGATTAGCACTTTCTATCATGACAAACAAAGCGTTGTCTACTAGTCCAACAACCTCTTTTTTCTTTCTCCTCTTAGCCAAACAGTTAGACCCTTTATAAGTGAGGCTCCTCCCTTTAAATTGAAACAGATCAAAAACAATATTATGTCAGCTACAATCTCATTAGCCGAAACTTTACTTAAGAATTAGATAAGCTTCAACCTCCTGTTATAAACATTGTCATTAGTGTCTTCTTTAAGAAGCTTTATTTTCAACAAGACAGCTAATGAGATATTTAAAAGACATGCACCCACGATAACATTTAAATAACATTCTCCACACTCTCAATGAATAAACTCCTCTCCTATCTATCTATATATCTATCTGTCTGTCTGTCTGTCTGTCTGTCTGTCTGTGTATTTGTGTATTTGTGTATATTTGATATTTGTATGTTGTTGATTTGTTTGTTATATGTAAATCTTTTTTCGTGGCTAATGCTTTGTCAATACTGTACCATAGTCATACCAATAAAGCTTGTTTAAACATAATCTAGTCTCTCTTTCTGCTAACTAGACCTCGGTGTTATGTGGGTAAACCTTACAGTTGACATATCTATGTCAATCAGTTCAGTGTACCACTATAGTAGAATAATAATGTTATACTGTGTTGTGAATAGAAAATAAACAAACTAAATTCACCTTAAAGTACATTAAAACTGTACCCCTACCTAATAATGTTCAAATAAAAATAAACAAAATTTTGGCTTTGTTCAGAAATTAGGCAAACTGTGTGCTTTTGTGCAAATTCTAAGAGTATGAAAACGCACAATACCCCACAATGTCAACCAAAATCCATTAATTCTCCTCTGTCAGCCATTGTAGAATGAAAAAATAAAATAAAAACAGCTATAAAAATCCACACAAATATGTTTGACTTTGTGCAGTTTGCCACAGATGTGAGTCCTACTAGCATGCTCTCTGACCATTCAATCAAAGGATGTAAAAATGCTGACATGCCTGGACACCTGCTAGCCTTGGAGTGAACAAATTTCAGTCTATTTAGTTAAAGCAACAGCTTCAAGCAAAATAGATTTAAACCCACAATGAGCCCATGCTGTTCATTTCTTCTGGCCTTACAGCACTCCGTGATATAATGTCTGAAATCTGATTGGATGGAAACTCCAACTTGAAATTTTAATCCAGGTGCTCCTAGGAACAGAGAGAAATGCCATGCTAACATAAGTCAGTAATTCTGATTCAAGGAAAGCCTTGCTGGCCCTCACGGCCTTCCACTGTTATGCACAATAATAATACTGTCTATAAATTAATGAAATTGTAAATAGAAAGACATTATAAAGACTCTGTAAAGATTCACATTATTTGCTGGCTTAACATGAAAAAGTCGAACAAACAAAAAAAGAAATAAGCATGAGCATTAGCATGATACGGCGGATCCACAATAACAATAACTAAAATACTAAACAGAAGAGTAAACTAGAAACATAACCTTAATGTGAACATTAGAATGACACCTAGGAAGACAATCTGAGATATTGGGGGTATGCAAAGTAATGTTTAAGACATTTTAAAGAATTGCATGTGAAGTAATAAGAAGTTGTCAGTCCATTAGCATCCTGACCAGCAACCCAAATAAATATTAATGATCCATCTCCTGAAAATGAAATTTCTTTTGGTAATGTAAAAATATACTGAATTTGACAGATCATTAGTCCTAACTGGTAATTATTTTCCTTTTTCTGATGTAAATCGGTATATAAGTATTTCCTTACTCGCACATATAATTTCAATCTTTGATTTTCTTAATTTGATCTTACCTGCTCGCTCTGAGGGCATAAAGAATTACAGATAAAAAAATTATGATAGGCACAAAATATTGCAAAATATGCAATATGTTCACAGAAGTGTTTTAATAGGGTCAATGAAAGACAGAACAGAGGCTTTTCTATTTAAAGTTTTCACCCAATAAAAAGAACAGACTTTTTCCTAGTTGATCAAAATTCCAGTTAAATTCGTGTTACTTCTACTCATCTGTGTTTTTTTAGGTAATGGGATTTAGATTAATAATTAGTGTGAATACCAGGCAATTCTGCTTATATCCTGGCTACACTTCACTGACCCCTGAAATCTCTAGGCTCCACTTAGAGATTCACTGATTAAAAGTCAAGTCAGATCAGAATTCTTTGTCTGATAATTAGTATAGCAACACAGGACTGTACATGTACAGAATCTAAATAGTATTGAAAGGGAAGACAGCATTACAAAGCACTCAACAAAAGCTAACAAAATGTCTCCCAGCATACACAAGCTTAAGACCAATAAGTCAATTTGCAAATATTATTATTCTACCTGGTTGTCAAAAATAAAGATAAATGTTAGAAAGAAATAATGCATGGACTGATGTGTCAACTATATACAAACTTATCAGTGTTAGAATGTGATCAAACAGAAACATATGTTGGATATATGCATATATACATATCCATAAAAAATATGTAAGACAAAGAGTAATTTTGTAGTTAACAAAAATTATTAAACGTTTAGCTTTGATGACAACTTGGCACACTCATGACATTGTCCCATTAGTTTCACAAGGAAATCACCTGAAATGGTTTTCAATTCATAGGTGTGCCTTTTCAAGAATTATTATTATTATTATTTTTACAATTTCTTTCCTTTTAAATGTGCTTTAGACCATCAGCAGAGTAAAGGCTGAGGAAAAAGTCAATAGCCCTATTAATGCTACAACTGTATACAAATCCATATTTTGGCAAGAAACATTTATTAAAGTAAAGAGAAAAGACAGTCAATCATTATTCCAGAAATTATCATCAGTCAAACCAAAAATCAATACATTTCCTTGGATTGGTTCCTGGATATGTGGCTCCCACTGTGAAGCATGGAGGTGGAGGTGTGATGGTGTGGGGGTGCTTTGCTGGTTGACACTGTTGATGATTTTGTCAAAATTGAGAACTTACTTACCCAGAATGGCTACCACAGCATTTTGTAATGACATGCTATCCTATCTTGTTTACCATAACTATTGGACTCCTTTGTTTTCCAAAGGTTTTCCAAAGCACTTTTGTACGTCGCTCTGGATAAGGGCGTCTGCTAAATGCCGCAAATGTAAATGTAAATGTAAAGGAGTGTGACCCCAAACACATATTTAGGTTTTGTAGGATCTATTTGTTCAAAAAGGAGAGTGATGGAGTGCTGCATCAATGACTCCACAATTACCCAATCTAATTCCAGTGATGATTTGGAATGAGTTGGACCGGAGAGTGAAGGAAAAGCAGCCAACAAGCACTCAACACCTCTTTGAACTACTCAGTATTATTGGAAAACCATTAAAGATGACTATTTCATGAGACTGACTGAGAGAATGTCAAGAGTGAACAAAGCTGTCATCAAAGCAAAAGGTGGCAGGTTTGATGAATTTAAAATATAAAACATATTCTGGGTTATTTAACACATTTTTGTATACTACATAAATGCATGTTCTTTCATAGTTTGGATGACTTGAGTATTAATGCACAATGTTATAAAAACCCCTAAAAAGGTATTTTTGAAGAGGTTTTTTGTTCTTTTCCCTTATTTGACTAGAGAAGATAGATATAAGATATAGTGAAATGGGTGAAAGACACAAGTGAAGTAGTTTTGTTGGTGTTATAACTAAGGTTTATGTTTAAGTAGAATTGCCCTACAGTCCTCAGTCACACCCTAAAATGTGTGTAAGCCGCAGTGAAGTCAGTGCTTGTTGTGATGAAGAATGGCATTTAAAAAGTCAGACTGGGCTTGCCCAGAACCCCATTGACTCACTCCCTTTAGACTACACCCAAACAGCTGTTGATTAAACATGCTCAAAATGTGCATCACATCCTGCAAACCAAGTGGCAAAGTTTAGCAATAAAATTATATATTAATTATATTATAATATATAAGAATTCACAAAGATTATGGCTTATATCATGACAAAGCTTTGGGGATAGTTCACATTATATAAGTTAGAAACTCTAGATGTTTACAATTGAGAGTGTTTGGGTGTGTGGGTTATGCAAATCTGGTTAAATAGAAAGAGTGCGGGTGAGAGTGAACCCCTGGATAGGGTTGTTGCATTATCTACACTACTGGACAAAAATCTTTGTGGACACTTGATCATCCGATTTGTAGGTGCTTTTTGAACATCTCATTTTACATTTAGTCCCCATTTGCTTTTATAATAACATCAACTCTCCTGATAAGATTATCCACTATATTTTGGAATGTGGTTGTGGAGATTTGTGCTTATTCACCCACAAGGGTGTTAGTAAAGTCAAGTACTAATGTATCATGATGACCCCTCGGGTGCAGTCAGCATTCCAATTCATTCCAAAGGAGTTCAGTAGGGTTGTAGTCACAATTTTATAGCAGGGCACTCAAGATCTTTTACCCCAACTCATATAACCATACATGAATGGAGCTTTATTTGTGCAAAGGGGCACTGTTTGGTTGGAACAGGTTTGGGGATTATGGTTGAGGTGAACTGAACATTAAATGCAACTACATCAAAAGACATCCTATACAATTGCTTACCTCCAATTTTGTGGTAACAGCTTGATGAAGAACCACATATGCCTGGAAAAGTCAGGTATTTCAATAGTTTTGTCCATTTAGTATAATCTGTACCTGCTATTTTTTCCCCTCCAAATACCCACATCTGTACACTGAATTAAATCTGAAGTGTGTGTGGCAGTAAACATTAGACAAAACTGACTAAGTGACATCACATGTTGTATTAATTCTGGCTCAAACATTTCAGCCCATGTAAAAAAAAAGCACACATAGTACCACATATGTTTAGAATACATTATCATAGTATTAATATTAGGTTACATCCATACTCCAAACTGAAGGTACATGATCTATATGAGTTCTTCTCATGTTCTCTTAAGCATATAATATCCCTTAAGCATTTTAGAGCAGTAAAGCTGCTTCAGATTTAGTGCGGTATCTTTACCTCACAATGCAGAGTATCATCATAGACATAGAAAATCTGATCCTGGATCTATTTGTATCACTATATTCAAACATTTATTATATAACCTTTGTTTGATCATTTCCTATTTGCATTGACAATGTGTAATATTGCAATATTTATCCAACATAATAATCTGGTGTTCATTTGATACATTCCCATGATTAAATGCCTTTTAAAATCCTTTAAATCCCACTAGCATAACATTTAACTACAAACTCTTTAAATTGGAGTTTCATATAGTTTTACCATATAATAATTATATTATATATGATAAAATCACAGTCTCTAAAACACATTTCCATCATACAAAAAGCCATGAGTCAATTATGTGTCTGGTGTTGATATACTGTCTGACACATTTGTATTATCTATGCCATTTGTTTAGCTTTCCATGCAATCAATCTCTTATCTTCTCTGGCCTTTCCTGGTAAGCACAGAGCTAGCAGACATTGACGAAGAAGAGATTTCCATATGCAGTGCTATCTGATTTTCTTTTATATCCATTGCCATTTACTAACTGTTGGGCTTCTTAGATCATAGAATTCAGTTCAGTATGATGTGAATACACCCCTGCAGCCATTTTCACAGGCAGGCTGTTACAACACGTCGGCGCATGTATCTACGTCAAGGAAATGGAGGCTTGTGTTAAAATTAAAATGTCCATACATTCATCGTTTCAAATCAGAGATCAGTGGTAATGTTACAGATCTGAGTATTGCCGAAAGGGGCAGTGAACTATAAATTAGGAAAATTAGGAAACATTTTTACTACATTATACAAATGCATTTTCTGTTTTTAAATCAATTTGCATTTAATGATTTTAAGATTCTAGCTGTTTCAGAGGTTAGATGTTTCCACATTCCCCATCAGGAGGTATTTTTATTATGGCTATACTTGGCCCTATTCATTGTATTAGATGAAGGATAAATCAAACTTCTGCCTTCCGTAATGTTCTGTTTTTAATGTAAATTCTATTTTATTTAGTTTTGATTGCAATTAAATGTTATAATATTGAAACTTAAATAATTTTCAGTTATGTTATTATTCTTAAAATTAAAATTTTACTCTACTATTTAACGTATCCTTTTTATCTTTTTAATCCATTTTATGCTACATACCAGTTATATATATAAAAAATAGTCACTGGATGCCATATTGTGTATATGGTATATGGTTGTGTGTGACTAATTTTGAAAGATGTTTCTCTACTTGTCTTCATTACGAGTCATAGTTTTGATTTTTAAAATGTATATATTAGACATTCTGACATACAAAATAATGCCAATAATGGTATACTTCCAGATGTCAGAGATGAATGGCAGATAGTTGATGCTGAGATCTACAAGTACGTAATTTTGCTCCGATTTTTGGGGTTAAAACTGAAGCCCATTGAAAGTGCTCTGGTTATAGGGGACTCTTCTATAATATTGGAAACTTGCAAAGTTGCCTTTGGGGCAGAATGGCATTGTTCTCGTTGTTTGTAACATAACTCAAAACTTTATTACAAACAGAAAGGCAGCAGACAAAAATGTTAAACTGATCATATGCTATCCGCCTTGAGGCATCACTCAGGTTACACCTTACTGAGACTGTCTGTTCCCATGCTAAAAATATATATGCAAAAGCAGAAAATCCCAGAAATTTCTTTTTTTTTTAATCTTATTGAAATTAGATATATTACTTCTAAAATATGTAATCATACATATATGTAAACATGTCAGTAGAAAAGTCTGTATTTGTTGATTGATATATTACACTCAGTAGGGATCAATCAGATTAATACAGGACACACTCATTAAAAGATCCACCCTTGATTTCGTATTGAAGCTTGACATAAATATTGAGTTTGGGCACAGTACCCAGTGTAGAAAAAGGTAATAATTAACTAATTTGTTAATAGTTATAACTTATCTATAGAAAAATCTCTTATCTATAGAAAAGCTTTTACAGCCACTAGAGCTGCATATGAACATGAATATGTAAATTTGTAAAATACACAATATGGGTAAAAGCATCTAACCATCATGTCCATGTGCACTTGTTGAAGATACTATTACAAGATTGACTCCCCTTTTTGCTGCTGTAACCGCCTTCATGCTTCTTAAAAGCATACCAATAGACTATCCATTAATCCAGGTCATCTCTGGGGTTGTTCAGTAAAGTTGAGGTCATTCCTTTTTACATGCTACTAAAGTTCTTACACATTAACCTTAAAATGCTTTGTCATGCTAAAACATATTTGGGCCTCGTAGTTCCAGTGAATGTATATCCTTATGCTACAGCATTCCCTGCTGGGTCTCCAGTGTTGCAAACAACCATGTCAGACTCACAGTCATGATTCCTCACACACTGTGGTCGATCTGTAAGGTAATCCAATATCCAGGTAGACATATGATAGTCTGCTTTCATGTACTCCATTTTATCCCTCAGGAGCGTAGGTTGGATGGTGTTAAAAGTGAAAAAACATGACCTTCACTGTGCTCCCAGCCTTTTTCAGGTGTGAAAAAGCACTATTTAGAAGGAAGATGACAGTGTCTTCCACTCCAATGCCAGGTTGGTAGGGAAACTGAAGTTGACCCATTGATAGGCTCACCAGAGATCAGGGGTGAGTAAGCACCAGAATCTCCAATGTCATCATCAGATGCGAGGTCAGTGCTATTCGTCTATAAGTCTTTTGGGCGCAATGTTTGGTACAAGTACCATGCAGAATGTTTTCCATAGCTGTGCCACCTTCCCAGCTTCACGCTTAGATCAAACATGTACAACAATATGCCACACAGCTGGTCTGCACAGGTCTTGAGAAGCCTGGAGCTGATGCCGTCAGGGCCCTCGGCCTTTCTCGCTTTGGTCCTCCTTAGCTCCATTCTCACCTGGGCTTCTCTGAGGGTCAGTGTGTAGTGGGGGCGGTAGGGAATTGGTAGGGGGTTAGGTGTGTTGTGTGTAGGCTGTGAGCTGATAGCAGTGCAGAGAGAGGTGGGGTTTGAGCAGCTTGCTGTGGGAGCAAAGTAGGGGGTTGCAGTACTGGTCTCATCTGACCATGTCCTCACTGTGCGAGAGGCAGCTGGTTGCCTGCCTAAAAGGGTTTTTTACACAGGTAGGAGATGAACCAGTTTGTGATCCGATCTTTCCAAGGAGGGGAGGGGTGCTGAAGAATAAGCCTCCTTTGAGTTGGCATAAAATAATCCAGTGTTTTAATGTCTCTGGTGTAGCATGAAACATACTGAGTGAATGTGGGCAGAGTGGAGGATAGAGGGGCATGATTAAAATCTCCAGAGATAATGAGAAGAGCATTTGGACTCTGTTTTAACAGTCCGTTACACAACAGAATGCAGGACATCGCATGCCATTTCACCGTCAGCAGAGGGGAAGTGTGCAGTAGTTGAAATCTATCCAGACCCACAGTCGTATCTATCATGCCTTGACCCCTTATATTCCAAATGTATTCATTGTCATGATCTTGGTAAAGCCTATTTCAAAACAACATGCAACAAGACGAGGGAATTCACACCTAGTGGCAACTTAACATAGCCAGTCACCTTCTGGTTATTTATACCAAAGCATATATTTGAATGAGTTCAAAATAATGTGGTTAAATTGGTCACACTGTTTTATAGCACTTATAAATCGGGCAAAGCACTTATAAATTGGGGTTACACACATAAATCTGCTTTTGCACACAACATTAAGGGTGTGTGTAACTGGATGAGACTACAGTGTCTCATATACAACTATTCAGTGTTACTCTAGAACGACATGAACAACTACATGTTCGGACAAGATCGGGCTATTGAACACTTAGAAATTACATAAAGCCTACTACACATCCTGTCACACCCAACATTAAAACATTTTTCATTCCCCCAAAGAAAGTACATCTGCTAAATTCAAACAGAGCAAAAAAAAAGATTTGTGTACTTTTATAATACGTACACCACTTTGCTTTACAGGATGGTCAAATCTACATCACCACTGTCCTCTTTTCAACCAGCTGTGGCTTTCCACACCCCTTTTTTGAACTTGCTTCAACAATGATTTAGTGAATCTGACAACAGAAAGCCTAGACAAACTGGATTTACCACTTTTTGTTAATACTGCCCCTAGATTTTCCATGATCGTGTCACCACTAGTCAGTACTTCATGTTTTCAGATTCAATTGATCAGATCTTTAAGTATTATAGGAGAAATTACACAAGAAATGTGTATTTGCATTCCTATTCCATACAGTCAGTTCAGAAATGCATTTGTATTTGAGAGCTATTCAGTTGGAATAATTTTACATACACCTACATTATCAGCCTAAATTAGCACCACTTAATAATAATAATAATAATTCGTTACATTTATATAGCGCTTTTCTGCAGCACTCAAAGCGCTTTACAGATTCTCCTCAACCACCACCAATGCGCCATAACGCCCACCACACACCAGCATATTAGTGGAGAGGAGATAGAGTGATATAGCCAATTAATATGAGGGGATGATTAGTAGGCCAGCGGGCAAGTTTTGGCCAGGATGCTGGGGCATACCCCTACTCGTTTTCGAAAGACATCCTGGGATTTTTTAATGACCACAGAGAGTCAGGACCTCGGTTTAACGTCTCATCCGAAGGACGGACGGAAGGAAGGACGGACTTGTGTGCTTGACTGTTATGATGGCACAAGGGAGACCTACACACTTGTGTAGGTCTCCCTTGTGCCAACATAACAGTCAAGGCACAGACTACACAAGACCTCTGATGTTGTGCTGTGGTTACTGGTAACAAGACAATAGCACCTTTAAGTCCTGTAAGTTGTGAGTTGGGGACTCCATTAATCGAACTTATTAGTTCCACCCATCCCACAGATCTTCTTCTTTCGGCTTCTCCCATTAGCGGTTGCCACAGTGGATCATCCTCACCCATCCCACAGATACCTGATCAAATAAATTTCTTGAGAATGTGTTGGCTAATCAACTTGAACTCTTTGCCATGTCTTTAAACCATTCCTAAATCATTTTTGCAGTTTGGAATGGAGCATTATCCCACTAAAAGACCCTGCTGCCATTATTACTGTTGCCATCAAGGAATATACTTGGTCTGAAAACATGTTTAAGTAGGTGTTACCTGTCAAAGTAACATTAATATGAATAAGATTCAAAGCAGAACAGATGGTGTGTTCATATCATCACACTAGATTTGCACACTTGCCTTCTTCCCATAGTGCATGCTGGTGCCATCTCTTTCCCAGGGTTATTTGGCACACACAGATCTGGCTGTCCACATGGCGTAAACAAAACATAACTTATTAGACAAAACACCTTCTTCGGTTGCTCCATGATCCATTTTTGATGTTCACAGGTTCATCACACAGTAATTGTTTTTGGTGGTGGAAAGAGACTAATATTTGCACTCTGACTGCAGTCTGCAGCTACACCACCCCTTACAAAGCAAGCCGCAATGCACATAGTCAGCACATGGCCAGCATGAACCGTTTCAGTAAACTGTCACTATGTACGGTAGTAACTCTGATTCTCATACGTGCCCATTTTTGCTCCCAACACATCAACTTCAAGAACTGACTGTTCACTTGCTGCCTAATATATCCTTTAATTTGACCGGTGACACTGCAACGAAATAACCAATGTTATTCACTTCACATAAATTATTCTAATAAATCTTGATTGCTGAACTTTGAATAATATAATTTGCTTGAGTTATATAAATAGAACACCATTTTTATATATTGATTACACTTTTACAATTTTTTTATTTTATTTTGCATTAATAAATGTTTTATTAGTAATATACTATACTATACTAAACTATACTATACTGAACTATACTATAATTTACTAGCCACTCAATTAGCACAAAAGTAATACCGCAATATATGGTAACAGGAGTCAAAAGGCTCAAAGAATGCTCCAATTGTAGAAAACCATAGCAAAGTGAAGAAACACATTTAATAAAAAAATATATCCTTTTAAAAATTCAATGGATAAATGAACAAGTATGTCAACTACAAGCGATTCCTTGTTTAGTCTACATCATAACCGGGTCCTGCTCTTTGATTGGAGGTGGACTGTGTGGAGGTGTGGCCACATCCTAAAGAAATTCTTTCTGATAAAAAAAGCATGCTTCATTCTCTCATCTGTTCAAGTCTAAAGAGGAGCATTTACATCAAAGGTGAGAACTATTTATCAGCCATGCATAAAATGTGTAGTTGTTTTCTAACAAGCTGTTTGTGGTGAGGAAGATATAAGAAGGTGTAACTGAAGGTGACTGTTTCTAAACAAGCCCTATTAAAATATCATTGCTTTTTTTTTTACTTTCTGCTTTTATAAAGATGTAAATGTTTTAAAATATAGTGTAGAAAAAGAGACAGAGACGCTTGTTCTTTCTCGACATGTTGCACTTTTGCACATTTGTAGTCACTTTTTGCCAGCAGCTATATTAGGTGTGGCAGGGAAGTTTTTGGGAATTCAACTAACAGGTGTGGCAACAGAAAGTTTCTTTCTGACTTTCCTTTTCATTTTCTTTCTTTTTCTTTTCTTTTCTTTTCTTTTCTTTTTTCTTTTCTTTTTTCTTTTCTTTTCTTTTCTTTTCTTTCTCAGACTTTCAGACTTAATGTGTCTGCAGGACCATATAGAAGCTGCTATTATTCAGTGTAGATTCAGCTGTTCAGGTTGCAGTGACAGAGGAAATGGTGTCTTTTCACCTATTTCGTTCAGACGTCAAAGCAGAAATGGTGACAGATTGATGTACAAGACCATATGAATGAGTGTGTACAATTAATCAGACTTTTATAAAGACAGTCTACGAAATATAAAGTTTCGTAGTTATCTTAGCTGAAAATTGCTTGTTAATAGATAATGTTTAAATCAATCTCTAAATTGGTTGTACATCCATTCCTGGGAAGAACGGAAATGAGCCAAGCCCAAACTAGTAAAAATATTAAGCTTTTGATGTTCTTAACAACAATATATTCAAGAATTGAACAAATAAATAAAGTAACTTAGTATAGGATCACTTTTCAATTAGCTGTTTTAAATGTTTAAGCCTTATGGGTAAACTTGTAGACAACTAAAGTCACATAAAGTCAATGTTGTCATTCTTTGATTATGACTAGAAACAGCTTATAAAAAGTCAAAGGACTGTGAAAGCAGACGTAGACACTGTGTAAACACCCAGCTTTTCCACAAACAGCTGCAGCAAAATAAATGAGCCAACCAGGACAGGAGTTTTCATGAGTGCATCAGTTAAACTCTTGCTCAGTTTCTGATCAATGATTTGTTACACCCATTAAAAGCTTAATGTTTTTGGGCTGATCCTTTTTTCCCCCCCATGTATGTATTGTTTTTTCTCTGTTTATTCCAACTGTCTATTCGTAATTATGTTAGTAATAAAACATGACTGTCCAGTTTCATTTTCTGCCATTCAGTTTATTACTTGATGTTCTGTTTTAACAAGCTACTTAAAGAAGATGTCCTGTCCTGAAACATAATTTATGCTTGTAATTAAATATTTCTGATGCATTTAGCAATTTGGGTATTCATTCCTAAATGCTGATGTAATCCTGTTATTCCTATTGAATGTTATAGTTGGGTGCTGCTATGATGTCATACATTTACACAGTTACACTGATATACAATTAGCTTTTAAAGGAGAAAACATTTTAACCTTCTCAAACCTAAAGCTCAGGCTACAATGGTAGCTCATAAAAAAAGGAAGAGCGTTTCTTTTTTTGATTTATTTTTACCTGCCAAACCCCAAAGTCTAATTCCTTTTGTCAGCACTAACAGTAAACAGTAGAACAGCACTGTATGTAATGCTGAAATTCAAAGCACAAAACGTAATGATGTAATAAAAATTTGGATGCAACAAAGCTTATTATTTCATTAAATGTTTATAATGTAAGTAAAATGAAACCTGCATTTATTTTCAACAGGTTTAACAGGTTCAAACCAGTGTTCAACATACTAATGAAACTTCTTTTCTTATCCCACAGCTTCTTTAAAGATTCCGAAAGAAGTCTCCACTTTAGCCACTTAATTAGTCTTAAAGTGAAATTCCCCCATATTTTGTTGCTCTGAGGAGAGCTTCCTTTTTTTGTTGCAAACGGCATCAAAACAGACAAAAGAATGACAAGAGCAGACTCTGTCCACAAGGCTAAATTGGCTGAGCAAGCCGAGCGTTATGAAGACATGGTGTTTTTTATGACGGAGGTGACCAAGGAAGGTAGCGAACTCTCTAATGAGGAAAGGAACTTGCTTTCTGTCGCCTACAAGAATGTGGTGGGCACACGCCGGATGGCCTGGCGAGTCATATCCAATATTGAGAGCAATCCTGATGACAAGAAACCTGAGGTGGTCAAAGAATACCGGGAGAAAGTGGAACATGAACTTCGCAATATTTGCAACGATGTACTGGTAAGTAATACAGTTTGGCATGGTGTGTGGCTCTTCAGATAGTTTTTTAAATAATTTAGATATGTCTATGAAGTCATAATCCAAATATAGTCCTCTGGACTAAATATTCACACAAACAACTGAACATATAGCTGTGTATATAAACAGTTCTAAACAGTTAGCCCTTGACCACTTTCAGCTTTAAAAGCATAAACAAAGGTTAATAGTAAAGAAGGCAATATTCAGCTTCCTAAGTATTAGTGAATGTGTAATTTTTCTCCATCAAACAGCAAATGCCTCAAAAAATGTTCCTTCCGAGTTTATGGTGTGACATTAAAACAATCTCCCCTTTTTTAATTAGTTTATTGAGTATTGGCTTTAAATCAAATGTAGACACAGCACTGACCATACTCATTGCTGTTTCAATATGAATATCAACATTATACCACTCACAATTATCACTAATATAACTAATATTGTTAGTAAGATGGTTGAAAAATGTATTAATATTTCTCTATAGTGAACACCAAAACGTACTATAATATACTCACTATAACAGAAGTGTAGCCTTTGAGGCGTGTAAAAGTGCAGGTAAATACCTATTTATGAACTTTATATGGTTTAACAGAGCAATTGAAAGGCACATTTTTATGGAGACACTTACAAGGCACCAAACAGTATAGAGAAAAGCAATAGTTCAATAGTAAAGCAAGTTACATACAGTAGATATGAGATAAGAGAAGTGACTAGTGAAAGATGTAGCACATTAAACTCGCAC
Source organism: Silurus meridionalis (assembly GCF_014805685.1). Taxonomy (NCBI): domain Eukaryota; kingdom Metazoa; phylum Chordata; class Actinopteri; order Siluriformes; family Siluridae; genus Silurus; species Silurus meridionalis. The sequence goes on from NC_060891.1 coordinate 5,786,183, forward strand.
CCTACTCATAAAGTCAGCTTCTCAAGCCTTTTAAATCCTAATGGAGTTTGTGTGAATTTTGTCTGAAATATTTTTCTCATTTGAATCTAATTATTTTGTTTCTCTTGTACAGGAGCTGCTGAGTAAATATCTAATAAAAATTCCTCAAATGACGAAAACACGGTCTTTTACCTGAAGATGAAGGGAGACTATTACCGATACCTTGCTGAAGTGGCCCCTAAAGATGATCAATGTAAGAACAATAAACCGATTTTAATAAACATGCATGCATACTGGCATGCATACTGCCAGTTCTCAGTTTGAGGATTGTTGGCCACCTTGTGTTGGTTGTGGTGCTATGCTGTTGCTTTGATAGCAAAGCAACTTAGACAAATGGTTTATAAAAGCAGACTATAGGAAGGTTAACTTTCACGTAAAAGAGTATCTTGCTGTGTGAGAAAAAATATGTGAGAAAAATATTCCTTGACTATACTAATTGGATACCTAGAGTTCTAGATTATTAATACATACATCTATATGAAAAGATGACTATTGTGATCTTAAACCTAACATTCAACTTTTTTAGGGGGCATCAATATTATTCACAACTATCACAAACTAATTTCAATATTGTACGTGAGCCCGAAACACAGTATGGGCTACATCTAATGAGTCTGTGCTGACTGGAAGTATTATCAATAAACATGGAATAATTAGACTTGTGTTTTTATATGAAGGCAGTAGTCTTTCCTAGTGTATTGTGCTGCTGCCTCACATCTCGAATGTCCCTTGTTCGATTGTGACCTTGTGTTACTCTTTTGCCTGTTCTCCCAGTGTTCTTTAGTGTTTCCCACAGCTTCTGTGTTTTTCTCTACCTCTAAAAAACATGCCAGTATTTGTATTGGCTATGCTAAATTGCCCATAGGTGTGAATACATAGGTGCACGATGCATCTTGTTGACTTGGTGTTCTATTTGGGGTGTGTCCATGCCTCACACCCGGTGTTTTATGGATAGGTTTTGGATCCGCTACGATCCTGACTACATTAAACAACATACTGAAAATGAATGACTGTATATATGTATTATATCATTCTATTATGCTTGAATTTACTGTCAGTAGTTCAGTTCAGTGATCATTTTTTTTGTATGCTTCTCAGCAGCAAAAAGTGACTCTCAAAAAGCCTACCAAGAGGCATTTGACTTGAGCAGTAAAGAGATGAAGCCAACACACCCCATCCACCTGGGCCTCGCCCTGAACTTCTCTGTCTTCTACTACGAGATTCTCCGCTCTCCAGGGGAGGCTTGCAAACTCGCTAAAGAGGTACACTCCACATTGCCATGAGACGAATAACATTTTTTAAACCACCATTTAACTGAGTGTGGTTACTTGCAGGTACTTGAAAAAGCCACAGCAGAGGTAGATTCACTTAACGAAGAGTCTTTTAAAGACAGCACCATCATCATAGAGCTGCTAAGAGACAACCTCTCAGTGAGTACAGTGATTATTTTTTGAAACTCTATGCAAATGTTAAACATTGGTTGACGTCAAACAATTTTTATGCTACTGTAAATTATTTTGACATGTACTAACCCTTTTTCTTTTCTTTTTTTATAGTTATGGACAGCTGACAACCAAGAGTAAACTTAAGTACAGCAGAGCTGAAACTTCCATGCTTTCAGATTACATGTCAGGGGGACAAACAACCTAATAATCATTGCCATCATTTTACAAATTTTTCACCTGTGTTGCTTATTCAAACTATGAGTTATACCATTGTTAGTCAAAGTTCAAATGCAGAAGCAAAAAAAGAAAGCTTAAGATTCTCATGTTGGGAAAAATTAATATTGCACATTTAAACTCGTAGATAGAGAGAAATTAGTTTTGCCTACAGGTTACATGTGCATGTACTGTAGTTTAATATGGTTATTTTTATAATGGAATTTGCATTTCCATAATGACCTTTGCTGTTATCATTTCTTAATAGGGAATTAAAATTCAGATTTTTTTTTATCTTTAGCATATAGGGAATAAATATATCTTTTGTACTGATGCAACTACTAATGTCTTTTAGAAAAACTGTTTTATCACATACATACAGTAACACAAACCAACATGAAAACAACACCTAGTCAAACATCTGATTATAAATAAAAAGATTTCAAATAAATCTGAGGAAATAAGGCTTCGAGATTTTCTACAATCTAAAAAAATTACAAAAGATTTTACAACTGTAATGTGGAGCTCTACAAGTAATTTGTTGCCTACTATCTGTGACATGTTATGTCTAGTGGAAAGCATTAATGACAAATAGAAAACCTTGGCCAAACATCGCATTTTGGTATTTTCTAGACACCAACAGGGACTATCAGAATGTCATTAGACATCCAAAATGTTTAATAGAAATCATAGTAATGATTTTAATGACTAACAGCTGACATTTTGTTAAAGATATTTCTTGTGGAAACCTGTGTTTTTCCAGCAGAGATAACCATAATTATATGGCACTTAAAACACTAATCCACCAATCAAAACATGTGAGTCTGTCATTTTGCCTAATAAAAAAAAACATTATTATCTTAGCATTAAGATTGAATGTGGGCAGAGTGAAGTGATGTGCACAAAAACCAAGAAAAACAGCAATTACAATATTGGAATAATCAAGAACAAATGAAAATGTAGATTCATTTATTCCTTATCTAAGTGCTGGAATGTTCAACAGAATTAATTAACACATTGTTTAAATCAATTTAATTGAACCTATTATATGTGCACAGCTATTAATTCTGCATTATATCTGCAGTCCTAGAGCACTGAACATGAATTTATAAACCTTTAACAATTCTACAGTTTCGCTTGTGCCTTACATTTTGCATTGGTATTTAAGCAACAAAAGGAATGGACGTTTAATAAAGTATGCTACCACACACATGTCCTTGTAATAACATGGCAAGAACATCTGAATATTTTTCATAGCCGGTTTGAAAAATGTGAGTTTTGAACACATATTTTGCCAATCAAAAGCTACAGTCATAATTGCCTTCTTGTCTGTTCATGCTTTTTTCCTGTTATGCCAGATTAAACTGACAAAACTGAACTGGAAACATGATATGATATTCAAAATGTATTTCAAAACAAAATTACCATCACTACAGACCTTGGTTTGTAGCTGGCTGATGGTTTATAGCTGCCCAGACATGTTAGCTACACTATGCTGTGGATGAAAATACATATTTAATATACACATATACATATGGTGTGACGTGACTTCCTGTTGTTGATTAGTTTGTTGTGAATTTCGTGTTTGTGTCTGTGTTTAAATTTGTACAGTTTTACATCTTTCATCCCTCAAATAATCTTAAATTATCGTTTTGATTTCCTGTATTCTCAACTTTCCCTCGGTTGCGTTTATCTTTTTTCTTTTTGGAAAAGCACTTTTTTTCCTTATTTTAAACACACACTACAGTAACCACATTAGGGTATGTAATTTCTCTTATATGGCAAGCATACAGGTCATTTAGTGCATGAAGAGTGGAATGTATAGTCAGTCTTTCTCCGTCGCTGGCAATAATTTTATCTGTGAGAAATGTAATTTAGTTAGCTCTTTGACGGAGAAGATCCCAGCATTACAGGTGCACGTCCAGAGTCTAGAGAGAATTAGTGCGAGAGCAATCCAGAACTCTGGTTATAGGAGACTCTATTAAGAGGCACATGAAATTAGCTAGGACTTTTAAGGGGCACCAGCAGCACAGGTTAGGTGTATACCGGAAGCCAGGGCTCCGGACATAGCAGGTCAGCTTTGGTTTCTAGGAAAACATAAGTTCTCTAAGATAGTTTGTCGGACAGGAGCTAATGACATACGCCTTTGACAGTCAGAGGTTACTAAGAGTAACATTATAAACTTTCTTTCGGCTTCTCCCGTTAGGGGTCGCCATAGCGGATCCTCCGCACGTTTGATTTGGCACATGTTTTACGCTGGATGCCCTTCCTAACGCAACCCTCCCAATGTATCCGGGCTTGGAACCGGCACTGAGAGTGGCTGGGGATGGTTCCCTGACCGGGGATCGAACCCAGGTCGCAGCGGTGAGAGCGCTGCATCTTAACCACTAGACAACCAGGGATAAGAGTAACATTATAGAGGTGTGTAAATTTGCGATTGCTATGTCCTATGCAATAATATGCTCTGGCCCCATTACAGCATTAGTTAACCAGTACTATCCAGAGCCAAGGCCAGGGAGAGAGAGACTGTGTTTGTCTCCCCAGTGAAACCAAGATGTAGAAAGTTTGTTTAAGTAGCTTGATTAACATTAAATTAAATTAAACTGAATGCACAGTCAGCACCTCTGATTTAACGATAGGATTGTTCAATATTAGATCTCTCATGTCAAAAGCGCTGACTATAAACAAAATTAGTCAAAAGCGCTGACTATAAACAAAATTATTACCGACCTGGAGATTGTAATGGGTTTTCCCGAAACTTAGATTAAACCGAACGAATATCTTGCATTAAATAAAGCTAATCCCCCTGGGTATAGTTACATACACTAATGGAAGAGGAGCCAAAGTCGCAGCTATTTACAGTATAATAAGCATCACACAAAAAATATACACAAATGTACCACATTCGAAGTTCTTTACACCAACATAAAATATTAAGCATCTGAAAGCAAGTCTAGTCAGTCAATTCCATTCATTATTATTTATAGACCCCTACTCCACAGACCCCTCAGAGGCCCTACTCTGATTTTCACGTAGAATTTGCAGATTTCATAACAAATTGAGCTAAAAGAGTTATTCATAGAGACATAATTTCACAGTCTGAAGCTATTTCAGATCATTACCTTATCTCGTTTAAAATCGGCCTCAGTCATAGTATTGGTACCTCGCCACGATACCATGTTAAGCGTACAATCACGTCAACTACAGCAGCGAAATTTATCAATAATCTTCAGGAGTTATCGACATTAATTAGACCTATGTCTGACCCCGCAGAGCTCAACTGGGCCACTGAATGCCTGGAATCCTCTTTCCTCTACACTCTAGATGATGGTCACTCTAGGTGCTTCCCTCAAAACTAAAATGATCAGAGAGAAAAAATGAGCACCATGGTATAATGATCATATGCGTACCTCAAAACAGACCACTAGGAAATTAGTACGTAAATGGCAGCAAACCAAATGGACAGTATTTCAAATAGCATGAAATAAAAGCCTTCTGAGTTATAGAAAAGCTCTTAGTGCTGCTAGATCAGCATATTTCTCCACCCTCATAGAAAATAACAAGCATAATCCTAGATTTGTATTCAGTACAGTAGCAAAATTAACAGGGAATAAAAGCACTGCAACACATGCAAACCATGAATAGGTAGTAATGATTTCCTGAAAGTTTTCAATAATAAAACAAAAAAACATCAGGCAAAAAATCCAGACGAATAAAATAAATCCAAATTATTTTATATATAACCCTATATAATTATAAGACAATCAATTACAAAGTTTTACTCCTAATCTATTGCGTACAAGTTTTTTAAACAGATTCCAGAGATAATTGAACCTGTTCTAAAAATACTAAACTTAGCACTTGATATATATATCTAAATCTTTCAAACTGAAAGTTATCAACCCCCTAATTAAGAAACCTTACCTTGACCCTTGTCAGCTGTCCAACTAGGTCAATATCAAAACTCGCCTTTGCCTCCAAGATTCTAGAAAAGGATGTAGCACAGCAGTTATGCTCAAAACTATGTAGGAATAACATTTTTAAATGTATCAGTCAGAATTTAGGTCTCATCATAGTACAGAGACAGTGCTGTTAAAAGTGGTAAATGACCTGTTATTGGCCTCTGATCATGGTTGTGTCTCCTCACTTGTTTTGCTTGCGCTTAGTGCATCATTAGATACCATTCATCATAATATCCTCCTTGCTAGACTAGAAAATGTTGTTGGAATAAAGAGAAGTCAAGAGTCGTCAAGAACTGTCAAGAACTTTTCAAAAGTCAAGAACTGCTTTCTCCTGGCTTAGGTCTTATTTGACTGATTGATATTAGTTTCTTGATGTAAATGGTGAGTTCTCCACAGTTTCTGAGGTAACTTTTGGTGTTCCGCAAGGATCTGTCTTAGGCCCACTACTTTTCTCTTTATATATGCTGCCTCTGGGAGAAATTATATGTAAACATGGTATTAGCTTCCATTGCTTTGCTGATGATACACAGTTGCATATTTCAGCAAATCCACATAGGAGAGATCAGCTTAACAATGTTGAGGAGTGTGTAAAGTGCAGTAGATAGTGGATGCTTGATTACTTCCTTCTCCTCAACGTAGATAAGACGGTACTTTTACTAGGATCAAATGCAGCTAGAAGTGGATTTTCCGATTACGTAGCATCTATAGAGGGTTTTTCTTTCTCAGTGTGTACAGCAGTCACACCTTTTCCTTGCCACAGTTGCTATTGGATTGCTCATTAGGGACAGACTTACACTTATAAACAACATTATTATCATTGCTTTCTTACCACATTATCTGTGTAAAGCAAGTTGATGGATGCGGTCAGACAGGAGTCTTCCTGGACTATGACATTTTCTGATAATTTTGTGATTTGTGGTGAGAATAGAGAGCAGGTTGAGAAGATCCTGGAGAGGTGGAGGTACGTGCTGGAGAGAAGGGAAATGAAAGTCAGTAGGAGTAAGACAGAGTACATGTGTGTGAATTAGAGGGAGGGCAGTGGAGTGGTGCGGTTGCAGGGAGAAGAGCTGGAGAAGGTGGAATAGTTTAAGTACCTAGGGTCAGCTGTGCAAAGAAATGGAGAGTGTTTTAGAGAATTGAAGAAAAGAGTGCAGACAGGGTGGAGTGAGAAGTGTGGCAAGAGTGATTTGTGATAGAAGAGTATCTGCAAGAGTGAAAGGGAAAGTTTATAAGACTGTGGTGAGACTTTTTATGTTATATGGTTTAGAGACAGTGGCACTGACCAAAAGGTGAAGGACAGGAGGTGAAGCTGGAGGCATCAGAGCTGAAGATGCTGAGATTTTCAGGAGTGACAAAGATGGACAGGATTAAAAATGAGTTTATTAAAGGGACAATGCGGTGGTTTTAGAGACAAATCGAAAAAGAGGGAGAGGAGGAACATAGGCTATATTGGTAGGAGAATGCTGAGGATGCAGCCGCCAGGAAGGAGGAAAAAAAAATTAAATAATTTATATATATATATATATATATATATATATATATATATATATATATATATATATATATATATATATATATATATATATGATTTTTCTTTTTTTTTTTTTTTGCATATTACTTTAACCATGACATCTTTAACCATAATTTGACCAATGGACATCCCAAAGCAGGTTTAAAGAAATAAATACAAGAACATTTTACAGAATGGATCATTTTTACTACTTATAGTCATTAATTATGAGGGTCCAACAAATTAGGTAAATGATTCCCTCATAAAAATACTCTCTTTCCATAAGTGAACTATTGCACTAAAGGTTCCAGTCAATTCCACATTACATGCTGAATTGGGAAAGCTCTCCACATTATGCTAGCTCCCCATCTGCAGCATGTTAATCTTGAAAAATGGACAGGACATGGTTATAACAGTCTTCTGGAATCAACCCATGGTCTTTTCAAATTTAAGCTAACGGACCTGTTGCTATGGCAACATCTCCAGGATGAGCATCAGCAATACAATCCAGCTAATAAATGAATCCACGTATGAAGAACAGAGCCCAGGGACTGTGGAAACCAAAAACAGCCAGGGGAAGTGCATGTGCATGTTCACCTGACATATGCATTAAGGTGCAGCTGCAGATAAAAAATGTATTGTCAATAATCCTTATATTTGGTATGTATCTCTATAGAAGTATTTTTGTGTTGCATAAGATATAATAGATGGAAATGCAGGCATGCCGTTATTTTCTCTCGCGTTATGGTTGCTAGGGTAGTATTGTATTTCGTCACAGTGACGTAACACGGTTACATCTATTAAACTAGTACTGTGTGTTAAAATTGACTCAGTACATCTTTGGCACTCGACAGCATAAACTTCGAGACTCAGGTAAGAGAGATATCGTGTGTGTGTGTGTGTGTGTGTGTGTGTGTGTGTGTTTGTTTGTTTGTTTTAAAACTTACAGGTAATTTGTTTGTTTAGTTTTTTGTTTATTTATTTATTAATCTGCGAATTTTGCACGCAGCCCCTATGGTAACTTAGTGAATTCATCTGGACATTATGCCACTTTATAAATGTAATAGTGTACAATATTCGACCAAATACATCGTTTGAAATGTTATTCCTAAAGTTATTGAAAATTCTGCGGATTCACGCTAATTAAAAAAAAAAATCCGCAACTTGATGTTATTCGGGTTCCAAATTGGAACCCGCGAATTTTCCAAGAATCAAGTTCAGGTTTCCGGTTCCGGACCGGATTTACTGTCTATAATGTAAATGTAACTCTCTATGATGCAGATTCGTTTCGAGCTTCATTTAACGACCCCCATCCATACCCCCCAAAAAAAAAAAAAAAAAAAAATGCCCCTGAAAGCACAGGAAATTGCCACCGCCGGAAGTGTATTTGTTTGCTGTTTTTATTTGTATTTTTTTTTTTTATTAATCTAAACTCCATGCAAACCGCGAAAGTTATTAAAATTGAATAGTAAAAAAATCAAAAATTGTAATCCTTCTGTGTGATCGATGATGGATCACATTCTAAATTACTGGGATCGAATTTTACAACAGAAAATAATTTTTGGTACTGGAAACATAAAAAGCAGTATAAATCAGTAAAGCGGTAAAAGCATATTTTAAACCTTAGTAGTATAAATAAAAACAGTATTGAAAATATTGGTGTGCTTTTGCCAAATTAAACTCAATCATTTGTATGTTCCTTTATTAACATTCAATAACTGCTGCTGTGTTCTAGATCTGCAGACTTGAAGGCAATGACCATGCTTGAGATGAAAACCCGTGTTAAGGATTTTATTTCTCATTTTGAAGAAGATGCCAAAACACGTGATTTTCATTCATGCAGTACAGGTAGAAAATGCTGAAAATCCTCCACACCTCACTGTCATTGTATCCACTGTAGTTCCAGCCATGAGGAACATTTCTTACTGTGTTCTTCCAAGGTTTGACTTCAGTAGAGTCTGGTGTCTCGCAGTATGATGACATATACATGTCAGAGGAGATTCCAGCATTTCCTGGTCCTCTGTTGAGGTAATTTTCTCTTTTACCGTCCTCCATTAAATTATTTCTGAAGCTGGTCATCAGTTGGTTAAAGATTGTGTGTACAATAATCCATATAAACCATCTGTTACAGTGCCAAGATGCAGAAAGACGAGCTGATGAGGTTTATCGAAAACAAGTGTCTGGAGTGTTTGCAAGACCTGGATAATCCTCAGACACAGAAATCCTATTTCTTCTGGTCAATTTTAAATCACATATGTAAATGCAATGGAGTAAGTGCTCATTACACTGTAAAAATAATAGAAAAATTGCTAAAAAACAAAAACAAAAAAGTATTTGATTACAAAAGCATGCGACCTGTTTTTCTACTCCAATCTGCTAGTGACTAAATCTTTATTTGCCAAAGACGCTGCACTGTTGTGCTGACTAATAAAGTCAAATAACATCTAAATCACACTAAATCATTAACATCAATAAGAAATAAATGCTGATGTAGCTAAAACAAAGTCAAATATATTTCTATTCTCTCAGCTCTAAAAACACTGTAATCAGATACTTAGAAATGTTGATGCCGAGCCCAATGTGTCCCAGTTTAAACATTACGGCAATCAAAACCTTCTAAAGGGCACGAGTAAATAAATGTGTGTACAGTGTAACATTTAGTTGACGATATTTTTCTTTTACAGAAAGTTATGATTGTTGAAATTGCCCTGATTCTCTTCAAGGGTTACAAGTTTTTGAGGAACAAGGTGTGTGTATCAGTATTACCTTCCGCTTTACTCTGTGTATTGCATTAGTCAGTATCAAATGTTCTAACTCGATTTCCTGCTACAGCTGCGACGTGTGGAGCGCCAGGAGGACTGGTGCATTCCCCTAGCAAATCTCTTATGCACTAACGCTCCCAGAAATGAGCACAGGAAAGCTATTATTAGCATGGGAAATCAGTTCGGTATGGATGCACTTTACACTAAGAGCAATCACACTAATTGTGCCGATGGTTGTTGGTGTCAGTTTCAGTCAATTTCAGAAACAGCATTGACTGATCAGATAATTGCACAAATGTGCAAGTTTTTATAAAGTTTATAACAGTAGGTGTATATTATGCACTCTGTATAATCACTGGTTTATTGATGTTGTTGATTTCGTTTTCTTATTTTCAGCCGCCAGAGGATGGACATATGCAGCACACATTTGCTATGTGGTGGCGCACATGGAGCTTGGATCACGCCCGATATTTAAACTGATTGGATGTGACGGGTACTTTGTTTGTGTATGTGTACTTGTGTCTATGTGAGTGTGTGCATTTTTCTTTATTTAGCATTGTTTTTTTTTTGGGTTTTTTTTTCAGCAGATTGCCAGACAGGAAATCAGATATGAGGGAGGCAATTGAAAGAACTGAGGTCTATGAATATGCTCTGTCTCTAAACTCAGGGTTCGGCCAGGCAGATTTCCAGGTTGGAAATGTTCTCTGTTTCTTGTCAAAGTGAATGAGTAACCATTGTACTGAAAATGACAGGTTCTCTGTGTTTCTTAGGAGTTCAAGTACATTCATGCATGTGAGCTGGCTAAGGCAGGATTTGATGATCAGGCATTGGATTACTGCACAGTTATTGCTAAAGAAATCCTCAGAATCATTTCTTGCGTCCGAAGCGATGCGTTGAAAATGGTTATAGCTGTAAGTGAGACATTTTATTTGTATTTGTGAAAGAGCGTCCATTATCAGTTTACTTTATCGATATGTCTTGTAGCTCTCAGAGAATTTGCTTGGAGGAAGGGAAGAACCAGAATGGCTCAAAAAACTTCGCCAGCAGCTGGAATACAGGGAATTACATTCTAGCTTTTCTGATGAGCAGTCTAGCAATTTCAAAGGAACTGCTTACCTGCAATTTGACCCTTCAGAACACAGTATGTTAAAATATACACATTAATTTTATCTTTATAATTATCACCTAGCAAGGTGTGTACACAATTTACTAAAAACTAGTTGTGGAAGCACGAAAGAATTAGAAATAAAAAGAAAAAAAATAGAAAAGTAGGTGAAAATACATTTAACTTCAATCCTGATTCATTGCTCATATACTTTTATATTTAAACTGAAATATGTACTTTAAATGATCATAATCAGAAGACTCATATTTTGAGACAGGATTGAAGCATAACAGAATTTGTATTTTGTGTGTGTGTGTGTGTGTGTGTGTGTGTGTGTGTGTGTGTGTGTGTGTGTGTGTGCGAGAAACAGCTGAGTTTGATTTAGAGTACACTGTGGGTGAGATGCTAGGGAAAGGAGGCTTTGGCCATGTCTACGCTGGAGTACGTAATGCAGATGGAAAAGAGGTAATATTGCTGTTATTTTTGAAATAATAATAATAAATACATAAATAATTACACACAAACACAAACTATCACTTTACATGATTTTAATGCAAGTTCATGATTTTGAACTTTTAACAACAAAAATACCAGAAATATAGAATTCACATGATTAAATCATTTTTTGGTATATGAAACCTTTAGTTCTATCTGAACATTTTAGCTGTAGCTTGTTTTTTTTTTGAAATGAGGAAACATTGCAACACCTTTTCTAAAACTTTTTACAGCCAGTAACAGTTCAGTTCCACATGACCGTTTTTTTAATTAATAAATATATATATTCATATATATCATATATATATTCATATATATATATATATATATATATATATATATATATATATATATATATATATATATATCTGAAATGCAATGCTTGTGTGTGTAAATGTGCTAAATATACTCATTAGTTAGGCTTGTTCAACTTATCTATTGAAATCTATTTTCCTCATGTGAACAGGTTGCCATTAAAGTTCTCCTCAAAGACATTGATGATCAGTACATCACCATCGTAAGTAACCCGCTTTACTTCCTGGACTCTGCAGAAAACCTAAAATGCAAATTAGTCATGTTATAGAGCAGATCTGGACCTAAACAATTCTTCCATTTACTAATTCCTGCTATTAACACCAAAAAAAAAAAATGATGACTCAGATTCACATTTTATAACCTTACATTATTACTGATCTAGAATCAGTGCCAATTCAATTTTCTCTGCTTACAACATTTTAACAGTTTATCATATGAATTCTCCATAGTAATGCATCCATGTGTGTGTGTGTGTGTGTGTGTGTGTGTGTGTGTGTGTGTGTGTGTGTGTGTTTGTAATTTTAGCCTGGAGAAACACACAGCCTTCCTGTAGAGGTGGCACTATTGGAAATGGTATCCAAGGCTCCTCATTGCAGGAATGTTGTAGAGCTTCTCGAATGGTTTGATGCGCCTGATTACTTCATCATGATACTGGAGCGCCCCATTCCCTGCATGAACCTATATCAATTCTGCAAACATAACAACTTTTGTTTGTCTGAACTAGTAGCTCGAGAGATCTTTTGGCAGGTGGTTCAGGCCGCGTGTCACTGCTGTGAGAGAGGAGTTCTTCACCGTGACATCAAACCAGAGAACATTCTGATCAATCCAGAGACATTGGTGGTGAAGCTTATTGATTTTGGCTGTGGAGATTTGCTGAAGAATGAGATCTACACATCCTATTCAGGTCAGGTTACAGTACATATGTGGATCCATTCAGCCTGTGGAAAAGCAGTTTTGTGAAGGTTTCTGCTCTGTTTCCCACAGGCACTCCAGGTTACTGGCCTCCTGAGTGGGTTCTCTACAAACAGTATTATGGTATTCCAGCAACTGTCTGGAGTCTAGGTCTCCTCCTGTGTTTCTTGGTTTGTGGAAATTTTCCTTTTAACAACAATGATGAGATTGTTGAGGGGTATCTTCAACTCCTTCCTGATCTGTCTGATAGTGAGTAAATGCACAAGTATAATTTTTCATGATTTCTGTTATCTGTTTCAATCTCTCTTTAAAGTATTTTAATTTCTATCTTAACCTCATCACTGCTTACACAGAGTGCCGTGATCTGATAACGTGCTGCTTGGAGAAAGATGCTAGACATCGGCCAACTTTTAAGAACATCCAGGATCACGAATGGTTTCTGGACACTGTTGAGGTGAGAATGGTAGCTTGGCGATACCAGGGCTTAAACCCCTGACCTTCCGATCAGTAACCCAGCACCTTAACCACTCTAGGTATTTGTTAAATGAGGAAACACTGACTGCTAGTTGCTCATTTTTTTATTTATGTTTATTATTTTTCAGAACACTTCTGTTAACTACATTCTGGTTCCATCACAAATAAGAAAAATTAAAAGCATTTAAAAATAAAAAATTACTAAAACAAACTGTTGTAATCATATAAAAAAAATACTAAATTGTTATTCGATTTGTTATTCGATATCGTAAATAGTTATCTACCGTATTTTCCGGACTATAAGCCGCTACTTTTTCCCCACGTTTTGAACCCCGTTCAAACAACGAAGCGGCTAATTTATGGATTTTTTTTCTGTGTTTTTCCCGGTTTTACAAGCTTCAAGCCAAAAAACTGAGCCCCATAACATTAGACCAATGAAATTGGCGAACAGGTTTAGGTGAACCAATGAAATTCTTTATATTAAATCAGATGCGCTCCCACTGAATCGGGCCGCACCACATCATAAATATGGATGAGGTTCCTCTGACGTTTGACCTGCCGATCACTAGGACTGTCAACAGGAAATGCGAATCATTCGTCACGCTGAAAACAACCGGGCATGAAAAAACACACTTCACCTGTGTTCTGAGCTGCACGGCCAAAAGAAAAACTCTTGAGAGAAATTGTTGTGAAAGGAAGGAGGAAGACAGTGAACAATGACTTTCTGGGTAGACTACTGTTTAGATACAAGCCATGTAACAGACACTGTCTTTCATTAAAGACTGTGTAAAGTTCATTAGTTTCAGTGTAGACGGCTTATTTCTGTTCAAAATAAAAATTCAGTAGGTGCGGCTTATATTTGGGTGCGCTTAATAGTCCGGAAATTACAGTAATTAAACGATTAACGATACACCGGTCAGCCACAACATTATGACCACTTGCCTAATATAGTGTTGGTCCCCCTTTTGCTGATAAAACAGCCCTGACTTGTTGAGGCTTGGACTCCAATAGACCCCTAAAGCTGTTCTGTAGTATCTGGCACCAATATGTTAGCAGAAGATCCTTAAAGTCCTTTAAGTGGCAAAGTGTGGCCTCTATGAATCGGACTTATTTGTCCAGCACATCCTACAGATGTTTGTTTGGATTGAGATATGGGGAATTTGGAGAACAATTTAACACCTTAAACTCGTTGTTGTGCTCCTCAAACCATTCCTAAACCATTTTTGCTTTGTGGCAGTACACATTATACTGCTGAAAAAGGCCACAGCCATCATGGAATACTGTTTCCATGAAAGGGTGTACATGGTCTGCAACGATGCCTAGGCAGGTAGTACGTGTTAAAGTAACATCCACATGGATAATCGGACCCAAGGTTTCCCAGCAGAACATTGCCCAAAGCATCACACTGCCTCTGCTGGCTTGCCTTCTTCTCATAGTGCATCCTTGTGCCATGTGTTCCCCAGGCAAGCGATGCAACTGAACTCGGTCATCCAAGTGATGTCAAAGCAAACGTGATTCATCAGACCAGGTCATCTTTTTCCATTGCTCCTGTTGGCACTTTCAGGGGTGGACAGAGGTCAGCATGGGCACCCTGACTGTTCTGTGGCTATGTAGCCCAGTATGCAACAAACTGCGATGCGCTGTGTATTCTCACACCTTTTCATCAGAACCAGCATTAACTTCTTCAGCAATTTGAATGCCAATAGCGCCTCTGCTGGATCAGACCACAGAGGCCAGCCTTTGCTCTATATGTGCATTGGCCTTGGCCACCTATGACCCTGTCGACCAGGAACACGTTGCTGCAGTTTGGGAGATCTCTGACCCAGTCGTCTAGCCATCACAATGTGACCCTTGTCAAACTCGCTTAAATCCTAATGCGTGCCCATTTTTTCCACTTATAGCACATTAACTTTGAGGACAAAATATTTACTTGCTGCCTAATATATCCCACCTACTGACAGGTGCCATGATTAAGAGACAATCTGTGTGATTAACTTCACCCGGCAGTGGTCATAATTTTATGCCTATGATATAAAATCTATACCCATAAAAAAATTATTAAAAAAATATCTAATAGAAAGCTAAAAATCTAAATAAGTTCTAAAAAATCTACAAATCTTAAAGCATTTCAAACAAAACATCCAACAATACCTTGCTTTGCTGGACATCCCTATGCACAAATTATCTCTGTCATCAGCACAAGGCCTCGGTGCACCACTACTGAAGCTTGAGGTCATGCTGTGGCAGATGTTTGCACTTATAAGGGATCAAAATCTTCAAACTGTGGCTGACTAAAAATATAATAAAAGGAACCAGAATTTACATGATTCAGTTAAGGTCTGTGCAAAAAAAATATATTTCATTAAAATTATTTAAAATAATAATAATAAAAATAAAATTGAATTCACTGCTCTATCTGTTTCTGCTTTATTTACACACAATCCTTGTAAAATAAATAATGAATTAATCAATTACCTAATCACTGAAATAAATGACACTAAAATATACAAATAAATTGAATAGGATTATTTCCGACTACCACAGATGTAAGAGGCATTCCGAAGTAAACACTGATTCTGAAGCAATCAAAATACATTTTGTGCAAAACATATTGTGTAAAAACTATGTAGTTTGCAAAATTGATAAAAACACTGCATGCTAGGAGTCTGAAACAGGAAATGTCTGTCAAATAAAAGAGGTAGAATTTCAGACATCACAGATCATGCCTCTTTTTATTGGGTTTAAACCTCACATGATACAGGTGTTGACTGATAAGAACAGTAAAAATTATTTTTTATAATTTTAAAAAGTGTGTTGATAATTTGTTAAAATTTGTGTTCCATTTTGAGCTGGAGGTGCAGTTTGATGAATTTGGAGTCGGAACACAGATTATCTTGTATAATCTGTGTTCCGACTCCAAATTCATCAAACTGGAATGACATCACTTGTGTCAAAGAATTATTGTCTCTGGCTCCAGGTTCAGCTGAATAATGTGTTCTGGTTTGTTCAGCTGTATGTCAGTTATATATAACTTGTCATGATTCATGAAGGTGTTGACAGTCTCACAGGCAAAATCTAACAGGCAAAGTCATCTTTAGATTAATAAATTAATTGTCCCAATGTCAGATTACAGACAAAATGTGATACTGAGGAACAAAAAGAATCCTGCAAAAGGTAGATTTGCTGGAAAAAAAAAATTAAAAAAAACTTGGAAAATGATATGCGTGTTGTATTATACTCTAACACTTCTTTCTCTACAGAAAAAAACATATTCAAGACATTTGAATGACACCTGAAATTTTGGCTAAATCTAGTTAGCATGAATTTTGGTGTTCAGATTGTTCTCTGGATAAAGTCATCAGGTTTAATAGCAATCACATTAGAGGTTGAAGGTAATTTGATAAGATATTTTGATCAAATTTGAACTTTAAAAAAAGTACAGGAGTAATATGAAACCATTTTAGATTCCTAGGTTCCTGTGAGACCATGGCTATGCAAAAACCAAGGTACACAAAGGTGTACTGATTCTCCTCTGGTAAAGAATATGATTAATTTTCAGGGAAAATGTACACATCCAAAGATATATGTTGTCAAATGGATGTCAGATGATCTGGGTTGCTGATTGCTCCAGTGGATATAAAATGTCTATACATTGCTGGTTTAAAATGGCTGTTTTTTTGTGAAACCAAGATAAAGCATATCTTTAAATCATAATCTTTTTCAACTTTATTTGAAATTGCAACCTATACATGATACTTGGTATCCAGCAATGTTTGTGGATAACAGGACATATTCTGCCTTTGACTGTTCAAACCGTAATCAGAAACTCTGCATAGACTGGATTTAAAACCATTAATCACATCTTTAAAATTAACAAAATTAGGTAAAAGGCAAAAGCACACGGAGAACTTTCTGTGTGTTCTTCATAAAGCAGCAAAATACATAGTGTTTCCCAACTGTTTTACCTGAATCAGGGACGGGGAGAAAACAGTGAGGGGTAAGAAAAAAAAATCATATAGAAGCCTGTTTCCGCCACATAAAAAAAAAATTCTGACTTTATTTCTTGCAAATTCCGACTTTTTCTTTTAGCCAATCGGGCAGTGTCACCCTCTCTGTAGTGCCAGAAAAATGAAATAGGCTACAATCAATAGAATCGCATTGTATCAAACTAAATTAGCAAAAATCAGCTCTGGAGCAGATGGAACAAGACAGATGAAGCAGAGGAGCCTCGTTTATACACTAACAGCTTTAAACTTCAGGCCGAAAACATGGTTACCGGTGGATGCACCAGAAATGTTGGATGTTTACGAGAAATAAAGTCAGAATTGTGAGAAAATAAAGTCTAAATTACAAGAAATAAACTCGTGATAGTGAGGAAAAAACTTGGAATTGCAAGGAAAAAAAGTCGGAATTGTGCCGGCTTCCTTAGGATTCATTACCAAGTTTGTATTTTCATTTGGATGTAATTTGCCAATTAAATTGACTAAATGGGTTTAGTTTTCATAGATTAAGCAATAAAAATGTTCATTTTTCTAAAAAGGAAACAAATTTCTGTTCATTTTAAGAGACCCGTCTTATTTTTTCTTGTATATTTAGTTTTGCTCTTAAATAATGAAAAAGTACTTCTTATCCAATTACTTGATTATAATAGCCTTTATTCATCACAAATATACATTACAGCACAGTGAAATTTTTCCTTTGCATATCCCAGCTTGCTTAGAATCTGGGGTCAGACATGATACGGCACCCCTGGAGCACAGAGGGTTAAGGGCCTTGCTTAAGGGCCCAAGAGTGGCAGCTTGGCGATACCAGGGCTTAAACCCCCAACCTTCTGATCAGTAACCCAGCACCTTAACCACTGAGTTACCACTCCACCAATTAAACGTTGAAATAATACTCGAGAATACTCGATTACTAAAATAACCGACAGCAGATGCCCTAGTTGACACACACAAGGAATTTGGTTCCAGCTGTTGGTGACTTAAAAGTACAGGCATAAATAACACTATACATTTAGCTCAGATTATACAAGACAAAACAGACTAAAAGAGACAATATTATTTTACATACCAAAATAGCAGCCAGACACACTCTTATGTTTAAATGTTTATGTTGCAAAAATTATAGCATATCTATCACTTACAATTGAATGTCTTTCAAGTGTTCAACTGCACACACTCAAATGTAACCCACTAATATTCATAAAGAGGCCTGGTAGACAGAGCTCTAGTGTTGGATGGAAAATTTCTTCCCTTGCCTGGGACAGCATGAAACACCACAGTTCTTGTGTCAATTCTTGGGGAAGAGACTGCTCTAGTGTGTACTATGGGGAGAAGACAAGCCAGTGTGGTGCTTTGGGCAATGCTCTACTGAAAAACATGGGTCCTGGCATTCATGTGGATGTTACCTTGACACATACCATCTACCTAAATATCAAATACTGTATGTGAACAGTATTACCTAATTAAAGTGACGTCTTTCAGAGGGATCATGTGCTATGACCCACTAAAATGAAATTCATGAAAGGTTTGGGCATCATGACCAGAGTTTAAAAAGTTGACCTCCAAATTATTTTAAGTTCTGCACTTTTCTGCACTAAATTATAAATGTTGTAGGAATCTATGGCACAAAAGTTTTGTATGTTCTTTTTGAAGATCCAAATCTACATTTAGTTCCCATTTGCTGTTACAATAACTTCCACTCTTCTGGGAAGATGCCCACTAAATGTTGGAGTGGAGATTTGTGCTCATTTAGCTTCATGCTTTGTTGCTCCAGCTTTTCCCAAGCAGGGTACAGCAATGTACCTCTGAACATGGGTATATTTGTCTACCTTCTTGTTTGTACCTCTAAAAGAACATTTATGCACCCCTAGTGATAGAAATGTACATGTGTGTCCTGGTATGGTTTAAAATTACATCCTGGTCATGAAGTCACATTCCCATACATACTGATACTGTTATTCAGTCTTAATATTACTAAATAATTCAAGTTAAACTATATATATATATATATATATATATATATATATATATATATATATATATATATATATATATATATATATATATATGAATGATATGCAACCGTTTAATTTGTCACATGATGACGAAATGAGAGGAAGAAAGAGAGACTTTTAATTTTTACGCGTCGTAACCCGGAAGTTGAAATGGTTCGCTTCCTACTGCGTTAAAGTCGATTTTAAATTTTGCTGGAGAATGTTTAACAAGAAAACAAGGAGAAATTTTAGGCAAAGAAGACACGACTCTAGTGAAGAAGATGAAGGTGAAAAAGCGAGTGATTGTGTGAAGGAAGCGGTCGCTCCTGTGCACGGTGTAAAGCAGGTGAATGCGCGAAGAGGGATTTCATGCAGCTCAAAATCAAACTCAACTCCACCACACTGCACTGGGTCCAGCCCAGAATACACACAGGATCCTGAACCGTCCAAACCTCAAACTAGAGAGGACAAAAAGACAAACAAGAGTCAAACCCTGAGCTTTTTGGGTGAAAAAGAAGGTAAGTCTCTTTCTATCTGTCGAGACATTATTCCTTGCTGACAGCTCTGAGGCTGAGTATCACTAATGACTGTAGAGTGAAGACTGTCAGTGTGTCAATACAAACAAGCAGAGAAGCTGAGAAGAACCTTATATATATAAACAGTGGTAAAAACATAAAAAATAATAATGTAATAAATTCATTCATAATATATAGTTGTTATTATAAATGTATAATAGTCCACCTGATAGTGAAAGGAAAATGTATGAAACTTCAAATCCATTAAAATTAAAACACAACCGTCAACAACTTTGATAAATTGTGAATTTTAATTGCAAAATATGTTTATGAGGCATTAATCATTTTGCAAGATTTTAAAATATTTGAATATATACAGGCAGTGATGCATGTACAAAAACAACATGGTTCTAATTTTCTTAACATAATATAACTAGTGTAATATGATTGGTTTCTATTAATATCAGTGGCTATGTTTGACTTTTTTTTTTTTTTTTTCCTCAAGTTTTTTTTTTTATCAGGGGGTTCCTGCCCCATGTTTCTATATCCTAAAGGGGCCTTGACCTGATAAACGTTGAAGACCCCTGCTCTAGTAGATCTCCCCACTGAGATGTTTCGATGCAAGCATGCGCATCAACCAATGCACAATCAATATTTTTTGCCAGAGAGATAATCTTCCAAAATGTTCGAGTTTTCAGTCATATCCATAATATCTGGTGGAAATGAGATCCAGACACTTGACGATCCAGAAGAACTTCAGAGTAGAAACGCAGCTGGTTCAAAAGGAAGAGCCAAAAGAGGCAGTTTGGGTATTTTTTTTACAAGGATTCCCCCCTAGGCTCATATTAGGGGTCTATTAAAGATTGAAGTCTGGCTGGATAGACATCCTGGGGCAGACCCAAGACCTGCCAGTGAGATTATATTTCACAGATGGCATGGGAACACGTTGGGATCTTCAAAGAGGAGTTGGAATCTGTCACTGGTTATAAAGAAGCCTGGACTGGTCTCAGGTTATTTCCCCTGTAACGAAGGAAATTCAAATATTACAGTCACTTTGACAATCCAGTCTTCACTTTCTGTGCTAGTGTATAGACCTGTCATGATAGCCATCTTTGTTAGATGATATGTTGCCCCTTATATATTTATAAATACAGGGTGGGTCATGGTAAAAGTAGACAGACAGACAGTAAGTAGACATAGAGCAAGGGGAGGGCTACTTTTAATACTTTTATGTATATCTTACAAATATTTTAATTAAGTGTTTTATTGTCATTTTAAGAGAATTATATCCCACTTATTGAATATGATATGAATGTCTCTAAAATATATCTCTAAAAAAATTCCTGGCTCTGACTAGTTAGTAAACGTTTGACAGGCGTTTATTCCTGCATATGGGTGAGTTAATTACCCAGTTATTAAAGCTTTTCAGTTCATTCACGGTTGACTGGGTTATTTGAAACACTAGAACGATTATATCTTGCAACAGATGCATTGTGATTGGCTAAAATATTTGTTAAATCTTACATAAGCCATAGAACTGGACAATATGAATATGATAAAACTCAAAATAGTTTGATGGAGATGTTGGAAATTCTAAATATTCAGAGACCTTGAATTTAGGTTCACACCAGTGTCTGACTACTCCAAACCATTGTTATACAGGTGCAAGCGAGAGTGAATTCAAGCTGAAGAAGACCGTGAACAAAGCTGTGGTCTTCCAGGCTCGCAAAAAGGAAGACTCGCCCGTTAGGGTGACATCATCACAACAAGGTACAACACATTATGTTTCAGAATATTGAATTCATTACAAATGTTGAAAATCTTATACCCTGAAAATGATTACTCTGCTTAGATGTGAAAGACATTGAGCTTAAGGAGCAGTCAGAGAGCAGTTCTGCTGAGGACATGTCTCCAGCCAGCAATGATGATACACTCTCCACAGCTTCCAGTTCCTCCAGCTCAAGCTCTACTGGCTCTTTCAAAACACAAACTGGTAAACTAAAACCGGTCACATGATTAGATATGAAGAACCTTGCTGTTTAATACAGTGTATGATCTGGTATCCTCCACTGTAGTTAAGATCCCTAATGCTGAGAAGATTCGTGCAGCTAAGGAGCAGAGGAGAAGAGAGAGGGCCCACCGAGAATATATCCCTCTGGATGCAGATCAAGATGATGAAGGCGAGGACGGAGACAGCGCTCAGGATGAGAGCGATAGACAACATGACAGTGACGATGACCCGGACGATCATGAGCGCAGGATCCAGTTTGCACCCAAATCCAAAACACTTAGAGAACGAATGACTGAGAAAATGGGTAAGGATTAGAAAGTAGATATACAGCGGTGCACGTGCAGGCACCTTCATTATTCAAACTAAACATTAAAATGCCATGTCACATTGAGGCTTTTGATCTTATGTAGAAAATGTTTAATATTCTCTTTATGCATAGTTAAATATGTTGTTTTGAAGAAATTCTTCTGTCATTCCTAGGAGATGATTAGGTGAATGATAGACATGTATTTCATTACATAAGTCATGATTTATGCCATCAGAGTCTCAGGAGCCTGTCAAAATATGTCATAAAAGTCCAAACTCTTTCGATAGGTGGGAGTGAAAGTGAGGAGATTTGCTCCGATAGCCAGGAAGAGGACCATCACCTCTGGGAAGAGCAGCAGATAGGAAAAGGTGTTAAAAGATACCAGGTGAATGTCACTGTTTTGAGTTTTTTTTTTTCTTCAGTGGGGGACTGAACTGTTTTCAGTTTTTAGCATCTATTTTCTATAATTTTTTAGAAGAAAGGAAGAAAGGATTTCAATCCTCTCAAGCAGAAGAAAATGGTTGACATTCCTAAGACTCTTTCACCAATCAGCATTGATATCATAAAGAAGCGAATCACTGGAAAGTAAGTTTTTATTCTCCTCATAGTAATGATGATGATGATGCAAAGAAATAGTAAGTGTCAGATTGGATAAATCATCACTGAACTTCACACCTCAACAATAATGAATGGTCATTTTGTGCCACCCAGATGAGGAGAGGTTCCCTTTGTGAGTCTGGTTCCTCTTAATGTTTCTTTTTCATACCATCTCAGCGAGTTTATCCTTGCCATAGACACCACTGGCTCACTCATAGTAATAACCTTTTAAGGAACAAACTGATGGGCACTGAACTTCTACATTTCTACTTTATAACCTCTTTATCTCTGTAAAGATGCTTTTGGACAGTTTTTATTGTTGAAGGTGCTGCACAGATAAACATAAATTGACTAAACACGCACAGCTTTGACTACATACTTGTGCATGTATTTGTATCTCTATAGGCTGGAATCTCTGAAGGAGGTGCAGAGGGCACATGAAGCTGAGCTTAGGAGGATGCAGCAGGATATAGAAAGTGCAAGGAGTTCTGTAGAGAACCTAGAGAACCATCCTGCTGACAGCCAGCTCCTCTTCTACCGCAACATGAACGCTTTCACGCAGAACCTGGTGGAGTGCCTGTCTGAGAAGGTCAGGACAGGTGTCATACTTCAAAAACATCTTTATTTGAAATCTAATCTTTAGGTATGAGGTAGAAGGCTACAGCGTTGCATTTTCATTCAGCTAAAATGTAGAATGTAATAATTATTACAGATGCAGCTGATAAATTCAGTGGAGCTGGACATGCACAATCTGTATATAAGCCAGGCGGAGGCGCTGTGGTCTCAGAGAAGGAACACGGTGCAGGAACAGTCCAGATACCTTCAGCAGTTAACCTGTAAGTGGAAGGTTTGCACATTGCACATGTTCACATTAGGAGTATTTTATAAAAGAGCACATGTGGAACCCATTTTATTTTTGTTTTCTTAAGCCTCAAAAGGCATAAAATACAAAATGGCTATTAAAAATTGCTTTTGTTACGAGGATATTGGTCTTTTGAAATGTACCTCTTTTTTTTTTTTCTTTTCAACATACATTTTTATTTCACACATTTTATTTTTATCACTCCTTTTTTTTAATGGTCAGTTTTAAAATTTCATTGTCCTGATCACAAAAGCAAAGGCTGAGAGGATTTATATTTTCTATGCATTTACAAAAATAACACTTACTCTAGCTGTACCTTGATTGGTTTGTTGTTAAAATGTGCTTGATGTCACCCAATTTTGAAACGGTAAGATTTATTCACTGTTAAATCTGCTGTTGGAGCACACAAACTGTAGTGGGGTTCACTTGTGAAAATTGCATTCTTTTTGTTTTTATTTAACACAAAACTTTTCATGACCAATTATATCCACTGTAGATCAAATATGTCGTCTGAATGTATGCTTTTAATAGGAGATAAAACAGAACTGCTTTTGTGCAAAGCAGTTCATGTGCTGAGTATCCCATGATCATTTACTAACTTATTGTTTACTTTGAAAAAAAAATTTTTCTTCATAATTTTAAAACTTAAAATTTGGACCCCTTTGTACAGTATGTGTTAAAAAAGCAATGAGGTCAACCATAGCATCAAGACAAAGATTTTTATTTATTTATTTTTTTTAAAGAAATCTATTTAATGTGTGATATGTTACAGCCGATTTTTTATTTAGCTTTTATTGGCTGCAACTATGAAAATAATGAACAAATTCATGAGCATCACTTGATTTACTTTCAACTCTGGATTAATTATTGCATCTCTTATTGTTTCCTTTATCATCTACCACTGTAGCTTTCTCATCCTTTATTAGTAAATTCTTTATCATATATGTGTTATATTCTCTCTTCTGCAGACAGCACGAATCCACCCAGCAGCGAAGAAGCACGGGAGAAAAACAATAAAGCTAAAGGCAGGTGAGAGACAAATTCAGCATGATACAGCAATTTATTGCTTAAGAAATGTAAATGCAGCAGGTAGGTGTATTGAGGAAAATGATGTATTCAGAAAATATACAGCTTTAGTGTTTATATTAGAAAGAATAAAGGAAAAGCTTAAATGTTGTGGCCACTATTTGCTGGTACTATTTGTCACCTTAGAGAAAAGAGTCACTGCAGTTTAATACAAAGTTATTCTGGCACTTTTCTCCATGACACATTTCTATATTGATAAGCACGGTGGTGTCTTTAGGATAGAAAACGTCCCCCTACACAGGTCACAAGATCTCACTGAATGTTTTAATGAGAGTGAAATTAATGTAAATCTGATGCTTTATCTTTCACAGTTACTAAACCATAACCCAATTGAACACCTACAGGGATTTTTTGCACATCAAACACTCTCCTCTAACAATATCAAAACACTAGTCCAGGGAATATGTTTGTAAGTGAGTTTTAGAAGAATGGCATTTGTCACTCTAGTACAGTTTTAGAGACTGTGTAAATTCTGCGCTAAAGCTCTTTAAAGCTGTTCTGGAGGCTGTTCGTGCTCAGCCAATTACTAAGACATATTTGACTTGAAGATCTCTTCTCATATTCCAGTGAGTTTTTGGAGGAAGATTGCGGGAGCATCCCAGCTGATTTGGAGCCAACAGCAGAGCAGGAGGCAGAACTGCAGAGTAAAAGAAGTGCGTCTTCACAGAACCTTATATTTCCCTTGACAAAACAGTTACATTCATACATCTATAGATATTATAGATTATAGAGAATCTCTGTTTCTGTTCCACAGAGGACATAGTGAAGCAAGGTCAGGAGATTTTTTCTGATGTTCAGGACGACTTCTCAGATGTAAAGAAAATACTCTCGAGGTTTAATGAGTGGCGTGTATCGTTTCCGGAGACTTATACCAATGCCTATATCAGTTTGTGTCTCCCTAAACTCCTTGCCCCTTTGATACGATGCCAGCTCATTGGCTGGAACCCTCTCAAGGTATCATACTCCACATACAGTTTCTCACTTTATTCCAGGTTTTATAAAGGTTTTTGCTCCAATTTGTTTGTATATATATATATATATATATATATATATATATATATATATATATATATATATATATATATATATATATATATATATATATATATATATATATATATATATATATATATATATAAATGAATCTATAAAAAATGTGTGTGTATATATATATATATATATAAGTATGTATATATATATATATATATATATATATATATATGTATGTGTGTGTGTGTGTGTGTATATATATATATATATATATATATATATATATATATATATATATATATATATATATATATATATATATATATATATATATATATAAAATTATAGATTTTTTTTTAAATATCCAGGGTGATTTAAACAATGCTAACCCATATATGCTATAACAGCGTCTTTGCTCCCAAATACTGTACAATTCTGTAAGCAGTAACATTTATTGAAAGACAATATTGTTCAGTTGTAAATATGTGTGGGCGTTCTGATTTTATTACACATCCAGCCTCCTCACAGGAAATCTAACCATGTCCACTTGTTAAACTGATCTTATCTGCACTTCTCTTTATACTTTTAACGTTTTCTTGATCATTTTCTTATTTATTATTGTAATGTATTTCCCAAAACCATGTCTAGCCAACTTAAAAGTAAGCAAACGATTGCACAATGTTATGTCCTGCCTCTCTGGGTTTTTTTTAACGAATCCAATATGAAACTCAAAATATTTCGGATCTTATTCCACCTTTAATGTTATACAGTAATCAACAAATGTCAAGTAAAATAATAAACCAGAAATGTTAAAGAAGCTCAAAAAACAAAAAGATAAAATGTAAAAAATTGTTATTAACCATTAATGTGCAGAAGCTTTTTTGATGGGGCTTGTGATCATCACACGCCCATGTGACATGAGAAATTCTCACATTTATTTCTGTGCATAATCCATAAAGCGGAATTGTACATGTACTGTAAACTCAACAAAAATTGTGAATTACTTGTCGTTAATGTTTAATTAACAACTTTAAATGAATAATACAATAATAAAATTGTTTTTCAAACATTTCTATATAATTTATTAGTACAAACTCTGATTTGAAATGTTACTCCGGACTGTAGAGCGACTTGCGGCTTCTCGCGACTTATTCGATTTTTCGCAAGTCATGACAGGTGACGGGTTTCGGGGTTCCACTGTATTTAAAAAATGACGCTATGGGGTCAATAAAGTATTCTAATTCTGATTCTGATCTCATAACCTAAAGAACATCATCACTATAGTGAAGCAAGGGAAGGGTGATCACTTTCAGCACTATGACCCAAAGCACAGATTTAAGTCAGAAGGAATGGCTTAATTTTAAAACATCTCCATTAGCTGTAAATCTTGTTAAAGCACTTAAGGGGGTCGTTTTTTTGCAGTATAATGATTTTGTATATTTCGATCTTACTGCAATTTTTATATATTTAGCATGTTTTAGGGTTGTTAATCCCTGTGTCCATCTAATGATCCATTTATACATCTTGAATCTGTCCAAGGTCACAGCAAGGTCAAATGCCCCCAATTTATTTTTCCCCTTCATTTATGTTTTGAAGCAAATTATAAGAGTATTAAGCATATATAATTTTTTTTACCAAGAAAATCCAAACTTGTTTGTGATAACCAAAGTTCTACTTGTTTTTTTCTGTGTGTTTTTATGGAAAAACAACAGTTAGTGATTGTTATGCATTTTTTAGGCTGAAGGTGACGATTTTGAAGCACTGCCATGGTACTCTGCTGTCGAGCAGTTCTGTCATGGACAAGGCTACGAAGAATCTGAGAATATTGATGAGAAAACACTGCCTGCTATAATAGAAAAAGCCATCCTGCCCAAAATCCGAGGTAAACGCCCGTTATATACAGATAATGTTACCTTTAGTTAGCAGTGGTAGCATTGTATTGTTCAATGTTCATATTTCAAGTTTATATTGCAGTTATTGTAGTTATTTGGAGTCACAAATAATCAGCACCCTTGATTTTAAAAATATATATATAATTTAACATGAGCACAATTTCTAAATTTCATGATCTACATTTTATTAATTCTAAAAAAAGTATCCTTAGAAAATACAACCATAAATAGTGGCACTCAAAGAAATTCTAATTGTAATTAAAATGTTTTCCTATTTATACTTCATTCTAAGTTTATCTAAAAAGAGCAATGAAAATAGGTGATGTATTAAAACACTCTTCTTACCCCAAAGAGAGCCGCATCATCTTTTGATGATGATGATGATTATTATTAATGTTTTACTTACAATAGCAACACCGAATTCTTGAATCTGAAGTAGTTGGTGGATTAGTTTCTCATGATAAGAGGTGATGTGATGTGATGTGATATTAGAAGCACATATCATGTCATTGTTTCTATCGTATTCCAAAATGTTGTCCCAATTGGCCATTGTGTTCAGGTACAGAGCTTTATAGGTCGATCTTCACAAGATACAAGATGTATTTTCATAGGATACATTTTATTGGCTAAGTTCAAGCAACAGTATTTTTTTTTTGTAGCTGTTATAATGTAAATAAAATGACTTTTTATTTTGTTCTATTTGTTCTCTTGTTTTGTTTAGTGTTCTACAATATTAAGGATAATTATAAACAAAAATCTACAGTAAATGGTGTAATTCATTACTCATCATTAAAGCTTTCAGGAGGGTCTAAACCATAAAGTTACAGAGAATTGTCTTTAAATGGGCATTTCAATCTTAAAGTATCATGTCATTACACACTGCTCTTATACATTAAATCTCATTTAGAATATTCGTAGTTAATCTAGCTTGCTTGTTTAACCCCAAAGGTTTTGTGGAGCTTGTTTGGGACCCATCGTCTCTGCATCAGTCTCAGTGTCTCACATCACTATGCAAGAGGATACAGGAGGATTACTGTGTTTTTGATGGTGAACAGAGCAAGCCTGTGAAGGTATAAATCTGCAGTATTTTACAGCTCTTGTGAAGTAAATGGCCTCCACTATAATAACTAAAGAGGTCTAAATATGATCCCTCGCAGGCTTTTCTCGAAGCTATTATTCAGAGACTCAGGACTGCTGTGGACAATGATGTATTTATCCCTCTTTATCCTAAAAGGTATGAATGTAATTTGCTATTCCTTTCTCAATACTGGACAACTTGTCTTCTATTAGACATAGTATTGTATTATAATTTGTGTAGACATTATTTATTAGTATTGTTTCAATGAAATAAATGGAGTTTTATAATAGTGTTCTAAGCAGGGATCATTAGCCAGGCTGATCAACACTTTGACATTATAGAAATATATATTTATATGGATAATATTGCAGTTGACATGTTCATAAATAATCATGTTTTCTACTTTAATATAATTAGGAAAATCATTGGGATGTAGTTGTGCTGTTCCACAAACTGTAAAAAAGTGTACTTTTGTAAATAGGTATTTTTATCAGTATTTATAAAATGCACTTGTATTTACCCCTAAAAAAGAATCAAGTGAAGTCAAATTTCATCGTACAATAGGTATCAGAAAAGTTTCTAATTTCTCTGTCTAAATTATGTTGCGCTTTCCATTTCGCACACACTCATGCTGTGTGCTGTGTATCAGCCTTGTACTATCGTGGCCAAACGTTTTGAGAATGACACAAATATAAAATTTAAAGTCTGCTGCTTCAAGGTTTTTGGATCTTTTTTGTTAGCTGTTACTATGGTTTACTGAAGTATAATTATAAGCATTCCATAAGTGTCAAAGGATTTTACTGACAATTATTAAGCATTTTCAAACAGGGGATATTTGCAGTGTTGGTCCTTCTTTTTCAAGTCCTTTGCAATTCGATTACAGTTACACCTTCTGGGCCACATCCTGACTGATGGCAGCCCATATTTGCATAATCAATGCTTGGATTTTGTTTGTCCACCTGCTCCTTGAGGATTGACCACAAGTTCTCAATGGACCCCTAATTTTGATGTTTTGTTCCACTTAGTTGACACTTTCAATTAAGTCCACTCCCTTGACTGAGAAACGATCCCATGCATGAGTGGTCCCAGGATGCTTTACTGTTGGCATGATACAGAACTGACAGTAGTGCTCACATTCTCCATACAAGCTTTTTTCCCGGATGCCCCAAACAATCGGAAAGGGGATTCATCAGAGAAAATTATTTTACAGTCCTCAGCAGTACCTTTTGCAGAATATCAGTCTTTCCCTGAAGTATTTCCAAAAGTCTTCGCCTCACTGTACCCGCAGATGCACTCATTCCTGCCTGCTGCCGTTTCTGAGCAAGCTCCGCACTTGTGGTGCCCTGATCCCGCAGCTAAATCAACTTTAGGATATGCTCCTGGCATTTGCTGTACTTTCTTGCGTGCCCTCAAGTCACAACAATTAAACCTCTCTCCTTGAAGTTCTTGATTATTTAACAAATGGTTGATTTGGGTGCAGTCTTACTAGCAACAATATCCTTCATGTGAATCCTTGTTGTGCAAAGCAATGCTGACTGCACATTTTAAATTGCAGGTAACTTTGTTTAACAGAGGAAAAACAATGATTTCAAGCTCCACACTCCTTTTATAGCTTCCTGTCTGTTTTTCTCAGCATGAAAAACGTGATCTCCAGTCTAACAAGAGAATCACTGATATGATGTCAGCTGGTCCTTTTGTGGCAGGGCTGAAATACAGTGGAAATGTTTTTTTGGGGGGGCATTACATTTTCCTGGCAAAGGATGACTTTACAATTAATTGCAATTTGTCTGATCACTCTGCCTAGCATCCAGGAGTAAATACAACTTGCCATCATAAAACTGAGGAACTTTGGGAAAATTAGTAGGTGTTTAATTCTCAAAAATTTGACCACGGCTGTGCTTAAACAGCAGCACTGAAAGCAAAGGAGACCATGAATGCTCTTACTGGTTTTCTTTGACTCCTCCTTGACAAATGAATGCTTTGTAACATTATGTATTTGTTTTGTATATTTTAGTTATTTGGATGACAAGACCTCCCCACAGTTCCAGTTTCAGAATGAGCAGTTTTGGAGGGCTGTTAAGGTACAGTATTTTCCAGTTCTCTACTGAGACTCGCAGCAAAAAGAGCCGTCCTAAACCGAGTAGAACTAACTCTTGATTTCTGAATGCATGTAATGTGTGCAGTGTCCCACAGAGACACCCTGAAGATTACATTCCCGAAGAACAGTTTGTGTCTAAATCACAGCGCAGTTTTCTGTCTCATACTAGTTTCTTCCCACAGTCACCTCTCGCTTGTTCATTAGGGATGCACAGGGGTTTGAGAATGAAACTGAAACACCAGGTTTTAGACCACAATCATTTATTTATAGTGTAGATCCTTCACAGGACACTCTTGGCGCAAAACAATCCGGGTAGTATGCTTTTTTCTGGACTCTCCCAGATGTGGGAAAGACAGTGAAGGCTAACTTATTAGAGAAAAGTACATTTGTACACATTGTCCACAGCCAGTGTCCAAGGTTACTGCTGCTGGCACGATTGAAACTAGTGTTTGGCATTGGCATGAGTGACCAAAGTTTTGAATGTTATACCATGAATATTGGCACTTTGAAGCTCATTCAGGTGCACATTCAGTTCTGCAGTGAATTAGGCTGCTATGATTTTAATTTTTTTTGGAGACGATCTGGGTTAGTACTTGCACATCTTTTTTTAAACAACTTCCTATTGTGTTCACAGTTACTTCTTTGATGTAATACATCCTTTGTGGTGGTATGCCGACATTATCTTGGATACTGATTGGATCCCGATGCACTAGACACAAGACTTGTCCTGGTCACAGATGCACTACAGACATCCAACCTCTATAAATATAAATCTGAATGTAGATTTTGTAAAGCTGATTTTTAAATAACAGCTACGAGTTTCTCAGGTTTATTTGAAAGACATTCATTTCCGTAGACGTTTATGTTAATTTTCTGATAAGGGAGGAGTAAGGCATCGGAATATTTGGCATCCATCAAAAAACATACTCATATGCCCTGCTGGTTGGTTGTAGATGCAGGGCAGAGGTCGATCTTAGATTGAACATACTGTATATAATTTTTGCTGTAATCACAGTGATGGTGTGCTTAGATCATACAGCTCTGAATATGCACTGACAGCCATGATTAGTTCTCTTCATCTTTCTCAAAACTGCCTGTTACTGAAAACATCTTTTAGTAGCTAGGAAATATATCTAAAACTGCATGAACAGATGTGCTATGTGCCAGAACAGAAACTTCACACTGTGGTAAAATGTGCAGTACAATACATAAAGATTGCTGCCTATGACTAGTGACATGCAGAAAGTTCTACACTATAAAAAAAGACAAATAAATCACTATATTGCGTTACATCAGTAATACCAACATCAGTTTCCAACTTAATTAGAGCACGAGGTCGTGCTATAACAAAGCAAGAATGTCACCGAGGAATATTCGTATTCGTCGAATTAATCTTGAATGTGATAAATATCAAGTAGGTGGCGATGTTATTCTGCTGTTACTTTATTTTTTATTATTACATATTTATTGTTATTCCAGGCATCTGGAATAATACGAGAGAAGCAGAACAACCGTACAGCACACAGGGAGATTTTTTATTATTTTTTTATATATAATTTTTTACTAAAACAGTCACACTATGAACATATCGTGCCTGTCAAAAGTTCGGAAACACCTAGTCGTTTATTGTTTATGACTGAAGGAAAGATCTGTGGACAGATGATTCCAAATCTTGATATTTTAAGCTATAAAAGGAGACCTTCAATAAGATTTAGAACAGGAGAGATGATGTTAGCAGACTGCCTCAAACCCACATACAATCATGGAGGTAGAATCTTAATGGTTTTGAAGCAAGGACTGTAGGAGTCTTATTGGCTTATCCAACATGGCCACCATTTTATAATTTAACGGCATGCAATTCCGTCGGGACTATGGCTAATTGGACCTGCTTCACCATACAACATGACAACGACCTGAAGCCGAGTGTTATTTTAAAAACAGACAGCTCGGCTGTGATGAACTGGATCACAAGGTCAGAAAGAAATGTCCAACTAGCAAAGAATACCATCGTCAAGTTTTACAAGAGGCATGGAAAAAGTATTTCAACTGGTTGTTTGGAGGAACTAACATCTTACCATTAAATTCACTAGAATGAAGAACAAAAATGATTGAAGTCTAGATAAAAGTAGTTTTCAAACTTTTGATGTTGAACGTTTCTACATTCAGATCGGCAAGTGAATTAAAGGGTTTTGAAAAGCACACACCTGACCACACGTATACAATATATAACTGCTGGATATGTGTATCAGCCAAGCCACAAAGTAGAGCTCAGAGACAGGAAGGTGTCAGGGCACAGATCTGGGGAAAGCTTCAAAAACTTTCTTCCATAATAATTACATTGAATTGCATTTGACATACTGATTTAGTGTTTTGGTTAATAGTTTTGAACATGGTCCAGAAAGATGTTGCTGGTCATGTTTGGGCTGAATCAAATATTTACTAAATATATAACAATATCAGTTAATTCCAGAATTTTATTAATTCATGTCAAACCTTTCCTGCTTTTGCAGTTGCTTGGAAACATGGCATTATGGGATGGCTTGGTTGCTCAGGATGTTCTAAAGGAGCTGATGCTGGACAAACTTCTCAACCGTTACCTAATGATGACTCTTCTCAACGAGTCTGATCCAAAGCACATTATCCAGAAAAGCAAGAAGGTAATGATGTCCTGCAGAGCCTGAATCAGAGAAAAGCTATTGGGTGTGTTAGTCCTTATCATAAAGCGTACTTTCTTGCTGTTTGTTTTGCCCTGATAGGTTGCTGAGTGTTTTCCAAAGTCCTGGTTTGTGCATCTCAGCACTGAATCATCACTATCACAACTGCAACACTTCAGCAAGCATCTTCTCCAAACAGCAGATCTCTGCTGTAAAGACAGAAAGGATCCCAACAGCTGCAGGTAAAACGAAACAGATGTTTGCTCGAACGTTTAAACAAAATGGTGATTGAGAAATGAAGCTTCTGCTGTCCAAATTTCAGAATAGTGTTTTGAAATGTCAGCAGTTAGCACCAAGTATAAATAATGATATGCTTCATGTCTTTTTTTTTTTTTCTTTTTATAAACAGATCTGTTCTATCTGATATCCTGATTCTTCTTTGGACCATCAAGGCATCTGAGAGCATGAAGATTATAGCAGAAAAATACAATTGTCATGATTTGCTGAAATCTATATTCAAGTTGTAGTTTTATATCACTGTAATAAATGTATTTTTATAAATTGAATCAAGGTTTTATGTGGTTAATTAACAGAGGTGGCAAAAGTACACACATCCTTTACTTAAGTAGAAGTACAGATCCTCATGTTTTACGGTTTCTCATCAACGCCTTGGGTGGTTCCATGAAATTCCGGAGTAAGAACAGGAGCTTTGAGGATGGATTGGACTGTAGTTAATGTCAACAGTCTCCTACACTGACTCAGGATACAGTTCGCTTCTGATCATCATCACTGAACCCCGCAACATTGTATATCTGCTTCAAATGGACATTCGGTGCAACCCAGATGAGGATGGGTTCCCTCTTGAGTCTGGTTCCTCTCAAGGTTTCTTCCTTATGCCATCTCAGGAAGTTTTTCCTTGCCACAGTTGCTCATCAGGAACAAACTTGCTTACAAAGAACATATTTACTTTTAATCACCACATTATCTGTGTAAAGCTGCTTTGAGACAATGTTCATTGTTAAAAGCGCTATACAAATAAAAATGAATTGAATTGAATGTTTTAAAATACTCGGGTAAAAGTTGAAGTACTGATTATACTTTTTTTACTCAAGTTAAAGTAAAGAAGTTTTGGCTCAGACATGTACTTAAGTAAAAAGTAGTTATTACTTCCACCTGTTTTAGCTGTTAACTGGACCTCACATCATGGATGGATGGATGGATGGATGTGATAGCCTAGTGGGTTAATGTCAGGGTCCCCATGAGGATGAGTTTGAGAGTTTGATTCCTGGTTGAGCTGGTTGCTGTGTTGGTAAATAAAACTTCTGGACCTTGTCCACTCTGAAAACATTTAAATTCTGTCCTTTCTGTGTTGGATTAATTTCTTCATTTCCTGGTCTTTAATGAAAGATAACCACACCAAAAAAAACAAAAAAAAAACATCTGTGGTAGCTCAGTGGGTTAAGGCTTGTGCCTGAACATGGTCTTTAATATAGTCCACGCTGGTGATAAGGTTTCAAAGCCAGTCCTACATGCCTTCTTTCTTACTGCGCTGGCATGAAACAAAGTATGAACCCTCCAAAAAGCACACATGCTTTTCAGCAGGGGTCGCTCAGTGGTTTAAGGCTTGTGCCTTATCTAAACATGCATCCCAGTCTGATCTCTTCCATGGTTCATCGGATTAAGGCTGGTGCCTCGCTGATGGTAAGGATCAGGGTTTGAATCCTGCTAGTTGTGATGTCGGTTATGTTTCTGCTTCCTAAATCTTTCTTTAGCTTTATATTCTTGTGTTGATGGTTTAAAGGTAGATAGACCTGCTCTGAACAAACTTCCTGGCCTGTCTTCTCTGATGGTCCAGTGGGTTAAATCAGGTGTCGTGCTTTTGGTGGGGTTCAGGGTTCGAATCCTGCTTTCTGCTTGCCAGTCACGATCGGGATTCACTTCCTGCATTTTTCTTTAGCGATATATTTTTGTTTTTAATGGGTTGAAAAGAAAGATAGACCTGCTCTAAACAAGCTTCCTAGCCTGTCATCACCGATGGTTCAATGGGTTAACTTTGGTGTCTCGCTGGTGGTGGGGATCTTGGTTCGAATCCTGCTATTTTCCTGCTATTTACAATGTGGGTTCAACTTGTGCTACTTACATCTGCATTCGCTTCCTACATCTTTCTTTAGCATTAAATTCTTGTGTTGATGGTTTGAAAAGAAAGATAGACCTGCTCTAATCAAGCTTCCCATCCTGTTTTTTCCTGATGGCTTAGTGGGTTAAGGCTGGTATTTTGCTAATGTTGGTGGTCAGGGTTCAAACCTGGCTTTCTGTCTGCTAGTCATGAGGCAGGTTAAAGTCCTGATTCCTACATCTTCATATTCTTGTTTTGATGGGTTAAAAAGAAAGATAGACCTTGATGGCTTTGTGGTAAAAGCCTTGCCTCTGAGCTCAGAGGTTGTTGGTTCAAGTCTGGCTTGTCCCCACACTGGGTAAGTTGTGTGGAAATTAGTGTGTGGTGAGCAATGGTGTGAGTGGCTGAACAAAGGTTGTGAAGACCTGCTTGGTTACAGCCTCAGAAAAAGTGTGAGGGTGACAGTTTTGCATTTTGGGTAGGGAGGGAAAGGTTATTAAATAAATTTTTTCTCTGGAGCCTATGTTGAAACTTTTTTGGATGTTTTTGCTTCATAACCCCCTGTTTTCAGCTTCTCAGATGCCAGGGGGGCAGACGCCTGAATATTGCCCCCCTGGTTGAGGATACGCCCTCTGAAACTGTCCACATCCGACCTTCCACGCAGCCATTTCTGACACCTTCCTCACAATGGTCACTGGAACCTTCTGCACTCTTAACTTTGAGCCCTGGCTGGGGTTTGAACCAGCAACCTCTCAACCCAGAGGCAAAGCTCTTCCAATTGAGCCACAGGATCTCCTGCAAGAACCTGATTTTTAGGACCTTTTTTGGTTCTTATATATTATATATTTATAAAACTTTTTAAACAATTTAAAGGATAGGAATTGAACCGGGTGAGTCAGATAGCAGAGGCTGCATTACTAACCACTACACTACCAGAGGGGTGGCAAACAAAGATTTGCTTATTGGACTCTTGTTTTAAGCAGGAAAGACAGAGACAAAGACAGAGTCACAGACACAGCTTTAGAAAGAGTGAAAAACAAATAAAGAGACAGCAAGAGAGAGACATATACAGTGAGACAGAGACATTTACTAAAAGAGACACAGAGACAATTAGATAGAGAAAATAGAGAGACAAAGATAGCGGGATATAGCCACTTCCTGTTGGAAGTGTTTATCCCGAGCTACTCTTAATGATCTCATTTACTAAATGAGCAGTAGTGAGTTAAGTGCTTGCTCAGGTGCCCAAAATTGGCAGCTTGGAGGTGTTAAACATGTATCATATTTACAGCATGTGATATGTATGTAAGCATATGTACAGTGATTAAATATAAAGGCTATATCAGTGCAGAGATGTGTGGACATCATTAAGAGCCTTAGCTATGTTTCCACACGGACAGTTAATGAGGTGATACCGGAGAAACTGCACCTCTTCAAGTCAAGTCAGGAAGCTTATATATATAAAATTATAGACATTTTACAGATTTGAATGATGTATTGTTTTTATCTGTACAATCAATAAAGACAGTAATTTAAGTTTGTGTCGCTATTATGAGGGAAAAACCCACAAAACGCCAACCAGAGGGTTAATTGTGTAAAACATGGCGGATTTGGTGTTTGATTTGAGACTTGGCGCAGAAATAAAACAAAAGTTTACTGATTAAAAATATTTTTATCTGGAGTTTATTTATTTATTTTATATCTAAGAAAGGACGTCGTGGATAAACGTATTTTTTGCCGAAGGTTTTAATTGCGCCTCTTTTTTATTTAGTTATTTATTTATGTATTTACATTTTCTATAAAAATGATGAAACAGAAATGCGGGCTGAATTGATAGCGTTAATAAAATTTAGAGCCATTTACAATCATTTTAATTTTGACAGCCAAATATACATACAAATATACATACAAATATACATACATACATACAGTATATATATATATATATATATATATATATATATATATATATATATATATATATATATATATATATATATATATAAATACAAGACGAATTAAAAATGTTGTTACCTAATGAATGTATCCAGGCTGAAGATTCACATATAGAACACAAGCAGAGAAAAGATGATGATGATCAGGAATGTGTCTGTTCTCAGTCATGTTTACATCACTGACTCCCTCTGTCTCATCCACATTAACCCCAAACTTCTTACTGCCTTCTGCCTGCTGATTCTTAGCTCCGTAAACTAGTCTACATCTGTGGTGAGTGAGAGTCAGGACTTTATACACCAGTGGATTGAAAAAGACACGCAATGACAGGAAATCGGTTGTTCGGCTGAAATCGGCGCACAGTGAAAATAAAAAAAATATTTCACCAAATTAATGGATTAAAACTAAAGTAACGAGCCGGTTTTGAAAATGTAAAAAGTAAAAAGTACAGATATTTGTGTAAAAATGTAATGAGTAAAAGTAAAATGTTGTCTGAAAAATAAATAGTGGAGTAAAGTACTGATACCAAAAAAATCTACTTAAGTGCAGTAACAAATTATTTGTATTCCGTTACTTCCCACCTCTGTTAATTAATGACTTTTATTGTTTAATTTTATTGAATACTACTTCAATATTATATAAATATTAATATTCAAATTCAAATATTATTAAACAAATCAGGTACAATATTATGTGCAATATTACGTGCAATTTACGTGCAATACTACCTCAAAACGACTTAAAAAGCGTACTTTTGTTTTTTTCTCCTATTCGTTATTACATTGTACTGTATATATACTGGTATTGTAGTATATGTATATTATTTTTAGATATTTGCATTTATTTTTATTTCTTTGTTATTATTATTATTATTATTATTGTTATTATTATTTATTTTTATTTCTGTTTTTTATTTTTTTGTATATTCTTCTTTTTTATATATATTTGCATCTATTTTTATTTCTTTGTCTTGCTGCTGTAACATAGAAATTTCCCCACTGTGGGACGAATAAAGGTTTATCTTATCTTATCTTATCTTATCTTTCAGCTGCTCCCATTAGGGGTCGCCACAGCGGATCATCCGTCTCCATACCACCCCCTGTCCTCTACATCTGCCTCTTTCAAACCAACTACCTGCATGTCTTCCTTCACCACATCAGGCCGATCCTTAATGCAGTCTAACCTCCACCTTGAACCAGTCTGTCGTTCCTCTGCACACTTCACTGCTGTCACACTGTCCTCATACATGTCCTGCACAACCCTCACATACTTCTTTGCTACACCTGACTTCCTCATACAATACCACAAGTCCTCTCTCCACCCTGTCGTATAGACTCACTGTTCATCTCACTAACTCTCTTATGTTTGTTGTTATTGTCCACAGTCCCATGTCCTCATGGTTTGTTCTTCTCCTCTGTTTTTTAGTTCCGCCTTTTAGCATTCATCTAACACTTACAAACTTATGAACATATTTTAAAGATTCTACTATTTACTTAAGTTGTGAATAAAGTCATTTGTAATGACAGTTGTAAAAAGTTAGAAAAGAATGCAAAATAGAAGCATTTTTGTTAGTAGTCTAGTAGACCTTTGGACCTCACTGTT
Source organism: Silurus meridionalis (assembly GCF_014805685.1). NCBI lineage: Eukaryota > Metazoa > Chordata > Actinopteri > Siluriformes > Siluridae > Silurus > Silurus meridionalis. The sequence continues at coordinate 5,825,168 of NC_060891.1, forward strand.
TTAAAAATGGTGCAAAAATTAGGAAGAGTAAATTTTGGTTGAATTTGAATCGGTGTGTGGGGGATTTCTCTATAGTATTAACTATAGATTATGCAATCATTAAAAAAAATGTCCCTCTTCAGTGACTTTCATCCTGGTCAGGGTCACAGTGGATCTGTAACCAATCATGGAAATATTTGGTGCATGACAAGAGAATCCACTTCAGTCCATTGCAGGACATCATTTCTACTTACCTGCATATTTTTGGACAGCGATAGGTGGAAACCTATGTGAAGGGAAGAGCATGCAACATTTCACAGACACTAACTTGAGCTCAAAATTAAACCAGAGACCCTGGAGCTGTGAGCTCGAAAGAAACCAATCAATAAGTGTATCACAGTTATCTCTGCTTTTCAAAAGTAGACTTTTACTTAATGTACTGCAGTGATTATAAAAGTGACTAGCCCTGTTCCTGGGAAGTATAAAAAAAAAAAAAAGAGGACACATAATGAAGTCTATACAATTCATTGGTAGCTTCGTACATTTTTCTCTATAGCTTTATTATACAAAATGTGGTGAATGTGATTAACTATTATGTAACTATTTACAGAAATCTGTTGTACACACAGAGCCGTCTCTCCCACTCATGATGGACTCATCTCAACACATCTGGTACTACATTGAATGCTTTTCTTTAAATAATATTTATAGCATTTTGCAGATTTTTATTGGGGATATTTTTTTCAATTCACTGCATTTTGTATTGCTTTTAACAGTGGACATTTTCCTGAGCATCTTTATAGAAAGAAATATTTTACAAATACCAATTTATAAATTAGTCTCTATATGTTTATCCTTAATGAGTGAGCCAGTGGTCACAACAGCAATGGAAAACATTCTGAGATTATATAAGGAAGAAACCTTGTTAGGAACCAGGCTCAGAAGGGAACCATCCACATCTCGTGGACACCGAATGTCCATTCATTATAGTTTCATTATTATTGAGGTTGTTAACTGTTCACTGATGAGCATTTGAATGCAAACCTGTTCAGTTGCAGCCCATCTGCAGTCATCTGCTTCAACACGTCATCTTCTGCCTCCAGCAACCACATCAGCTCTGAACATGTGGCCTGTTACACAAACTAAATATTGCTTGTTTTGTTTTGTATTATGTAGCATTTTCCAGTAAAAGACACTCTTAAAGGCTATCTGATTAAAAAAAAAATTGGAAGACATTTTGTTAAGAAGTGTCAATCAAAAAAGGAAGTATGACAGATTTCTTTTATTTGTATTTTTGCTTTTTATGTCTCTCCTCTTTTGTGTTTAGTCTATTCTATCTATTTTGCCAGCATTTTATTGACAGAAAACATCAGTCACTTGTGTGCTCACTCACTCACAAGCGCACACACACACACACGCACGCACGCACACACGCACACACACATGCACACAAACACATGCACACACAAACACAGAGCCAGCATGTGCCTTCTTAAACCCACTCCAATGTTCATTCCACTGGAATGGACATAGATATCTCTGTGCTGTTTACATCCACATGCTGGATCAACTGCTCAACAACTCAATTTAAGTAAATTATAGTCAGGACACCGACCATCATGAGCTGCACTCTGGGACAGTTTACTAAAGGAGCTTCCTGGGAGGAACTCATCCAGGCAAGCATCCAGTCATTCGGTATGTGATCTATTTCCTTCTGCTGACTGTGTTGACAATCCTGCAGTGTAACACAGGAGCATGATCTATTAATTTCATTTAGTAATAAGCTGCATAACCCTGGTCTGTCTGTCTGTCTGTCTGTCTGTCTGTCTGTCTGTCTATCTATCTATCTATCTATCTATCTATCTATCTATCTATCTATCTATCTATCTATCTATCTATCTATCTATTTATTCTTTTTAACTAAACATAGCAAAGTGTTCATTAAAAAAATGTCCACACAGAATCATTTTGCATTAAACATCAGGTTTAATTATCTTTGCCTTTGAAAAACTAACGTAGTGCAAGTTAAAAATGTATTATGGCAGGTCTTGCTGCTCAATTCTCACATCAGAAAGCTTCCTGTGGTTCTGTAGCCTTTTGAACGGTGAGAGAATGCAACAGAACTGATATGATTACCTGCAAGTCAGTGCGTTTTTCAGAAAGGTCAATCTCTGAATGAGGCCTCTCAGATAATGGTCAGTCTTTGAAGCTCTCCGAGGGCTGAATCAATAGCATGACTTCATACACCCTCCAGCACATCTACCTTTCACACAGGCAAAAGCAAAGTAAAATATTTCAAATAAAACACAGCATACAGCATGGTGCAATGACAATGCATAAACATGTTATTGCGAACAAAGACATAGAAAGCAAGTAGCAAGTAAAATCATTCACTGGCTTAAATATATCATCTGTCATTTATTTCCTAACTGATGAAAATGACTTGATTAATGTGTCATCTTTGGTTTATTCAAAGCCTATGTGTTTGCTTTTCCAAATGTGTTAAATGTGCCAGATTGTTAGAGTTCTACATTTACAAGTTGGCTCACAAGATTATGTTTATTTACGAACCTTGCAGGACAAAGAAAGACGGACTTTATTGTTTTGGACACAGTGGAATGGACTCATCAATTCCTCATGCTCATTAATTCATCTTTACTTAATGCTTTCTGCTGGTCAGGTTTATGCTAGAGGTTACTAGCATATAGAAAGAATGCTATGCTAATTAGAAAAAACTTTGTGGGGGTAAAAACGAATATTCAGGTGCATGTGAGTTTGGTCAAACATGCAGGAGGATGCAGGACTGACAGATGTCAGACGTCCATTAAAATAAAAAAAAGTCTTGTTTTTAATTTTTTCTCGACAGATGATGACGGTAATGTTTGCCATAGCAGCCATCTTTTGAACATCACCCTCACCATGCACAGGTTATTACTGTCCTCCAAAGATCTGCTGGAAAAGATGATCATCCTATATCCTTTTAATTCAATTCAATTGTTTTTGTCGAATTTCATTCAAGTAAATTATATTTTGTATAAGGCATTTACAGAATGGGACTGTGACTCAAAGCAGCTTTACAGAAATCTGGATATAGTATTTGTGTTTAATTGTATTAAATGTAAGCCAGAGACAATAGTGGTATGGTGAAATTCTCTGAGGTGACAAGAGGAGGAAACTTTGAGAGGAACCAGACTCAAAAAAGGGATCCCATCCTCATCTGGGTGACACTGGATAGTGGGATTATAAATCACTTCTCTTTTATAACTGTATATTATGGAGTCAAACATGGCTAAGTGCGTTACAGTTTCTTTCAGCTGCTTTGGAGCATTTATCAAATCATCCTTAATATTTGTCCATTCTCGAAAAAAGTTGTACACACAGCACAACTCATTGGAGTTCTAGCAAAAGCCTGTACTTTTCTCCAAATCCTTCGTTCATCTCTTAAAAGTATTTGTGTCAATGAACATCTCATTGCCATCAGAATGCCAAGTACTTTTTTCGTTGTTTACAAACAAGATCGTCAGAATGGTTAGTCATGTTGTCAGTATGACATTGCATAATTTTTTATTTTATTGAATATTATTTTTTTATATAAACTACGGTTTGGATTATAGTCATTAAAAATGCACAAAATTTCAATTTCTTCTGTTTGACATCTATGAATTTCAACAGCACAAATTTTTTTATTTGATTGCATATTTGATTTATATTGATTGCAAGAGATCAGACAGGATTCACACTTTTACTCTACTGTAATAGTGTTCAATCGTTTCTTGGTAATTCATCCATTTTCAGAAATTGTAATTCTGTGTTTTGTTCTGTCGCCAAATGAAGATTCACGAGAATCAACTTTGACCTGTTTTAGAAAACTAGTTAATTATTGGTTGATATGATGTCATACACTCTCAATACAATTACAATTAATCAATTCAAGAAACATTTACACATAAAAGTTGAATATAAATTTTAGATAACAGATGAGGACAACTGGTTTAAACATTTTGCATTCAATGACTTATGCATGAACTGATGTCAAGATGTTTTGGGGGTTTAAGACGATGCAGGTGAAACAAGTATAATATATTTTGATCATGACATAAACAACTGATAATGTATAATGGAAACAGCAGACAATTGTACACAATCGATTAAATGTATGCAGGAATAAATGAATGAGTTGCTTTTATGATGTACACAAGTAACTAAATGATGTGAAGGTTGAACAAGTAGCTTTGAGAATTTCATTTCTGATCTAAAAAAAGAAAATAAAAAGCTCAGAAGCAACTTAGAAAACTGTAAAAGGAACTTGAGTTTGAGCATTTTTTGAGTCTATTGTGTCAACATGAAGTTATTAACTGGTTAATGAAGCATAAGTTAATGAATAATGTTATGGTTAATAAAGCTGTCTTTAGACTAGCCAAGGAAAATCGAAAGGAAATATAAGTCTCATTGGACAGCCAAGTTTGTATGGTTTCATACATTAATCGTATAGTAAGAGAGTGCTGTTCAAGTGCTGATAACTGTAGCATAGAATATTAAGTATAACATGATGTCATTTTTTTTTCATTTAGCTGTTTACTGTCATATAAGATGTACTTATATTAGGAAATAATGCAATAAATACCAGTAATAGTCAGGTAGTTGCCTTTATATACCTTATACAAACACGTAAAGAAAGAAAACAGTAGTTCTTCAGTGTTGGCTTATGTCACTTGTTGTCCATTTCCTTTTGCTTGTGCTCCTTAAATTGTATGTTTGTACCTTCAAAAATACACTGGAGGTTGAAAAGTCTACAATGTGCCTGAAAATGTGTTATTTCATGCGGTAAGTTCTCCTCTTGTCTCTTTGTCTCTCCTCTTGTCTCTCCTAATCTAAAAAATAAAACTTGTATTCATTCAAAATTTAAGACCTCAACTAATAAAATTAACTCAAATAATTTTTGTCTTTCTTAAATGAATCCTTGTTAACATAAAGTAGCAGCACAATTAGAATTCATGTTATGAATATTATTCAATGTTAGCATTGCATTTGCATTGCTATGATAGCAATATGTATTTCATACGTCCATATTCAGCATATTCAGCAGAGCTGACCATAAATGTGAAGGAGTAAAGCTGCACGAAAATAAAATTGACTTCAGTTTGTTTACCATGTACATTTTCTTTATAGGTATTGGATAAGTGAGTTCTGGACTATGTTCCAGTTGCACAGCTGTCTAGCTAACACTTTGGAGCAGTTTAAGGAGCTCATGAAGGAACATGGACAGGAAAATCTCTGCTCTTTACTGCAAACCAAATGGATGTAAGTAATGTAATAATTGCCAGTCTTGCTTCCATATAATTGACTGTTTAAGCAATATTCAGACTATACCAGACAAAAAAAAGAAAAACATTTTCTCTGAATATTGATTGTACTTTTAATATTCAGAGAAAATACTAATTTTTTTTATACTTAATTAATGCTTGTGTCTGATCTCTATGCCAATCTGGTTAGGGGAGACAGAGCATGGTCTCAAAAAGCCAGTCAGAAAATCAAAGTCAGAAGCAGCAGGAAACGGAAGGTTTCATTGCTGTTTGATCATTTGGAGCCAGTGGAGTTAGCTGAACATCTCACCTACTTGGAGTTCAAATCTTTCTGCAGGATATCTGTGAGTATTGTAAAGACATACTGTATAGCTGCAACAATCTTTATTAATGTGTGTAAATGAAAGGGTAGAGTATTAATTAACATCTAAGAATAAAAAATGTGTGTAATATTTGTTTAATACAATTTTTATGTTTCTATTTTTAAAACTGGTTTATTAACTTTTTCAAGCATAACAATTAGTGTGAGAATCTTGGGCTGTGACCTAGAGTCAAACTCTTGTTTATTCTGACTTTCCCCATTATATATTCCGTCTTCTTGTGCTTCAGCAGACAAACAGATCTACGCCTAAGGTCGATACAAAATATATCCATAAACACTACAGATTTAGATCGGATCAAGACATGTCTGCCACCTGGCACCTTCTAGGGAGAATTAATTGCAATTTACGCTTCATTAAGGATATAACACTATTTTACTCTGTAAGCTCTTGAGTGAATTTTAATTCCCTCCATGTTTATCTTTAGTTTTGTAAGGGATTCTTTATCTAAATCAGAATCTGCTGCTCCGGTGATGTCCGGTTCATAAGTCTAGCCTCATGTTGGGTGCTATTTTGTTGTGCAAATTATAAAGTAACAAAGACTTGATAACACAAACTTTGTCAAAACATTTTTTTTTCCCCAAAAAACAAAAAGTGCAGCTGCAAGGATATCACTCATTTTCCACAGAAATGGTTCAGAGTTTATAGTGCAAAGTAGTGAAATTGAAAATAAAGATAATACAAAATGCATAATTTGCCCCTTATTCTGTTAAGCATTTTTCTATGTTGGCCACAGGTCAATACGTCCTCTCAAATTAGTTAATGCAAACAACAAGTAATTATGTAATATATTTGACATTATCAGTATTAATAAGGTCATACATATGTAAGAGATTTGTATTTATTTCAGTTTGCAGATTACCAGAAATATGTCCGAAATGAGTGTTTGTCAGAGAACCCCACGATGGAACGTTCCATTGCATTGTGCAATGGTATCTCCCAATGGGTACAGCTCATGGTGCTCAGTCGGCCGACCCCTCAGCTCAGAGCCGAGGTTTTCACCAAGTTCATCTATGTAGCACAGGTAACATGTTTCAGCAGCCTCAACAACTTTTAATTTACCTGATTCATTCAACAAAATTGATAAAGCTGGTCAAGACTAAATAAATACTCAGCAAAGAGTAAATCCAGTAGATATGTCCTACATTACTAATATTACTACTAAGATTGTAGCAGGGTTTTAAAAGTAACTACATTTTCAATTTATAACTAAAGCAAATCATAAGAGTGTTATAAGCAAATCAGTAAGTTCCTAGTCCATGTTAAACACATAATTATATGCAGTTGGTGTTGTTATGCAGTAATTAGTATAATGGTACTGTCTTCTGTCATTTGAAAAATGCTCATACTTGAGATAGTATGAGGAATTTCCTGTGTTAGTGAAGATATTACATGTAGAAAGAGATAATTATCGCCTTCAGTATGCTGGTAAGAAGTTGTGACTACCAGCTAAAACTGAGATCTCAAATGTCTCTTTACACTCAGACTCAAAACAAAGCCATGTGAGAAATGAATATGATTTAGACCCCAACTCTGCCGGTAATATAGTACACGTTATGAGTATCTTAATCGGATTGTCAGCAAAACCCACACAGGAATGTCCCAGTGTGCTGAGCAATGGCATGATCAGCCTATGCACTGATCAGCCATAAAAATAAAACATCTAAAAGGTGAAAAGAATACCATTAGTTATCTCATGACAATGACACCTGTCAAGTAGCAGGATATTATTACGCAGCAAGAATTCAGTCATTTCTTGAATTTGATGTGTTAGAATAAAAAAAAATGGCTGAATTGTGTTGGCTAAATGATTGAGTGTCTTAAGAGGTCTTGAGGGGAGTTCCCAGTGGTTGTAACCTAACAAAAGTGGTTCAAAGAAAAACAACCAGTGAACCAACGACCGAGTCATGGACACCAAAGATTTACTGATGCATGTGGGGAGAAAAGGCTATCTTGTCTGGTTTCCTTGGAAATTGTTTAGAAATCATTTAAGGAACATAACAAATAGTCCAATGTGTCATGATATCCAGCAAAATTCTTAGATCTTAATCAATTAGTGAGATGTTTTGAAACAAACAAGTTTAATCAATGGAGGCAACTTACAGGAATCTACTGCTAACGTCTTAGTGCCAGATACCACAGCATACCTTCAGAGGGTCTTGTGGAATCCATGCCAATACAAGTGGAACCTACACAATATCAGACGTGGTTTTAGTGTTATGAGCTAATTAATGTATATTCCATGTCACATGATGCTGTTAATATCCATCCAACAGCAAAAATCACAAACAGGCAAATCCATACATGATTATTAATATTTTGGTGCCATGTGTTAATGTTTTGTATTCCACTGCTGTAGAACCTCCAGCAGATGCAGAACTTTAACTCTCTTATGGCTGTAGTGGGAGGCATCTGTCACACTTCTATTTCCCGCCTGAAAGACACGTGTACTCACGTGCCAACTGAAACTACCAAGGTATGATATCCAAAAACGATCCGTCTAATTGTTTATTTTATCAGAATTTTGTGGTCAACTATTAAAATATCTAATATTGACTTTAAATCCCTGTTTAATTATTTGAAACTGATAAATGTCACCTAGAACCTGAACTTTAAAGCATTAAAGTGAGAATACTGGTCTAAAAGTGTCATAAATCTAATTATTTCTTTATTTATGCCTCAAATTTGTGTGTTTGTCTTGGTCATATGTCTTGTACATGACATGGAATAAAATTTATTTACATTTCATGTTCATTATAGAAAATGGCACAAAGCAACTGTATAATCTAGATGTAGATTTATATCCTAAATAAGCGACAGTGGCGATGAAAAACATCAGTTCTTAGATAGTGTTTGCTGTATTTAAGTGAGATTATGTTCTGAAACTTGGAAATCAAAGGCAAAAAGTGCAGAAGCACCAAGCAGAAGTTGAGTATCGAGATGAATCAGACAGGTCCAGCGATTGAGTTGTTTTCCTTTTATTCCTTCACAGGTCCTGAACGAAATGACAGATCTGCTCTCGTCATCTCGAAACTATGAGAATTACAGACAAGCATACAGCAAATCTACAGGCTTCAAGATTCCTATCTTGGGCGTCCATCTGAAAGACTTGATTGCTGTGAATGAGGCCATGACTGATTACATGGACAATGGCAAGATCAATGTACAGAAACTTCAGGCCCTTTACAACCACATAAATGAACTCATCCAACTGCAGCAGAATCTACCACTTCTAGATGCAAATAAAGACCTCGTTCACTTACTGACAGTCAGTACTGTTTCTTCTGATTAATGCATGCTTGGGAATGCAAGTCTAATTTACCCAGTTCATCTCTTTATAGGAATACAAATCAAAAACGTTTAAAAAGACGTAATATATTTATGTAGGTGTTTGTTTAATTAGCAGTATAAATATGAAAACAGACAAAACCATTTTATATTCCTGTGTGTGTGTGTGTGTGTGTGTGTGTGTGTGTGTGTGTGTGTGTGTGTGTGTGTGTATGTGTGTGTGCTGGTGTGAGCTCAATTACTAACCATAAGCATTTTTTTTTTAAGTTTTCTTCCCCCAATTTATTTTCAGGTTGATATCAGTAATGCAATCTGCAATGTTTAGTGTATGTGCATGTGTGTAATAAGACAAACTAAGCCATGCATATAATTCCTAAATAAAAAAAACAGTTTGGATTTGAACCCAAGAAACATAGTAGTTTGCATAATTTTCAAATATCTTTAACTTCACAAAGGTATATGTACTTAATAATCTAGAAAAACACCTTATACTGTATACAAGCTCAAAATCACCTGTTCCTGACTGGCATTTTTTTTTTTTAAAGAGCATTTTATCATTGTATTCACTTATAATTTTCTCTAGAATGAAACAGAGCTATTTTTGCTTTAATACATTTCAATTTTATATTGTACAAACTGATTTCTGAAGTGATTTTTTTCCCTCTGACCTCTGTCTTATCACTTGAGGCAGTGAGACGTGTGGGTGTTTTACTTGGTTACAGACAAAAAGCGCTAACACCTTTAGTATTTAATTTTACTTTATTCAGACTAAGTGTGGGTGATGGGGGAGTGGGGGTTAGCTTACAGTGTTCCTCATGAAATATGACTAAGAAATGTTTTGCTGCTTCTCCCACACAGCTGTCTCTTGACCTGTACTACACCGAGGATGAAATCTATGAGCTGTCCTATGCAAGAGAGCCGAGGAACCACAGAGCACCTGTGAGTGCAGCTGCAAACTTACATACTCTGTATGTTTCAGACATTATAAATTCTATTATAAATAAGTCTTAGTGGTTTTAATTGTGGACATTCTAAAGAAGGTCTCACACTATGGAGAAGATCCTATGCCAGAGCACTAGCAAAAAGCCATCATGCCAATGATGAATATTGAAATACAATCCACAAAGAGTGACATAATGCCAAGTGTAAGCTGTAAATAATCATATTAAATATTCATAAAGATATACAAGACTACTGTGGATGTAACTAGCTAGAAACCATGAAGATTGCTATATGACTGCAATTATCACAAACACCTCTGCATTGAAGTCTCAATTGTCCACTGAATTGACTTGTATTCATATTAACACTTCATTTTTAGTAGTAGATTTTAGATTTTAACAATCAGTGCACTAGAAATAAACTTTGAGCCAAAATAAAAGTTTGTTCCTTCAAATAGATGAAATTCACACTATTTTTTACACCAATGCAACCAAATATATTTTCAGACAATGTTTGCATTTCTTGATTAACATGCATGGATGAAATTGATATGCAATGCAGTAGGGGTAATTACATTCACATTTACAAAACAAGAAATGTCAACATTTGTTTCTTTGGAAAATTAAAAAAAAGAATTTTTTTCCAAAAAAATTATTATTTTTTACTGACTATATCAAGTACAATGCAAGAGACATGAAAGCTTTTGTCATTAATGAAAAGCAATCCTTTTTTTGTAATTTTTTTCATATTTCTTTCATTGGTTTGGTTGCTTTGCATTTCCTGGAATTTCCTTCATAGGTAAAAGTAGTAACTAAAAACAGTTTAAAACAACAATCAAAATATTCAAGTTTATGGTTTCTTATATCAATTGTTTGTATATTTTCTTGTTCTCTATCAGCCAGCGACTCCTTACAAACCCCCCGTGGTGGTGAACTGGGCTTCAGGTGTTGCTCCCAAGCCAGATCCCAAAACCATTAGCAAACATGTTCAGAGAATGGTTGATGTGAGTGTTGCCATAAACACTGTTTATTTCTTGTTCCTCTGCTTTTGAAAAGTGTGAGGTTTTTTTAACAAAATTAATTTCAAAATATTTGCATACTTTGGTTTTTGAATATTTAACAATGACTGTTTCTTTTTTTAAAGTATATGCTGTAAATCACAGGTTTTTATTTTATTATACAAAAGAAATTTCTATATGAATATGCTGAACCATACATGTTATTGGTCTATGTTTTTTGGCAGTCTGTATTTATGAATTATGACCATGATGAACGGGGCTTCATCTCCCAGGAAGATTTTGAGAAAATTGCTGCCAGTTTTCCGTTCTCATTTTGTGTTGCAGACAAGGACAAGTAAGTATCAAATATGAATACTGATTGCAGGCATAAACAAACCTTGTTTGTCTGTGCACGGTTTTAACAGTTCTGACCAGATCTGTTCATACTATACACAAAAGACACTTTTGCTGAAGTTTAGGGAAAAGATGGAGACTAGGCAGTTTACTTGTGTAGTCTTCGTGTGCACAAAGGTAAAATCATGATAAAAATGTATGATATAAAATTCAAAACACAAAAAAAGTAGCAAATATGGGTATATAAAATGTAAAAAAAAACTTTTAGTTCCTTAAAATATTAGTAATTGTTTTGTTATCTGACACAAGTAACGCAGCTGATATTATATAAAGCTCTAATATTTAACCACAATTTATAGAGCAGGAAAACATGTACACTATATGTTATATTCTTGCTAATTCCAGACAAGTGATTGTTGTCATGTTTTACATTTTTATGGCTTAGCCCAGTTTTTGCCCAATAATGTATGGACACCTTGCCACATATACGTTATCCTAAATACAAGACACTTTTTTTTATTTACTTGTGGCTTCTATGCCTTTTGCAGCTCATTGTGAAATGAAACACTTCCAACTGTGACTTACCTTTACAAAGGTTTTTTTTTACTATCTAATCATTTGTTCAGCAGTGATTGTTCTTGCTGCTCAATACAGAGACGGACTCATTAGCAGAGACGAGATCACAGCGTATTTCATGCGGGCCAGTGTCATTTGTTCCAAACTTGGCCTAGGCTTCTCTCACAACTTCAAGAAACCACGTATATGAGGCCTACCTTTTGCGACAACTGCTCAGGATTTGTAAGTCACAGTGACAAACATAGTCATGCTGCTGACTAGTAAGTGGTTCTGTTGCATCCAACTGAAATGTATTTAATTCATTCTGTTACAGTTGTGGGGTGTCATTAAACAAGGCTACAGATGCAGAGGTAATTGTTCATAATGTTACTATTTGATAAAAGTGAACAGTCAATGTGTTCTGATTTAAAGATTTCATGTTAGAAACAGTTAAGCATAATTTGTATACAATGCATGTGGACACCTGACCATTATGTAGTTCATAAAAATGAAAGCACTCATTTGTTTATAATGTTTTTGTCATGTAATGAACGCTGAAGAGATACAAATGCAGGGTCAGGAAGATTTAATAAACACAGTCAGAAGTACACAGCTGGAAGAGGCAGGTGCAGAATCAGTAAACCAGCAAATAGTCAAGGAATCAACAAACAGAATATTGCAGGATGTGCTAGAATCCAATACAATCTACAAAATCAACCAGGAAACAAACGCATGACAATAGACAGAGACAAAGCAACTAAATACATCACTTCACAGTGAGCTGACTGATCAAATGGTCTTTAAAACTGTGGGTGTGAGAGAGTGAGTGAGTGTGTAATTGGAAACAGATGTGTCTAATCAGTACGAGGACAATTATGGGCACACAAGTGTGTTGGGAGTTGAAGGCCATGGCAGCCATATTTAAAAAGTCTGGCACCTGTCACACTTTGTGTGGTATAGAACTCAAAAAAAGTGTCCTTATGTGTCCTTAAAGAGGACACATTTACAAAAAAAAGCTACTTTTTACTTAAGTACAAGTCAGAGCCCAAGTTTTAACTTGAGTGAAAAAGTGTAGTTAGTAGTTCAACTTTTACCAGCGTCTTTTAGAACATGAGTATCTGTACTTCTACTGGAGTGAAATATGTGCACACTTTTGCCATCTCTGGTGGGGAGTGTCATGTCAAAGCACCTGCCTTTGTGGGAGGGTTGCGAGAAAGAAGCTATTACTAAAAGTGTGCTATCTGACAGCACTGGATGAAGGTTTTTTTTTTGGTCAAATAAGACCAAAATAGAGCTTTTTGGTGACAACTTAAAGTGGTATGTGTGGAACAAAAACTTCCCATGCCTCAAGACCATCAACATGGATAATATCCTCCCAAAGTTTCTCATCAGCAGGAACTGGGCTTTTTGTTAAAATTAAAAAAAGAAATAAAGTTAAAGACACTTGATGGACAAAAGTATTGAAACACATGACCTTTCCTGCCAAATGTGTTTCTTCTCTAAACTGTTACCTCAAAGCTGGAAGCACACAATCGGCAAAATCTTGCAGTCACTTGAACTTAGAATCCCAAACCCTTTCCAGCATGGCAATGCCCCGTTGCGCAAAGCGAGCTCCATGAAGATATAGTTTACATGGTTTGGAGTAGAAGTAGTCTTCTGTAAAGCTCTGATCTCTTCCCTGCTAAACTTCTTTGGGATGAATTGGAACTGACTCCACCCCAGGCCATCACTGACTCCACCCCAGTTACCTGACGTAACTAACACCCTTGTGGTTGATAAGCACAAATGTCTACAAACACTCCAAAATCTAGTGAACCATTTTTTTCAAAAGATTGGAGGGATATATAACAGTAAATTGGGACAAAATGTTGAATACAATGTTTAATAAAGCACATACCATACTTATGACCAGGTGCCTGCAAACTTGGCAATATAATGTGGCTTGAAACAAAACAATGATCCGAAGCACAAGGCCAAAGCAAAGTTGTATTGGCTCAAGAACAAAAAGATAAACATAGGTCAAAGGCCTGATCTCAATCCTATTTTAAATCTGTGCCAATATTCAAAAACTGCAATACACAAGTGTCACCCAACCAACATGATCAACCTGTATCATATCTGACAAGAAGAATGAGCCAAAATTACTTTTAAAAACATTTACTCCAGAAGACTTAAAGCTGTTACTGCATTGATCTTGAGTTCTAGTGTGATTGACCATTTGTGATTCAGTAAAATGAGATTGATCAGGAGTCTTACTGAATTCATTTGTTACTTTATGTTCAAAAAGCTGATATGGGTCAGGTGAAGGTCAGGTTTCAACAACTGTTTGGCCATAAGGTGGGAATATACTACTATACTACTATACTACTTGTCTTATGATTCTGCAGACTGTGGAATGAACTGCCATAAATCCTGCAAGGATCAGGTAGCGTTCGAGTGTAAAAAGAATGCCAAACCAAGCAACAGTGCAGACTGGAGTCCACATTCTAATACACCAACACGCAGTCATGATGGTAAGATAACAAAGTGTAACGCAATGAAACATGAGAATAAAACTATTGGAATCAATAACATATCCTGTAGATTAAAGAATTGTTTACGGCTGTTAGAACCGCAAGCAGGAAGTGTTTTGTTGAATTACAGATGTCCCAGTCAAACTGAATACTCGTAATTCTCTCTTTTTTTGCAGGGTCAGATGAAACTCGGTTCGTATATCCACCAGATACTCAAATAGACAACTCTGATCGCAATAAACAGTTCAGCTTGAACACAGTGCCAAGGACCATGATGGTGCACAAAAGTACTCAGACAGAGGGAACTCCATCATCTAGCAATGTGCAGTTATCTCTGCTGTGTCCAAGCGGTCCACCTCTTACACCATGTCCAAGCCCCATTCCTCAGCGCAAACGGGTCTGTGCCAACAAGACTTCAAACACACTCAACCCTGCTGAAGAAAACAAGCCCAGCTATGAAGCGTTGGAGAAGGTTATTAGTGTTTCGGCAGGATTTTTCTTTAACTTCTAACTTTTGTTTTGTTGATTACTTAGCAAATCAAAATGCAAAAAAAATCATTATTTTAGGCCATTTGCAGTGTCCAGGGTTTAATCCTGATTTCTTTGTTTTCCCTTCCAAAAAATGTCAATTTGGTGGATTGTCAAATATAAATAGCCTATGTGATGAACTCCTTTAGTGTTTACTGTAATTGAAGGAGTGACCTAAAACTAATATTAAAAAGATAAAAGACCGCTGCATGGGAGGATGAAATATCTACATCCTGTATGGGACACCAATTTATTGCTGAGTACATTTACATACTCATTTACACATGGGTTCACCTCTTAGGTTTAATTTAGATTAGACAGAAAACATAAACAGTAACCCAAACTCAGGATCAAGTCTGCTGTAAACTTTCTGTCATCTAGAAAAATCCTAAAGGCTCTGCATGAGTTTCCTTTTATAAGTGTAACCCCTCTAATCTTGGTTACGTGTTGTGTGTGTTTAGGAGAATCGGTCTCTCCAGAAGTGCAACGAGAGGCTCCAGAGAAAGCTAAAAGAAGCCGAACGTGAAGTAGAGATCCTAAAAACGCTCTTGAAACGGCACACAATTCGTCCAGTTGAACAGGATTCCTCTTCATCCTCGTGATCTTGTAAACTAAAGTTTGTTGGAACTCAAAACGCAGGACAGTCCTGGACTCATGGACTGGTTATTCACTTTCCCCTACTGTATTTATGATATTTATAATTAATTTGAACTCAGGGTCACAAATTTCAGTTCACACGAGGACAGAGGGGTATAGAGACGAATGATCCGCTGTGGCGACTCCTAATAGGAGAAGCTGATAGAAGAAAAAAACAAGAAGACATTTAGAGTTTGTAATTTCCTTTGTGAGTCAGTACTTTCAAGCTACTATAACAATGCTATTATGTATTATAAGTAAGGTGAGTGATCTGGGGCATTTCCTTTTTTTGTATGTTTGAGCAGCTTGTGAGTTTCAGACTACACACCAGTACATGCAGTTCTGCTTCCGTGACATATAATGACTTTCATTTCTGTGAAAAGAAGGCACTGCTGTACTTAGTTTTCTTATAATTAGCTGTGTGTACAAGAACAGCTGGCAGGTTAGTAGCACATCATAGTATGAGCAATTACAGAATGTACAGAAGTTGTGTCTCACCTACTTAGAGATCATATTTGTTTTATAGACAATACTATATGAATTTAACAGTGATGTTTCTGGTGCTAGCAGTCTGAACATTTTAGAGCATCAAAAACTATTAAAATGATATTTCACTTTAAAAACAGACTCAGTAGCTACACTTTAGATAATAGAAAATATAATCAAGTTCAAGTTCCAAGTTTAAATCTGTAGTGCTTTTTACAATGGATATTGTCTCAAAGCAGCTTAATGTCTTGCATAATTGTTCACCCTTCTGGAAAATTTGGATATATTGTGATATATGTGTATATATATATATATATATATATATATATATATATATATATATATATATATATATATTGTATATATTGTAAAAATTGTGATATATCCCGTGCCAAGAAATGAATTGAAGTAGTGGTCAATTTTGTTTATAGGTTATAGTTGTCTTTTGAACATTTCCCCCAAAATGAGCTGTGAACTTTCTAGCTCCTTCATAGCTATCAGGTTTTTTTCACTCATTAATCTCCACCTGATTTTTGATGGACAGATTTTAACGTGTGTATTTATATTCGTATTGAAATTGACTCTATGTCAGTTGCAGGTTGTGAAATATCTCTTAATGTGTGTGTGACCAATTTTATTAAACAAAAGTATTTCTGAAAAGGAAATAATTAACAACTATATATACATTAATAAGCCATAACATTACAATTACTAACATGTGGCTTGAATACCATTAATTATCTTGTTACGTTGGCATCAGAAAGGGGGATCTATAAAAGACAGGAAGTGAACAGTCATCAGTTCTCCAAATGGTAATTTTTTGAAAACAGGAAAAATGGGCATGGGTAAGGATCTGAGTGACTCTGAGAAGGGCCAGATTGATGGCAAAATATCACCAAAATGGCAGGTTTTGTCGGGTGTTTATGGCAGTAGTTATCAAAAAGTGGTTTAAGAAAGGACGAGTGGTGATCCAGTGATGTGAACCAGTGACAGCCTCACTGACACACATGGGAAAAGAAGGCTTGCTTGTCTGCTTTGAGCCAACAGAAGAGCTGCTGTAAAACAAACTGCTAAAAGGTTCATGCTTAACAAATAGGAGAACGGTGTCAGAACACATACTGCATCATAGCTTGCTATGTATGGGGCTGCACAGCAGCAACAAGGTCAGAGTGCCCATGCTGACCCATGTCCAACTTTGAGAATGTGGCTTAGTCTGATGAATCACAATCTTGTGATGGGAAAGTGTGTTGCTTACTTGGGGAAGAGACGGCACCAGGATGCACTATGAAAAGAAGGCAAGCTAGTGTGATGCTCTGGGCAACTGTTACTGTGACATGTGGCACCTACTTAAAAATTGTTAGAGACCCAGTGCACCTTTCCATGGCAAAAGCATTCCCTAGTGGTAGAGGCATTTTTTTGGTACTGTTTGCTTCCTGCTGCACAAAAAAAAATGCTTCAGGAATGGTTGGAATGTGCCATGGGGACCAAATCTGTTGACTTAACTTCCAAGATTCCCCAGATCTTCAATTCGATCGAGCATCTGTTGGATGTGCCGGATAAAGAAATTTACAGGACATAACAAAAAGATTTGCTGTTAACATCTTGGTGCCAGATACCACAGCACACCTTCAGAGGTCTTTTGGAGTCCTTGCTTTAATGGGACGAAGACAATATTAGGCAGGTGGATTTATTATTATTATTTTATATGGCACTCTGATATTAAATCAGATTTTTTTAATGGTTAAAAAATAAAAGTTAGGCTACTCTGTGACTGGAGTTCTGTGCTAAAAGAAAAGCATGACAATGTTATGTTTAAGCAAAACGCTGGTATCTTTTAATACAAGTTTAACCTTTAACTGGGAACCATCTGACAGATTTTGATGCGAGGCCTGCATGTCAGTTCAACAATACAAAAGATGGTACATATCCACTGCTTGCACTGAGTCATTAGCAAACAGGCCAGAAATCAAATAAGCATTAGTAATTCCTCTGACTCAATAAGCTGAACAGCACTGCTTGTATTGTGTTTCATTTACTCACTCATGTAGCGCCTTTGTAGTGTTATTGTTATTTTGTCGGCAGCTGCTTACTCACAGGAGTCAAAATCACACCACGCTACATTGTGGGCTCACTCTGCTGATTTGGAAGAGCTAGTTCCAGACCAATCATTTGATTATTGATCATTGTATTAATGATAATGAAAAAAGTGATAGAGCTGAAGTTTTAAATTAGAGACCTTGCTATAAAAAAAAGTAATTTATATCTAAACAAATAAAATCATAGCAGTATCGAGTATCCATCAAGGCAAGGACTCCACCAGACCTCGGGAGTTGTGCTGCGGTGTCTGGCACTTAGACATTCACAGTATGTAAGATGTGAGGAGCAGCTTCCGTAGATCAGACTTGTTTTTTTTCTTCAGCAAATCCTACAGTTGCTTGACCAGATTAAGATTTGGGGGATGTGGAGGCCAAGAGTGAGAGAGAACATCATCTCACTGACATTATTAAATACCACTCGTGTCATTGTGATGAGGTGAAGTTCATCTGCCTTCCGATGAATTTGGTTTGTTCATGATTAGTTATGATTTGAAGTGAATTTATGATGTTTGTTTCCATATACAGTACAGACCAAAAGTTTGGACACAACTTCTCATTCAAAGAGTTTTCTTTATTTTCATGACTATGAAAATTGTAGATTCACACTGAAGGCATCAAGGGCTATTTGACCAAGAAGGAGAGTGATGGGGTGCTGCGCCAGATGACCTGGCCTTCACAGTCACCGGACCTGAACCCAATCGAGATGGTTTAGGGGTGAGCTTGACCGCAGAGTGAAGGCAAAAGGGCCAACAAGTGCCAAGCATCTCTTGGGGAACTCCTTCAAGACTGTTGGAAGACCATTTCAGGTGACTACCTCTTGAAGCTCATCAAGAGAATGCCAAGAGTGTGCAAAGCAGTAATCAAAGCAAAAGGTGGCTACTTTGAAGAACCTAGAATATGACATTTTTCAGTTGTTTCACACTTTTTTGTTATGTATATAATTCCATATCTAATTCCACATGTGTTAATTCATAGTTTTGATGCCTTCAGTGTGAATCTACAATTTTCATAGTCATGAAAATAAAGAAAACTCTTTGAATGAGAAGGTGTGTCCAAAGTTTGGTCTGTACTGTATATATATATATATATATATATATATATATATATATATATATATATATATATATATATATATATATATAAAATGCTATTTTGAAGCCTTGGATCTTGTTTTATTCTCCTAAACAGTGAAGTCTATATATAAGTCTTTGCTTGATTGGTACTACTTTGCATATGCTTATTATTTATTATTAAATAAATATGTAGGAATTTGTACTCAACTATAAATGCTACAAGAGTATCTCAAACTATCTACATCCCATATACTCATATACGTTGTTATAAAACAAACATTATTACATCCACACACCTCTAATTTGTTCTTTAATTCCTTTTGTCACAATAAAAATAACAACTAACAAAGACTTCATTTGGATTATATTATGTACAGATGCAGACAAAATAATCAGTTCAACTCCTTCACCTCAAATTGGCTCTTTTTCCAACCCCAGGAATGCAGAAAAAAAACTCACACCTATTGCTCATTGACTTTTTTTTTTTCTGAGGTACAGAAGTGTCTACAAACTTATTAGCAGAAAATGTTAGACAGAGCAGTTGCTTAATTTCATCATGTTCATTGTAAGCAATCTTATACCCCTTAGGAGGCGCAATAGTTGTTCCAAAAAACAAACAAATAAAACAATTAAAATTAAAAAAAATAAAAACATAGTGCACAAGATCTACTGCCTGGAAGATCAGCAAATGCTTACACCAGTCCTCAAAATCTGGAGATATGAGTGAAGAAATCAGACGGACAAAAACAATAAGGTTTCGTATTCCAGAGAACCGTCCTCATGCTCTTGTTGAGTGTGCGGGTATAGTCCCTGAGGGGATTTGTTGAGTGTGTCTGCTATTACGTGTGCTCGTTTGCACGCCAGTCCGTGTTGTCGCGTAAGCCGCCACATACACGCTTCTCTCGTTCTGTGTATCACGCGGTAACCTTCATAACTGCAGGTGTAAAAGCTCGGACCACAAATAACATTGCGGGCCTGTAATAGTCAGATGTGCAGTAGACAAAGCCAACAAGATATTTGCATGAACATAAATAAAATCTCAAAAGGAAAAACAAAAGCATTTAAAAGAAGTTTACATCACAGCATTATGCCCAATACGCCAACCGCATATAGAAGTGGACTCTATTTAAATCATATTCGAAGGGTATAGATATGTGAGAAATAAATGAGAAATGGCACTCACAGTCTTCTGGCCTACATGTAGGCGGAGCGTTCTTCACATCGAATGTAAAAATCCTATGTGCCATAACGTCGTATTCTTAAATAAACACGTACCCTGGAGTGCCAACATTTTCACCATGGTTTAGCTCCGCACCTTTTACACTTTATTCTAAGGGGGAATATTTTCCGAATACAAAAAAGGTGCATTTCCATCTTTATGGGTTGCGCGACCCGAAAAAGACAATCGCAGCGATACCTGATTAAATATGGGCCGTTTTTGGACAAAACAGGAAATCTGGGCGATGGTAAGTATTAGTGAGAAGGAGTAAAACAACAGAGAAAAAATATATTACATAATAATTCATACACACTCTTGCAATCCACACAGCTTTTCATAGAGCTCCTTGAGTGCACTACCCAATTATATCATTCATGAACATATACAGGGAAAGAAAAGTAAGACATTATCCAAAATAACAAATAAACCATAATAAAACTTTTCATTCTTTCCCTCCGATAGTCATCAGGAAGACTCGATCCTATGAAAAGTAATCGATGCATGGCCATGTGATGGCAGCCGAAATGTTCGCAGCGTTGCGTCACGTACGCTGTTAACGTTTTGTTTAGTTTTTTTTTTTTTTATACCACGTCGACGTTGAATTCTCGAAAAAGAATTTAGGGGACATTTCAAATAATAATGAAAAATATGGGTTACTATTAACAAACATTTTTGGTTCAGGGACGATTTCATTACGAGGTTTTCAAATAACACGTAAAGGGTTAATATTGCTTGATAGCGTATTTTTTTTCTAGTGGTCAGCATGTTTTCTGCCACAGGACAGTCATTATGTCAGACAATTATTTTTGTCTTATTGGCTTCGATACAGAAAAAAATAAATGAATGATGAGGGAGCAAGTATGGTTGCTATGTGAAAACAGAAACTAACTTGTTTTATGAATGATTTGTAGCATGTACTTTGTAAATTGTAATCCTTGGCAATTGTGGTATGACAGGAATAACACGCTATATAGTGTGTGCAGTTATAAGAAAATAATCCTAGTTTTATTATGTTTTAGATGCGGCCTCTTTTCCGATTTTGATGCCTGGAACAATATTCGAATAGGAAATACATGAACGATCTTTAACCATTAGTAACCCATAGCTGAGAGATTAACAGTCCTGTAACTGGTTTTCCTCAGTGCTGGTTCCATCAAGTGGAAGGTGTTACTGCTGGGTCATAGTCTCCAGCTGAATCCTCAGTGTCAAACCCCACAAATTCGCTTGATCTTGTTCGGGTTCAGTCTAATGCATAATGAAGCCTTATACAGTATACAGCACCGGCATGGAATTAGAGGACCTACATTACGAGGAGAAAAAAAACTAAAACAAAAGGCCTGAGCAGATATTGAAGTGTAAAAAAACCTGTAAAGAATATTTCCAGTAAGAAAAGTGAAATCAGTAGAAACAAAACATTTCTCGAGTAGGTTTCGAAACTGCACTTGCAAAAGATCCACATTTGGAGGATTCTATAGTGGTGTGTTTTATATATATTTATATATATATATATATATATATATATATATATATATATATATATATATATATATATATGGCTGTCAGGATCATCTTCCCCTGAGAGACTGGGTTACACACAACAACACGATTCACTTAGAAATAGAAATTTTGTGCACCAGGGCCGTAGAAAGAAAGTGACATGTTCTCATTCTGCTTCTCCATCATGTTCACACATTTGCGAGAAGAAGAAAAATTTCGCTGCGTGACCTGATGCTATAAGCGTGCACAATAGTGGTGGAAATGAAAACACAGCAGTTAGAGCAACCAAGGTTACCCAACCAATCAAGTCAAATTTAGAGCAACGTTGTAAAGCTCGCAGGACGGCTTTGTGCTTTCACATATAACAAGAACGTCTCGTGTTTCTTCGAATGTGTGAACACGACAACTCACAGACCACACTGTACTGTATGGTTATGCTTTATAATAAAAAAAAAAAAAAAAAAAAAAAAAAAAAAGAAAAATCAGACAATGACCTTTAAAGAACCTGAATAAAACTGTAGAATTCATATTAAAAGTACAGTCCTTGAGTTTTGTAACCTTCCCAAGTGACACGGTAAAGCTAGAACAGGAATCGCTCCTAAGACAGTCTGAGACACTTGCAGTACAGAGAGTGAAGGAAGAGTTTCACATGGCTCTGATCACAGTCTCGGATTCAGGCTGAAGATCAACATGAGGGGAGCAGCAGCAGAAAAAAAAAAAATAGGCCAAAAAAATTCAATACTTGTCCGTGAGTGTGAGTCTGGTGTTTGTCTGGCTGTGCAAAAGCTTCCTCAGCTTTACTGGCTCAGACATTCAGAAAGAAAGGAAAAAAAAAACTTGAGAGGCAGATTAAGACTGGAAATACATTTCATTTCCAAGTGTAGCTCATCTCTCCTTCCTCTTTCATTACAGCTCCTCTCTTTGCTGTGGAGAGAACAGATAAGCACAGATATCAAAAGCATTAACCATTAATCACATTAATACAACAAGAGAGAGAATGTAGTTTCCTTTATGCACCTTTCATATGACTAATTGACTGCATGTATACACACACACACACACACACACACACACTCTCTTTCTAATGTTTGTGGACACCTCACCATAAAATGGGTATGTGCTTTTTATTTATTTTTTTTGAACGTCCCATTCCACATCTACTCTCTGTTCGCTGTTATAATCAGCTCCACTCTTCTGGGAAGGTGTTCCACTAGATTTAGGAACGTGCTCAATCAGCCACAAGAGCGTGAGTAAATCAGGTAGTGATGTAAGGGGCCTGGGGGGGAGTAAGTCTGCATTCCAATTCATTCCAGAGGTGTTCACTAGGGTTGAGGTCAGAGCTCTAAAGCAGGCCACGCTACATCTTCCACTACAACCCATGTAAACCATCTTCATAGAGCTTTTATTTCTCCTAGTTCAAGAGAAAATGTAATGCTACTTCATCCAAAGACATTTTATACAATTGTAAGCCCTTCAAATTTGGGAAACAGTTAGGGGAAGAACCACATATGGCTGGAAAGGTCAGGTGTCCCAATAATTTTGTGTTTGTGTGTGTGTAAGATTCGATTCAGCTGTCGGTGTGTTGATTATTCTCACTAAACTGAAGGAAGAAGTTAAAAAGTGTTAAAGGCAGTACTACAGGCTACAGGTAATGATCAGTCAAATTGCTTCCATAAACGTACAACAGGAAGACAAGTTCTTGGGCCAATATTAACTGATGGAATGTACCAGATGCCCTTGCAAATCCTAACATTCTGTTTTTTTCTGATCAGAGAGAATGTTAAGTAGCACCAAGGTCTCTATTTTTAAGCTAAAGTCTAAAGTCAGATATACACATATATTTAGTTCTCACAGTTGTCTTTACCTTTCCATAGCCAAAGTCTTCCACATGTATGCAGTTGATTCAGATAACCTCTTCTTCACAAGAGCTCCTCTATCTCCAAAGCAGGATGAGAGATGATACATCTGCAACTCCTCTCTTTAAAAGCTGTCCCAACTCCATTTTGGCGTAGTCACAGTACAGAATACTAAGTACCCAGTTGACTTATTGAGGAGATCTCGGGTTGTATCCCCATTCCAGTGACATGAGGAAAAAAAAACTACCAGTTCGTTTTGAAGTTCACGTCTTCTCTTCACTGACTTGTACTCCTTAACAGAGGCAAGGTCTTCTTAAAGTTATTATTTTTGTCTTCAGTCTTGGAAAATGATTCAAGAAATACATTTCTAATAATCTCTGTCCATTGTGGCCTTAATAATATACCATCAATTCCCTTTAAGGGAAAAAAAAAATAGAAAGGTTCCTTAAAATAAAAATTCTAAGCAAACAAAAATAAAAACAGTCTCTTCCAAAATTTGCTCTTAACGTATAAATAATAATAATAATAATAATAATAATGATCTACAACTCATTAAAAGGAAGATAAATCTTTTATACATCACCTAATCTAATAAAATGAATTGTGCTTCCAATAAATTGGGAAAGGTGAAAAAAACAAAAACAACCAAACAAAATCCTTTTAAAAGAAGCAGCAGAATTTTTGCAGGGGGTGCGCTGTATTAGAAAGAACGACACGTCTCTGAAACTGTTCTCTATCTTCCCTTCGGAGAGACCTTTCCGCTGTTAGACACGGCCTCTTCCAGCTCATCCTCCTCAAAGCCATGAAATGTAGAAGTGTCGCTCTCAGAGCTGGCACCGAACAGCTCCTCCGCTCCCGCGAAAGGCTTTTCCTCTTTTGCTTTACAGTGTCCACCTGACAAAAGAGATCAGAAATGTTGCATTCAACTACTTACAGTGGCAAGCCAAAGTTTGGGCACCCCTGGTCGAAATGTCTGTTATTGTGAACAGTTAAGCAAGTGGAAGATGAAATGATCTTCAAAAGGCTTAAAGTTAAACACTCTTTTGCAATATTTGAAGCAATATCAGTGTATTGTTTTTGTTTTCTACAATTTAAGAACCCCAGGAGACTTGAGCTTTCATATTACCTTGACCACGGTATCAGACCTTAATTAGCTTTGTTTAGGGTCAAGGCTTGTTCACAGGAATCGTTAGGAAAAGGCCAGATAATGCAAATTTCAAAGCTTTATAAATACCCAGACTCCTCTTACCTTGTCCCAACAGTCAGCAGCCATGGGTTCCTCTAAGCAGTTGCCTAGCACTCTGAAAATGAAAATGATTGATACCCACAAAGCGGGAGGCGGCTATAAGAAGATAGCAAAGTGTTTTCATGTACTGATTTCCTCAGTTTGGAATGTAATTTAAAAAAAATAGCAGTTAACAGAAACAGTGGAGGTCAAAATAAGGTCTGGAAGACAAAGAAAAATATCAGAGAGAACTGCTCGTAGGATTGTTAGAAGAGCAAGCCAGAACCATCATTTGACTGCAAAAGACCTCCAGGAAGATTTGGCAGACTCTGGTGGTACACTGTTCAACTGTTCAGCGACACCAAATATGGCCTTCGTGGAAGAGTCATTGAAAGAAAACCTCTACTGCGTCCTCACCACAAAAATTCAGCGTCTGATATTTGCAAAAGAACACACACAAGCCTTTTTGGAGAAATTGGCCATGATGAGCAAAGGTATGTTTGGAGAACAAAGGGCACAGAACTTAATGAAAAGTACACCAGTCCAACTGTTAAAAATTGGGGTGGATCGATCATGCTTTGGGGTTGTATTGCAGCCAATGGGACGGGGAACATTTCACGCGAAGAATGGATTTAATTAAATTCCAACAAATTCTTGAGGCAAACACCATCTGTAAAAAAGCTGTAGTCGAAAAGAGGATGGCTTCTACAAATGGATAATGATCTGAAACACACCTCGAAATCCACAATGGACTATTCAATTCAATTTAATTCATTTTTATTCATTTTTATTTGTATAGCGCTTTTAACAATGAAAATTGTCTCAAAGCAGCTTTACACAGATAATGTGTTGATTAAAAGTGAATATGTTCTTTATAAGTAAGTTTGTCCCTGATGAGCGAGCTGGTGGTGACTGTGGCAAGGAAAAACTCCCCCAGATGGCAAAAGGAAGAAACCTTGAGAGGAACCAGACTCAAGAGGAAACCAATCCTCATCTGGGTGCCACCAAATGTCCATTTATTACAGATAAACGATTTTGTGGGGTGCAGTGATGTGATCAGATACAAACTGTAGTCCTGAGTCAGTGTAGCAGACTGTTGCCATTAACTACAGTCCAAATCCAAATCCTCAGAGTTCCTGTTTTTACTCCATAATTTCATGGATCCCCAGGGGGTTGATGAGAAACCATCTCCAGCTGCACAGAGTCGTCTCCAATCGATTAGAACACTATCCAGAGGCAGGCCAGGACGAAGTGTGCAGATCAGAGGAGGGAAGAGGTGCAGGAAAAGTGGTCACTGAAACCTCAGGAGAAAGTTTTGCCATGGCCCTCACAGTCTCCTGACCTAAACATCATTGAAAAATCTGTGGCTAGACCTTAAAAGAGCAGTGTGTGCAAGACGGCCCAGGAATCTTACAGAATTGAAAGACTGTTGTAATAAAGAATGGGTGTAAGTGCCTCAAACAAGAACTGAAAGACCCTTGGCTGGTTACAAAAAGCGTTTACAAGCTGTGACACTCGGGGGTGCTACTAGGTACTAACTATGCAGGGTGCCCAAACTTTTGCTGCAGGCCCTTTTCCGTTTGTTATTTAAAAATATTTAAAGGTTGAAAAAAAAAAAAAAAAGTTTTGTTTAAGATATAAAGAGAATGTGTCATTTGTAACTTTATGCCTTTCGGAGATCATTTCATCTGCCACTTGCTTAACTGTTCACATTAACAGAAAGTTTGACCAGGGGTGCCTAAACTTTCACATGCCACTGTATACTCAAAACTTCAACACTTTTTCAACAATAATCCCAACTGCACAACAGCGATGACATCTTTACCGGACATTAATACAATGAACCAGCTCGAACACGCTCGTCTGATTAAACCGATTAATGCAATATGGTGACGCGGAAGAATGACAAAATAACCAACACAATCAGATGTTGAACACGGCAGAACAGGATGATTGAATGATTACATGTTCCAAATAGAAAAACGAATAAACCACATCCTCAGGGATGTATCCAATCTTATACAACAATCGAAACTTCTTTAAATAATAATGCTAAATATCAGAAGACCGAAAGGACGTTTGATTTAGACCAGGGGAACACAAGGCACTAAATAAATCATAAGAACTAGGAATCTTTTTCATTTTGTAATATTTCTCCAAATTTCAATTCAATTTCACTTGGACAGCACTTTTAACAACGGACAAACGGAGTTTACATTTAGTAAGCCTATAAGTTGTCCTTATGAGTTTAGAAAGAAAATCTCCCTGAGATGGTATGAGAAAGAAACCTTGAGAAGAACCAAATTCAAAAGGGAACTCGTCCTGATCTTGGTGGCACGGAATGTTCAAGCCAGCATTTCGGCAAGAAACAACAGCTACCAACCAGAGAGAGTAAAGTCAAACACACCAGCCAAGCATAACCTTTTCACCTGCCGCTCATGCTACATCAGAAGGAGGTATAACATACTCAAGAGAAGTGATATTCAGTTCAAATCTATCTGTATGGTGCTTGAAACAAAGAACAGCCTAAAGATCCATGAAGTTACTGAGCAACTCAAGATCTATGAAAATGGATTTGGACTGTAATTAATATCAACAGTCTGCTACAATGGCTTAGGACCTCAGTTTGCATTAACAGTTCTGAAGCACCAGTTAATAAACAGTTGATGATGATCGGTTCCCTTTTGAATCCGTTTCCTCTCAAGGTTTGAGGCTATATTCGCTACTGGCTCACTGATTAGGGATAAACTTATAGGCACTAAAAATGATACATTTTAACCTTATTACCTATTTATCTCTGTAACAATGTTTTCGGGCAATGTCTATTGTTAAAAGCGCTATACAAATAAAACTGTACTGAAATAAAAAATTAATTACCTTTTTTTCCCACGATTTAAACCCCGGCTTAAACAACGAAGTGGCTAATTTATGGATTTTTCCTGGGTTTTACCCGGTTTCACAAGCTTCAAGACAAAACACTGAGCCCCATAACATTTAGACCAATGAAATTGCTGAACGGGTTTAGGTAAACCAATGAAACTCTTTATATTAAATCAGATGCGCTCCCACTGAATCGGGCCGCACCACATCATAAATATAGATGAGGTTCCTCTGACGTTTGACCTGCCGCTCACTCGGACTGTCTACAGGAAATGCGAATCATTCACACACTTCACCTGTGTTCTGAGCTGCACGGCATCGGGAGAAAAGCTTCACCGATGGTGATTTTTAAACGCACGACGATGCCAAAAGAAAAACTCCCGAGAGAAATTGTTGTGAAAGGAAAGAGGAAGACAGTGAACAATGACTTTCTTGGTAGGCGACTGTTTAGATACAAGCCGTGTAACAGACACTGTCTTTCGTTAAAGCCTGTGTGAAGTTCATTAGTTTCAGTGTAGACACCTGCGGCTTATAGACAGGTGCAGCATATTTATGTTCAAAATAAAAATCTTTGTCAAATTCAGTGGGTGCGGCTTATATTTTGGTGCACTTAATAGTCCGGAAATTACAGTAATTAGTCCCAATTAATCCCTATTCATTAATTCCATAATGAACAATTCAGTGGCAACAGTGGTAGGGATAAACTACCTGAGATGATATCAAGAAGAAACCCTAAGAGGAAGCAAACTCATAGTATGACACCAAAGACACCGAATATTTCTTTATTCGAAATCCATCATTGCTGGTTTATTGATGGCGATCAGAGTGTGAACCTTTTCATTATGATTGTAATCCTACGGCAAACTGTTTATTATTCATTTCAGTCCAAATCCATCTTCACGATTCTTGAGTTGAACCCTCGAGTATGTTTCCACATGAACATTACAGTGCAACGCATTACTGTAAGTAATATCATGTATATTTATGCTGTTCGTGTGAAACCATCCTCAGCAGTAGCAAGAACATAGAAATAAACACTGTCGACACACAACCTAGATGTTTGTGATTTCAGACACAGCTGCCAGTGGTGTGTTTACCTTTAGCTGTTGCTCTATTTCCAACTGATAAATGAAAGTGGTTTATGAGCAACCTACAGGCGGCTCTACAACATTTAACGACGATACAATTATCCAGCCTGAGACACACCAAGTTGTCTCCACCCCTAGAATTTTAGTTCTGCAGCAAAAAGTCCTCGGGTGTGGTCACAAGGAGTCAAGATTGCACAGGTAGGAATCGGGTGTGGCTCCTGTTTGGTTGGAATGAAAACCTGCAGCCAAACCAGCTTTTTGTGGATAAGACCAGAGTTTGCTGGTTTAAAATGATCTCAGTACTCGATCATAAATCTTTTTTTTTTTTAGCTTGTTTATCGAGGTGTTGGCGATGAGTTTCTTCTCATCTGATTAAAAATAAAAAAATGTAAACAAAGGAAATGAGTAGCTTTTTTTCTTTGATGTTTATTTAACTGTAAAATTCCACCTTTTCCTACAATGCAGTATGAACAGATATGACCAGGTTTCGGCAGCTTTTAAAAAATTTTATCGATCAATTACTCAAATCAAGAGCACAAAAGTACACAGTTAATGCAGGAATTTAGGAGGTTTGGGACTGAAACAGAAGTAATTAAACTGTTACATACTTAAGCGGGAACACTTGGAGCATTTGCCATCTTTCAATTTGAAGTCCGAATGCACTTGACAGACTTTGCAGAAATTGTTCAGTGTATGAGCTTCATCTGGACTCTTCTGGTCTGAGAGTAGAAGCCAGAATATACATAGTAAGAAAAACAGGCATTGACCAGATAATACCATTACACTTAATTTGTTTATCAGTTTAAGACACACTTCCTTTCACATAAAAAGATTTCTTCATTTCGAAAGCAAAGTAGATTTCTTACGCTTGCGACTGTAAGGACGATGGTTCATGGCTGGAGACTGTGAAGGCTCTTGGTCTCTGGCTTGAGGTCCCTCCTTATCGGCAATGTGGCTATGGCCGTAGTGATAGCTTAAGCCAGTGCGATTCCTGTAGCGTTTCCCACAGACTGAAAAAATAAGGAGAACTGATGAACTAGGAGGCACGATCACAGCATGCAAAAACCTGTGGATGACTTTTAGAAAGCTGAGACATTGATTCTCCTGTATGTGAACCAAGTCATGTTCTAACATACAAGCTGTTTGCAAAATATGCAAAAGGAAATATGACTATAATCGTTATTAATAGTAACAAAGAAAACAGAAAAGCAAAGTGTTCACTTCCTAATCCTGTCCAAAGCAGACAAAAATCCATATACCTGAAGCTGCAGTTTTTGAGTTATGCTTTTGTTTGTATCTGTCTGAAACAGAGAAGACACAAAGCAAAAAGAGACAAAAAAGAATAAACACACATGAGCAAGGGTTACTCAGAAAGGAGGCACAGTAAAGCCTGAGAACCTTATCTGCTTTCCGGCATATTCCACAGGTTAACTACACGCTTGAGCAAAACCAAGCAAGTCCAACTTGAAAAGGGCACTGCAGGGCTCCACTAGGCTTTTCAATCACAGAATGTGTCTTAACAAACACTAAATCAGTACAAGCTACTTACTTTCACAGATATATGGCTTATCATGGTCATCGTGGTCCGTCCTCCGGCGTCCTGAGCCTCGGCCCTGCAAGAAGACATGACAAATAATCTTATCTTGGTGCTCGGAAAAACTCGATTGTGCGGCGCATTTAAACTTATTAATACTCAAGCTAGCAAATTATATTTATGATTCTGTCTTGGTTTAATTGTGTACAAATGCATCATTTGGCACAACTGATCATATTTTTATTTTGGCAGGTCATTACCAATTTGTATAAAGTAAGGCAAAAATGTGACCCGCAAGGTTCTGTTTGAGGTTGTCTGATATCACAACTGCAATGCAATTGCCACAACACAACATAATACTTGTGTTCACATCTACACTGATAATACACAATTTTATTTATCAGTTCTGCCCATTTAAGCAGCTGCAGCACAGTTGATGTTGGGTAACAAGGTCACATGCAATGAGGTTGTTAATCGTTTTTGTGTAAAGCCTGAAGCTATACGCAAGAACCTTATTGTAATTCACTACAAAACTGCTTATTATAATCTAATCAGCATAACCAACATGCACAAACACACACACTATAAGCCCAAATGTATGTGTACACTGGATCATCACACCCATATGAACCATATGTGCCAGGGCAGTTGTGGTCCAGTGTTTAAAACTCTGGGTTAGTGACCATAAGGTCAGGGGTTCAAGCCCCAGCACTGCCGAGCTGCCACTGCTGGGCCCTTGAGCAATGTACTCAATCCTATCCACTCCTGTATCATGGCCGACCCTGCGCTCTGACCCATTTTCCTTTGGGATTAATACCATACTCTAAATAAATGATCTCAGTTGAAAGTTGCTGTTATAATAAACTCTATTTTTGGGAAGTATTTCCATTAGAGTTGAGGGAATTTCTGCCCATTCAGCCACAAGAGCTTAAAATCAAGCACTTATATCAGTCAAGAAGCACTGGTGTCCAGTTGGCACTCCAGTCCATCCCAAAGGTGTTCATTGTTCAGGACCTTGATTTCTTCGACCATATCTTCATGTAGCCATGTGAACTCGAGCATTGGCCTGCTGGAACAAGCTTGAGGGCTCTTAATTCCAGTAAGGTTGTAACAACTGTGTGCTATAAACTTTGTGGCATAAGTTTTGGGGAAGAACCACAAATAGACAATGGTCATTTTTTTTTTATAACCAAATGGCCATATAATGTACTGTATATATGATATATTTGGTGATCTGCATATTTGATTTGGCACGTTTTACCGTGGATGATCTTCCTAACGCAACCCTCCCCATTTATCCGGGCTTGGGACCGGCACTAAGAGTGCACTGGCTTGTGCAACCCTAATGGCTGGGTTCCAAATATATTTGGTATTCATAAACGTTCTGTACATTTGGATGAAAAAAGTTTATATCCTACTCATGCTCCAGAGTGTGTGTAAATGTACACATAAGAAGACTTTAAAAATCATACAATTGTCACTGTTACTGCACTTTTATATATACACACACAACTAAAAACAATAGAAAATCAGTTCAAATAGAAAATCTATATAAATATTTTACTGTCACAATTCAAATATCTTATTTTATTATCTTTAAAGTATTTAGCAGATTCGCATTTCAGCCGATTTTTAGTCATGGGACTGTGTAAAATAAAATTATCTCATTAGAATGTACATGATGCGTGTTAAATTAAAATAAAACATTCTTCTATTACATAAACAAAGATAATTCCAGCTATAAATATTCCCATACATCTCAAAATCAACCACAATGCATTTTTCCCATTCAGCTAGACTGAGACTGCACATTTAAACTGTGCAATGTAAAGAAAACAAAAAGGGAAAAAAAGGAAATTAATAATAACCAAAACAGGTCAATAGTGAGGGCATCAGTGTACAGCATACAGCAGTGTTTAAGCCATATGACTTCATGAATAAATCACTCACTCTGCCTTTTCCCCGGTGTTTCCTTTTTGGTATGTCCACATCAAAGTCTTCATCGTCATGGTAACCATCTTCATTGGCGTCAGCCTCCAAAACTCTCTGCAAACCGAAAATGAAGGGAGGAAAAACAGTCAGAATAGAGAGGAAAAAATGCAGGATAAGGAGTAAGAAATATGGGCTATATAGTGTAAACTAATATTTGGAAGTTTATATAGTTTAAATTTATATGGAAATGATTTGCTACAAATCAACAATTAGTCACCATAGACCATCTGAGCTATTATATATTTTTTGTTCTCTTATTTTTCCCCTGATGGTACCAGATGTTATTCATCTGCTAACAATTTAAGTGTCTTTTTGAATACGCTGGAGATGGTTGAGGTCAGCAGTGGTGTTTATATAAAAAAAAAAAAAAAAAAAAAAAAAAAAAAAAAAGAAAACAAAAAGATAATGGTTGAGTGATTTTACCGTTTGCATTTAAACAGTCAGGTGATTAAATCAGCGGGGAGGCGTTTATAGAAAGAGTCTACTAAAACGCTTCTTCCCCAGCACAGCATAAAGAAGTAAAAATCCAGGATCATTCTTCTCTACAGAGATTGTTAGATGCTACGCTGAAAAGCAGCCGCTCACTTGAATCTCCAGCAGGTCCTCTTCTCTGGTGCCGTTCCGCTTGTCCAAACCGTCGCCTCTCAGCAAAGCCTCCAGCGTGGTGCTTGGGGTAGGCAAAGTATCTTTAGCTGTCAGGCCATTATCTGTAAAAATGCATACACACACATACAAAGTGCAATAGTCTGTCAGCTGTTTGTAAAATGTGGAATCATCGCTGTGCTCTCTAAAACGGAGCACACAGTAGCGTGCAAAACTGCTGCCGATTATTTCGAAGCAATATCTGTCCCTCAAGCCATCACAAATAGCACTGAACTTTTTTTTTTGATACCAAAAAGAAACTTTTCCCTTTTTTTTTTCCTTCTGGTTTTCATTAACTGATGCACTTTCATACAATTCTGCTGCAATTTTTACCAGATGCTGAACAACAACAGACACTCGCTCATCCTTTTCCACACATGTACTGCCAGCCACAGGGTCAAATTCGCAACCAGGCGGAGAACATTAGCGATCCACTCGTTTACATAGAGGTCATTTAAGAATCGTTTACAAAATTAGTCATTAGTCACACAGTTAGTGACATTTTTCAAGCATCCAGCTGGTGGTTCTTTTTCCATAAAAAACAAAAAAAACATTTAAAAGATAGAGAGAGAGAGAGAGAGAGAGAGAGAGAGAGAGAGAGAGAGAGAGAGACAAAGCTTGATTTGAAACACTGTTTAATAAATCAGTGCACTTCATATGGGATAACTTATGTCAGGATGCCCTATATACCTATATTTAGACCGTAGAGGTGAAGACTTGAATCCATCGAAGTGTGTAACCTCCTCTTCTTTCTCCAGCAGCGGGCAGGGTATGTATACATCTGGCCAGCTGCCAAACCTGAACACACAACCATGCAAAAACACATAGGCAGGCAATAATTAAATAATTCCAGCCTACTGATTTTGAATTGCAGGTCAGTAACCTATTTCGAGACCAGGCTGCTTTCCAATAAACCATGCGAAAAAGGCAAGAGAGTTAACAAACAGTTAGCAAAAGAAAGGAAAATAAATTGCGAACCCTTCGGAATTGTTGGGTTAATAACTCATAAAATGCTGGTCGTCTTCCAAGTCTTTAAAATATTTATAAACACCCCTCCGAAACATTCAAAGTCTAAAAAACTAAGCAATAATCTCCAACAAAAAAGTTACAGATCTGCTGAATAGACGTGCACAACGATGAGGAAAAAGTCGTTAAGCTGTTTCACCATGTTTTACCCCATCAATATCTGATCCCTTCCTTGGACATTCCAAACCCTGGTCGAACTGTAACGCCTATCTGTAGATTTACCAATTGATTTACTATCGGTTGATTTGTGAACTAATTTGGTGCATCTTCAAACTTAAAATTAGCTTCAGCTGATGAACTGCTTCTCTTTGACTTTATCCTGGAATTCTGATGTCTTATTTAAATGTTGACCTTTTGACCTCTGTTACTTCTTGTTCCCACATAAGGCAGCACTGTGGTGCATGTTGTTACAGTCTGAGAGATGTGCATGTGTTTCCCTGTGGATTTCCTACTGGTTCTCATGTTTTCTCCTTTCTGTATGTAGATTTTTCTATTCTACATTGCCTGTGAATGTGTGTGTGTGTGTGTGTGTGTGTGTGTGTGTGTGTGTGTGTGCACGCACTACACTGCTATGCGCTTTCATCCAATCTACTAAAGTGTCCCATTTTACCCCAGTGTTCCCAGTAAATGCTCTACTTGTAGCCCTGACCAAGAAAAAGCAGTTAATCAAGAAAGACTGTTTAATCAATGACTGCAAGCTACTTAAATCCTGACTCAGCACAGCAGCCGCACATCACTATGCTCCCTCCACCATGCTTCACACTCAGCACAGCCTCAATTTGTGTCAATTACTTGCAAATACAATCATTTTAATTACAAAAAGGGGAAACGTTGTAGGCACAAATGAACACTGAACAGCAATTACGGCAATTAGAAATAAATGCAACTAAATGTTTCTAGATTACAAAAGAAAACTTTAATGTGTATTAACCAGTCTTCAACTAAACAGTGTGTATTCAGTGTGTATGTATGGTTCATAGTCTGTATACTTCGTAATGCTTCTTTTTAAACTAATCAGCCTTCATTAAGCTTTTTTTTTTTTTTGTCTAAAAATCCTGTTGCATATGTTGCTTTCTTAATTAAATTTACAAACATTTACATTCGTATTAATTCGAAATATTCATTTGTGGGAATATTAAATGGTTAAATGGCTGATTTAATAATCCAGAGGTTATAAAATATTCATCAATGTCCAACTTTGTACTAAAAAGAAATGGACAGCATTTACATATTACACTACAAATGATGTGTGTTTTTTTTATTTTGCAGACTGATGCTGTTATGGTGTAAATAATGGGACATTTTTTAATGGCTACACAAATTGTAATTGACTTGCGTTATACACTTCATGCAACTAAATCATACACTATATGGACAATAGTATTTCGACTCCTGAATTTTTTCACTCGTGTGTGGGTCGTATGCAAACATTTGGAGGCACACCACTGTCGCTGAATGAGCACAGATCTCCACAAGCACACTCCAATATCTAGAGGAACATTTTTCCAGAAGATTGGCGGTTATTAGAACAGCAAAATGGGGACTAAATGTGGAAAGGGATGTTCGAAAAAGCACATAACTTTTGTCCAGACACACTTTATATTCATCCAAAATATATTAATGGTATAATATGTTTCCTGGAATATTGCACTCTCAATCTTTCAGTATATACTGATGCTCAACTGCCATTTTGAGAAGAGTAAGAGTCAGTGACTGGAAGATTTTCACTTTGAATGCTCCTGTAGATAAGATCTTACACCAGTACATCTACATAAGCTCGTTTAATAAGATGGTGAACTGTTCAAAAGGTTTTACTGTTGCTCAATAAACTGACTCTTCTTCAGTGAAGCAAAAATCTGCGAAAATCATAGATATTGAAACAGCGCTAATGATTGTAAACCTTGTTGAAGACATACGCATAGAAAGCATTCGAAGTGAAAAGTTTGGACTATGTCCTGAAAACACAAACTGACCATGACAATGACCAGATGTTGTTCCTCATCGTGTTAAATCTCACCTGGTCCACGGTGATGGCGCTCCATCCAGATGTAGCAGTTGTTCTGGGCGACGCCGGTTTGCGAGTCGAGGAAGGGCAGGCGGACGCTGCGCTCGGCACACAGGCGGGCGTTGTAACTGCGACAGTGCTCGATGGCTTCTCGGTAAAACTGGTCGCCCAGCCTAAAGGAATACAAAAAACAAAAGTACACAAAGCCGACGCTGAATTACATCTCTGTGGTCAAATGTAGCCTACAGGTTATCCAGTCATCAGAATAAGGTTTTATTAAACGACTTAATGCGATCCAAAGCCAGAAGCCACCCGTTTTGCTTATTTATTTGAATCCAAACCAGTTTTACTGCAGTACCAATTGGCCTTTAAACCAGTGAAATTAGATACGTCAGGAGTTTGCAATGCAAAACGTAGCGCACAATGTATGAAAAGACAAGTACAAGTCCATTGGTGAAAGGCGCAATAAGACGATTAAGAAAACCGGGGAGAAGGAAAAAAAAAATTCTGTGGAATGAGATAATAAAGGCCGTCATGTTTAACATTTTGCTTTCTCTCTGCTTAGTGAGCTAATGGTTTCAATGGTAAAAGTCATTAATGCAAATGAATGGAAACCTCTTGAATAATGACCTCTTTAAAAGAGTATAATAGGAGTCAGTGTGTTCCCGGTGATGTTGAACACTTTTCATTAAAACTCCGTCCCTGCGAAAGGGAAAGGGGAAGAGAATCACAATGTATATAATTACAAAAGACTGAAGCACTATGACCTCTAACAACAATTACTGTTAACGTTGGTGTATTAATCTGAATACTACAGCGGACACAAATACTAGTAGTTCGGATGGAAATCCATTAACATGTAACACACACATCCCTCAGTCACATCTAGGGGCAATTTAGACTTGCCAATACACCTACTGCCACGTTTTTGGGAGGTGCAGAGGAAACCCATATGGACATGGGGAGAACATGGAAAACTGCAGACTCAAGCTCAGGACAAATCAGTGATAATGGAGCTGTAAGGTTGCTGCCCGGTTTATATAAACATGTATGATATTGACTTACGCCACAGATCTATTATGTCAGAATGAGACAAAACGTCTTATTCAAGCCATAACAGTTCTGAGCTTTCTCATGAAATACATAGAGAAGCTTATTATTGCAAAGGCTACACATTAATATAAAGAGAGCTAAAGACAGTTTATCCATTTTAAATCTGTCGTGTATTTTTTTTAGCGATTCCAAAAATTGCTTGTGTACCCTAGAAAATTCGAGAAATGCTCACATCCCTGTATTGCACATGCACAAAGAAAAATACGTTTTAACCTACGTCATATCCGTCAGACGTTTATATATTCCCTGCCTCTTTAAATTGATGAACAAGGTCAAGCTAAATGCCCTGCTTTTACTTTTAATGGACAGATGCAGAGTTGAAGTTGTTGCTGCAGGTAACCCAAGACTATATAGTGGTTGTTTTGAGTTGAAAGAGTCACATGACTCCAGCACATGACAACAAATGTCATCAGTTTTGAACGTCCCAGTTTACTCGGTTTACACACACGACCCCAATTTAAAATTTTTTTGAAAAAGGAGCGTTTTACATTTATGCTGGTTAACGTGGACGCAGCCTAAGCAGATGTCAGTATCAGATCAGTATGGAAAATGTAATCATATCCTACGGATCTTTATCTACAAAATGTCAGAATAATGCAAAAAAAACATTTAAATAAGAATAATCAAACGTTGCTGAATAATACTTTAGAAAACTGTTTATAAGAAAATGGTTAATTGTAAAAAAAATTCTTGCATGAAGATTACAATGAATTTTTCCGTGACCATTTGACTGCATTTTGGCCAACTGAGTTTAACTGAGTTCAATCCTGTCTACTTTCGGGTTCTCCCATTAGGTGGCGCCACAGCGGATCATCCGGGTTCCATACCCATCTGTCCTCTACATCTGCCTCTTTTAACCCAACTATCTGCATGTTTTCCCTCACCACATCCATAAACCTTCTAACTGACCTTCCTCTTTTCCTCCTTCCTGGTGGCTCCATCCTCAGCATTCTCCCACCGATATCCCACTGTCCCTCTAATAAACTCGTTTCTAATCCTGTCCATCATCGTCACTCCCAACGAACACCTCAACATCTTCAGCTCTGCTACCTCCAGCTCCACCTCCTGTCTTTTATTAAATGCCCCTGTCTCTAAACCATACAACAGTTTTTGTAAGAGAGCATCTCATCTACTGTAAGGTTACAAGAGAAGAACGAAGTGTCACAAGAAGCATGTGTTAATCCTCACCCTACCTGGCATGTTTCTAGGAGTGGACAGGTAACGATCAAACGAGATGAGAAGAAAAGGGCTGCAATTTTGTCACAGACAGAAAGAATATAATATAGATGACCCTTTTGACTCCACAAGGTTTCTCCCTCATTTTGACTCTGGAAGGTTTTCTTCACCTTTAGTTTTTAAAAATAAAACATTGTCAGCTATATAAAAAATGAAAACGCTGGAAATAATTCGAATCTGTGACTAATCTACTTACAATCGATCACTAAGATATTTTTACTAATAGATCTGGGTGAAAAAGGGGGAGCTGTGAGCCCCCTTATGATCACTAAAAGAAAAGAGGAGGCCTGGTCAGACTTGATCTGTACATATTACATTGTTATAGCGTGAAATACGGGAAGATTTTTACGGGTCAGCTGCAGCTGCAATAACTAGCGTTAGCTCTTTTCTCTATTGCCAAGGTCAGGAGTTTTCCTATTTTAAGTAGCTGTTCTTGTTTTTGTTTGGCACCATGGATAAGATGCATCAAAGAAGATGAGTTGTTGTTTTTCCCCAGAAAGCAGACAGCAGGTTGTTAGAGATAGTACTCCCATAACAAAAAATCCACAATATAACCAAAATTGTTTTGCAAGTCCAGTTAGTCCAATAGTATATACATACATACATACACATACATACACTTACATGCATACACATACATACACATACATACACTTTTGCCTTTTCACGAGAAATTTTGATTGTTGTTCAGTTTATAGGAAGGTTATTCCCACCTCTTTTGAAACGATTTTTGGGTGTTTAATTTGAAGCATTTTCATTTGGGTTGGACTTTTAAACCGATTTCAATGCTCCATGTAAACAGGATTGTGCTAACATTAGCCAGTTTTCCACCAGTAGTGTTTGAATTTGTAAAAAAAAACTCCAATGCAGCATTCAAACCTTTCAAATCAATAAATGTAAACATTTCGCCTTGGAAATGTGGTGAACGGAAGTTTTGGCTCTGACTTGCCATCTAATGGATGTTCAAACCAATTCAGGTTAATTTGTATAGCGCTTTTAACAATGGGTGTCTACATTTAGTTTTTTATCTAATCCATTTCATCCCTCTAAATGCATCAATAATGAACGTGCAAAGGCAAATGCATCACTTTCAAATCTCCTGGATGTACATAAGATTCGCAGGCCAGTGTGTAAAAACCAGGCTACTTTGAGTCAAAGAGCATCACATGACACTTGTCTGAAATATTTTAATAACGCACATCACTTCCCTCCTGACTATTAAGAGCGAGGAAAAGAAGGAAGGAGCTTCACACTTCCAGTTCACATTTTCCTGTTTGGTGTCTATTTGAATATCACATTTATCCAATGTTATATGGACAAATGTTTGTAGACATCTAGCCGTAACATTTGGACGTGCGTTCTAAACATCCCAGTCCACATTTAGTTTTATAGCAACCTCCACTCTTCTGGGAAGATGTTCTACTAGATATTGGAATGTGCTTGTGGAGATTTGTGGAGATTCAGCCACAATGGCCTCAATAAAGTCAGTAGTGTCTGGGATGCAGGCAGCTTTTTAATTCATCCCAAAGGTGTTCAGGATCGTTTAGGTCAGAGCTCTATAGAAGGCCTCTCGAGATCTTCCACTTCATCTCTTCATGGAGCTTGCTATGTGCACATAATCGCATAAACCATAAACCATAATCGTGTGCCTCCAACTTTGTGGTTACAGTTCGGCAAAAGAACCACAAATAGCTGGAAAAGACACCGGAGGAGTTTATTACACTCAGCTTACCAACATAGCTCACTAAAATGTCCCATGATGCTCCGACTGCTTAATATAAAAGAAGTTACTCATTCATGTATTAGTAGTGACAGATACAAAAAACCCATATACTAAAATGTATTTTCTCTAAAAGAAATCTTTTTCCGCAAAGTGTTCGGTAACCGTTTCTCACAATGGGCTCTCGCTGCCTGAAAAGAGTTCAATGGTGATTAGAACGGGAGCGGTTACCAGGGACTTCACGTGCCGAAGCCACGCAGAGATCTGCCGTGATAGACGGGTTACACGAGCGGCAGTAGCAGCGTGAACGAACGCAGTGGCTGATTGGGACGTTTGCTGGGAGTGTGTTCGTGTCAACCATTTACAGTGTCACATGTCAGAGTCCACGCTCTCCAAGCTGGAATTACATAAAACTTCGTTTGCATGCTGAAGATGTGTGCTTCCCCACCTCTACACACACACACACACACACACCCACACCCACACACCTTCAGTCTGCTCTTTTCCAACCACAAGACCACAAAAAAACAAACAACTTCCTTTAAACACTCACTGAACACTGATACCGATCATTCGCATTTCTTTTAATATAGAAAAAGAGTTTGAATTCCGCCTGCTGATCTGGAGTCGCCTTAATCTGATCAGGAAACTGACACGTTCTACTTCGAAACGCTGGCATCTTTCCCACCAGCGAATCGAGCCCGGGCTGTGAAATGTGTCTCTTGAGACCATGCAGGTGCACTTTAGCGTTTGAACAGGAAGCCACTTTATCTGCAGCATTGCAAGCTCATTTTAAAAGTTTCACACACACACAAAAAAAAAAACGTCTACAAAATCAGCTGCTAAAAAACTATTCGCCGACATAAATCTGGAAAAGAATCTTGCCGAGATGAGGACGGAGCTCGGATGTCATGTAAAAGACCACTGTGCAATGGAGTTGGAACTGCACCCAGTAATTGTGCTATGACTCAGCATGTCAGGGTGTTGAGTGTTGAGGCAAAGTCCCTGGTTTCAATCTGACAGCACTTTGTTGCATCTACTCCTAACAAAGAGAAATGCTTCTAATATATATGTTAAAAAGTGGGCTTTTTTCCCTTTCTCTCAAATGTGGATGTACAGTATGCACCGCAAGTGCTGGTGTAAAAGTTTATGTGAAGGATCGGGGGCACGTCTCTATGACAAAGTGTTGTCAGTTGAGACTGGAAAATTAACCAGAAGGTACACACACACACACACACACACACACACACACACACACACACACACACACAGCTCAGAAAGGTACAGGCCACATACTGGGGCGCTGTCTACCTCGGCCTGGTGTGAATAGAAAGGACGGTTAAGTTGCACAGGGTTAGAAAGTGATGTTTGTGGTTCCATGAAGCCATAGCTCTTTACAGAGACAAAAAAGAAAAAAAAGAAAAAGTCTGTGCACGAATCGATGTTTTGCTTGTCTGTTTTTTTTTCCATTAGCCTTTTCTCGTTGCTACCGCGACGTGTAAGAGAACTCGCTGCAGGATTGCGCTTACATCCAATCTGCTAATCTGGACACTGCACTGTTCACGAAACAAAAAGAGTGAAGCCTGATATCTTGTGCTAGATCGTTGCTCTCAGGGTGCCTAGCTGAACCGGGCAGGTTTTTCAAACGAGACGGAGTAACTGGAATGCGAACAGCGCTTCTGTAAAACCTGCTGCAAAGCACATTACGAGCGTATAAAGCAGTTAGCTTACTGTGAAGAATCGGGAAGAGCTGGCAGCTAACGGAGAACTCATTACGGCTGATTGAATACTGAGAGCATTAAAAAATCTTTATACACTGCTCTGAAATATTTAACCCCCCAAGTACCCACGTTTACTGTAAAATCTTTCTACGGTGTTTAATCTTTTCAAATAATAACCTGCAGATGTTTTTCCGGTGTTTATCAGCGACGATATAAAGAGATAAATCACTATTAAAGCTTTGTGTTTTACATGCCTTATTTCTGGCTCACGTGCGGTTTATTCATCGATATCACGGCACACTTGAAACCTCATACACCTTCGATGACGATTTGGTTCGTCGGATCGCTCACTCGGGAAAACCCGTTCCTACGTGAAAACCTTCAGCGCATGCATCGGATGCCGTTTTTATGCAGTAGTAGGTTTTATATTTAGGTCGAGCAGGCCTCTAACCGCACGTCTTTCCTGACTCTCGTGGTTCCTCTTTATCTTTTATTATGAGAGATGTTTACTCCTGAGGTCACCTGATCTCTGCTCCATGACTTGGGTCCAACTGCATATGCATGTCAGCTGTAATTCATGAAATTACGGCCTTTCATTGACTCAGAGTGGATGCGTCCATTAGAGGCACTCAAATGTAAATCATTTGAGGTCGGATTTGATCGAAAATTGTGTACAAATTTCAGCACAACACATATGGAGGAGTTTAAAGTGCCTCCTAAAAAGTGTTGCGAAAGAAATTTCCTTTATTGGTTATTGCTAATGTTGAGCAGTTGCTAATTAATTACTGACAAACAAAAAACAAGGTCTGTTAACAAAAACTTCAGAATTTCCCCATTGACCTTAAAAGGAAAAAAAAAGTGTTTTACTAAAATCTAAATAAATTGTTAGAAAATGACTATGCGTAGGCTAATTTGGACTCTGTAGCTTTAGTTAAATGCATTAGGTAAAATGGGTCGACATTTCAATGCTTCTCGCCCACGTCCATGAAACTTCACCACCGTGTGGAAATGCAGGTTGATTCGAAGTTTTCAGTCGACTGGAGTTTCTCAATGAACGACTTGAAGGTAAAAATGAGATTTTTCAATGCATTTGCTATTTCCTCATAGTAACTTCTCATTCTGTGAAGCTCAACAGCCTTGTGCTGAACATCACAGTGATATTTCTCGGTCTTAAAGAATTCGGCCTGTGAGTTACCTAATATTTATAGCCCTATGAAACAGTAATGATTAAAAAAAAAAAAAAAAAAAGAAATTATATATCATCAATGGAAATAGACTTCATAATAATATTCTATTGTTATAAATCGATAAAACTGCATTTCCAGTTTTTTGACGTCCATCAGAGCATCTTTGTGAATTTCTATATCAAAAGCTTAAACAATAAATATAATGTTTTGCTCTGCAAATATACAGGTAGCCCCTGACCTACGAAATACATGGGGACCGGAAAAGTGTTCGTGAGTCGAGAAGAGTGAGACTCTAC
The DNA here is from genome assembly GCF_014805685.1 of Silurus meridionalis. Lineage (NCBI taxonomy): Eukaryota > Metazoa > Chordata > Actinopteri > Siluriformes > Siluridae > Silurus > Silurus meridionalis. The sequence goes on from NC_060891.1 coordinate 5,868,535, forward strand.
GATGCGTTCCGAGGAACCCCCGAGATATATAACCAAGCGATAAATTCTACGTATTTTTGAAGATGAATGCAGTTTTTTTTTCCGTTTTTCTGCCGTGGAAACAAAACTAGCAAACACTAAAATCACAACCGGAAAAAAACAAAACACTGTAGGAATACGGTATACGTACGGTATACGTCTTCTCACAACTTTGCGCAAAAGAAAAACGGTCCCACAATGCATGCCTGGTGGGCGTTCTTCTTCTGCGCCCTCTGAATAGCGTGCAAAGGGTTTAGAAACTTTTCTTTAATATATTTTGATTTTCTTTGGCTGTGTTCATATCTCAGAAAATTCGTAAGTCGCGCACACACACACACACACACACACACACACACACACACACACACACACACTTTACACAATTCATTCTCTGACTTTTTTGTTTGTTTTTTCCATTTCAACAGACTTGTGCATGCATAAATGTATACCGAGTACATTTTTGCTCTTCGTTTAGAACGGCGTTGCAGCAGGGGAATAGCGCACTGTTGTCTTTGCAGAATGCTCCCACACAGAACTCCATTTCACGTCTCACTGTTTCTTACTCCTCTGCATTGCGTGCTCAACAACTGCACTGCACCCCTCTCTGTGGAGGGCTCAAAGTAACAAACAAGCAAGCAAGCAAGCAAACAAAAACAAATAAACCAAAATAAAAAGTCAGGCTAATGGATGATGTAGCGTTAACAGTAGATCTTCTTCAAAATCAAAGCTGATACCAGCGACAGACCAACTTAAAACCCAACTCATCTTATTACCCCCCATGCCCACTTTTCTCCTTCACCCCAAAATCTTCTCTGTCAGGAAGAAAGACGCGCACACGCGTACGCACGCATGCTGCGGCGCGGAACGACACTGAGAAGCAAAACACTCACTGGAATGTTACTGAGCCTCATTCTGGCCTACTAACCGATTAAACCATTTAACATGTGGTAACACCCAAGATCTACTTTCTCAAACGACAACGTGAACATACAAGCACCTGACGATAATTAGCAACTACTACACTAACTACTATAATATTTGTGATGAAAGAATGAGTAATCTCTGGGCAAACAGCAAGAAGCCGGGGTCAACAGAAGTCGTCCGTTTATCTGTAAATGGTACGATGCCCTTTCATAAATAGCTGAATTACACCACGGCACCACATTTGCTTGCACTTTGACCATCATGACCAGCAGCCATAATAGAAAACTTGCCGGATGAAATATTGACATTACCAAGCAAAGGCTGGTGGGCTCTCCAAATATTTAAATAAAGCATATTAAGAAATACACAACTTCTGTCTAAATGGTGCTCAGGGACAAATTTGTCGCGATTTTCGCTTGGTAAATTCTGCATCCATGCAGAAATCGTAATACATGCGTTTGTTTGGATTTTTGTAACAAAGATGTCATTCGGGATTGAAAGAAAATATGAAATGGTAGAGTTGTTCTTCAGAATGTCACAGTACATGTTGGAATCCATGTTTCCCTCAAAAGAACCGCAGCTCTCCAGTACCAGCAGCACTCATGCAGCCCCAGACAATGATGCTACCACCACCATGCTTGAGTTACGACAAGACATCATTTTCTTGGTTCTCCTCACCACGGTATCGCCACACATGCTGGACACCATCTGAGCCAAACACGTTTATATGTCTCATCAGACCACAGGACATGGTTCCAGTAATTTATGCTCTTGACAGGTTGCCTTTAGCAAACTGTTTGCAAATCATCATAATACATGCGTTTGTTCGGATTTTTGTAACATATCTAAGATATCGGGATTTCATTTTCGGGATGGAAAGAAAATATGAAATTACCATTTTGTGATCTTGAAATCTTTGTATTATATTGGCTGTGAATATTCGATTTATTTGGGGCGGTGTCACGGTGTTATCCCTGTTGTCCCTGTGTTATAGATAATTACCTCAATGTAGACTCACACAAGTTATTTTTCTTCAGAGGTCCTCAACCCCCTGGTGTCTGACCGACACTCATTTCTCAATCGCATCGCTCTGGATTTACCTCAAATCGAGCTGTATTTCAGCACAGAGGGACATGACTATACATGAGACCATCATTGTGTAAACACAGTATATTGCTACCTCTGGTTGCATTTCTAGAATATTCACACAGATTCAGAACCCTTGTTTTGACATCTAAATGATTCCTGACCACAAACTCCATCCCTCGGATCATCAACGGCCCAAAGAGGAAAGAAAACAAATCAGAACACTAAAATTCACTCCAATCCAGAAGTTTATCCAGACTGGTTTGGCAGTGACCCATGGCCACGATATCATGCATCGTTGTCGTTTTCTCCCCATGTTCTACATACCTTCTACATCGGTTGCAAAAGAAAAGGAAATAGGTTCACAATTGTATCATGTCAAAGGATCTTACTCTCTTTCTTTAGCATTGCCAGGCTAGCTACATTTTCTTATTTACTTTAACGAAACCAACACGAACAACCTAGAAATATCATTCTCATGAATAGAGATTTGTACATGGGTTTTGTCATGAATTTCTCCTTTTATTTTCATCACCGGCTTTTGAGAGTGCTCGTTCAACTGACAGTGAAACAGTGATAGTTTCCGGTTATCGTCACACTCCGAAAATATCAAACCATTACCATTTTGTGTGTGCAGGGGCTTTTTTTGAGGGATGAGGTAGAACAAGAAGTGTAATATGACGAGTGCAATGAATAATTTATATACACGATTAGACGTTTTCTCGTCTACGGCTCTGATTTTATTGCTTAAGTGGCTTAAGCTTACAGAGCCTTAGATCCTTCTTATAAGTCAATCGTTTATTTGATGGCACTGATCCAGAGTTCTGAAATAGGGGTATGCATGTATGTATGTATGTATATATATATATATATATATATATATATATATATATATATATATATATATATATATATATATAAAAATTAGGTGTGTAACAGTACACATAAAGTTTAAAATTCATTCGGTTCAGTATACATGTATCGAATGCAAACCCTTTTAACATTCGCATCATAGTTCTAATCTCAGTTCCCTCAGAAACGTATTAAGTGGTGGACCGCAAGTTTGTTTAGTCTTCGCCTCGTGCTTTGAGTGCATATTTGTATTATTATATAACTTAAAAAACATGCACAACAATGCCAGGGGTATAAAAAATAAAAATAAAAAATAAAAAGAACAGCGTTAGCGCAGTGTCACTGTACTTACTCCGTACTGGAAATACGATTTGTTTTGCGCATGCATGAAAAGGCAAAAGAAAAAAACGTAGCACTAGCATTAACCAAGGCATGACTAGCGGCTAACGTTAGCGCTATGGATTCTTTTAGCTCTTTTTTTCTTGAAAAAAATCCTGACAATTCCACATATCGAAGGAGTGAATGAATGAAGGATGGATGGAATGAAGGCATTTGTTAAAGTATACTGAAAAAAACAGTTAAGTACATTATATCTTTAGAAAAATGTATATTTAATGCCACACACGCGCTCTCTCTCTCTCACACACACTCACACACACACACGTAGGTGTATTATCCAAATGGGGTCTAACAAACTATTTTAATTTTTCAATTTATTTAATCAATTTAATTTGTGTCAATTCAATTTACTTCTCAATTTCCTTAATATGATAAAAACAGTGTATTGTATTAATTTGATTTATTGTCGCTTATTTTTTATTAGGTTATAAAATATTATTTTATATTATTTAACCAAGCGGGCATTTTATTTAAAATTGCTTTGAAAATGTTAACTGTTGATGATCACAAATGTTAATAATAATAAACTTGATGTTAAGAATAAACTATTTGATGTTTTGCATTTCTTCCCACTAACTGTACAGAAATTGTACCGACCAGTGACTTAGAAACGAACCATGAATTTTGTGTACCGTTACACCCCGTACAGTATCTCAAAAGTGATTGCACCCCTCACATTTCAGCAACCATTTGATTATATGTTCTCAAGGGACAATACTATATAAATGAAACTTGGATATATTTTAGAGTAGTCAATGTGCAGCTTGTGTAGCAGTACAGATGCACTGTCTTCTAAAAAATAACTCAACATACAGCCATTATTATCTAAATAACTGCCAACAAAATTGAGTATATCCTAAGTGAACAGGTCAAAACTGTGTCTAAACTGTCAGTATTTAGTGTGAGCACCCTTGTTATGTAGCACTGCCTTAATCCTCCTGGGTATGGAATTCACCAGAGCTGCACAGGTTGTTGCTGGGATCCTCTTCCACTCCTCTATAATGACATCACAGAGCTGCTGGATGTTACACACATGGTGCTTCTCCACCTTACAGTTGAGGATGCCCCACAGGTGCTCAATAGGGTTCAGTTCTGGAGACATTCTTGGCCACTCCATCGCATTCACCTTCCTCAGCACGGCAGTTGTCATCTTGGTGTTAGGAGTCGTTATGTTGGAAAACTGCCGTTCAGCCCAGTTTCTGAAGGGAAGGTTGTTCTGCTTCAGAATGTCATTGTACATGTTTCCCTCAAAAGAACCGCAGCTCTCCAGTACCAGCAGCACTCATGCAGCTCCAGACAATGATGCTACCACCACCATGCTTAAGTTAAGGCAAGACATCATTTTCTTGGTTCTCTCATCATGGTTTCGCCACACATGCTGGACACCATCTGAGCCAAACACGTTTATATAAGTCTCATCAGACCACAGGACATGGTTCCAGTAATTTATGCTCTTGACAGGTTGCCTTCAGCAAACTGTTTGCAGGCTTTCCTATGAGCCATCTTCAGAAGAGGCTTCCTTCTGGGACAACGGCCGGCCATGCAAACCGACTTGTTGCAGTGTGTGGCATATGGTCTGAGCACTGACAAGCAGAACTTCCGCTTCTGCAACCTTTAAAGCAATGCTGGCAGTACTCATGCTTCTGTTTTCTAAAGCAGCTTCTCCACCTGATGCACAGCCCGAGGACTCAACTTCTTTAATGACGCTTGTGCGATCTGTTCAGATTGAAACCCGTATTGGAAAACCTCTGTTTGACCCTGACCACTGTACTGTAACTCAGTTTCAGGGTGTTACCAATCTTCTTATAACCTCTGCCGTCTTTGTGGAAAACAACAATTCTAATTCTCTTCACCATGAGGTGTCATGTTGAACATCCAGTGGTCAGTATGAGAGAATTGTACTCAAAGCGCCACATTTTAACTGCTCTAATACAACATACACAAATGTTTATGGTCCTGTCAAGCAGACAAAAACAGGAACATGATGAATAGGACATGTGGCTTTGCATGGTTACATGACATACAGCTGTTATCACTTAGGGTGTAATATACTAGATGTGGTACATTATACTTTAGTAAGGTGTAGTATTCTATTCTATACTGTAGTTTACTATAGTATAATTTATTGTGCTGTAGTGTAGTAAACTATACTGTAAGTTAATATATTCTAGTATAATATACTGTACTGTAGTATAATATCCTGCAGTGTAGTGCAATATGCAGTGTAGTGTGGAATAATACACTGTAGTACTGTAGTATAATATACTGTAGTGTGGAATACTACACTATAGTACTGTAGTATAATATACTGTAGTGTGGAATACTACACTATAGTACTGTAGTATAATATACTGTAGTGTAGTGTGGAATACTACACTATAGTACTGTTGTATAATATACTGTAGTGTAGTGTAGAATACTACACTATAGTACTGTAGTGTAGTATACTGTAGAGTAGTGTAGAATACTACACTATAGTACTGTAGTATAATATGCAGTGTAGTGTAATATGCAGTGTAGTGTAGAATACTACACTATAGTACTGTAGTATAATATACTGTAGTGTGGAATACTACACTATAGTACTGTAGTATAATATACTGTAGTGTGAATACTACACTATAGTACTGTAGTATAATATACTGTAGTGTGGAATACTACACTATAGTACTGTAGTATAATATACTGTAGTGTAGTGTGGAATACTACACTATAGTACTGTTGTATAATATACTGTAGTGTAGTGTAGAATACTACACCATAGTACTGTAGTATAATATACTGTACTGTAGTATAATATGCAGTGTAGTGTAATATGCAGTGTAGTGTGGAATAATACACTGTAGTACTGTAGTATAATATGCAGTGTAGTGTAATATGCAGTGTAGTGTGAGAATACTACACTATAGTACTGTAGTATAATATACTGTAGTGTGGAATACTACACTATAGTACTGTAGTATAATATACTGTAGTGTAGTGTGGAATACTACACTATAGTACTGTTGTATAATATACTGTAGTGTAGTGTAGAATACACTATAGTACTGTAGTGTAGTATACTGTAGTGTAGTGTAGAATACTACACTATAGTACTGTAGTGTAATATGCAGTGTAGTGTAATATGCAGTGTAGTGTAGAATACTACACTATAGTACTGTAGTATAATATACTGTAGTGTGGAATACTACACTATAGTACTGTATAATATACTGTAGTGTGGAATACTACACTATAGTACTGTAGTATAATATACTGTAGTGTGGAATACTACACTATAGTACTGTAGTATAATATACTGTAGTGTAGTGTGGAATACTACACTATAGTACTGTTGCATAATATACTGTAGTGTAGTGTAGAATACTACACTATAGTACTGTAGTATAATATGCAGTGTAGTGTAATATGCAGTGTAGTGTAAAATACTACAATATAGTACTGTAGTATAATATACTGTAGTGTGAATACTACACTATAGTACTGTAGTATAATATACTGTAGTGTGGAATACTACACTATAGTACTGTAGTATAATATACTGTAGTGTGGAATACTACACTATAGTACTGTAGTATAATATACTGTAGTGTAGTGTAGAATACTACACTATAGTACTGTAGTATAATATACTGTAGTGTGGAATACTACACTATAGTACTGTAGTATAATATACTGTAGTGTGGTGTGGAATACTACACCATAGTACTGTTGTATAATATGCTGTAGTGTAGTGTGAATACTACACTATAGAACTGTAGTGTAGTATACTGTAGTGTAGTATACTGTAGTGTAGTGTAGAATACTACACTATAGTACTGTAGTATAATATGCTGTAGTGTAGTATACTGTAGAGTAGTGTAGAATACCACACTATAGTACTGTAGTATAATATACTGTAGTGTAGTATACTGTAGTGTGGAATACTACACTATAGTACTGTAGTATAATATACTGTAGTGTGGAATACTACACTATAGTACTGTAGTATAATATACTGTAGTGTGGAATACTACACCATAGTACTGTAGTATAATATACTGTAGTGTAGTGGAATACTACACTATAGTACTGTTGTATAATATACTGTAGTGTAGTGTAGAATACTACACTATAGTACTGTTGTATAATACTGTAGTGTAGTGTAGAATACTACACTATAGTACTGTAGCATAATATGCAGTGTAGTGTAATATGCAGTGTAGTGTAGAATACTACACCATAGTACTGTAGTATAAAATACTGTAGTGTGTGAATACTACACTATAGTACTGTTGTATAATATACTGTAGTGTAGAATACTACATTATAGTACTGTAGTGTGTGGAATACTACACTATAGTACTGTTGTATAACATACTGTAGTGTAGTGTGAATACTACACTATAGTACTGTTGTATAATATACTGTAGTGTAGTGTAGAATACACTATAGTACTGTAGTGTAGTATACTGTAGTGTAGTGTAGAATACTACACTATAGTACTGTAGTATAATATGCAGTGTAGTGTAATATGCAGTGTAGTGTAGAATACTACACTATAGTACTGTAGTATAATATACTGTAGTGTGGAATACTACACTATAGTACTGTAGTATAACATACTGTAGTGTGGAATACTACACTATAGTACTGTAGTATAATATACTGTAGTGTGGAATACTACACTATAGTACTGTAGTATAATATACTGTAGTGTAGTGTGGAATACTACACTATAGTACTGTAGCATAACATACTGTAGTGTAGTGTAGAATACTACACTATAGTACTGTAGCATAATATACTGTAGTGTAGTATACTGTAGTGTAGTGTAGAATACCACACCATAGTACTGTAGTATAATATGCAGTGTAGTGTAATATGCAGTGTAGTGTAGAATACTACACTATAGTACTGTAGTATAATATACTGTAGTGTGGAATACTACACTATAGTACTGTAGTATAATATACTGTAGTGTGGAATACTACACTATAGTACTGTAGTATAATATACTGTAGTGTAGTGTAGAATACTACACTATAGTACTGTAGTATAATATACTGTAGTGTGGAATACTACACTATAGTACTGTAGTATAATATACTGTAGTGTAGTGTGGAATACTACACTATAGTACTGTTGTATAATATACTGTAGTGTAGTGTAGAATACTACACTATAGTACTGTAGTGTAGTATACTGTAGTGTAGTGTAGAATACTACACTATAGTACTGTAGTATAATATGCAGTGTAGTGTAATATGCAGTGTAGTGTAGAATACTACACTATAGTACTGTAGTATAATATACTGTAGTGTGGAATACTACACTATAGTACTGTAGTATAATATACTGTAGTGTGGAATACTACACTATAGTACTGTAGTATAATATACTGTAGTGTGGAATACTACACTATAGTACTGTAGTATAATATACTGTAGTGTAGTGTAGAATACTACACTATAGTACTGTAGTATAATATACTGTAGTGTGGAATACTACACTATAGTACTGTTGTATAATATACTGTAGTGTAGTGTGGAATACTACACTATAGTACTGTTGTATAATATACTGTAGTGTGTAGAATACTACACTATAGTACTGTAGTATAAAATACTGTAGTGTGGTGTGAATACTACACCATAGTACTGTTGTATAATATACTGTAGTGTAGTGTGTGAATACTACACTGTAGTACTGTGCTATAATTTGTAGTGTAGTATAGAATACTACACTATAGTACTGTTGTATAATATACTGTACTGTAGTATAATATGCAGTGTAGTGTAGAATACTACACTATAGTACTGTATAATATACTGTAGTGTGGTGTGAATACTACACTAGTACTGTAGTATAATATTCTGCAGTGTAGTGTGAATACTACACTAGTACTGTAGTATAATATCCTGCAGTGTAGTGTAGAATACTATAATACTTGTATACTATTCTGCAGTGTAGTGTAGAATACTACACTATAGTACTGTATAATATACTGTACTGTAGTATAATATTCTGCAGTGTAGTGTAGAATACTACACTATAGAACTGTAGTGTAGTGCAGAATACTACACTATAGAACTGTAGTGTAGTGTGGAATACTACACTGTAGTACTGTGCTATAATTTGCAGTGTAGTATAGAATACTACACTATAGTACTGTAGTATAGTTTAGTGTAGAATACTATAATACTTGTATACTATTCTGCAGTGTAGTGTAGAATACTACACTATAGTACTGTAGTATAGTATACTGTAGTGTAGTATACTGTAGTGTAGTGTAGAATACTATAATACTTGTATACTATTCTGCAGTGTAGTGTAGAATACTACACTATAGTACTGTAGTGTAGTGTAGAATACTATAATACTTGTATACTATTCTGCAGTGTAGTGTAGAATACTACACTATAGTACTGTAGTGTAGTGTAGAATACTTTAATACTTGTATACTATTCTGCAGTGTCGTGTAGAATACTACACTATAGTACTATAGTATAGTGTAGTGTAGAATACTATAATACTTGTATACTATTCTGCAGTGTAGTATACTGAACTGCACTGCAGCATACTATACTGTAATATAATATAATGTACTGTAATGTAATATAGTGTAGTATGAACTGGGAACTCCTGACTCTTCCCTGTACTTAGCTTGGCCCTTAATCGGAATGTAAACACTACACAAACATTAGAACAACGCCATTACAAACAAACAAACAAAAAAACTGCTCTTTGTGGGGAAAGAATTAAACCTAAGACAGAGTCGAGACAAAACTAGCCAGATAGGTAGCATGCTAGGAACTTCATAAAAAATAGAAATAAAGAGATGGAGACTGCAAACACATGATTGCAGTGAGCCCATAAATCGAGCTCAGTTTACACCCAACCTGACACCGGTTTCACTTTAATACTCCGATTCCACACACTTGCATTCATTTTGCTATGAAAATTACATTCCTGCAATAAAGACGGTGCTGTTTAATGCTAGCGAGCCACGATTCTGTTTACCAATCGCGGTGGGTGTGATCACGATTTCTGCAACTGTTTATATCGAGAGGAAAAAAATCACACAGCAACCCAAAAGCCGTTTGTAATAAAGCTTAGTTCTAATGTAAAAGCCACCGACTCATCACGAGCACAAGACAATAAGCACGAGCACACACACAAATCCGGACTGGAACAAAAGGAAGCGTTGGCCATTTTTGCATCCGCATTCTTCTGCGTCTCAAACCAACTCTAAACGCGAAGCTTTTTTCCGAAATTATTGCTTACTTACGCGTTTAGAGGATTCTGAATGACAGCCGCCATTTTGCCCCACTGTAACGGAATAGCAGCGGAGGCAGCGCAGATCTGAGGGAGAAGCCCGAGAACAAACGACCAATCAGGAAGCAGCGTGAGAATTCCGACCAATAAGCCTTTATCTTTGGTGGACGAGGCGTGGTCTTCGTGTCTGAGCTGTCAGCCTGAGAACGCCCATGTTTGAAAGGTATTTTAAAGGGATTTCCTTTGTGCAGTGAAAACAGGCCAATAGTGGCAAGTTTAATGAAGAGCCCCTGAAATGCGCTTCATCTCCACAAAGCCCTCTTCAGGACAGACATGACCGCGTTTAACCTCTTCAACTACAAGTCAGTTTCAGAAATATACCTGTCAAAGATGAAATATCCAACTGAAATTCCTCATTCAAATTGGTATAATACAAATAACAGCATTTTTATCATTTTCCCAAACATGCAATTCTCCAGTATTCCCAAATACTTAGTTCTCCAGTATTCCCAAACACACGCAACTCTCAAGTATTCCCAAACACACGCAATTCTCCGGAATTCCCAAACACTCGCAATTAGCAAGTATTCCTAAAGATTTGCAATTCTCCAGTATTAGAACAAACACTTACAGTTCCCCAGTATTCCCAAACAGTTACAATTCTCCAGAATTCCCAAATACATACGGCTCTCAAGTCTTCCGAAACACATGCAATTCTCCAGTATTCCCAAACACTCGCAATTCTCCAGTATTCCCAAACACATGCAATTCTCCAGTATTCCCAAACACTCGCAACTCTCCAGTATTCCCAAACACACGCAACTCTCAAGTATTCCCAAACACACGCAATTCTCCGGAATTCCCAAACACTCGCAATTAGCAAGTATTCCTAAAGATTTGCAATTCTCCAGTATTCCCAAACACACGCAATTCTCCAGTATTCCCAAACACTCGCAATTCTCCAGTATTCCCAAACACACGCAATTCTCCAGTCTTCCCAAACACATGCAATTCTCCAGTATTCCCAAACACACGCAACTCTCCAGTATTCCCAAACACATGCAATTCTCCAGTATTCCCAAAAATTTGCAATTATCAAGTATTCCCAAACACTTAGTTCTCTACTATACCCAAATACATACAATTCTCAAGTATTCCCAAACACTTAGTTCTCCAGTATTCCCAAATAGATACAATTTATAGGTCTTCTCAAACACTTACAATTCTTTAGTATTCCCAAACACTTACAATTATCAAGTCTTTAAAGGATGAAAAAGGATCATAATAAAGGATGTTGAACAGCACAAGCAGACTGGCTGAGGTCTTGGCTCCACTGCGGCCTTTGCTGTGGTCAGGACACTCGGACACCTTTTTCTCACCAAGCAAAATGCTATGTTAAATAGACAGGGACATTTTTCATCCAGGTCATTTGTGCCTATAGGTTTGTCCTCTCAAAATGAAATTCAGACTTAGCCATCCAGAGAACATTAAGTGCATCTAGGCCTGGTATGTCCTCCAATGGAAACTATTTCTTGAATAGCATGGGCTTCATTGGTTGGATTCAGTGAATTTCCCAATTCCTAAGGGAATAATATTTCAGTGAGACTACCTTTCTGCACTAGTCCAGTTCTTTATACTCATGAATCAAGGAATTGTTACTAGAGGTTTCTACATTCTACAGATCACGACATTCTCTCACCCATGTGAAATTATGTAGAGAATCAAACCACAGGCGCAAAACAGTTCCTTCACAATTATTCAGAACAGTAGAAAAGTTCCCTCAACAGAGGGACCCTCTGAAAAGGTCCCTCTGTTGTTCTGTGGTTAATTAGGAAGCAAGCAAACCGTAGTAAGTGAATTTCCTGCACGCCAAATAAAATTGTTAGACAAGAATTGAAGTAAAAAGTATGAATCTATTAGGATTAGGACTCGCACACTATTACTATTACAGCGTGCAGTCTCTATAGCTTCATCTCTTACAGTTACCTCTGAGGAAAAGCATGTCTTTTTGGATTACACACACTTGTCAAGCACTCAACATGACCTCACTCTCGTTTGTTCCCACATAGTTACCAGACTTCATACACTCTACCATTCTGGCATGTTCATGCATCAGCTGTTCCATCCAAATCCATGGTAAAAAGCATTCTATTTATTTTATATATTGTTTTTCAAATTGTTACTCTTTCAGCTTTTTTATTGCAAAATTGTACATTAGGCAACATACAGAATGAATCAGACAACAGCATTTAAAATGCACAAAATATTTTTTAATGGAATAAATGTCTTTACATGTCAAAGGATAAGGGAAATATTACAACATGCTACTGCACGTCAGAGATACGTTTCCAAAAGGAAAGAGGATCCAGTAATGTCTGCAGAGAGAATGTCAGATTTCAGACAACGGAAAATAAGCTCTTTTAGGAGAGCAATACAAATAAGGGAGGGAAAAAACACACCGAGGGGGGAAATGTGACGTCGATTCAACAAGCACAATAAAAAAATAAAAAAAACAAGGAAATGATTAAAGACTTTGAAAAAAAAAAACCATGTCGCTGTCTTTTCAGGTGTCATTTTTGTTTTATAATAAAGATAAAAATGATTAAAGAAAAGTAAAACACGTTTTATAAATCAGTTTGAGAGATTAAGGACTCCTTTTAATGAAGGTCATGTGGCATTTACTCCAATAGATGGCAACATTTCAAAATGTTGGAAAAAAATTTGAATGTAAAAAAAAAAAAAAAAAAAGAAAATTATTTACAACAGCTACATAGCGCTCTGCCAAACCCCCCCTTGCTTCTACATCTTAAAATGGTTTAATACATCTTAAAATGACTATCCAACAAATAAATATTTTTTTCAAAATAAGTTTTCTTTTTATGGGGCAATTGTACAAGAGAGGCTGTTAATTTATTTGTATACACAATAAGATATAAATATTTACCCGATGGCACCAACCGTCTCCCAGTACTCCATCATCCTGCTGTAAAACAAGTACTGTAGCTGATATACAGTAGGTCAAGTTACTCATAAGGCCGTAGATCACATTCGCATTGATCTTTCATAGTGGTCACTTTGAATAAGGACCTTAAAGAGTGATTGAGTATCACTGACCAGGTACCTCTAAGATGAGTATATTATTTTCATCTTAACAGTTCAACAGGAGAAAGCAACATATCTGAACGCGGTCAGAATTCAACGCGAGTTCGGCTCTCAGACAAAGTATAATCGAGGCGACTGTAGTCCCTTTGCACATAAATACATCAAGCTGAACATCTCAATCATATTTGTTTTAGGGATTATTAAAAAAAATTTTTAAAAATTAAAGAGAGCACACCCGTCTCACAAGCACCAACAACGCAAAAGTGGTTATGTGAGTTTGAAATTCTGCTAACTGATAAAATAAGGCTTAGAAATGGTTTCCACAGTGTCGTCAACAAGCATGATCCTCAAGCAGCCACCACATAATCCACCAGTCTCCAAGTGTTTATTAATATCCGTTATTCTCACACAGGTTTGAACTGCATAGCATAGTGGACTTGGTCGTAGCGTTTCTTTGCCATTTAAAAAATTTTTAAATAAAAAACATTTATATAGACTGAGCAAATGACCATTTTATAGCCCTGAACCCACAGAATTTGTTTAAGAACATCACATTATAGAGAGCCAAAGAACAGCGAGGAAGTGAGCAATAAAGCAAATTAACGAGGCACAGGAAATTGTCCTACACTACAGTAGTACTCCTTATATAAACCAAATGAAACGGTTCAGTGGGGCCTGGTACTGTGGGGTGGGAGTGGTGGTGGGGGGGCATGCACACATACCCGCCCAGTATTCAGAACAAAGGAAACACATGCAGGGGGGCTTTCATTATGACTTTCAGTTCGATCCCCATGACCACTTTAGAACCATAACCATTCATGTATATAAATATGATCGTGACTCCTCACAGTATATGTATGACTGTAGGGATTCATGTTGTTGAATCATCGTGTGATTAATCATATTGTATTTTGAGTGTGGCAATATGGCACTGGAGGGTCACCGAGTCAGTTCATGTCGATGGTGTTAAAAACCCATTCTGTGAATTTCTTCAGTTTGGCCAAGGCGTTCTGAGATTCCTCCTGCAGCCGCTGATTGTCGACCCTCAGACTCTGAATCTGGGCCTGCAAAGAGGCTTTCGCGTCCTTCTCCTAGGTCAAATAAAAGATCACAAAATCAAGCTCTTGCACATCAAAAGAATACACAAAAAAAAAGGTTAATCTAAATCCTTAAATTTAGCTTCAACGTGAACGTATAGATGGGAAATGGAGGGTTTTGCTAATTTATTTCAAAACTCTCCGGTGACTTGTGTGGTGCAGGTTAACAGACCAAATCGCAGTCATTCTGCTTTACATCCTATAATCTGGTGTCTTTCGCCCACCTTCTTCAGATCCTCCTGCAGCAGTTTCACCATAGACTCCAGCTGACTGACCTTCCCAATCAGACTGGCAGGACTCTCACTGAGCAGAAACACAGAGAACACCACCACCACAGGAATATGGTTAAACATGTTTATCTTGTTTTCAATATACTTGTCAAAACATTGTCATATAACCGTGAAACGTGCATTATGAGATTTATTATGCTGTAGATATTGAGGGATGCCTCAATAATGCTGTATAGAATACGGAATATGATTATGACCCCATTTTTTTTGGAACGCAGCAACACTGATGCACGTCTGTTTAGTGGTTAAGGCATTGGACTTTGGATCGGTAGGTTACTGCTGGGCCCTTGAGCAAGGCCCTCAACCCTTAACTGCTCTGTTGTAAGCCACTCTGGTTAAGGGCATCGACCAAATGGCATAAATGTAAAATGTAATAGTTGCTTGTGTTTGCAATGTTATTTACTCAGTATCTGTGACGGCGATCAAGCCGACCGTGCAGACACGTAGCAGAGACTGTATTTAAAAACAGAATGAATTGCACCTTGACCCCCCCTAAGCAAAGAGGACACCTGAAGAATGCGGGTCTCAGTACTTACAAGTTATACAATTTATACACCATAAATTATTATGATCAGGTTTATGACTTTGCTTTGACTGCCATTACATGTGAAATGCACCGCACCACACCACTGCAACATTTGCTTAATACCAAGTAGTACTTTTCAGTATCAATGCTAAGACAAGCCATGCACCTGAATGAGATGTGCTGCTGTAAAGAGGGCTGAGTTTCCATCGTCTGGGAGCCGGGAGAATGCGTCTCTGACCTAGAAGTGGCGTCTTTTGCTGCCAAGAATGTTGCTCTTTGAACTACAGATACGAACGGAAAGAGAAAGAAGAAACGTCATCGGAGAGAATTGCTTTACGATGCCTCTGAGAATCGCCGCTTTTGAAGGGAACACTCATCCTCCTCTCTGGAGTGTTTAATGCTAAAGTTATTCTCTTGTCAGCAAGCCAACAAACTGAAGAGACACAGCTACTTAAGAGGGACAATTACATAAGTGCTGGGGGGAAAAATGGCAGCTAAAAGGTTTAAAAGATGAACCAAAGGAACAAAGTTTCTGTAAAAACAAAAGTAAAAGAAAAAAAAAGAAGCAATGTTATTCCTACGCTGAATAATCTTACATATAGAAATGGCACCTTAAAGCAGGACATTTATAAAAAAGCTTCATTTCTTATAAATCAACAAGTTTTAACTCAGATAATTGACCCTAATTGTGTACTTTAGTAGTCAAATGTTTCTAGAATTCTTCTTGAAACACATTTACATAGCTGCAATTAAAATAAGTTATGATCTCTAGAGCCCTCTGCTGTCTAATATGTGAACTGCAAGCAGTGTAATTGGTAGAGAGAGAAAGAGTTTAGCAGCTCGACTCTGGCTAAAGCAGAAGCTGATAACAGGCCTAGGAAAATAATAAAAACATGTAAATAAATATACTAATGAGTCTCTATTATACAGGAATCTTTCAAATCAGTTCCAAGCATCGTTATAGGTCTATATACAAAATTAAGAACTACAAACTGCAGTTTTGCAGCTTAGATTTGTGAACAAAGTGGTCTAAGATAACATGAATACCTTCGAACGCTTTGGCTGCGTCCACTAGGTCGGACCAATCGAGTCCGCTGTCTGCGCTGGCATCAGGAAGGGGGATGAGGCCGGGGTCCTGCTGCTGTTTCCTGGATGGTGCAGCCTCAAAAACACTGCCCTCTGTAAATGTGAGGTCACCTAGTGAAAGAGCAAAAGATGGATGGATAGATGTTGGTCACTGCAAACAGTACAGATACTCAGCTAACAAAATATATATAGCCATTAGGTACTGGGGAAAGATGGCACAATGTTTATTTTCGCTGTGACCACTAGATCAATTTATTACTCTATCTTACTCCATTATCTCTGTCTGAACAAAAAAAAACACCCAGCATGATTCAGATACTCCGGCTAGAGGTAGACGTAGTAAAACCTCACTTTTGTAGACATGGAAACATCATTGGATATTATTTCACAAACTAAAATCTTTTTTTTTTACATAGCAAGAAGGTAAAAGATAATTGCAAATGACAAAATCTTACTTCAAATGTTCTTCGTTTTTGCAATTGAGTAGTACTAACTTCCAAAACTCTTTTTCTAATTTCCAAAAAAAAATAGATTCTCCAGTTTGAAGCTCACCCAGCGATTTGGCTCCGTGTGTGTAGGACGAATGGTGCAGCGTTGAGCTACGGGCACTGGGTGAGCGCGGCATTGTGGAGCGACCGAACAGGTTGGCACTCTGACGGGCTGCTGTGAGCACCCTCTGGCCGCTAAAGATGCTCTCGTCGGAGAAGGTCCGCTGTAAAGAACGGGGACTTGTCGTGGAGAGCGAGAATAAGGGCTAAAGACCAGAGAAAGCACAGTAAGCACAGGCCAATCGGTGCACACGCTGCTGCTGCATCCATTCAGAAATTGAAACTGCATTTATGAACTAGTGTGTTATCAAATTCATAGTACCTTAGTTTTGCTACAGCTAGGCGGAGGGCTGTCCAGAGTGATTAGCTTCTTTAGATCCTCCTCTACAGTGGATTTTGGAGTGGGCTGAGGGGACTGGCTCATCTTCATAGTGGCCCGTAGCTGAGGCTGCCCACCTAAATAGCCATCGCTCTGATGCCGCCTGAATCAGAGAAGACAGAAAAAGCCAAAAGCCGCTTGACCACATGTTCGAAAATGGTACAGAAATTCAATTGACTGAACAGTGAACATTTTAGCAGCATTATAGACCTCTGGATATTGATTGAAATTTATCCCTAATGAGCAAACCTGGCGAGAAAATAAATTCCATAAATACAAGGAAGAAACCTTGAGAGAGAGTCAATAGGGAAACTCTTTCGGCCAACACCGGATATTGCTGCATTGTATTACTTAATATTAATGATCTTTACAATTTTGACCATGTCACAGAGCTCCTCAACTGAACTAGTAGCTTTTAGTAGATTTCTGCAGAGACGACTGAAGGCCCATTGCTTGTCTTATGCGGGCAGAAACCTCAACGGGTAATTGGGCCACTCCCAATGAGCAAGCTGTGTATTTCATTCATATTCATAAATGCAGGCCAATCTGTAAAATGTGATAAGTTATGACAATTCTTCGACTGATGCTGGTGTTGAAGCTGGTGTTGGATCTGTGATGATCTCAAATGTTGAGCTATTTTATAAGTTGCTCAGTAGCTCCTAGTTTTATAACCACAATGACTGTATAAGTCTGTAGCAAGATCATTACTCATAATCACACGCTCCAGTGCTCATGATATTTCTCACTCTCTAGTGTTCTGCATTGTTTAAAGATTAATGATCACACTTTTGATGTCACCCAAATGAGGATGGGTTCCCCTTTTGAGTCTGGTTCCTCTCAAGGCTTCTTCCTCATAACATGTAAGGGAGTTTTTCCTTGCCACAGTCGCCACGGCTGCTCATCAGGGATAAATACACACCATTCACCTTGACTGTTGATTTCTGTAAAGCTGCTTTGAGACAATGTCTGTTGTGAAAAGCGCTATAGAAATAAACTTGACTGCATCATCCTAAAGTGATAATGATTTTTACCATCCTAATGAAAACAGCTAAAGAATAAGCAAGAATGCGCTGAATGTTATCATACAAAATCTCCTTGACCCTTATTATAGGATATAAGACCACAGATATGTACATCGCTTAATAAAGCAACTCGGTGTCCTCCGTTATCTCATCACATGGGTTGAGCTGAAGCATTCCCCACTGCACAAATGCCGGAACCACATTCCACTCACTAAACAGGATGAGTAAATAGTAATGACAAGATATGTACATGTATGTACATGTTTAGACTCGATTACATGTAGTGACAGGTTTAAAATCGTAGTATTATGGAGTTAAAGGTTTCTCAAAATAGAGTAAATGCTGTCCATGCTACTGTACTGTACTGTAATAGAAGTTTAAGAGTAGACCTCTGTAGGCGTGATGAAGCCCAGATGAACCAGCTCTGACTTTCAAATACAGAATTTCCAAGGCAACTTCCAGAAGCGTAAAAAACACCCTGATGTAACTTGGTGCTGTGCATTAGGACTGGGATCCAACAAAACCCAACAAAACACCTCGACAGCGGGTGGTCACACATCGCATTCTTGAAACAAAAAAAGGCCATGTTCATTAACATTGAAACAGCGGGGTGCTCTGCCACATTCATGTTCACTAGCTGCTTTATCCTGGTTAGGTTGCTTTTATTTCATCACTTAAAAGTTAATATTTTTGCAAATAAATCCAATTAAGGTGATGACGCACCGCCCAGCAAGCCAGTCTCTATTCAGGCAGGGGAGCTCTTCGGGGTCTTCCTTCAAATGCAGACAAGCAGCCGACATACCAGCCGGATTGTAACACGAGTTTTGATTGACAGAAACATTCAGTCACAAGGTACACATGCAATTATATAAAAGGCTGCTTTCTCAGTCTTTTTGTTGAAATGATGACTGGAGGTTTTAAAGGCACTCCAAGACAAGGGCACGATCTCATAATCGGCTTTTTATCGAGCTTAGCTGATGAAGACATTAAACTTCCTTCAGAACGCTTGGGGTAAGATTATGAGCTCTTAGCAAGACATTTTATATATCTCTGGAAAGGTGCACACCACAAACACAGATAATGCAGAAGGGGACTCTCTATTGTTGAGACGTCCATGTAGGAAAGCTACGACCTCTGGGTACTGGCTAGTGCACAACGTTGCAAGCTCACTATTGGGGGTGGGGTTCAATCAGCTATGCTAGCAGCGCATATGCACATGTAGGAAAACTCCAAGCATTAAGAGCCATTCTTAGCAACAGAGTAGTTTAGATTGAAATCATGGAGAGCAATGGATTTAATACATAGATAACATGGTACGCAAGCAAATAAGACAAACAGTACAAATATTCCAGACATAAAGAGATGAAGAGATAATAGGAGTCTATTGCAAGGTTACCTGTAGGTCTGAGTGTTCATGAGGGGGTGTATGACACAAAAAAGAGAAAGGAAACCAATGGGCATGTGACGACAAGAACGATATCGAATACTAAATCATACATTCGCTTTTTGGCATGTGCTTATTTGTACAAGAAATCATCCTGGTGTTCCGAAACAAAACAATAGTCACAATAAAATATCTCTAAGCTCTTGCAGAGTGTATGTGGAGTGTTTGCAGTAGCATTGCGTGCGTCTAGAAGGCCTTACTTGCTAATCTCAACCCTTGACTGAATTAAAAAACAAACAAACAAAAAGCCTCCTCAGGCCGTCAAGGCTCCTCAGGTATTGTGGGAAGGGAGGAGCAGAGGATGGGTCAAACGTTTGGTAAGAGGGTGGTTGGATTGGTCAGAATTCCTTTTATTGGTTTCGTCTTTTGATAATTTTGCATTCCGTGTGTGTGTGTGTGTGTGTGTGTGTGTGTGTGTGTATATATATATATATATATATATATATATATATATATATATATATATATATATATATATATATATATATATATATATATATATATATAATTTTAAACAAACAGAAGTAAAACCATTTTCTACACTGTAATTAAGTGCATTTAATATACATTACACCCTTTTGCGTTATGGCTCCTTGTTCTTTTGGAGCATACAACGAAACATCTAACCACAAGATGGAAATGTCAAAGCTTTAGCTCAATTGAAAAAGGCAGCTGAGGAGATCGGTTTTCTCAGGCTGTGACTCATGGGACTCCAAGTCTAACACCTATACTGCTAGTTTAAGCAGTTAAGTTCTGTGAGTCTGCGTCACATGATTGCTTGAGAAGGACTAAGTTCACTGTGTATTGCACATCTTTGACAAATGCAACTGATTCACCTTATAAGGTCAAACCCTTTATGAATCATCAGGAGTCATGTGCAGGGGAAACAGCCATGTACACTACCCTGTTTCTCCTGAAGTAGTTTTTTTTTTTTTTTTTTTTTTTACACAAGACTTACTTGCGACTGCTACCAAATTCCACAGAGTTGATGGTGCCCCCTGGTTTCTTCCAGCCAATCAGGTACTTGCTGGTGGCTCCCTGGCGGGGGTAGAAGCTCTTGGCTCCAGGAGAGAGGGATGGGTGGGTGGGGGAAGAGGTAGAGGGGGTTGATTCCTCCTGAGTGGAGCTCGGTGGACTGCCCGAGTGCACTGAACTCAGAGTGCTTTCAGACACAAAGAGAGTATAAAGAATCAATACTTTCCCTTTCTCTCCTTCCTTAAACCATGCACACAGCGAGCACAGTAGTAAAACTCCAATGTATCAGTGAAGCATGTTGCCAGATATAAATGTAGCTTTATGCCAAAAATAGAACTGAAGCGATGATTAGTAAAATACTGTACTGCCTGAAAGTGGAAACCATGTTCAGTAAAAGAGCTTCGTCATTTGTTCAGAGGGGGGAAATACACTTTTCACAGCTAGAGGTGAAAACAGGTCAGGATTTTTCATAAGACAAGATTCTTGAGTTCCACATTCCTGAGTGAGTTGTGTGGTCTCGCTTCTCTCGGGAGATGGAGCAAGCATGCACGTTTTGCTAAAAACAAGCTAGTGCTTGTTAAACATAAAAACAGCTCAACCAATGAAGAACTGCACACTTTATGTTGAGTGATGTGTTAGAAAGACAGCAACTCCTACTCCAAGCAGAAAAATCCCCACTTAATATAAAGACAATAAAACACAAAATCACTACGTGTGAATTAAAGCCAGCAAAAAGCATATGCCTGCTTTTAAATAAACAAATATTAAGCCATAACACATTGTGCAGGTGTTTGAGATGTTTCAAGAGGTCTTCGTAGAGTATAATAAACTGGGGCTTGTACAGCATTAGTGCTCTCTGAGCTTCATAAATGATGCTTGAAAATTTTGAATTATACCAGAAAAAACAACAAATAAAATAAAAAAAATTCTCTCTATCTCTCTTCCACATATTGTGCCAGTATATGATGTAATGCAAAGTACAGAATAAAACCTGAAGGGAAATGCTACTATGCGAAATATGGATTATTTTGCTATGACAGCATAAACCCAAACCGGCTCAAATACGGTCATGTTACAGAGAAACTTGAAACTCTTTTGTCCTGGAAACACCCCCTGGTCTTTAATAAATGTCTCCAACAATTATTTTGCAGCATTCAGTTGTGGTCCACTAGTCAGAATGGTCGAGTGGAGTTCCTTGTGTGGCATAATCCTATATCAGCGATGAGACATTGCACTGTGTGAAACAATCCGCTGGTCTGCATTTGCCATTTAAAATTTTTACCGGAAGAGCCTTTAACAAAAACGCACAAATTATGCGTGCAATGAAGTTTAAGTTTAATATCACACTGGTTGTGTGGTTATATGGAATAACGTGAGAGCATTCAGTATTGCACACTTGCTCATGTGAAAAGGCTTAATGGTAATTTTTCTTTTCAAACTGGCTTTTGTGGCACATCTGCCTTATATTCCCAGTGCTTGGGAAGTTACTAAAGAATCAATAACATAGAAGACGGTCATTAATATAAAATGAAATCAGAGCTGTCGGTCATGTTGTTAAAGAAAATGTACCAACGTCTTCCGACCAATCAGGTTTTAAACTAAAAACATCATCATGGCTTTATAAAGACAAACAATTATAGAAACCTGAGGTCCGAATGAATGCGCAGTGCACTAAATATAAACCGTTTGAAGGTGTACCTTGAATGAGAGGCTGTGTCACTGATATTATGGGAAGTTGTGTCTGGAGGCAGAGGGCTTTTGGCCTGATTCTCAGAGAGATCTGTGTGAAGCGGAGTCTCTGAGCCAGCTGGGGAGACCTGCAGAGCCTGGCAGGCGGAGGTGATCTCCCCCCAGTGAGCTGAGGCTTTCTCTTTCAGCTTCGAGTTGATGCTAACTGGAACGGAGTCAAAGTTCCTAGGCGAAGCTTCCCCAGCACCATTAGCAGAAGCTCCCTGGGGACAATCGGTTGTAAAGCCGTTCAGATCCGAGTCTAGCCTTCCATCCAAATCGTACCACTTCTCCTCAGTATCTGTGCAGCTTGAGGCATGGCTGGAGAGCGTGGTGGTGCTGGATTGGCCGACGGATGCGGTGTCGCTCTGAAGTGGGAGATATTGGATTGATCGGTGTGCAAATCACGTATACACTTAAATAATACGTGAGGCCAGACTTTCGACTCACCTTGTTTGGATAGAGGTGTGTGTTAGGATCTTTGGGATGTTGGTCAGTGCTCATCAGGGCTGGCTTTACTTTGGTCAGGTCTAAATAACAGAGTTAATCCAGAACATAAATATATGGAGAAAACCTGAGGGTGTGTTGGGTGACAGAGAATTAGCAAGCAATCATTGTCAAGCGCATTTACACTTTTTTTGCCTTGCCAAAGACATTGCTCTCACGGTGTGCGTGTGTGTGCGTGTGTACGCAGCTTTTATCATCTGCTAGCCTGAGGAAATCTAGTAACTTGGTTTTATCAGTGTCTTGCTCAAAGGGAAGGACAAAGTACATCTCAATCCCAGAGAACAGCTAGAAGTTTTATAGAGCTCATATTAGAAACAAAGTCTGCTTTACCTATAAAGTCATAACCTCATATAAAATACGCCAGTTAAAGCTGAAACATGTCTTGATAACACATCTTCAACCACCTGCAATAAAACAGTCATTCTGAGAAAAAAAATCAAACGCTACTTTCGATTACCTGATGGTGTCCGATTGGCTCCTTCTCCCTCCCCCATTTTGGCCCAGCTGGGTGAAACCCACACGCACTCCCTCACGATTTGGCGATCAGGAGCTAATGGTGAGCTGCGGTTCGCGTTAAACCTGAAGAGGATAAGGCCAGGAAAAGCACACATAAAACAGACGCTAAGCAAACTTTTGAATGATTAGAAGAAGCAAAACCTCCTTATTTACATTGCAATTCATCAGAGGACTTTTGTATTCATTCTCAAATGAAGCTCTATTCTAAATGACTGTGTAATTGTACTTAGAATCTAATAGTTATTTCTTTTTAAATTAAAAGATATGTAATCAGAGCAATGCACAGAAAAATTGTAAACATGTTGTCGTAAATCCCAACTAAATGACGATGATTTTCACAAGAAAAGAACCAGGATCTTGGTTATTGGATTCCTCTACTGCTTCAACACAAGGGATTCATCAGGAAAAGTACCAGTGTTTCTTGTGTCTATCATCTGGTAGCAGGAATTAATAAATGCATGACAAAAGAGCGCCCGAGTGACAGAGTAATTAAAACTGTTGTGCAGTTTGCCAATCCCTAAACTGAATGTTTGCTCTGAAACATGAAATGCAGGTTGTGACATTAATGATTACATTCCCAGCTTCATTAGGCTACGGAGTTAATATTACTATTGCCAGCCGTGACTATGTGAGACTCATCCAAATCTGACTGGTGCAGGATAATTAGGTTGAGAGCCATTTTGCTTCCTAACTTATATCACTTTTTCTAAAGGGATTTTCACACTGGCAGTTTGGTCTGAAACAGAAAATAGTTTGCAAGAAAATTGTCATATAGTCATGTGGACTAAAAACCGCGTAGTGTTACCAAACTTGAGACTATCTGAAAGTAATGGTCCGAGTCTGGTTGAACTGAAACCGTGCCACAATTGCTAGACATAAAAATATGTATGCTAGACATAAAAATATGTACAATATTATATATAAGGAAAAAAGGTTGTCCATGCGCTGTAATGAAGTAATAATCGCTACCCGATTATACTTCATTATTGTATTATTATATTATTGCAGGTAGATCTGGCTGTTGTGGTGGGTGTTTATTGGATTGTCCATCACCTACCCATCCGGATTGGACTTTTGACGCCAGTGGGTGGAGCTGGTGCTGGTGTCACTGGAGAATGATTGGTTGTTGGGGGAGCTGCGGGTGTGCGGAGACCGGCCCATCACAATGGAACATGCCAGGGCGTAGTTATCGGAGCCTGGAGAGTACCTGAGAGGGATGGGGTTAACGTTAGCTTCACTACAGACTATATTACAGGACGAAGTAATAATCAATAGTCAGCAGTCTTTACAAGATAACTAATGCGTTAGATACGGCAATAAAGCGGGAAGCCACCAGAGTGCATTACCAGAGTTAAAATCAGCATCAGCAGCAATTTTGTCCAACTTAAGCCCATGTTGATGTGTCCAGCAATGTTTAAATAGGGTCTAAGTGACTAGTGAATGCTTCCTCTGAGAACTAGATCAATAGCATTTTATTTATAGAGTGCTTTCAACAATACACATTGTCATATCAATATTTGGGTTGCTGCTGATATAAAAGAAAAAAAAAAAAAAGACTTTTTTTTTTTTAACAAAATGTTATTGATTTGATTGATTTATGCCACTTAGGGTTGACTATCACCATCTTAGTTCCATTATTTGCAACATGATACAGGATTGTGATGATTAAAAAAAAATAATAATAAAAAAAAGTTAGATGATTTTACTATAAAGTGAGATTTTACCATAAACACAGAATCTAAATATCCAAACAACAGCAAAACTTTTTTTTTTTTTTTACACAGAATTCTTATATTTACTCAGGAGAATCTTACTGATGCTCATTACCAATTCATGAGCTACCTTTTTGCGTTCAGTGCACGACCTTCACTGGACACACTCCGAGGGATGAGTGAACCACGTCTGGCATAGTCGGAATTCACCGTCTTGCTTAGTGTTGCCCCTTGGCCTTGGTTGAGATTTCGATTCTGGGAAGTGCAAACCACAGTCTGCGGAGGAGCGCTGGGTCGAGGCCACTTCTCATTGCTGTTGCGAAACGGGAACTTGTATTCATAGGGCATCCCCTCCTTGTGGTTTTTGTAGTCTACTAGTGGCATGTGGTATATCTCTGAGCAACCTCTTTAGGGGGGAACAAAAAAAAGCAAACACTCACTCAGTAATTTAACCACCTGCCACATTTTGCAGATAAATGTGGTTCGACCAACCACAAAACAGCTGTTAGGAAGTGGAGAACCTGCAAAAACCTAAAAGAAATCTCAGTACATAGCATCAAATATAGCATGCACCATTGTTAGAGCCTGAGCAACACAAATGCTAAAGGTCAAAAGTCAACCTTTTTAACTATTACTATATAGTCAACCCCAAACTATTTTCTAAGTATATTTAAGACTGTTTCTCACACAAGCATGTAGATAGACAGACAGACATGTAGACAGACAGACAGACAGTTTCCTGGAATGAAATATAAGGCATCTTCTAAACCTAAACCTCTAATAGAACCTCAGACAGAAAATTCCTCACAACATTTCTAATTGTCCTGCGTAAGATCACCTGCGTGGAGTGGAGTCCTCATGTGGAGGGATGATCACCACTCGGACCGTCACTGAGGTGCGCAGCAGATCAATGATTTGCTCGTGTGACAGTGAGGCCACGGAGACCTTGCAGATCTCCACCAATCGGCTGCCCTGTCTCAACCCTGCCTGCCACGCGTAGCCGTAGGGCTCGACGTCAGCTACGATGCCCTCGAAATTCACGTGGAATCCGAGCTGACCCAGAGCGTTCCTTCTCAGAGTCATCTCCTTCGTCTGACTGCCCTTTGTCACTAGCTGAGGAAAACAACACGCCAACCATTCAAAACGAGCACATTTTCATTCAAATGGCATGAGCTTTCATTCATTGTGTTGCATATTGTATATAATTCGAACATAGTTATGGAAAGTTATGGAAAGCATATCAATTCGCTTTACAAATAAACCAACCGCAACAAGACTTTTAGCATATCTGGATTTTCTACTTGTGTTTTTGAACATGCAAACTTCAAATCTGCATAAAAATGGGTGAATTTTGGAGGCCCAATCACTTTCTCATCTCCGTGGCAGTCGATTTTCTGTTGAACTGTTAAACTATTAACTTTTGAATAAAACTGTTAATATTTGCCTTTTTAATTAATAAATCGTTAAACTGATGCGGTTAATATGATATAAACATAATACTGAAATAGGGTATACCAACACCTACAATCAAATTCATGACAATGGCAAGAGTGTACAGTGGTGGTGGAGGTGGTAGCTCAGTGGAGTGGAGGTGGAGGTGGAGTGGAGGTGGTAGCTCAGTGGTTAAGGCAATAATTGGGCTTTGGATCAGAAGATCACAGGTTCAAATCCCACCACCACCAAGCTGCCACTGCTGGGCCCTTGAGCAAAGCCCTAAAACCCTCCCCTGCTCAGTTGTAAGTCGCTCTGGATAAGGGCGTCTGCCAAATGCCGCAAATGTAAATGTAAATGTACAAAATTACCCACAACAAATGACTTTTGGTCAAAAGTATACGGACACCGTATGTTGTTCTTCCCCAATCTGTTCCCTCAAAGGGGATACAAGTAAAAGACATACAACTGTCATTCCTTTACTAGAACTATTAGGCACAAAGCTGTTCCAGCTTGGCAGTGCCTCTGTTATATAAAAAAAATAAAAAGGAAGCACCAAGAAGACATAGGTTGTTCCACTCCAACCATGACAAACTAAGAGTCACATCACACCCAACATGCTCTTGAACCAAAAAGACAAATTCCCAACAGTCACAATCTAAAATCGGGTTGAAAGACTTTCTAAAAGAGTGAAGCTTGTTACAAAACCAAAGGCAGGACTACATAAAAAAAAAAAAAAAAAAGGATGCTTAAGAAGCGCAATGGTGTTATTACCAGGTGTCCACAAACGTTTAGCCGAACAGTCTACTTACAAGCAACAGTAACCTTCAGACATAAAAACAAGTATAGATGTGGCTAGGAGTTCTATCCCTTTAAATAGGCCTGTGTGGAATTAAATAACCCCAGAGAGCAACAAAGCTCCACCAGTGTGAGACTGATGACAACGCTTTTTGTCTGTGTAGATAATTACCTACCATACCATTACTGCACTGACACACACACACAGCAATCAAATCTAGGCAGTGGCCAAAACAACAAAATCATATGTGAGAGATGGAGGAGTATAAACTGACATACAGTTTACTTATCTTGACATATGGTTAGTTTTCTATATACTCTATACTCAGCAACAACTGCATGCGTCAGGATTTTTTTCTTAACAGACGATTATTAAACAGGCGCATCTAACACACCGAACCGTGCGTGTATGTTCTGCGCTTGCATGAGAGATCACAACTCTCCTATACCAGCAGGTAGCAGTAGTCTGTGTTCCGCATTCAAACAGGGAAAAGACTAGAACTGTAAATATATAAAGCAAGCAGTGTTTACAATGGATTTGTGTTTTTTCCATCATGTCCGCTAAGTTGCAAGAATGACAACAGCAAGAGTGACAACAAGCATGTTTCATTTTTTCTCGTGTGCTCGTAGCTGATCGGAGTTCTCTTTCCAAGTTTTTGGAACTGTATTATTAGCGAGTCTTCAACCAGATGTAGTTTAGTTTAGTCACAGGGACCAAACCCTGCTAACAAGTGCACTGATTGGAGAGGCTCGTTTTGTTCAATAAATGTATAATTTAAGCAATTTTCTTTTCTTTATCACGTTTTCTTTATTAACTATTTGATTTTGAGATGAAGGGGAAAAAAGAAAATCGGACAAACATATCAGTCAGAAAATTGGTATCAAATATCGGCCGCCGTGATATATTATATATACACATACATACACACACACATACACACACACACACACAGTAAGTTTTATAATTACCATAATTGCCTTAATGACTATAAAGGCTCCCACTGACCTCCAGACGTTTGACGACCTCACCGAAGTCCTCCGTATTGTTGTTGATGGATCGCAGCGAAACACTCTCACCTCGCTCATAGTAGATCTTCATAGAGGCGGGGCTTCCCAGCGACCAGCCAATCACATCTCTCGTGGAGCAGTTAAACGCCAAGGCTTTGATCTCCTGGTCGAGTATAAGGACGAACTCATTAGAGATGGCCAGGAGACCCTCACGCTCCGCCCCCATCGTGAGGTCCTCCAAATGTACTGCCCATGTGATTGCGCCAAGGCTGCGCAGCTCCGCCCCTGCATGAGGGCGGACTTTCTCCTTTCGCTTATGTGCCAGAGAGATGAAAGGAAATTTTCCGGATGATTCCACCGGCGTGCTGGTGACGTGCCGCTCGGCCAGGTCGCGCAGATACTCCTGACGCGTGCGTGTAGCCATGGCGCCAAACTTGGACGATTTATGAGCGGCGTTCTCGGCGTTGACGACTTTCGTCAGAAGGAACTCTCTGAAAACCGTGGATTTGGGTAGAGTCACTTCTTTGGGGATTGGAGGCCCGAATGAGGGCACATCACTCGAGCGACTGACTGCCACACTGCAAGGAAAAAACAACAAAAACAAATGCATTGCTCAGTATTGTGTTTTTGACCGATCAAAAAACGTGAGCTGTCTGAATTCAATATAAAATCACTTGCTGCGTTGCTTTGAATATATGAATAAGTAGACATCAGAAAATAGCATATTAAAAGAGTTACAATAAAAGTGTTAATAATAGACTAATTACATTAAGGCACTACAGCA
Organism: Silurus meridionalis; assembly: GCF_014805685.1. Lineage (NCBI taxonomy): Eukaryota > Metazoa > Chordata > Actinopteri > Siluriformes > Siluridae > Silurus > Silurus meridionalis. Next base: position 5,898,024 of record NC_060891.1, read on the forward strand.
CCTAATGATCAGCTTGAAATGTGTGATACGCTGACTGTGATTTTGTCCAACAATTTGTTCACCCAGATTCATACCAGATCATTCGAAATGATTTTCTTTACTATTTAGTGCTCTGATGTAGCACATCCAAACAAAGTCACACAAAACACTGATTTAATGAAATACAAAAAACTTACTTTATCCTACAAGCCTGCAAATACTGAAACCACTAGCAAAAGAACAGTGGTTTTGGCAGTACCTACTGCTAAAACCACACAAAAAAAGAATGAGCAAGAGCTCTATTTAGTCAGGTTTCTTGCTTGGCATGCTTTGTAGATGGACAAAAGAAGTAGGTCGAGTGGACTTTCCCTCGGGAGGTTGGAAAATAAAAGTACTAGTAAGGTCAAAGTGAGGTAAAGAGGGAAAAAAAGAAAAGAGGAAAAAAAAAAAACTTCCATTATTGTCAAGAAAACAGTTTTCCTTTGGCTATTACTCAATGCCAAGCCTTTATACATTCTTGCACAAAGAAGGGTGTGAAGTGTTCAATGGACAAGGGGGTTACAAACTTCTGAAAGTCCCTCATGATGCTGTAGCTGACCACTAAATAACTCCCACACACACACAGCCATAAACAGGCTCTTGTTTTTTCTGGAAGCACAACTGCTATAGGAAGTGAGAGAGCGAGTGTAAAAACATGGACAAACACATACCAATTTGCTAGAAAACCACAAAATGGCGATTCAAGCTATTCCATAAGTAAAAATAAGTCGAATAAAATAAAAAAATAACATGACAAATAAAGAAAAAATAAAAGTAAGAGGGTCACTGGGCAAAAGTAACAAAATATATATAGTCTAAAGCAGGGGTCACCAACATGATGCCCGCAAGGACCACATGAGTCACCGGTGGGCCTTTTCTAAAAATAGCTCACCATAGCACCACTTACCAGTGAGCTGCAACTCATTTTTTGTTGCTATTCTTTTTTAAATCACACTTGCATTGGTATAAAGTTATATAAGTTTATATAAGTTATATAAATAAAGTTTTGCATATTGATATTTATCTGTTTCCTACCTTGTTGAATCATTGTTGATTATAATTGTGAGAAAAAATTAACATGATCAGTGTCTTCACATAGATGAATATCATTCATTATTTATAATACAATATTAATCATTATAATAATTAAAGGTAAATTGAGCAAATTTGTTATTTCAGAAGTGTGTATCAAACTGGTAGCCCTTCATATTAATCAGTACCCAAGAATTAGCTCTCAGTTTCAAAAAGGTTGGTGACCCCTGATCTAGAGCATAAAATTCTTTACGATCATGCATGTCTCGAGTCCATGAGGTAAAAAAAAAACAACAACAATGTCATCAGCTTAAATTTCTGACTGATTTTTATGAGGTAAAACATCAAACAGTGTCCTCAATACTGAACGCTCAAAAGACAATAAAACCAAAGCTCATTTGACATTACGCAATACAAAAGGTGTTGCCTGCTTACTTTTACTGCTATACATGAAGCAAAGTCAGTCATTCAAAACTTGTGCTTGAGAAGAGCACTCAATTCAGAGACTTTGCAATATGAATTACTAGATTTAAGGAGGATTGTTTAGCAAAATTGCATTTCAAAAGCTCTTCCATTTTTTATAGCTCTCTACACAATGGACTTTTAGGAGTCTTTTGCACTTTGAATACTTTTCAAGGTGCACACATAAAGGGCAGATTGGTATAAGGGTGGAAACCACAATGACAACAAAAGAACACATACTGAAATGTATTCTCGGCAATCGATTCGTAGCTGAACTGTGTTCCATGTGGACCAGTAATTTACCTCATCCTGATGCACTAAGACTAATGTATTAACTGATTACAAGTTAGAAATAACACTTAAAACTGAGTTGTCACTAGAAATAATACTAATACTTCTAAAGGAAGCGAGAATGTACAGTATATAAGCATACGTATTGGGACTCCAAGTATTGGGACATTTCCAGCCATATCTTTTTCTTCCTCAAAGTGTTACAACAAAGTTGCAGCCACACAATTGTATAGAATGTACAGGTGAATGCAGAAGATTTTCCCTTTACTTCAACTAGGACACCAGACCCTTCAGAGAGACTCCATAAAGACATGGGTTGAAGTGGAAGATCTTTAGTGGCCTGCTATAGAGCTCTGACCTCAACCTTATTAAACATCCTGAGGATAACTAAAACAGTGGTCCCCAATCTTTTTTGCGCCACGGACTGGTTTATTGTCAGACCATATTTTCACGGACCGGCCTTTAAGGTGTAGCGGATAAATACATCAAAATAAAATACCACCGGCATAAAAACTGGTATTTTCTAAATATAATAATAAACGTGAATCCACTGTGGTGGTGTTTGTTTATTTTGCTCGCTTGGGGAATTTAGCAGTAATGTATTACGTGTTAGCGGCCGGAGCTCCTTTAAGAAGGTAGCGGACGTAGGTAAGACGTGACCCAGGCATCTTAACATGCATCAAGAGACAGATGTGGTGGAGAGAATCCGGTAATTTTCCAAAATAATACATCGTTCACAATCAGATAATAAATAACACAGAAATAATGTAAGTTATGCATTCTTTCTTTGCGGTCCGGTACCAATTGACCCAAGGACCGGTGCCGGTCCGCGGCCCGAGGGTTGGGACGCACTGAACTGAAACAAACACTGACTCCACCCTTTTGCGCTTTTGGCTGAATGAGCACAAATCTTTACAACTACAGTCTAAGATCTAGTGGAACATCCCAGAAGAGTGGAGAATATTATTCCAGAAAATGGGCAATAAATGTGGAATGGGATGTCAAAAAAAAAAAAAAAAAAAAAAAAAAAGGTGTCCACAAACTTCCGTCCATGTATTGTATATTATAAACTGTTTAAAGCTTATATGCACCCCCACTGGAAAAACTAAAATGTCATTATAACTTGGAAAATTACGTTTTTAATTTCACTAAATAGAAAATCTAAAATATTTACTAAATAACTTTATTCCTACTAAAATCCTACTATGGGTTATGAGCAGTCCCTGTCCACCAAACACAATCTATTCCCTTGTAAATACTTTCATTTAATCTTTAACAAACAACATCCAAGAGCCGTTTGACGACTGCCTAATGTTAACTTCTGATGAACTAAAAAATTACGGATATTCCTTTATCTGTAAAGGTTATAAGTCTCAGCTACCAACACGCAATTTTCACGAAAAGCCTCCATTTCGATTTTCTATGTACATGCAATTATGTTCAGATTACCACCACCTTCTGCAAGAGTCCAGGGATGAATCGGACGGACAAGCAATGCCTCAGAGACAGCGGTGTGTGGATTCAAAATTAAAGCCTCACCAAGGACAAGCGTGGCTAGTGGCACATCACAAGGTATTTCTTTCTGCTGATATTTCCAAGAGGAGGCATCCCTTTTTCGATTTCCAACTTTCCTTCGAATCATTTGAAGAAAAATGTATTAAATGTCCAAAAAAAGAGAAAGGTGGTCTTCATCGATGTTCGTTCTTCCAAAACAAAGGACACTGAGACGGTGACGTCAAGAAATAAAAAAGAAAAACCCCAACGGAATCAATCATTCGTAAGGAGATCATGCCTTTTTTAAGAATTCACTTTATTTCCATTTGTTCCTGTATGGTGCTATAAAGTCCTGATTTCTCTTTGCCAGAGTGTTCAAATAGAGTTTTGAAGAGGAAAAAGGTAAAAAAATATATATTCTCAACTAAACGTTGATAGGTCAAGCATGTAGAATTGAAAAGGAAAATCCTATTAAGACAAAAACTAGGAAGGTGCATGTGCGGTATCGAGAGCACGATGCTGTAAGCTGCGAGTCTCGTCATTTAGCCGATAACCCTGTGCATGCATGAGAGCGTGTGTGAGAGCGTGCACGAGGGTGGGGGGATGAAGGTCTGAGCACAAGAGTCCTGCACATCACTTAACTTCTTCAGACTCTCCTGCGGCGGTCGAATGAAGTGTGCGCGTATACGCATTTGTTCAAACAGCTTTGAAGATTTAACGCAATCAAGACCTATTTTTCTTAATCTGTTAAACCTTATTAAAACAGTTACAGTTTGGCAAAATGAAGATCCCACAAAAAATCGTGCACGTGTTAAAATGAGATAACGTAAAAATACAGTCTGAAATCAGTGCTTTGGTGCCTCAATCACGTTAGGTAACAATTCATGGAGCAGACATGCAGTCAAACTTAATCAGAGCAAATGTACTACACACCCATATAGAGTTCTTCTGAAGCGATCCTAACGCGTTATGACGTATACGTGACGAGCGAAGCGTTTCACTGGAATTTGGTACTGATATCGATCATCCTTTAAATAAGGCGCTTTTTAAAGCCACAATCAGAAACTATGGACTATTATCAGCCAGACGGAGAAAACATTTGAGCGCTAAATTGAAAGCAAATAATTTTATATTGACGTCCTGTCCCTCGGGAAGAGCAGGCACAATAGCTTGCTGGGAAGAAAAGCATTATGAAGCTTCCTAGCTCCGGGCAGAAAGGATCCACAAAAGCACTTTCTTAGAGCACCTTGCTATATAAGGACCTGGATGAAACACTATGCATAAAAACAGAAAAATGGGTACCATCATCATCTGTGGCTGTAGTCCACACTGGTGTAATCGAGAACCCTTTTGTTTCATGTCTTAGCCATTAGTATATACTATACTTATCAGGCATTTATTGAATTTAAATACCAAAACAGAAAAATTGACATCACAATAAGATGCTTTCCCATAGCATACCATGGAGGAAAGAATACTTGCAACAAGAAAACGACAGAAGAGCCCAGTAGCTGGCTGCATCTGTTTATACACTTTACCTGCTTTGGAAAGAGTAGCCTGCTCTAACCTTTCCTTCACAGCACGTCCCAGTCTTAAGACCAGTTCGGTAAGACCACGGGAAGTTTTAGCAGTGCACCACTTCCACATCCTTGCCCTATGCAGTGCCAGGCTCGACAGACTCTCTAACACGCATTGTTTCCATCGCCATTTCCAATGTCTTACTGATGTTAAGCTCAAGATGGATTCTGATGCACCTCATCCAGGCTTCTCTAATCTACATTTTCCACCTCCTCTGATCTGCATTCTTAAACGATAGGTATAAAGACAAGAACTTCTGCAGATGGCATAAGTTTATTACTGAAAAGCCAACATGGAGAAAGAACGGGGGGGGAATAAAAATGTTAAAAAAAAGAGTTGATGGTTCCATAAACGTTTCCCAGTATTGCTTAAAACCCCTCAAAATCTGACTTGTTGGTCAATCCAGGAGACTAAGAGGAGAATGGAACACGATCCTTCCAAGTAGACGTGATTGCATCCAAGTGTGAGTAAGCTCTGTGGAAAATATAGATCAGAGCATACTCCACAAATGAGTGTCTGGTAGGTCTATTATTAGAAATAGAAGATACTTTAAGAAGCTGCCTCACTAGTTCCATATTTTTTTTTGGGTAGTGGGGAATGTTGTCTTTAGTATTGGGGCTAGAAGCAGGAAGACTTCCAGGCCTGAGGCACTTTTCGCTGTGAACAGGTTTTCTAGTGGCCTACAGAACTTGCTGACACAGGTCTTCAGCACCCTGGGGCTGTTTCCATCAGGCCATCACGGCCTCGTCTCTAAAAAAAAAAAAAAAAAAGTATACAGTAGACAGCAGGAGGCAGGAGGAGTCGAGATAATCTCAGGAAGTATGGGAGTCAGTGGAAATGGTGTCCTCTGTTTCTGAGGGTTGTCATGGTGACAGCAAGAACAATGGAAGGGGGTGGGGCCATGGTGTCTACACTGAAAAAAAGTCAGTCGGCACAATGGTGCTAAAGCTGGAGGTGTTTGTGGAACATGATTAGTCCTAACAAGGTACCTCTACACAATCAATTTCTTAACCAGTTTGTTGTTTCAACTCTGTCTCCACTCTGTGGATGTGCTTTTTGCATGTTTGAGGTCGTCATTTTGGTATATTTTGCTACTGACAAAATATAGAAGACCCTCTGGATCTAAATCTAAAAGTCAGGGGCACCTAAAGGTCTCAATTGACCAGAATGTGATTAATGAACAGGGAGAGAAACAATCCCAGTAAATATAATCACAATAATCCAAATGTTCCAAATAATTGTGTTGAATGTAGTCATACACGTCTCATAACATGGATATGATGACCTTGGGGCAACGAGGGATTTTGCAACAATTGCTTGATTCTGTAATGATTTTCATGATGCAGTAGGAGGACTGGAGGAGTCAAGTGCTCCACTTGCATGAAAACACTTTGGTAACTTACCAGCTAAATTGGCCATTTACCACAAATAGTGATGCCCCTCGAAGTAAAAATAGGCCCTAGGTATCTAAATATCACAAACAAATCAACAAACTTAAGATAATACAATATTGTAATGCTGCTCAACAATATTTTACCGGTCTTTTTTTTTTGGGGTACTTGTCAACATAATTAAACCAGTACTTCATTGCTGGTTCGGTTGTTTACCTGTAGCAGGTGTTCTCAGAGCAGGGGTTGTGCACACGGACAATGATGAAGACATGTTGGAAATGCGAGCGGATGTTTTTGGGGGTGAAGGGATGAGCTCCTGGCTCTTGAAAAACGATGGTTACGATATCATTCCCAATGTGTCTTTTCCTCAACAACTGAAAAGAAATTAAAAAAAAAAAATTAATAGGAATCTCTTTCAGTCTATCAAAATCACTATTACAAAAACATTTATAACTAGAGATACAGGGATCGACAGGTGTGGAAGAACTGGTAAAATAAGCCCTGGAGCATAATCATACATTTGAAAAGTTGATAAAGGGCAGGTAGCATAATGAAACAGAGAAAAAAAAAGGATTAAATAAATCATTGCTCAACCTGCTGTCTATTGTTTGGAGTGTATGGCAGCATGGTTGTCACGTGAAACATGATCTCATAGTCCTTGTATGCGGTGTACAGAGAGTGGGTCCCAGTGGAATCCGCTAGAAGAGAAGAGGTAAATCAACCATTAATAACATTTCTTTATTATTTAGAAATGATCTCACACTTAATATCACTTTATAGGAGAAACTTCAAAACAATACAGAGAAAAAGTCCTTTAATAAACCTTTACAGTTGTCAGTGAAGTAAACAGTATACACACTGTTGTTGGGTATACACTCCAGTTTTTTTTTGTTCTCATTAAAGCCTTATACTTTACAGCTTCAAAGTAATTCAACAGAATTTAGAACACAATAACCTGGAGGAAAACTGGGCGCTTGATTTATATGTTACATGCTAGGCTTCATTCTAAAACTGTTGGCAGATTAGCAAAGCAATATAATCTAGATACAAACACCCATGAGAGACAACTTTCCAAGATTGTTTCAATACATATTGAAAGATATATGTATCATGACAGGAATAAGGGCAAAAACACAATTGTAATTTTCTTTCTTTTTCGCACATCAAATAGTAAATGGGAACTAATCGCTGGTAGGAACTTCAATTGTGAGTGGGGAACTGAAGAAATGTTGGACCACACACATGCCACTGGATTTGCCTGAGCAATCGTTCAAGTCCATTGGTTTGAATCTGTCATTTTTACCATCTCAAACCAAATTTGCATTAAACTGAGGAACAACCCAATTAAAATCTCTTTTCTCTTCAATTTTGCATCATGCATTCACAAAGAGCTGTCACTTGCTGCTGTGAATGTAGGGTAACAGGCTGACAATATTGGAATAAAATGTGTCAATGCCTATTAGCTACTTTAGGTAGTGGTTTGTTTGTTTACCTTAAATGTTAAAGTAAACATTAGCTGTTTAAAAAAACTAAGAAAATGCAGTATTTTGAGAGAAATATGTACAATTTATGCCTATAATTTATACCTGAGAAAAAGAAAATAACAGCATTCAACCAAAAGAAATCTGCTTCTCAGCTGCCTTCTGACAGAAAAGAAATTCCGATTATGGAGCAGCATTTCAAAGGATGAACGTGGATGTGCAATTAAGTACATGGTTGGAATTATCCATCATGTTTTTATTAGAAGCACAAAAGGTTCATTCAGGCAACTGGACTATAAGTACATGTGACTGTGGTATCCCTCAGGTTTATTTAAAGTCTTTTGGGGGGAAAAAAAGGAATTAAAAAAAGAAGGTACAGCTGCAGAGTAAGAAACAGGGTAAAAGAATAAAAGGCTTGGTGAGGACGTCACTTTAAAAAAAATCTGAAATAATATTTGTGTAAGGATGGATATTTACTCAAGAAAATCCTGATCAAAATAATTGTAAATATAAGGACTGCCTGACTTCTGGAACACAGGGACATCACTAAATGCTGAGTTTCCTTCAATGATTTGCCTTTTTGTGGGTCTTTCTGTCTTCAGTTAGTAAAATCAAGCTCAAATTAGGTTAAGGTCGGGTGACGGACTCGGCCATTTAGGAAAATTTGATTTCTTCGTGTTAAAAAGCTCTTGGGTTGGACCTTGTAGACCACAGTGTGTGACAGATGACGTGGTACACTCTGGATCACAAAGCCTTCCTTTTATTCTCCTTAGTCTTCCTTTAATTCTGGTCAATCTTGGATTCACCTGTGCAAAAATATTGCTTCAGTATCTTTTTGAGACTCTCAAAAAGTCTAATCTGGCCTTTCTTTTCGTGTGGTACCATTGAGTTTAAAGAGTTTCCATGAACAACTGCAATTGGATTAATTTCTAGACTTTTATCTCCTCAAACACACACTCATACTCATTTCACACCTCCATGTCTACAGCACCTACGCTGTGTTATTTTGTGTTTTGTGTATTTGTCCTACACGGTCATGTGTTGGTCTGGTTTCTCCGTCTAAAACTGTTTGCACCAGGTCGCGCTCGATGCACTTTCTGTGGCGAGGACAACACTAATAAATAATAATGTGACAAGGCTCTGCCTTCTTGTAGCTCTATGTTGTTCTATGTTGTTTTATGTAGCTCCAGGGTTCTGGAGAAACGTTGTCTATAAAAGCTTCTTGACTTGACATGAAATAAAGAGGAAACAGGCCACACCTGGCCATGGAAAGGTTAGCAGCGGATTACTATCGGGCCTGTGGAAAACATGGAGCTACTCTGTAATGCCTAAACGATTAAAGCAATATTTTCGCTAAAACCGTGCAATCTAAGCTGAAAGTCTACATTTGACTGCTTTATTTCAAATGCATCTTAGTTAAAACCTAAAGAAAATACACAAGTCTTGCTTCACTCCCCTGATACGTATAGACTGCATGGCTGTAAATCTGACAAACAGGATGTGGAAGTAAAGACAGATTATTTAAGTAGTCATTTTAACATTGCAAGTGTGATTAAAGAAGCTAAATAAATCTGCCTATAGATTCTGCATATTCTGCCTATAGCTCATTTGGGTTTCCTGATTAAATCTTGTCATGCAGTAATCAAGTTCTTGGAGAGCTGAAGACTTCCACAAGCTATTAGCCATTTTAAGTGAATAAAGGTCAACTCAAGAACAAGTAGTCTTATAAGTCAACTTGTATAGAACACGTTGAATAAAAATGTGTTTCATAATTAAAAAATTGTCGTTAACACAATAATTGACTAAATTCTATCAGAACCTGTGAAACCACCCCAGTTAAAAACTAAAAACCATTTATTTTATTTATGATGATGATTCTGAACAATCTTCATTTCTTACTCTTGGTGTCCAGCTGAGCTCTGTACTTGTTGAACCCTTTCAATCGCACTTTTTCTCCCAGCAGCTGTAGAAACTCTTCAAAAGCGGGACCAGCATTTTCATTGTTATACATCTCCTCCTCTGTGCTCTGTCCTGCACGACAGTACATTACCCCCACCTTCACCTGGAAACTGAGCTGAGGAAGCAAAAAAAAACCAAGAAGAGATAAATGAAGCGGCTGCAATATAAATGCAGAAAGACTACATCAAATTAGCCTCCCTGAGCTCCATGATCAAAGAGACAGTTAGAATGAGCTAACAGCCAATGCAGTTTGCCTTCATACCCCCTGCTCATCCAATTTCATCAGCTGCTCTGTGACTTTTGGTGTATTGAGGGCAAGGCGGAGGCAGGAGATGTCCATCTCTGGAAGCAGGTACTCCAGAACTTCTTTCAGAGGTAACCCTCGAGCAGTGCCATGTTTGGCGGTGGAAGGTACCGAATCTTCAAGTATAGAGCCACGCATAGTGGTGAGCTAAACAATATGAGATACGGGGTCAGTGCCAGATTTATTGACATGCATGACAAAGATAAGCGTGGATAAACACAATCAGGGCAGAAAAATACATTTAGAGCAGAGAATTTTTATTTTTATTTTTATGGATGTCTCATTTACTATTACTGTGATTATTATTTCCACACAAGGATTATTTATTTTTTGTTACATTTTATAGGTGTTTAAAAGACTAAGAAGCAAGTAAACAAGAAGTGAGCAAGCTTTAAAAATAAAAATCAGGTGTCCTAATAGCAATAAAACAAATACATTTAGAACTCTAAAAAATTATATATTTTTATGGACGTCTCATTTTCTATTGCTGTTTATTAAAAATGCACAACAGGATCTGACAAATTCAGTGCTGGCTATGCCTATGCTCCACTTGCATGCATTATTGTACCACAAATAGTGATGCTTTTCAAAATATAAGCCGCACCCACTGAATTTTAGAAATATTTTTATTTTGAACATAAATAAGCTGCACCTGTGTATAAGCCTACAGTTTCAGTCTACACTGAAACTAATACACTTTCCACAGGCTTTACCGAAAGACAGTGTCTGTTACACGGTGTAACGAGTGAAATATGTTGTGGCTCCTTTAAGAGCAGAGCGACATTTTGGAAATAGCCTGCCGCCGCATTTTCCCGGTATTACTGCATGTGTGCAAGACCGAGGATTATGTCCTTATTATTTTCTGATGCTCATTTCTAAGTTTCTTTGACTAACCCGTAACGCTGTTGCCAAGAAAAATAAAAAAGCATGAGTTTTGGAAACCTGTCTGTGCTTATATGATTTCTGTTGCAACTGGAGTTAGCGAGCTATCCCTTCACCCAGACTTAACGTGTTACAACGGCTTGTATCTAAACAGTAGCCTACCAAGAAAGTCATTGTTCACTGTCTTCCTCCTTCCTTTCACAACTATTTCTCTCGAGAGCTTTTCTTTTGGCATCGTCGTGCGTTTAAAAATCGCCATCGGTGAATCTTTTCTCCCGATGCCGTGCAGCTCAGAACACAAGTGAGGTGCGTTTTTTTTGTTTCCGTTCGGAAATTTCATTGGTCTAATGTCATGGGGTTCAGTTTTTTGGCTTGAAGTGTGGGAAACCGGGAAAACCCCAGGAAAAATCCATAAATTAGCCGCTTCGTTGTTTAAGTCGCGGGGTTCAAAACGTGGGAAAAAAGTAGTGGCTTATAGTCCGAAAAATACGGTACACTGAAATAAATGCCTCTAAGTGTTTTTTTTTTAAAAAGGAGAAGGTTTGCCACAGAAGCTTTTGGTGCATTCCTTTAGTCCAGGCATTATTAGTATCAAAGTCAATACATGGGGACTCGGTTGCCTTTTCTAGAAATTCTTTTCACAAATGTCCAAAATTGCGAGAACAAACTACGAACAAAGGTCTCTTGTTTATTTAGAGAGGGTAGGGGTGTACTAACCTCGCTGGTTCGGAATATAATTCTGTAGTTATACTGCTGGCCATGCTCCTTGTGGTCCTCCAACTTCTCTCTCCTAATGCTTATTGCCACTGGTCCCAAAATCTCATCTATACCAAAGTAGTTCCAATGCTCTGCAAATACACACAGAATGTAAGTTTTGTGCTACACAGTGTTTTGCCCTGTAAGCCAAAGTATATGCCTTACCTCTCAAGTAAAAAAGTTTCCTGTAGTAATACGCTCCATGGTCCACATGCTCAATGACATACTGCTTGTCCCGATCACTGAGTAAGGCGGATGCATCTTTTGGACCTTCTACAACAGCGATGCCTCCATTGGTGCAATGGAGGCTTAGTGTAATTTCAGATTGACCAAAAGCCCTGGAACTCCCACTCCCCAACTCAGCGGGTACAGCAACCCCTACCTTATGTCTAAAGTCACCCCCAATTTCAGTACAGAAACAGGGACATTTGCGTACTAGTCCGTTGCCATCGTCATCATCAGTTGTGTCCAAAGTGGGACTATCCCGTAGGTTCAGTTCCTCTTGGCTGCCACCAGGAGAGCTGTACGGCAGGCTGTGTGTTGATGATAAAGTGGATGTTGCGGAACCAGAAAAAGCAGAAGCAGCAGAGGCACCAGAAGTAGTGTTTTTGCATTTGGCTGCAGAGTTCTCTCTGTTCTGGATCACCTCATTCATGTTAAACAGCATGCTCTGAACGTCATAGTGTGCAAAACCTTTCTGGCAGACCCAAGGCTTCAAAGGAGGTTTGGAGTCTTCAAGACGGCTGTCCTCTAAATCAGAACCCACCCTGGGAGAATCCACATCTGTCCTTGCACTGCGGAGCTTCCTGAATATTGATTCACCCCCAGTCTCTGATTTGGATCTTCTTTTTGGAGGTTTGTCCCGTTCTCTTAACCGACTAGAAGGAGACTCATTTCTCAAGTCCTCTACAGCAGTATCCATCCGATCCTGCTCTTTGCTTGAGACTGTGAGAAGTTCTGCCAGTCTTTCAGGTGCTGGGCTACGTTGGTCTTGCTTCTCCCCTTCATAGCCCTTTAACATCTCAAAGAAGCTATTCCTTGAGACTTCAGAAGAGGAAACTGCATGCTGGTCAATGGAGGAAGTGCTACCATACTCCCGGTGTAGTGGAGACCACTTTGTGCCTACAGTGCCCCAATCTTCCCCACTATCCCCACTACCATCAACTTCACTTAGGGTCATGTCACTGTTGCTACGTTGCCGGATGCGTCTGGTATTACCACGAGAGGAGCTTCTATGGTCATCAACTGTGAGCAACTGCTCTTCCAGAAAGATTTCACAACTGGCTGGATTTAACTTGCTCTGAAGTGTCTTTTGTATGCTTTGGAGCATTAAAGAATCTTGAGGACCGATAAGAGCACCAAGTTTGGGCTGACTACCTGAGCTTGCTCCTGTGTGACTCACTGCTTCGGCATTTGTACCGGGTAGTCGCACCGTTACCACATCTCTCCTAGGTGGCCAGTCAGCAACCCGGGCTCGAACTCCCATCTTTGGTACTCCAATCATGCCTCCTGACTGGTAAGCATTTTCTGGACGCAGAAGGTTTACCCCTCCATTGGTCTGGCGTAACGGACGAGTATATAATTCTTCAGGGGCCTGGACCGTCCCCGCAGCAGGCCTCTCAGAAGGTGAGCGTTTCAGGCTTGTCATGGTGACGCCTCACCAACTAAACATCTTAGGTCTGCAGCATCTTTTGAGGATGGGGATGTGGCAGCTAGCTCCACTCCGACTATGTCCTTATCCTTTGGTTTCCACAGACTATGGGCATCAGTGCAATATTTCTCAGGCCTGCATGGTGATCTTGTGGAATGGTCATGCCTGATCATTTACATACCTGTGAAAAACAGACCAGAGTTAAAAGAGCCAACAGCTGAGATTTCTCTAATTCATGGCTAATAGAAATTTAACAATAAATACGATAATATCCAATAAAATAAACAATACTGACTTAAAGATTTTTATCCAATTCTCAGAACATTTTGAAACCAGGAAAAATAACTGGAGACTTTTTCAGAAAATTTCTGAATCAAAAACAATGCACATTTGATAAAATGTATGTAAATGTATAATACGTTTAATTTCGCCAAAAATAAAAAATAAAAATAAAAATTAGATTTTGACCTGGGGACAATGATCAACAAAACAATTTTTTAGCTCCATAGCAGAAATTAAACTCCAAAGTTGGCAAAATTTTCCAGTGTCTGATGTTTACTGGAAAGCTCTTTTAAACCATTACAATCTGATTGCTGTGAAATGTATAATGCTTGGTGGCCGTTGCAACAATCTGAAGTGCTTTGCTAATTAACTTCATGAGTGCAGTTCTCAATGGCTAGCTACAAAAGAATGAAAATGTGACCTGGTAAACAAGACTGCAAATGCATTACATGCGTAAAAAAATAAAGCACAGATTTCCAGGATGTAAATAACACATTACCACATTCACATTTTGGAACTGCATTGCATCATGCTGGTATGTTACACCCCCAATGGCATACAAAGTTTGATTAACCAAAACATTTATAAATATATACCCTCGAGTAAGTTGAGTAATTCAAATACAAAAAAATCCTCATGGCAAATAATTTGCCTCAAAGCTTTGTTTAGTCTACTTAACTACACACAGAGCACTGCTTTTTCCCACGGACCATTATTACTGACGCACCACCCGCTAAACTAACACTGAAGATGCTGCAGAATGAAAAATGGAGGAACGGCGAGAAGATACATATAAATGCCCCTTTCCCATACATTAAAAAATAAAATAAAAAATAAAAAGTTTGCCTTATTCTGACTTTTTCCTCCAATTCCAACTTTTTTTCGTCCAAATGGGCAGCATCACCCCCTTGGCAGAAAGCTCGACACATTGAAAATGAAATGGACTACAGACAATAGAATTGCATGGTATTAAACTAAGCCTCCGATCCCTGGAGAGAAATCTGTGTAACAATCAGCTCTGGAGGAACAAGAAAGATGAAGCAGAGGAGCCTCGTTTATACACCAACAGCTTCAAACTTTAGGCCGAGAGCATGGTTACAGGTCGATGCACCAGAAATGTTCAATGTTTATAAGAAATAAAGTCGCAATTGCTTGAGATTTCCTAAATAAATCTGAAATGTATTTATATATTTGTATTTTGATGTAATATGGAAGTTAAATGTTCTAAATGGGTTTAGTTTTCAAAGATAGACTTGTATGCAAATTCAGCAAAAAAAAAAAAAAAAAAAAAAATTTTTTAAATAAAAAAAAAAGGAATCACAAACCTCAAATGTAGCCCAGTTAATTAAAATTGTGTATATTTATGGTGGGCAAGAACATCTCGGATTCAAAAGCCGAGAAACTGAAAGGACACAGATTATACCAATCCAGCAAGAGGTTTTACAAATGCATTTCCATCCATGGCAAAACTAACCGACTATCGTTACATATAAGGTTGTCATACCACATTTTTGGAAAAAGTAAGAAAGCGTTGGATCACTTTAAGAGAGTAGGGTATAGCAATCTTATTTGAATTTACAACAAAGGTTCTTAATTACCATGCGTATTTATGATATTCGTGTGTGCTTTAATCCAAAAATCATTTATTTCCCTGTGATGTAACTGTAGTCTGGAAATAGCAGGTTTCTTTCCAACCCAAGTCTCCATTCTAAGGCATTCCTTTAAACACGCCGTTTCAGTTTTGTGGTATCCAATGAAGTCCCGATCAGAACCAGAAGGGAATAAATCATACAATGCGGAGCACAGATCTGAACCTAACAGCATTAATAACAAAGCAACCGCCACGTCGTTCCCATGCCGTCAGCACTATCACCGTTGGCACAGATATACACCAGGAACGACCGAAGCCAGAAACAATAAACAATGAGTGACTTGTAAACGGAATATCACCCATATCCATGCGCGGGCATCCAGTAAATTTCATAGGAGTGTTTAAAAGACTACAAGTAAGATAACAAGCTTCAGAATTAAAGAAATCTGGTGTCCTAATAGCTATTGTGTTGTCTAATATACTATATGAACATCTCTACCACAGCTCATTCAAGCTGGCATCCCACTCCAAAGACATCGCCTCTGGATGGTGTTCTCTTTAATTGGACGCCACTTTGTGAAGCTGGGAATGGTTTCACCTCAACAGCCTGGAGATTCATTAATTAACAGTGCTTTTTCAAAATGGATTTGGACTGTACTTCATGTCAACAGTTTGTCACAATGACTCAGGACTACAGGTTGCATTTGATCACTGCACACCTCAACATTGTTTAGCTGTAATAAATGAACATTCGGTGCAACCCAGATGAGCATGGTTTCTCTCGAGTTTGGTTCCTATCAAGGTTTCTTCCTTATGCCATCTCAGGGAGTTTTTCCTTGACACAGTCGCCACCAGCTCGCTCATCAGGGACAAACTTACACTTAAGAACAATCTTATTCATTCTTTATAATTGGTTTGAAGGATGCAGATGTAGAGGACAGGGTGGTGTGGAGACAAATGATCTGCTGTGGTGACCCTTAACAAGATCAGTTGAAAGAAAAAGATTCATTCTTTATTACTGCATTAACTGTGTAAAGCTGGTTTGAGCTTTTTATGAACAAATAAACATGAATTGAATAAAATCCTGCAGACATAATTGACATCAAACCTCAGAATGGGGGAAAATGTGGCTTCATTGACCATGGTGTGGTTGGTGCCAGACAGGATGGCATGAGTATATAAAAAAAACTGCATTAACAGCCTCAAAAGATTACACAGGAAAGTCCAAAAAAAATGAATTCAGTAAGTTTCTCAGAGAAGAAGCACTTTGTTCAAACGAGAGATCACATGAGAATGAACAGATTGTTTTGAACTGATCGGAAGCCTATAATAACTCAACCACAGACTTTTTTTTTTTTTTACAACTGTGGTGAGCAGAAAAGTATGTCGGAAGGCACAACATGTCAGAACTTGAGGTGAATGAGCAAGAAGAACATATCAGAAAAGGAAACAGGTGCCATCATAGGCACAGACTCACTCAAACTCAATAGCTATAGAATGAAGGAGTTTTGAAAACACAAAACAAAGGCCAGGCAATGATGTTTTCAGATTTTCTCCTGTTTAATTGCTATAAATGTAATATTTATCGGTGTAATGTTTTCTGTTGCTGAATAATAAATATCTTACAGGGAGTATAGTGCAATATGAAGGTTCTTTTACACCGTTAGGATAAGGCTAGCGCACTGAACACCCTGAATCAGAAGCAAGCCATATGAATAAATAAAAACGCATTCCTGGGTGATGACAGGAGCAAGTTTTACATGGTTAGCATACAAAAATCTAGGCATAACACCATCTAGGCATATTTGTGGCTGAACTAAATAAAAAACATTCGAATTTCAGATATAACTGCATTCTTTTTTAGTGGCTGTAAAAAAAATCTGAGCCTAATTAATACTGAAAAATATGAATATGTATTTTATAGAAACCATGTGATTCTAGTGGGTGGGGGGCTCCCAAGTGAACTTAAAGGTATAATGAGGGGAAAGTGCATGGAGTTGCTAAGCAACAAACACAATGGTGTCTTTCTTGCAGAGAAAATCAAATCAAATCGGCAATGTGTAATTTTTCAGTGGTGCCGATTACCTATGCAGAGAAATCCATCTATTCTGCTATCTTCTCAGGTAGTGTTCGTAGTTTGGGTGTAAATAATATGGAGCATTCGTGTCGACACGTTAAAGTTCTTACAGTACATATTTATTTAGATGTTCCTTCAGAGAGATCCAAATTCAGTAAGAAGGCGTTCTGTGCACCATGTACTGACTGGCACAAATATCTGAAGCCAGCGAAATATATTCCATTATCAGAGCTAAACTATTATAAAAGAACTGCTTCAGTATAAACGTCTTTTTTGTATTAGTGAGCGATGAACGGTGAGCGATGTTTACTGTTAGCTATTTTGGACTGCTGGAATGTTGTAACAAGTTATTCACTTATGCTGAATTCATGAGCAAGGTTTATATTTATTCTCACTGTGGCTACCATCTTCAACTAAAACTTAATCCAGAAGAGAAGAAAGGAGGAAGAAGGAAGGAAGAGAGGAGAATGAAAAGAAAAAAAGAAAGAAAGAAAGAAAGAGAGAGAGAGACAAAACAAAAATAAAAAAGAAAGAAAGAGAGAGAGAGAGAGAGAGAGAGAGAGAGAGAGAGAGAGAGAGAGAGAGAGAGAGAAAGAAAAGTAGGAATGAAAAGAAAAACAAAGAGAATGAAACAAACAAACAGAAAGAAAGAAAGAAAGAAAGAAAGAAAGAAAGATCAAAAGAAACAAAAAGAGAGATAGAGAGAAAGAAAGACACAAACAGAGAAAAACAAACAAACAAACAAAAAGAGAGAGAGAGAGAGAGAGAGAGAGAGAGAGAGAGAGAAAGACAAACAATGAAAGAAAGAAATAAACAAACAGAGAGAAAGAAAGAAACAAACAGAGAGAAAGAAAGAAAGAAAGAAAGAAAGAAAGAAAGAAAGAAAGAAAGAAAGAAAGAAAGAAAGAAAAGAAAGAAACAAAGAAACAAAAAGAAAGAAAGAAAGAAAGTAAGAAAGAAAGAGAGAGAGAGAAAGAAAATAATGAAAAAGAAAGAAAGAAAGAAACAAACAAACAAACAAAGAGAAAGAAAGAAAGAAAAAAAGAAAGAAACAAACAAACAAAAAGAAAGAAAGAAAGAAAGAAAGAAGAAAGAAAGAAAGAAGAAAGAAAGAAAAAGAAAGAAAGAAAGGAGAACAAAAGAAAGAAAGAAAGAAAGAAAGAAAGAAAGAAAGAAAGAAAGAAAGAAAGAAAGAAAGAAAGAAAGAAAGAAAGAAAGAAAGAGATTCTCTGCACTTAGCTCTACAAATATGCTGGGTCTGATCAGATCGTGAGCAAGTACATTATCAATCCATGTCTAAATGCTAAAACGCATCCATTATTATACCAAGGTTTCCGCAAAATTGTCAGCAAACAACAAAAAGATGGTGTGACGAACAAATTACCTAAATTCTATTCTGATAAAATGATTATTATTAGCACTATATAATTATTAATAAATAATGAATGAATGTCTCCATTATGATTATATACAATAATAAAAAAAAAAAAAGTCATGGAGACATTAAGAAGCAAAACAAAGTTAGGAAGAAAACAACAGAAATCAGTGGCGCCTCAGGAGAGTGTGTAGAGAAAATTCAAGCTATAAACATAAAAAAAATAAATGCTGGACAGTGAAAACCAGAAACATCAGCAGCAGCAGCCATCACTTCAACAAAAGGCAAACATCAAGCATCATTTGCTACCTTAAACGTATGCAACTTCAGCTCACCTTCAGTTCTCTGCAACAGCTGAGGCGGAGAACATGCCCAGATCATCCCATAGTCTACTAAATAACATTATTCTAAGGACCCCAGAGAAGACATGAATTTTCTACCACCCAAAAGAACTCCTCACACTTCATTGATTTACAGGTCTAGTGGGCAGTGCCGTGTTAGAAGAAAACCCACCCTGAGGTGGTGTGATATGGCCAGATGCAAAGCGGAAGATTCTGGCGCATACTTCATGCATACATTTGCATTCGAGTGCGCAAGCAGAGGCGATGGCAGTGCCAACGTTCTCGTGCTCGCCTGCGTATCTCATGTGCATCCGGAAGATCTAAGAGACCTTTGCCTGATACATTTCAGCTGTTATGAACACTGCCGGGGGTCTGCGTGTGAAATGGAAAATGGCTTACATTCAAATTCCAATTCAATATGCAGAATAAATTAAGAACATACAATAAAAATGAATTAATATTACCCTTAGGTTTATTACTTAAAGTTTATCCCTAATGACCAAGCCAGGGGCAACTGTGACGAGGGAAAAACTCTGAGATGATGTGAGGAAATGAATAAAACAACATGGACCCCCTTTAACCAAACAAACAAAAAAAAGAAGAAAAAAAAGAAAAGAAAAAGAGACTATTCTTATCTGAATTTGTAAAATAATTTAAATGAAACAAATGTGTCTCCACATGACTAACAGATGGAGTCATTACCTAATAGTTCTGTACTGACCTTTAACCCTGTTCATTTGAAGAGCAGATTATTCTTAATGAGTCAGACAGCAAAAGGGAGGGAGAAAGGAGTGTGTGTGTGTGTGTGTGTGTGTGTGTGTGTGTGTGCGTGCCAGACCAGCATTGTTGTACAATGCGGACACTGGATTAAGCCTTGCTTGTCTCTGGACAGTGCATTTTATCATCACAAACCCCAACACTGCGAACACACTGCGTGCCAAAATGCTGACGCTGCATTCTCACGGTGCGAGTGAGACGACGTGTCTCAGATCGACTGCAATTTAGTATCTAATTACAATGAATGAACTGCTTTATCAAATACATATCAAGAGGTTCCTGTTGCCTGAATACCTTAAACATTTAAAGCACACACACACACCTTTAATTAAGAGCACACACTGGACTTGTTTTTCAATCAATTATCGATTCCTATTTCCCACTACACCTAGTGTGCTAGCTTACTTTGGTGCGCTTGTCCTCTTTCACTATTGACAGCACATTTTGGAATAACAAGGCCGCTTAAAAAAAAAAAAAACGCCACGGCATGAATGAGTGTGTAGCTCTCGGAAACCTTTTGGCCCGGTTCCAGAGCTTGCTGTGAGAAAATATTTCAAAGCCTAAAAGTCTCAGCCTTGACAAAACAGTTGAAGGGCGAAACAGGATATCGATTAGTGAAATCTCACCACAGGATATGGATGTGAACGTCATGGCTGGAGTTCCACCACTGTTACTTGGCGCAGGAACGTTACTCACGTGAACAAGATGTTTACATGTGAATTTTAATCGAGCATAAAGTGAGATTTTTCACGATGAGTTTCCTGTCGTGCTGAGATAAATGTTGCATTCTAACTCTCCCTTTGAGCCGTTTAGCCATAGATACAAGAGTCCTTGCTTACACTGTCTCACAATATACACCCTCAAGCTTTCATAGTATAGAAACATTTAATTTAGTCTCTCTCTCACCCTGTCAAGCTGTACATGCACTCCTGCTGCCTGATGTGATGTAAGGGCCAAAGTCTGACACTTTTTTTTTGTCCTGCTGCGACTTCTCTTGCCCTCCAGCCCTGCTTGATTCATCCTGATGCTCTACTCCTGCTTAGAGGATTCTGTATTTGGTGACTCATCTGCTGCTGCTGTCACTGGCCCTACAGTGAATAACCAAAAGATTTTAAATTCACAAAAAAAAAAAACCCTCACACTTGCTTCAGTGGAGATCTCACTTAGATATCAGGGCTCCCGATGCCGTGCAGCTCAGAACACAGGTGAACTGCGTTTTTTTATGCCCGGTTGTTTTCAGCGTGAGGAATGATTCGCATTTCCTGTAGACAGTCCGAGTGAGTGGCAGGTCAAACGTCAGAGGAACATCATCCATATTTATGATGTGGTGCGACCCGATTCAGTGGGAGCGCATCTGATTTAATATAAAGAGTTTCATTGGTTCACTTGAACCCGTTCGGCAATTTCATTGGTCTAATGTTATGGGGTTTAGTTTTTTGGCTTGAAGCTTGGGAAACCGGGAAAAACACAGGAAAAATCCATATATTAGCCGCTTCGTTGTTTAAGCTGCGGAGTTCAAAGCGTGGGAAAAAAATAGCGACTTATAGTCCGGAAAATACAGTAATAAAAGCAAGTAACCAGGTTCAGTATTGTTCTGCTGTATCAGCTTCTCTGAAAGAGGAGGTAATGAAGATATATAATTTTTCTCTCTTTTTGGAAAGCTCTTGCTTACCTCCTCTTACGCAGGCACTATAGCACCACACAGGACACAACTTCCCAACTCAAACATGAAAAAGCACAAGACTGAAATTACTCACAGGGTAAAATCATACATATAAAATTGTATTATTCTATTATAACTATATAACTGTTTACATGCTGTTTTGCACAACTTGATTGCTGCTGGTACTGTTTTGCACAACCTTTCGTGTTTACAGTTTGTGTTTACTTAAAAGTACACTCTTGTATACAGTTCTCTAAAACATTGTATTGTATAACATTATTCACTGGGTTTATATGTTTTGTGTATCTGTCCCACACTGTCTTGCATTTTCTGGTGCACTGTTTGCACTAGGTAGCACACGATGCACTTTATGTAGTGAGGACAATTTACTTTAGTCCTGAACTCTGTGTCCTGTTATGTAGCTCTATGTGGTGTAATGTAGCTCTATGTTGTTTTATGTAGCACCAGGGTCCTGGAGAAACGTGGTCTCATTTCACCGTGTACTGCGAACCCAGACATTAGGGTTGCACAAGCCAGTGCACTCTTAGCGTGCCCAAGCCCGGATAAATAGGTGAGGTTGCGGTAGGAAGGGCCTCCAGCGTAAAACATGTGCCAAATCAAATATACGGATCACGATAGAGAAATTCATGCCGGATCGGTCGAGGCCTGGATTAACAACGACCGCCACAGGTATCGTTAGCCAACAGGGTACCAGTGGAAATTGGGAATTAGGAGAGGAGGAAGATGGAGGAAGATGGATATGGTGAAGGAAGACATGCAGGTAGTTGGTTTGAAAGAGGCAGATGTAAAGGACAGAGGGGGAATGGAGACGGATGATCTGCTGTGGCGACCCCTAATGGGAGAAGCCGAAAGAAGACGACGACGACTGCGTCACCCATATATACAGTTGAAATGACAATAAAAGCTTCTTGAAAGTCTGAACAAACTGTAAATGTAACACCTCTTGGCCAGAACCCTTCCCCCAGGTAAGCAAATGAAACCAGGGTAAACCCGAGTGAAATTACAATGACACAGGAAGTAAGGAGGATGAGTGAGAAAAGGAGGGGTTTGCAGGTCATAACAATCTCAATGACCTTGTTGAGTGGAGATATGTATGGCTACCCTGCAATTTCTGTCTTCTTACAACCAAAAACAAAAGCAGCCAAAAGTAGCGATCACCGTGGTCTACAGCACCACAAGGTACCTTTTACATGTTGTTGTTAAAAGTATGATGATTCCTTAAGATCTAATTTTGTGATATGAAATCAGAGTAAAAAAGTGGCATCATTTGTAGAAAGTCTTTACACAGTGACAAAACGCAAAATGAGGGACGTTTGGGGAAAGAATTCGGTCTAGGAAATGCATAACAACATAAAAAACTCTTGACTTTTAACACTGGCATGCACATTCTTTATCGTTGTATGACTTCAATCACAGAACATTTAGATTCCTTATATCCTCTCCTAATATCAATATGTAAAGAAAAAAATGGCCATTCAATGAAGTAGAAAGAAAAAAAAAAAAACACTTCCTGATTAATTATTTTCAATGCTGCAGTTTCTGGCTAATTAGATAAAAAAAAAAAAAAAAAATTATCCAATGCCAGGATCAAACTAAAGATTAATGTGGATAATAGAAGGATCGTTTGTGCCCGCTGACCATCACAATTTGCTCCTTCCAAACATCACCATCCACTGGGTAATCGTGTGAAACGGGTCAGACTCCTGACGCAAATCTTTGTGTTCTGACTGAAAACCATAATTGCTACTATAACTAAACCTCCTCTAGCTCTGCCATACTCGTTCGTCTATTGTGAAATAATACCCGTTCATTTGAATGAGTGTGACTGGTATGTCCTCCTCAAGACACACCCATGTGGATTTTGGGAATGGTGACTTCTGGCAATGCTTCAGAAACAGGGAAGGTTTGGCCACCACCATCAGCAGAACAGAAAGCAAATAACATGGGCTTTACACATGGTGGCAGTTTTTATTCTCCTGCTGTGCTGATGCCATTAGTTTTCATGTGTTTCTAGAGCTGTTCCGCACTTTTTATTTTTACATGGCACACAGCTGGAATAAATTGAAGCACTAAAACACTCGCTTAATCCAGTAGTTAAAAGCTCTCACAGAGGACCACTTTACAGTAAATTCTTTCTGAGTTTATATTTGTTGACGAGGCAAATTACAGGATTCGAAGTGTTAACTTGTATAAATATGTTGTTTATTACTTGCTGCTGCTGCCTTTGTGATTGTTCCACTGGGGCGAACTGTACAGTCAGTAAAATTCTTTATTTAAGACTACATTCTTTTTTAAACAATGAGCGTAGCCACATTATTGAGTCGGTAGAGCAAAATATCATAAAACACGCTGTGCCTGTGGTGCTCGTACCGCTTATAAAAGGTCTCCGGCTCGATACCGGCTTCGTATCACTGATATTCTGTCTAAACTGCTCAGCTGGTTAACTACAGTCTCTAGAGGGGGGGAACAATTCAATAGCCAGAGCACCTGGGACAGCTTTTCATTCATAGCTGTACAATGAACAAGAAGGTTAGGAAACCTGAAAACTAAGAAACCTGTTTTCCTACTTGCATTTGACCATGTGAAAAAAATAAAAAAATTACAATTGAAAGGACATAATATTACCAGCTGTGCGGTCAGGAACTGCTGACTGGCAGCAGCTATTGCAAAAACTTAGCTGACTGGATTTTTGAAGCAATTCCACATCATTTTTGAAAAAAGATAAAATTTATATAATTATATATATATATTTATATATATATATATATATATATATATATATATATATATATATATATATTTATATATATATTGTCTCTACACATACATACATACATACACATCTATCTATCTATCTATCTATCTATCTATCTATCTATCTATCTATCTATCTATCTATCTATCTATCATATAAAATATAAACTCTCCACATGGCAGACATTTTTCACAGGTGAAGCTGCTCTTACATTCTCATATTTGATGAACTAAACATGTATCTTTACCGAAAAACAAAACAAAAAACCCAAATATAAAGTCTTTTCGCGTTGCTAAACAGCAGTGTATTTTTTTATTTAGCTTGGACAAGTGAAGTTAAGAAGCATCAGTGGCACATTTTCTGATTTTCATACTTTATGGTCTTTGCAATAGTTACTGTAAACTCGTCAAATATCCCGGGTTTACCTGGTAATATGATCAATCAGAGTTAAATTCTTATAAGTCATGGCACTGGCAAATTTTAGACATGTAGAGACAAATGAATTGGTATCGCTCACAATGACAGATTTATGAGCATGGCGTGTTAATAACGAGCGAGAAACCTTGCCAAAAACGCAATGCTCTCCAGCCGACCCTCGACTCACAATCTCTTAATAAGAATGCTGCAAATAGTTTAATAGATGTACACTGTTTCCTGTCCAGATCACCTCTTGCCCCCAATACCTCACTCTCAGACTTCCCATTTTCCGGCATAGGGCAGGGTGTGCAAAAAAATCATAAACACGTGTGATGTTGTAATTAAGAGTGAGATGAATGACTGCGTGTGTGTTCGTGCCTACCGATGTATAACTCGTAAAATATCTGGAGAGACTGCAGATGTCAGAGGTTTAACTGCTATTCCTGCCCATGAGGCAGCCATCAATTTCATATGACGATTTCCACCGAGTAAACCAGCAGACACTTAGTCAGAATGACTAACTTCCCTATTTCTTTGCCCTGTCACTCACAAACACACACACACACACACACACACACACACACACACACACACAATACCACAATGACTACTGCGTGACTAAAATAGTCCTAATAATAAACGATGGTGTTAAATGGGACATTTTTTTCCAGGGCTTGTTTTGAAACAGTGGCTGGACAGACGTAAGCGACGAGTTTGTTTTAACGATAGGTACCAGTTGATGTTTGAGATAAGCTGACCTCAGGAGACACAAGGTCGTGTAAAAGGTATGTCAGAACAGAATAGTTTTAACACTGGTAGCAAACCTTCAGTTTCCAAAAGCCACAATTTCAGCAGGAAACATTACCATCAGATTTTAAAGAAGCAAAGCTAAAAAAGAATGCAGAAGACCAACACAGCCTGGTCTGATAAGTATGGAGAGGAACGTGATATGGCATGCACAACAACATGGTGTGGTGCGGCCGATGACTGCTGCCAACTCAGAGATGTGATTCAATAACAGTGTGCCCTGAAGTGATTCCTTCCTCTAACTACAGCAATCTGTCTCAAGCTACGATCTTTTTTTTTTTTTTTTTTTTTTATGAACGATGAATCGTGCTTTTTAACACTTTTAGATAGAGTTAGTACTTATAGATATAGTGATAATGTGAAACATCCATGCCATAAATTCAGTCCTGCTATAAACAGGCCTTTTCTTATCAGCCAGTCATTTTTTTTCTCTCTCACTTAAAGCTTACAAGACAAAAAAAAATTCAGTTCATCATATTAACCAGAAACTACAATCCCCTTCCGTGAATCTTGTGTATTTCAAATTACAGCAGACACTACTGTCACGTATTTAATAACACACTCCAGGCCATGCGGCTATAACACAAGTAATAAATGCTGGGGGTGGCGTGATGCCGCACAACACACAGTGGCACGTCGCTATCACGTAGCGTATCATTTTCGTGTAATCACATGGTCTGGTGTCTGTTCACTTGTACGACGGCGATTTGCCAATTAGCGCATTGTTGAATTTGTAAAACGGTTTAAACGTTTACAGTTACGGTAAATTATGTGCACCATCTGAAAGACTTCCTTTTTTGCGCTTTCCAAAGGCACAGCTTGTCATTTTACTAAGCAGACGGATAGTGTTACCTTCCCCGTCCTGCAAAGTATGCAAGGCACTTTGTCTGTAAAGGGGGCGGTCACGCTACACGTTTTGCTCAGTTCTCCTCTTTTCACACGCATTCGCAAACACAAGCAAAGTTTCGAATTGTACTGCGTTCCAGTAAATCTGACCAATGGATTCGTATCCCGTTAAAACGTGACCGACACAAGATCGGCGCATAACGGCACAAATCCTCAAAAATTCCAAGACAGTGGGACCACTGATTACAGATGTGTCGCACCATCGCGTTTAACACAACACTGTTTTTAACAAATGAAAAATTCAGCATAAAAACTGCCTGCTTTGCGGTCTCGCTGTCTACAAGAAAGACTGTTAGTGATGTAATTTCTGGTTGCCGAATATATTCGCAGCAGGTCTCAGAAAATTTGCATGCTGAAAGACTAGTGTGACCATCTCTGTACATATTCCAATCGAGACTCCTTCCATAAATGTTGCTATAAATAAATGTCGCCAAAAAAGCGGTCACCGAAAATGTTGAAAGTCTGTAAAACAATACAGTAATTGTCAAAAGTGTGTTTTTGAGACATTTCACACACATTGAGACATTTCTTTTGTTTACATGCAACAATTTAGGAATTTTAATGGTATGAAGATTTACTTTGACCAAACAATTATGTGTAAATATACAGACTTCAAACTTTATTTTCATTTTAACAGCTTTACACTCTCTGATTTGGACAGTTAGTTTTCGCAAATATTCTGCAAAATTATCGAAATATGTTTGGTAACTGGGAATTCCATGCTGACTGTATGCTTCAGGTCATTCTCTTGTTGTATGGTGAAGTCGGTTCTAATTAGCCACAGTCTTGACAAAATTGCATGGTGTATAATTATGGAATGGTTGCCATGTTGGTTCTGACCAATCCGAATAGACTAATTCACCAGCTCTGTGTTATAAATTGCTTTAAACAGAAGTGGAAACAGATATTCATAGTTGCTTCACTACGTAGGAGCCATAATATCAATACAAAAGTACTGGTCTAATATAATAACCCATAATAACTATAAGGGAGCAGACAGTCCAGATCTTTCATCCTACACAGAGGCTCCAGTTACTACTGATGCATTTACACAATGTCTTGTTTGGAAAGGCTTTCAGACACAATTATGCCACATTAGACAATGGACTTTGGAGATTATGGAGTCCCAGCAGGTGAGATGGGAAATCTGATCGGAACTGAAAACAATCAGAACTTGCAGAAAATCTTTTTTTACGAATTGCTTCTTGCTTTCACACTGGTTTACAAGAAAGAACACTTTCGCTGCCATTAATCAGTAAATTAGCGCAGAAAAAAATATTTAATATGCTTGTTGATGGCTCGTTTGCTTCACTTTCTGAGGATTATTATTATTGTAGCAATTCGTGGCTAAAAATGAATCACCATATCAGTGTTCCAGGTGATTCTGCCCCTACTTGCACCTCTGTGTGGTTCCTCAAGATGGCTGGTGAGAAGATACAACACAAACATGTACTGGCGTGTTTTCTTCGTGTAAAAAAAGCGTCTCTCATTTCTCCTTTCTCTTAAGACCCATTACACTTGTCTGGTTACAGAGAAGCCTGCCAGATGCTAACTATTTTCAGACACAGCTGGGTTCAGGAATGGGACCGAGACGGGAAAGCATGCACTATTTAGCTCGGCTGTGGTTCTGGCTCCGACCACATCGTGCATTTCTTTCCCAAAAGCCAGCACCAGCAATCTTATTACCTGCACGGCCCTTTTCTCGATCAACAGGAATTAAAAGTATGCGAGTTATTTGTTTGCGAAACCTCTGTGTTTGAACCTGGAAAGGGGGTACAAAGAGAAATCGAACACTTCACAACACCTGTTTAACTCCTTGCTGAACTCTGCTGCTGTGTGATCACACAGAAATGCAAGTCATACTTCCAGAACTCCAGCATGTCCTGTTCCCAGTCAATGGAGAAGCGTGCCCTTTCCCGTTGATTCCTCATCTTCGTGTTTGCTAAGCGAGCCCTCAGGGTACAGACAAAAATCTCAAAACATGGAACGCTACTGTGGGGAACAATTAAGTCTATTCTGACACATGAATCCACGGAAATGTATTATGAATGCGATGAAATCGCAGGGAAACTGTTTGCATGGTGCATCACTTACATCGGTTTCAATTGGCCTCCGTATTCACACAAAGCTTTAGCGTTCGCGGCAGTACGACAGGAAGCGAACTCGTCGGCACGATTGAAAAACGCAGGCAAATTAATCAGTGGCCACCGAGCGATGCCAGGGCACGTTACAGAAGAGCGCATTGACTTGCAAATTCATCACGACACACTCCTGCCTTTTCTAGAAGGGCAAAAAATGCTGAGTCGGTATTATTTGCGCGATCGTGTCGGACGGCTGCGCGTTACGCCGGCGAGTTCGCCGTTATCCCTGAAGCGCCTTCTTACGATCAAAAGGCTGCAATTATGCTCTATTCATAAGCACTCCAGGAGCATCATTCCTCGCTGCACTAACCGTCGGGTATGCCACATAATTTCACATTATTTCTGTATAATAAATATTTATGCGTGTACATTAAACACAAAATGAAACATGACACTGCATTCTGTTCCAGAAAATATTACTACTGCTCCAAGGATTACAATTCAATTCAGCACTTTTTAACAATGTGACGATGCTTACAGTGTTGATTTCCTTTCACTTAACACCCCCCTGCCTTTTGTGTGTTTATGGTTTTTTGTTCGTTTTACGGTTTTGTGTGTTTATGGTTTGATTGGTTCTGGATCGGGTTACATTTCATATAATCTTTCTGCAGGTGGAAGGCAGTCATGTGCATTTATTACATCAGCATATGTTTTTTTAGACAGAAAATTCACATGAATCCTATTTTGTACACGTTTCAAAACGGTTCCATCACGAGGCCTACAAATGAAAGATCAGAGAAAAGGAACAGGAGACAGATGAAAGAATCTAGAAAAAGCATCTGTCATCGTGTCTGCTGTTATAGCATTGCATTTATCCATTAATCTAGAGTTAGTGTTCTGCTGCTCTGCTGAGATTTCTAAACAGAATCGTTAGTTTTCAGCTAGGTCAATGATGCAGACATTACTTTGACCCTGGAGAGGCCTTGGTTTTTACCTTACAAATGTTTTGTGGTTATATGTGGCCCAGACCACCCCTAAATCTAGTTTAAGTGATTTAGTGCTGTCCTCTTACAATAAAATCACCCAGGATGCATGTTAATACCAGGTGTAAAAAAACACCTGAGCTCCTAATATCACTTACGCTATAAAAGCCATAGGCATTCCATCACCAGAGTCTCCACAATGCTCTCTCTCTTTCTTATAGTTAACAATACAACAAAAAGCTTGGCAAAAAACATCCTGAAGACTCACCTGTAGTGGTAAACATGCTGCCCATTCGATACATGTTAAACTGTCACCATTTTGTCCTGGTGACAAAAATTCCTAATCATAGATTCATATACAACTGAATTCAATGAAAAGAATTGTAACTATACTACTTACCAATCATTTCTTCTGAGAAAAGGAATCTACATTGGGTTTTCCTTCAGAATTTCTTCAGAATTTCAGAATCATTTAGAAATGGCCAATATACAGCGATTTCTTTTGGCCGAGCTACATTTTTCACCTCTTCACCTCTAAATCTAATAATTCATAAGATTAATTGCTTAAATTAAATATTTATTAAACAACACAAGCCTCTCCAATCAGTGCACTTGTTAGTAGGTGTTGGTCCCTGTGACCAAACTGTAGCCTGAACTACAGCTGGTTAAAGGCTCGCTAACAATAGAGTTCTTAAAGGTTACTCACATTCTCTCTTCCTCTAAATGTTATTCTCATTCTTTCTCCAAAAACACCATCATATTTAACTAATAAAATATATAAGGCTAGATTAGGAACGAATAATAAAACTTAAATCCCAGGTCACCAGGGCTTAGATCTATTAAGAAATAGATAAAGTACTTAGATTGTTTAAGGAGGTTGAGTGTAAACGTCACAAGACAGTCAGAGAACCAATACTGGGTTTTAAATTGGCCCTCGATTGCCTTGCTATACATCAAGATTGGATTATTTCTCGCTCCTAAAGGTGCTTCGAATAAAATAATCGACCAACCCAATTTTACAACCTGATACAAACTAAACCTTCATTGCATATAATACTTTTATACATGCGAGTGTTATAAACCTCTGAATACTTCTACAACAGGAATGCAAAGCACAACAGTGTAGAACAGCAACTTTACTAACAGTAAAAAAAAGATAAAAATCATAAATACAATACAAATGCTTTATTTACAATGTGCGCATTTTTTGTGATTTATTTATTTATTTATTTATTTTATCATCTCGGACAACTCAGACATCCTCGCTACAACTACTAATTTAGACAACTACCAAAGACTACAAAAAACTTCAGAGGGATCACAAATTCTTCTGTGAGCCAATCCGAGCACAAAAAACAGCGGATCGGGAAAAAAGTACTGCGACAACTGGCAAAAAATAGCAGCAATTGGAACCATTTACATTTAAAAAAAGAAAATCTGATAGGACTTTCACACACAAACACAAACACACATATATATATATATATATACACACACACATGTATATATACATATACACACACACACACACACACACACACACACACACAATAATATATATATATATATATATATATATATATATATATATATATATATATATATATATATATATATATACACACACACACACACACACACACACACACGTATATATACATATATACACACACACACACACACACACATATATATATATATATACACACACACACACACACATATATATATATATATATATATATATATATATATATATATATATACACACACAATTAATAATTATTGGTTGTAGTCAAGGTTCTCACAAATGCTCTCTTATGACTTAATCTGCAGTCACTCTACATACACTTTTCATTCCATTGACTACCTTTCAACTCATGCCACGGGGGACACCAGAAATGCAAGCTGAGTGCGAAGAGGTTTCCCATGGATTAAATTTGTATCACAACTACATGATCAATGTGGCCTCTTCTGAAAATACAATATAATGAAATTACCAATTATAGTAGCGTCACAGCGGGCCTTCTGATACAGCACGGCTTTTAAAAAAAATATATTAAATCAACATAAAATCCCTGGTTCTGCAGTGTCGCTGCCTACAGGAACAGATTGTATATTTAAACACGGTCGTATCCGGTTGCTGCCTCTATTGGCAGCAGGTTGCTGAAGAAATTTCACCTGCTGAAAGTCTATTGAGACTGCAGCCCTACACACCCCTCGTGTTTGGAAGGTAACACCAAACAACTGAAGTCGCTTTCGCACCTGTTTGACGAGTCTGAATCAGAGTGAAATAGATCATTTTGGTTTGATTTTAAAGTGCACAATAATAAATGAACCAAAAAGAAAAGAGAAAAAAAAAAAAACATTGGCTTAGCGGCATGCACAGCTGAAGGTGGGGAAATGGAAAATGTAAACAAGCTTTTGGCAGGGACATTTTTTTGAAAAAATATTTTTACAAATCCCCCACACTATCCAGACCTTTGTGTTTTGGATGACTGTAACAGGGCTGCAGCTCAAAAAAAAAAAAAAAAAGTACTTCCCAAAGTAGTCCAAAGAGACTCTGGAACAACTGCTATCCATATATACAGGACAGATTTGTTTAGTCCTAAAGTGAGAGGAGACACCAATCAGCATGCAGAGCAGGTGCTGAGCTGAGAGTGCTAAACGCAAGTCATGCTCTTCACACAGGAAGAAGATCCAGCTGTGATCTGATCGCCACTTAGCACTAAACTCCGAGTTAAACGTTTGCTTTGTAGCGCCGTGTAAGACTACGGGGAAGGTGTTAAACAGCTTGCCTTGCTGTGTATCTACTTTTGGCCCATGCTACTATGCAGTCTATGATCTATGAAGCTCAAATCTGCATCTTCAGCACACTTCTCTGAAATGACTGGGAGCAGGATTTACATTCAGGCTGGAAAATAAAGCTAACTGTGTTTTGTCCTCAAAATAAGTCTAAAGATAAATAACATCAATTACAGGCCTGTGTTCTGCCATATTTAGTTTTATTACACTGAAATGATATGAGATAATGGCATGGAGAAATAAACTCCAGACTAAAATAGTTGTGTATTAGTACAGGGATAAATCTCAGAAAACATTGTTTCCAGGTAATAAATAATAATAAACTTCTGAAGGCCATAAGCGATCCTTAATTATTTACAACCAAAAAACAATAAACCAAAACTAAATCCATTGCTGTAGGACTATAGCATTTAATGTCCCAACATGGGGTTGTAAACAGGAACTCGTATACCAAAGACCAAAATGTTCCTCCACTAGATCACAGACTTCCAATCGGAAATCCGATGAGGCAAAAAGTCAGTAAATAAACTCGTGAAACTAAACTTATAAATGAACTATTAGCTCATTACACACACAAAAATAATACCCTGAACAACTTGCATATTTTGTAAGAAGAATATTTTTAGTTTCGATTTGTTTCAATGACACGCTGGTTTGTCTTCACCTTGGTAAACATTATTACCCACAATACCAATCAACTTCTAGTGGTTGTAGTGGGATTTAGGATTGCACTTGTTTTTACCTCGAATGTGGGAAGTAGGAGCACAGAATGGTTTATACTTGGTGGTCTTCTGCCAAGTTCATGTTTTGCTAACAACAATCTCCCTAACTGTGAACAATGATTTCAATGTAGTCAATTTGAATGATGTTACAAGTGAATATATTTATATAAGTTGATGGATATAATGCAAATACTTGCATCTACAGCATAACTCATTTGAACACTTGGTTTATGACTCTTTATGTTGTCACTTGCTGAACTCATGCTGTGAGGACCATCCTAAGTTTCTTAATATGAACTCTAATTCGAGGGATTGTTTTCTCGGTTTGATCCTAGTCCGAGTTAAAAGGTAAAACCTTTCATAAAAAGCAGAATTAGCCCTTGCTTCCTTTTTCAAAAGACAAAGCAGCATCTTCACCATTTAGCCTCTCTAGAACTTTCATCATCCCATTTGTCCACTCTCTTCATCCTTCTGCTCAACTTTCATTCGCCACTGCGTTCTTGAACCTCGAATCCAGCATACGCTGTCTGTTACACATCTGGGTTGGAGTTGATTGAAACAACACTAAACATTGTTAAAAAAAAAAAAATGCTGAGTGAGAAAAGCAGCTTATGGTGGATAAGAAAAACGTGATCAACTTGCAAATCTGCACTTTGATAAACAATCAACCCATCTACATCTCAAAAGATCTTAATATAAACATATTACACCGTGTTTCAGGTATAGTCTCTTCACGATTATTGAAGGCGAGTGACCAGAAGGTTTCGATATCAAATCCCATGACTGAGAAACACATTGGAGCTAAACTGAGATGCCTCAGGCAGATGCTTGAACTGGATTCTGCCTCACTGCCAAATAATAAACAAAGTCTAAGAAACAATAGGAAGTAAATGTACTTTTTTTAGTCCCTGCCATTGTACCATAAATAGTACATCTTTTGTACCTTTAGTACGAATCGGATACTTGAGAAAATCCCTGTTAATGTAGTCCAATTACACACTTTCAAGATGTAACAGTACACCGTTTTCACATTTCCAGACAAATGGCACACAATAAAAGATAGAAAAGATGAAAGAAAGGCATATTTTTCCCCTCCTCGGTGTGTATATCATGAAAAACAATCAAACTAAACAATGAATTCACAAGTCCAGGAAGAATACAGAATCAGGGCTGGTAGAAAGAATGGGGGAGGTGGAAATGGAGGTGATTCAAAAGACCTTGCATGAGAAAAAGAGACCCTTAAGGGTGCTCTTGTTCGTTTGAACGACTGGCCAGGAAAATGGGGGGGAGAAACAAATGGTGAAAAGGGAAAAATAATGAATTTAAAATCAACAGTGTCCAAAAAAATGAAAAGAAGTGGAGTTAGCTAGCTAAGTCTGAGCAAACAAACATGGGCACAAAGTCCTGGCAAACACTGAGAGCAAACTTCCGTGAGATCCAAAAAAAATAAGAAAGAAATTAAATATATATTCATGTAATATTGAATCGGGAAGATTTAAGTAGGTATGGGGGATATTTTGTCAAAGAGCAGCTCAAACGCCTCATTTACAGAGTAAACAGCAATGATCTTTCTCCCAGCTGATAACAGATCTGAAGTGTTGGTCTACAGGGAACACTACAGCAGAAACCACATTATACACACATGTGCACGTTTTCATGGTTAAAATAAAATTAGGGTTTGGGCACAAATAAATAAATCGTACGATTAATCCTACATAAAATCATTTACAGAAAATTATAAACTGTTTAAACATGTGTTTGTTTGTTTGTTTCCAGGGGCCCCAGTTTGGGGGGGGACAAAGATCTGAAATTTTAGGGACAATCTGACACCGTTGTGCTGCTCTTCCTGTGTGTCAAAGTTTCGTCGCTTTATTTCTAGAAGTGTTGAGATTTTTATTTTGGGGGGAAAAAAATGAAGCAGTCTCCTATACCGCATTGATGGTTGAGAAGCTAACAACAGGACTTGATTGCAAAGAAAGAATGACATCGTGAATGTAAATGTACAATATGCAAAATGTATAATGGAATAGAAAAAAAAAAAAATGATCATAAGGATTATAAATCATAAATACAAACAGAGGAGAGAAGAGCCAGGCGCATCCCCCTCTCCGGGTTTAAACTGCTATACTCACCTTCCCACTCCCTGTTCCAACAACAGCTGCCCTGCATGAGCGAAATACTAAACAGCGTTTCCCCTCCGCTCCCTAAACACAGGCGCACACCGCCGTCCTCACCCAAACCCATCTACTCCTCCTGCTCCACCACATCCACACGCAGACACACCGGGATCGGCTTGGGTTTGTTTGTTAAAAGTTTGGCTGCGAAAGTTGCGACTCGATCCAGCTGCACCATGCAGTTTACTGAAGCTATGAGATCACCACCGCCACCGCCGCGCTCCTGCCGCGTATCCTCCCCCTACTGGAATATCGCGAGAAATGCGTCCCGAGAACGAGACTACACCGGAAACTGAACGGATCGATGGATGAGAATGGCTGTAGCGACAGTAAAGACCCATCATACTGCGCCACCTGCGGTGAAACAAAAGACTGTAACCTCGTAGCTCACAGGATAAACAAACGATTCCCAACTCCTATATAGTTGAATATTAACTTCGAATTATTATTAGTATTATTATTATTATTATATGTAGTCATATATCTAAACAGCACCCTTCAAGAAAACCTCACTATGAGGGAAAACCTGACAGAATTTTAACTGGGTTTAGTGGTTTAAATGGTTTCAGTGGTACTCCATCACCATTGCTGCACCTCAACATCGATTAGCTGTAATAAATGGACATTCGGTGCCACCCAGATGAGGATGGGTTCCGTCTTGAGTCTGGTTCCTCTCAAGGTTTCTTCCTTATGCCATCTCAGGAAATCTTTCCTCGTAATAGTCGCCACCGGCTCGCTCATTAGGGACAAACTTACACTTAAGAACAATCTTATTCATTCTTTATTAAGACAGTATCTGTTTAAAGCTATTTGAGACAATGTTCATTGTTAAAATCGCTATACAAATAAAAATGAATTAAATTAAAGTGAATTAATTCATTGTACTGGTCTCTATTGGGTCTCTATTGCCTTGTCTGGTTCCAGTGGATACAATTAATGACCAATAGAATGCTATTGGTGACTTGGGATTGTTTACATTTTTTGCCATTTAGCAGACACCCTTATACAAACCAACTTACAATTATCTCATTTATACAGTTTAAGCAATTCAGACTTTAATGGGCATGTAGGTGAAGGGAACAGAGGTGATGAGGAGGTGATGGGTGGGTATGGCCTTAAGAAGAGGAATGTGGAAGGGCAGATGGTGGTAGATTTAGCTAAAAGGATGGAAATAGCATTGATAAATGCTTATTTTTCAGAAGAAGGAGGATAATGGGGTGATGTATAAGAGTGGGGGAAGGTGCACACAGGTGGACTATGTTCTATGTAGGAGATGCACCCTGAAGGAGATTGGAGACTGTAAGGTGTTGACAGGGGACAGTGTAGCTATACAGCATCGGATGGTGGTCTGTAGGATGGTTTTGGAGGTAAAGAAGAAGAGGAGGAGAGTGAGGAGCAAAAGAAGAATAAGTGTAAGATTAAGGGAAGAGGTCAGAAAGAAAATTAGAGAGATAGACCATAGAAGCATTGAGCTGTTTAGGAGAGATTTCATTATTTGCTTTGAGAATGTTGATGGAGAAGTATAGAGAAAGTCAGAAGGAGTTGCACAGTGTGTTGTGGATTTAGAGAAAGCATACTACAGGGTGGAGAGAGGGGTTGTGGTATTATATGAGGAAGTCTGGTGTGTCAGAGAAGTATGTGAGGGTTGTGCAGGACATGTATGAAGACAGTGTGACAGCAGTGAAGTGTGCAGTAGGAACCACAGACTGGTTTAAGTTAGAGGTTGGATTGCATCAAGGATCGGCTCTAAGCCCTTTCCTGTTTTCAGTGGTGATGGACAGGTTGGTGGAGCTGGAAGTAGCAGACAAAGTTTATTAGAGGGACAGCGCATGTAGGGCGTTTTGGAGACAAGGTGAGGCGCGATTGAGATGGTTTGGACATGTGCAGAGGAGGGACATGGGGTATATCGGTAGGACAATGCTGAGGATGGAGCCATCAGGAAGGAAGAAAAGTGGAAGGCCATGGAGGAGGTTTATAGATGTGGTGAGGGAAAACATGCAGGTAGTTGGTTTGAAATAGGCAGATGTAGAGGATGGGGGGTATGGAATCGGATGATCTGCTGTGGCGACCCCTAATGGGAGCAGTGGAAAGAAGAAGAAGAATGAAGAAGAATACAGTTTAAGCAGTTGGGATTAAGGGCCTTGCCCAAGGCCCAGCAGTGGCAGCTTGGTGAGCTGGGATTTAAACTCCGATCAGACGTCCAACACTTTAGGCACTGAGCTACCACTTCCCAATCACATGCCGGTATATACTGTACATAATTAGGGACCATTAGAAACCAGGTGTCAAGATTTTAATGTTTCTGCAGGGGGTTCTGTGGTGATAATTATAACGATAATAATAATTTCATGATGTACACACACACAGTACAAAATGGAAACCATTTTGTAATAGCTTTAATAATTAACAATTAAAGGGTTTATTCTATGATGTTTTCAACTCTTCATTTTTATTTTCAGCATAGTCTTTATTAGTGTGTTAGTGGTGTTTTAAACCTAGCCCAAGATGTAGTGACTTATGTGAAGTAGAAATGATGAGTAGAAAACGCCTATAATTTTCTTTTCATTGTTTATTTAATGCTGTATTTACCAAACTTCTTATTGTTCATGAAATTATTTAAGCAGCGGTGAGCAGCAAAGGCATTTTAATATGCACACGTCAAACAGTGAAGTGGATAAGGTATAGTGGCACATGATTTTTTTATCTCTATCTTCAGCTTTCCAGTTTTGGTGACCCTGTATCCACCAAAGCCTCAATGTTTTTGCCTGTGAAGACTAACATGGTCTTCTGCTGTTGTAGCCCATCATGTAGCTTGAGATCATTTTGAGACGCTTTTCTGCGTTCCATAGTTGTACAAAATGATTAATTGAGTTTATTATAGTCATAGTTACCAAGCATGCCAGTTTGTCTGCCTAAATTATATTAACCATTGTTCATTTGTTGTTTGCTCTTTGTGTGGCTGTTCCTAAGTCCATATACTCTTGTTTGATTAATAAATAGGATGTTTAATCTGACTAACTGAAATGATAGAAAAATAAACATACAAAGCAGTTGCTTGAAATAAGACATACAACCTTAAATCAGATTAGTGATTTTCAACTACACAGAATACTCTAAATTCACTGGAATCCCCATCCACATCATAATTCTGCTGTGAGCTACCATCATTTAAAATATCCTGACAGCTCCAACCATTTGTACTCACACCAGTCACAATAGTGCAGAAGATCAAATTACTCATTGGCAATATCCTCCCTACACTGGTTTAACCTTTTATCAGAACACTTAGCATTAGAAAACTCACATGACAGCAAATCACATCTTGTTTAGACCCAATTGTTTCATATTTAGAAGCCTATTCCCCAAACAATCGTCAGAAATTATTTACTACAATATTCCTAGAAGGATACAGGATTTTCCTCTTACAACCTTTTGTTCAATCTGAACAACAGATTTTTTCTGTGCTGTTAAAGTCGTTGTTGTTGTGTATCAGTACTGTCAGTACTTACCCTGTTCTGTGTTCAATGTTTAATATGTTTATAAGTAAAATATATATTTTTAAAAGATCAGAAAACGACCAGTACTGATTTAAACGCTAAGATGAGTCCATTTTAATGTTTCGTTTTACTGTCAGAGAGGTACACAGAGCAGATATGAACTTGAGTCCTGTAATAATTTTCCCATTTATGCCGTTGTTCACTGCATCTTTCTCATTGTAATGGGGGTTGATCCTTTTGATCAAGTTGATCAGGTTTTGCAACATAACTTAATGTCTTTCCCACAATCACTGGAATAATCATGCAGATGAATCAGTATTTTTTGTGCATTATTGGCTCACAAAAGTGAGTACACCCCTCACGTTTCAGCAATCATTTTAGTACATGTTCTCAAGGGACAATACTATAGAAATCAGTGGTGGGCCGTCAGGGCCAGCAAGGCTTCTCTGCTGGCCTAAACACTATCGGAAGCACTGACCTACATTTACAACCTAAATTCTAATATTTGTTTCTTGAAATTGTATTACTTTATTCCCAACAGTCTATTCTCTTAACTCAGTAGCATTTCTCTTGGCTGCACTGCTTCCAGTTAGTGCATGTGGATGTTAGATTTTTTTGTCCAATCAGATTGCAGCCTCTATGTGCTGCCATGTCAATCTAATCTGCCCAGGGCCTTCACACTCAGTAGTTCTGGCCGTTGTACATTAGACTTTACTAGCAATTAATGTTTCTTTAAACAAACAGATTTCAAATTCGGCTCACAGGGAAACTGATACAGCCAAGTTCGACTAGCAAAACACGTATGTAGCGCTCTGCACACATTAATACATCCGAGTTAGACTTTTGGCTGACGGATGAAGAGAAATTGATTTAATCTCAGACATTCTTAAAAATCCATTTTAAAGGCGGACTTTTCCAGAAAAGCTAGACATCATGAGGAGAGCCAACCCTGAAACTAGCCAGCTTGTCTCAGCCCAGGAAAGGGTTTGTTTACCACTTCCAGACCAGTGCCTACGAGTGGTACCACTGGCTTACAGCGTCTGAGGAGCGGTGCAAACTATGAGTATGCATTGTGTATGCATCACTGGTGAGTAGGTTGTATTTGATAAAAAAAAAAAATTGTCATAAGACAAATACCGATTCTTTTGCAGTTGTAGTGTAGAGGTTAGGAGCTTGCTTTAGTAAAAATGGTATTCACCCCTTCATATGCGAAATGTCTCTTTCTGTAATGCCAAGCGTTGTTATATTGTGTTTTTGTATAATATTGCTTGTTTATATAATTGCGACGTGATAGTGGTGGTATTAAGAGGTGGATTAAGTTGGGTAGATCCTCACCGAAGGCACAGGTACCAAATGCACTGCCACTGATAGAAATTAAACTGGCATATATTTTAGAGTAGTCAATGTGCAGTGTGCTATGTGCTGTCCTCTAAAAATACCTCAACATACAGAATACTAAATAGCTGGCAACAGCTGTATGTCCTGTAACTATGTAAAGCCGCATGTCTTATTCATCATGTTCATGTTTTTGTCTGCTTGGCAGGACCATACAAATTCTTGTATTAGCAGTTAGAATTTGGTGATTTGAGTACAATTCTCTCATACTGACCAACATGACTTCTCTTGAGAATTAGAATTGTTGCTCTTCATGAACAAAGAGGCTTAAAAAAATCGGTAACACCCTGAAACTAATGTAGAGTACAGTGGCCAGGGTCATAGAGAGGTTTGCCAATATGGGTTCTACAAGGAACAGATCTCGCAAGGGTCGATCGAAGAAGTTGAGTCCTTGTGCTGTGCATCAGGTGCAGAAGCTGCTTCAAAAGATATTACTGCCAGCATCACTTTAGAGGTTGCGAAAGATCTGCTTGTCAGTGCTAAGACCATACGTCGCACAATGCAACAAGTCTTTTTGCATGGACGTCATTCCAAAAGCTGTCGTCTGATGAGACTAAGTTAAAAACTTGTTTAGCTCATGATGTCCAGCATGTGTGGCGATGCCCTGGTGAGGAGTGCCAAGAAAATTTTATTTTTCTTACAGTCAAGCTTGGTGGTGGTAGCATCATGGTTTGGGGCTGCATGAGTCCTGCTGGTACTGGGAAACTGCGGTTCATTGAGGGAAACATGAATTCCAACATGTACTGTGACATTCTGAAGCAGAACAACCCTCCCTTCAGAAACTGGGCCGAACAACAGTTTTCCCACATAATAACGACTCCAAACACCAAGATGACAACTGCCTTGCTGAGTAAGCTGAAGGTGAATGCGATGGAGTGGCCAAGAATGTCTCCAGAACTGAACCCTATTGAGCACCTGTGGGGCATCCTCAACTGTAAGGTGGAGAAGCGTCATGTGTCTATGGAGGAGTGGAAGAGGATCCCAGCAACAACCTGTGCAGCTCTGGTAAT
Organism: Silurus meridionalis; assembly: GCF_014805685.1. Taxonomy (NCBI): domain Eukaryota; kingdom Metazoa; phylum Chordata; class Actinopteri; order Siluriformes; family Siluridae; genus Silurus; species Silurus meridionalis. The sequence goes on from NC_060891.1 coordinate 5,939,002, forward strand.
TTCCGTTTCCCAGGAGGATTTAGACAGTACTGGATAACAATGGTGCTCACACTAAATACTGACACTTTAGACACAGTTTTTACATGTTCACTTAGGATGTACTCACTATTGTTGCCAGTTATTTAGACAATAATGGTTGTATTTTGAGTTATTGTTTAGAGGACAGTAAATCTGTACTGCTACACAAGCTGCACATTGACTACTCTTAAATATATCTAAGTTTCATTTATATAGTATTGTCCCTTGAGAATTAGAGATATTTCCATTGATTAAAAATCTATAAACTATAAATAAACCAAATAAAAAGAAATACCTTCTATATAAAATTATATACAGTATCTCACAAAAGTGAGTACACCCCTAACATTTTAGCAACCAACACAAAATAGGAGTTATGTATTTTTTGTGATATTAATATTGGAAATGAAATTTAAAAAGCATCTAAAGATATGAAAATGCTGTAATCACATGGTATACACAAAAGGATAGTAATTATTAATGCCGTGGGTGTGTATTACTGTGCTGAAAGAAAAATTTAGTGGTTTAGTAAATATGACAAAATCAAACCTGTAATTTTTAGCCCCAAACTGTTTGTATTATTGTTTGTAAATAAGTTGGGAGTCCATATCCATATTCTATCCTAGCACCAACAAGCTGCTACTGCTGTGCCCTTGAGCAAGGCCCATAACCCTCCACCTCTCAGTTATAGGTTGCTCTAGATAAGGACGTCTGCCAAAATGCCATAAATGTAAATGTATTATAAAATATTCGGAAAGATCGAGTGTTTACCTCAAGTTTTCTTGTGTTTCTCTGTCGGGTGCATGGTGTTCACTGGAACACTAGTTTATTAATCATCTTAGGTGATGTGACTGGATTTACTTGGTTACTAATGTTTTTTTTTTCCAGGCTTGCAGTTTATGTGCTTAACTTGAGTAAAATGTATTAATAAAATTAATTATTCCTGGTGCTGTTTACACCTTCAGATAAGCTTTGTTAAATCGAAGAATTGTGTGTGTGTGTGTGTGTGTGTGTGTGTGTGTGTGTGTTACTTTCTTGTATATGATTCACTCCAATATTTTTTCCCCATGTGTAAATGACAGCGTACTGAAAAGTACATAACTTACTATGTTTGGTCAGTGATGCCACCAGGGAGAAAGGGATCAACATCAAATGATAGTCAACTCAAGCTATTTTTATTAGTGAAGATTAAGTAAAGAATAGAGGTTATTGAAGTTCCCCATTTGAAATGTTCAACAATACTACCACCTAATGGTCAGAATGAGCCAATACACACCTCAGTAATTTTTGCTACATGCAGAGTACCACTTGTTGATGAATAAATATGCCAAAACATCTAGGAGTTAGACTGTGTGGTACATGATTCCTAATATACAGCATTCTAGTATACCTTCATGAATAAATTCAGGTATGAGTATGTAATAATGTTTGAAAACACATTAAATTATTTTATTTTATTAAAGCTTTTCTTTCGGTTCATCACTGTACATCCTCTACATTTCTTTTTTTTTTTTTATATTTACGCCACCTCGGTTAATACTCCTTATGTTCATTTAGAGCATCAACTTCATTAAGTAAAATAAAAAGGTAGAGAGTGCACAGTGGTACCTGTGAGAAAATTAAATGCAGGCTGAAGCACTTTGATTAGTTTTTGGTAAGCCTCAATAGCCTTTGAATGTCAGGTTCTATGTTAATCGTCTCAAAGTTTTTGCTGTATCTCTTGAAGGGCTCGCCCTCTGGGCCAATCAGGAACTTCTCAAAGTTCCAAGAAATATCAGTTCTGCTAATGGGACTCCACACTAAGAACTTGGGGTCCTGAATAAGAGAGACAGGGTCATCATCAGGGTAGGGAAGTTTGTCTTTGAGGTATGCGAAGACGGGATGCGTGTTAGCCCCGTTCACGTCGCACTTCTCAAAAATGGTGAACGACGGCTCAAACCCTCCACCTGGTCGTACATGCTTCAGGGAGGCCAGGATCTCACCATTTCTGCAGTTTTCCTGAGGAAAGATAACATTATCACACCTTATAAGTCTACCACGATTCTACGATGCTTGTGCTTGGTATCCAGTGATAAAGCAAATGTAGTCTGTCTTTTACTTGAGAAAGTGCATGTGGCGCTGAAGGCTAAGAGGTTAAAAGCTTTTATGGTAATGTTTATAGGTATAGCCGTCTTCAGGGTTCAATTATATACCATGAATTACCATTAAGATACACATTAAAGTTTTAAAACACAAATGACAACAACAATAAAATAACAACAGTTTGTTTTATGTAGTTTATGTAGTAATTTCTTTTCAATAGTCTTTTACCAGCATTAATAGTAGAGCACTAACTTCTTGCATTCTTGAAACTTTTGGTTTTCATGCCCAATTACTGTAATCTGATTACACAATCAAACAGGTTTAATTATTTAATTAGTGCTAATGTATGGAAATTGGGCAAAAACTTTAGTTTGATGCTCATTCTCAAGGTACTCTTTAGTGTAAATCAAATTTCTAAAGCCAAATACAATACAATTTTTTCATCTTAAACACTAATCCAACATATAAAAAACAATTCTGAATACACAATGAATTGTTTGTGGCACTAACCTGGTAGCCAAACTGATTACAGGGGAAGGCCAGGACCACCAGCCGGTGCGGGTACCTGCTCTGGAGCTGGTTGAGCTGGCTGTAGTCCCGGGTGGTGGTGCCTCATAGTGATGCCACATTCTCGATGAGTACCACTCGGCCTCGGTAGATGTTAAAATCGACAGGGTCCCCTTCCAGCTTGGTAGCACGCAGGTCATAAAACGTCTTGGCTATGAAGGCCATGGTCCGTGTTTGGTGTCCTCTTGATGTGCGTCTCCTTGCTAACTGGCATGCAAGTCATCCCGGTTGCCTGGCTTCAGGTCTAAAGCTTGGGTGTCAAATAACTTTCAGGGAAGTTGATATGCAAGTGATACATAATGCATCTAGCTGGTGAAAAGACAGAGTTAGGCCATCTCAGGTTTTATTCTATAAACCTAACTATTTTTATTCACCCTCAGACATTCTTGTCAAAGAAAATAAGTTACCTGGCTTGCAAGGCATTTTCCATAAATGACAGGAAAAGATGGTATAAAACATGCAAGGAATTTCAACAAGCAATGAACAACACACTCTAGACAGGCGTTATTAGTTGGTACGTTGACATGTAAAGCAATCTCCATCTGTTTCCCAAAGTGAAAAAGAAAGTTATACAGGTTTGTGTAGCGGATTGAATAAACTCTCAGTGACTTTAGAGACTAGAATTTACTTCTGAGCTATTAAACATTCAGCAAGTCATCTACAACGCTCTCACGTCATTAAAAATGGATAAATGCTCAATCTAATTCCCTTTAGTGGAACTCGGCCCAAATTCTGATTCTGTTACATGGAATCTGTAATATAGCAGCACTTCTAATCTGCCAAAGAGCTAAGCTTCCTAAAATATATGAAAAGTCAGGATGAACTGAGGTAACCTTTTTTTTTTTTTTTTTAAAGAGTATTTAATACCTAGCTTCTAATCACAATTTACAGATCTTTAGCAGACATACAGATCTGACAGAAATATGTTTTTATATATTTTATTTTTGCAATAAACAATAATATTGGAATCAAGTTCTTACATTAGATATTAAATCATTTTAAGACCAAAACCATTGATATCTTTTTCTTGCTCTGTTTAAGAAATAAGCAACACAGCACACAATCAGTATCAATTCTCTGGTTAGTATGAGTGGGTTTGAGCCTGTTCTCCTGCCAAGACTATTTTCAATGTAGTGGAATAGCAATCAAGTCCTTGGTTTACCTCAGAGCTTTGCACATGTTTATGTCACAAGCTGAACAGCTATTTGACAAAAAATTGTTTGTTCTGACAAACAAATAAATGACTTGTAGACAATGCCCCCTAGGGACACAGAACCAAAAGTGCATTTTCCTAGCTCTTTCATTCTAACATCGAATCCAATCTCAAGCACTGAAACAAAGCATATCTTATAAAAGATGTATTAATTAGACATATTATTGTGTGTTGCATAAATGGATGTACTATACTAATATAAAATGCTGAGAATTATGTTTTTAACACTCCCCTAACATGAGCAGGTTGAATATTGCTGCTCCTGGTCTGGTTCAGTATCGTTGAGCTCATCGTTGCTGGATGGCAGGTCACTATCCGGCTCCTTCCTGCTGGCCTCCAAGACCAGCTCAGTCATCCGAGTGAACGCCTAAGAAGCACAAAGAGTAACACTAACCCCCAAGCGGATCCAATTACGCTGGAACCATAAAAATAATAACACGTGTCTGTTCCAACAAACATTTTACAAGATTAGACATCAAAACAACCAAGTTATTCACCTCACTGATGTTGTAGTTGGTAAACGCGCTCGTCTCCAGGAAATCCATACCATAAGATTGAGCAAGCTTATTGAAACAAACCAGTGTGTTAAAGATTACAAGTCAAACAGAACGCCATCATTCAGCAAAAATTCATTTGCCTTCCTTAACCAGTATTCACAAGATGCGAATCTTTAAATTAAAAAATTTAAATTAAATTTTAACCCTGGCTATATTGTTATGTCTCTTTCAAAAAGTAGATCAGTAACAAGTAAATATTCCACAATCCAAAAGCACTTTTTCCACAGAGCTTGCAAATTGTAATAGTTTAATATTACTATTATTTATTCATTTTAAGGAACCCACTTTATAGGCATGGATCAGGAGCCTTTCCCAGTGTAATGGAAAGGCCATACACATGTTAACATCTGGGATCAAATTGGCACAGCCATTTACTGACATGTATTAGTTAAATATAAATAGACTGGCAGGAACCCTTAAAGAAATCCACACTGACACATGCAAAACTCTGCACTGACAGTAGCCTGAGTTCAGGATCGAATCAAGGAACCCAGGAGCTATGTCAATATAACTTTATATTGACTTGAAGGAAACCTGCTATATTGCAGCCAAACTGTTCTTTGTCATTTAATTTAGAGAGAAAAATGCAACAGGTACCTTGTTCCCCTGCTCTGTGGTCACTTGCCTTTGAAGCTCCTCATCACGTTTGTTCCCAACAAGAAACTTTTGCACTATACGTGGTGCGTACTACAAAACAAACAAAACTGTGAAGATGGCATTGACTGTCAGATTTCAAAAGTGAAAGCCTCCTTACCTCATCAACATCACTAATCCACTTCATTATATGTTGGAAGGAGACGTAGCTAGTAATGTCATATACAAGGAAAATACCCTGGAAGAAACAGAAACACTATGAACCAAATTGTTTAATCTTTGAAGACACAGAAATCTAGTTTTTGTTATTGTTATTATAATATTAATATTCAGAGTCAGAGGCTTACACATGATCTATACCTGTGCTCGTCTGTAATACTGCTTTGTAATAGTTTGGTATCTCTCCTGTCCAGCTGTGTCCCTGTAAAAAACAAATACTGTACATTAGCAAAGCTAATCTTCAATGACTTCATTAGCTAAACTGAGACTTTGTATAATCTAAAATGTATTAGCATGTTCTTTGGCTTGTATGATCATAGACTAGATGTGTGACATCTATTTTCTCACCCACCATATCTGTATTCTCACTTTAAGACCATTGACTTCTATTGTTTTCATTTTGAAATCCACTCCTAAGGAAAAAAAATAATGGATACATATACATCAAATCAAATCAAATTTTATTTGTCACATACACATACATACAGGGTACGACATGCAGTAAAATGCTTTTTTCGACGGTCCAGCATGAGGGAATAGAATGGGGAGAAAAAATAAAAGAAAGAAAAAGAAAGCAGATAAATAAACTATAAACCTATATAAAATATAAGAATATATAAAGATGTATATGAGAGAAAAAGATGTATATACAAAAATATGCTTATGGCAGTAAAACAGTAAAACTTTCTTTCGGCTTCTCCCATTAGGGGTCGCCACAGCGGACCATCCGCATGTTTGATTTGGCACGTTTTTACGCTGGATGCCCTTCCTAACGCAACCCTCCCCATTTATCCGGGCTTGGAACCGGCACTAAGGCTTGTGCAACACTAATGGCTGGGGTTGGTTCCCTGACTGGGGATCAAACCCGGGCCGCAGCGGTGAGAGCGCCGCATCCTAACCACTAGACCACCAGGGAACCTAGTAAGCAGTAAAACAGTAAACAATAGTAAACAAATTAAGGTGGTTTTTGATTGTCCATAAAGTGTCCGTGTGCAGTATGGTGTGGTGTAAAGTGTCCATAAAGTGTCTGTATGCAGTATGGTGTGGTGTAAAGTGTCCGTGTGCGGCATGGTGTGGTGTAAAGTGTCCGTGTGCGGTATGGTGTGGTATAAAAATATAAAGTGCATGACAGGGTTGGAACAATAAAACACAGCTAAGAAGAATATATTTTATTTATGTGAAGGAAGCAAAGAAAAGACTTAATTATAATCACAATTATTACAAATTGTCAGTACAACTACAACAATACAACTACAACAATACAACTAAACATTTAAAACTCTACACTTTTAAAACTTTTGATATTCCTCCATCAGGAACATTGACCTTTGTTAAGAATTTCAGACCGTCTCTGCTTTTCCAGCTCATCAAGTAGACTGGTTATCTTGATCTATGAGCATAAGTCTAGACATGGGTAGTTTTAAAGCTTTTTTCTTTTACTATCGAAGTAGCCTACCTCCAATGATGTCCTGATAAAGCAGTGACAGAATGTGACTATGCACTAAAATGCACACTACAGGATAACCAGTGGTGCTAATTGGTCCTCTATTGGAAAGAAGCGATAAAAAAAAGACATGCAAACCAATATTGACACTAAAATGCCAAAGGGATGTGGACTATCACTGCATTTACAGGCATTCCTCTAAACTGCAAGACCTACAGTCTACAGACTGTTTTTGAACGCTGTACAATTTTCTATTTACTAGAACTAAGGGGCCAGTTGCACAAAGCAACATCCACAAAGCTTAATCTTGCATAATGGCTGACATGGAAGAATTTAAACCCTGATCCCCAGCCTCCATTGAACGCCATTGGGATGAACTAGAAAGCTCCAGGCCTCCTTGCCCAACATTAGTGCCTGACCTCGCTAATAAGCTTGTGACTAAATGAGCAAATCCCCACAGGCATGTTCCAAAATAAAGTGGAAAGCATTCGCCAAAAAGATACGGATGCTTTTATAACCGCATTTTTCTCCTCATTTTTGGAATGAGACGTCCAAACTGACGTTTATGGATGTCATGTTTAGGTGTCTACATATGTTTTGTCATATGTTGTATTTATCTTGAGGTGGGTCGAATTTCTGCAACAGGAACCTCATTAAAATTTTAACCCTGGCTATATTGTTCTCTCTCTCTCTCTCTCTCTCTCTCTCTCTCTCTTTCTCTGTAACAGGTAAACATTTCACCATTCTCCAGATCTTCATATCAGTTGAAAATCTGATTAACATGGTGATGATTTAAAATCTGGAACAAACTGAGCAGATTAAACAAACTGCAGAAATAAAAATCTTAATCTGAGCAACTATCAGCTGCCAAAACAAAAGAGGGTTATACTTTGTAGCTATGAATGAAACCGGTCATGAAAAGTTTAAACGCTACACCGGTCCCCTATTATTGTGTTATTGTCCTTACAACAACAACGACAAAAATCACAATTATCCCAATTATCGATACTGTAAATAATGGTGTTGTATCTAGAGGATTTTAACTGTATTAAAATATCAATTCTTCCTGGGTTTTTTTGCAGAAGTTTATTATTAATTTAAAATGAATTGGATCTTTTCAGTCTTGCATTTTGACTCTGTTTAGTCAAACAAGTTAGCTTTTTCACCCATTCACATATTTTGGAATCAATGCATCATCTGTACCTACTGGGAGATTTTTTTATAGAGTAGAAAGGCAACGAAAAAAAAAAGGTTGAAGGGAAACATTATACAAGAGATTGAAAATAGTTTGTTTGGCTGAAAACATTTTTGATTAATGATAATTGACACATGTAACATAAGGCCAGGGTGTTGCAGAATATTAAATATTAACAATGCTGGCTGGGGAAAACATATTTATATAAGAATTGGTAGCAATATCAACTTTACAGGTCTTCAAATGATGCAGGTCATTTGGCATAGAATCGACAAGAAAATAAGTGAAAACGAGCCAAACCCTACTTTACAAACAGCTTGATTTATTTTATGAATCACCAGCATCCATTTCATACTTGAAATTTCAACTTGCTTTTCCTCAACGCAGCCAGCAGGGGCCACTGGAGAGCAGAATGAATGAACCGCATCTATTTAACCCGAACAGCGCGTTTAAATTGTGTAACAGTCTACAAACAGGAATTCTTTCCCTCAATTTCATCCAGGTTCATTCTTAAAAAGTCAGGAAATATTAAAAATAAAGTTCAACACAACTGATCTCGTGTACTAATCATCCAACACTTACCAATAGTGGAAATATGCGGCGAGAGAAACTCATTGTCCGTAAGGCGACACAGTAAACATGTTTTCCCCACACCCGAGTCTCCTAAAAGCAGAAGCCTGAACAGGACGTCGTATTGCTTCGCCATGGCGTGGAGCAAGTTCCTAACAAAACGCCTTCCAAACTGCTCGTCGACGTGAATGTGTGTGCGTGTGTTCAAGTGCTGTATTCTTTCATATTTCCTGTAATTAGGCGAAGCCTCACTCATCACCATCAAGTCAAACTCCTCTGAACATAGCCGAGAGGAAGGAAAAGAGCCTCTCCTTTCTCCACCAGTGTTCTCATATCAACCTTAAAGCAGATACAAGGACCTTCTGTTCAAACGTTCCTCAAATTCACACCTTAAAGCTTTAATTCATGAATTGTTCAGGGCCAAACTCATGTAGTGCTTTTGCTACATCCAGATAAAAATGTCAGCCTGGACACATAGCCTTGTAAACCAAGAGCTTCCTTGGAAAAGATAACTAACCTGAGTAAACATCTGTAGTCTTCAATATGCATTACTGATATATCTATCTATCTATATTTGTATATAGATTAGGACAAGGTTAGTTTTTTTTCCCCCTCTAGTAAGTTTGTGCCGTTTCTGAGGATCGTCTTTAGATAAATATAAATGTGGTTACTGAGCAGTTTATATGACCCCATAGAGAAAAATGGCCTGCACGAATGAAACAACTAATTATTCTGCATCCAAGCATCATAATCCTACAATAAAGAAATCTTAGATTCATCAACTGTCAAAACACTCCAAAATTTGCATGCTGGTAGTTAAATTTTCAACATTTTATTAGCTTTCCAAACTGAAACTAGTATATAATATTTTGAACCAAATTTGTTGCCACAGGTGTTCATTTATATGCTCCTCCGGCATTATTTCACGGTCAACAGCAGCCAGTGCCATTACGAGCCAGGACAGCTAGCAACAAACGTTTTCAGGATAGTTCGAAATGCATGGTAGGTAGAAATTTATCAATTGATCTGGCCAGTGCAAAATCTTCCCTGCATTTTTTAACATTTCTAATTTTGTTCTAACCGTTGTTCTCATAAAAGCGTACTAATCTTGAGTTCAATATACCACTATCCTCTTTTACCGTAATAATTTTTTCTTACAATACTGAGCATTCTAGAGCTTCTCTTTGTAACCATAAATGAGTGTCACCAGAGTGAAACATTCATTTATGTACTTGAAAGGTCCGAGAAGGTTCTTAATTTGTGTAGTGTAGGTCTGCTCACACTTTGTATAAGAACTTCAGTTAAGGTCGGTTATGCACTCACTTCTCACTTTGTGAAAGCAATGTTTTTGCCTCTTGTTGTCCACATTTTTCAAAATTCACAACCTGTTCAGATTGCTAAGCCCAGGTACATTAACATTAACTTTAAATTATTGAAAACCAAAAGGTAAAAGGCTTAAAAAAAAAAAAACAACCTGAATTTCTGAAAATAAATTTAGCCTCAACTAAATTCCAAGGCCAAAAAAGAACCCCCAACTATAGTGTACAAAGCAAAAATACAGATGAAGTTGTTGACTAGTCTGTATGCTATTACAACAGTTTCATTTCTAAAAATGCATTGAGTTGAGGTAATTCATCCACACCCGCTCCCCAAAAGTGGCATAAAATCAAGCACACTGTTATGCAGTCTCCATAGACAAACACTGGCAGTAGAATGTGCCATATGTCCTGAAAAGCACAGCGATTTTAAACATGACATTGTTAAGTGCCAGCCTTTTGCCTCAAATGAGTTGGCAAATTTCTGTCCTGTTAAATCTGTCCCATAAACTGTGCTATCATTGTGAAACGGAGGCATTTAGGTGCCACATTCAACTCAGCTTCAGTAGACAAAGTCTACAGAGCTCTGAAACATTCCTATCCTTATCCCAAAACCTTTTTGCTAAGATCTTTATAAAATAGGTTTTCATGGCCAAGCAGCTGCAAACAGTCTTAAAATCACTATGCTACACCACATGTCAGTTTGAGAGGCATCATCACTGGAATCTGGAACTGTGAAGACTCTTTGGAGAGATGGCTCTGGTAGATGAATCAGGGTTTGGCAAACGCAAAGTAGATGATGGCGAGATGCCTGAAAAAAAAAAAAGATCCTTGGCCAAACCTCACTGGAATGGTTTACAATTCAGTGTACTTCCAGGCTACTTTTAAGAACGCTTTGCTGTTTTTTGCTGATTTAAATACTTATAGTCTTCTGGTCAACCATCATTCCACACAGTCCACCTGACAGGAGAAAATGCTGCAAGTATGCTGAAGTGGGTTATAAAAATATCCATAGCAAAAATGCTTTTGCTCGTTCTGGATTTATGATCAATTAGTGCATAAATACAAAGTTACTTAACAGTTGCATTAGCAACAACAATAGTTTATAAATCAAAGAACCCATTAGTGGTTTCAACAACTAAAACTGTTGATTCCTCATGACAGACCCTGGTGAGATCCTGGCCAGTTCATTGTGTCAAAGCAGAGTAAACAAAATGACCACCCTTTATGTAATGTATTGCTAAAGCACATTGTCCTCCGGCTTATCCTTATCGATCAATAAAAATGTGAGGTGGGAATAAGTGCACCAGGCACGGCGATATCTCTATGAATTCAAAATACATTACAGTAAATCCAATTTATTAGCCTGCCTTAGAGTTATACAGTTAGAAACTATAACATTTCTCAAATCATCCTCAGTCTTTCATTAACATCATTTATAAGCCACAGGATACGACATTCTATTTGGTTGTTGGAATCTTGACCTGGCACTGTGCCCATGTGAACATAGTAGTGCCATGCCAGCATCTAATCAGAACCTTCTTTTTAAATGTGTAAATATATTTGTCTCTAACTAAATAGATTTTTGCCCCAGATCAATGTTCATAATATAACAATTCTATCCATTGGTTTTAACACTGAGAAATAAAAAAGGAGGGTAAATGAAGCTGATCAATGCAGTCACCTGAAACACCCCAAATTAGTGTTGAAATGTTCTTCAACTCAACATGTAAAAAAAAATGTGTAGGTGTTGAACATAAAAAATAAAAACACAATGCAGTTTAGCAAATATACATTACATAAAACGACATACAATCAACAAGTCATTGTATTAACAATTTACCACTGGAGGCCAACGCTTCGAATAGAACATTTCAACCACACAATGAGATTCCAAAAAAGTGCAATGGATTTTGCAATTTCACATTAGTGTGTGGCTGGCAGTAATATTAGCGCGTTTTACAGTTGATGTTTGGAAAGGGGATGCCAATGCCTTAATGTCGCGCGAAAGTCAAGCTCAGGTGGGAATTTGTGCGCTTTTTTCAAAGCTTGATAGTTCTGAAACCAGCTACATGTCAAGCAGTCATGCGTTACCAAGCACTAAAAGGTAAATGCTTAAAATCTCTGGGAAAAAAAAACACTTTGAACTCTCACCCCACCATCACAAGCAGACCCGATAAGGTTCGAAGATAAAATAGTTTTATTTGGAGTCTCATAGTAAAGGTATGCCTCAACTTGCAAGACAACTGTTGGCAGTATGTACAACATACCTGTAATTTCCATGGAATGGAATAAAAAGCACAATATTTCATACACACTTTTTTCAAATGAAACCAAAACATTCCCTATGCAGGCAAGTTTCACGGAGGGAGGGGCTTATTCCATCAAGATAATTACATTTAAGAGTATACAGTGCCACATACTACATACCGAAATGGACAAACTTGCATGTAAATCAAAAAAAAAAAAAAAAAAGAAAGAAAGAAAAGAAAACTGCTTTTTGAATTACATGGTAACATTCAACTTCGGGAAAGAAGTTTACCTGTATTTAAAAAAGTTGTCCACTTTTGGCGAAGCAGATTAAAAATCCAAGTTCCAAAACTGTGAAGTCAGGAGATGGAAAAGTCGAGGCCAGCTACTTCCACTTATAATCTCAGGCAAAAACATCACATAAACAAAATAAAGCCTCAACATTCCATTAAATAAACAAATTCAGCAACAGATATTTGCCAAAAAAAAAAAAGGGGAGAACACCAGTCTTCCATACCACAAACAACATACTCTTGTGTTCTTCTAAAAAGCACCATTGTATATCTCATGGAAAATTAGAAATATTACAAATGTAAATTATTTATTATTAAATGCCTATTTGTTTTTTTTTGTTTTTCCTGTTTCTATCTCAGAGCTCATTTGGGAAAACAATGGTTTTGTTGCTTTACATTGCTTGCTGCATGACTACTTGAAGAGGCTGAAAAATATTCGCAGTCTTAAAAAACTGCCAAGCTGCCACGCCTTGGAGGAAAATGAAGCTTTGCTTGATCCACGCACAAAGTGGCATCAGTGTTGAGAGAAGAAAGGCTGAGACCTTTCAGGCCTTTCTCAAGACACTCCCCAGGTTTCTGAACACACAGGAGAAAAGAGAGGAACGAACAGGTTGCGGGAGGGGTGAGACAGAAAGGGGGGGGCAAGGATGGAGGAGAGAGTCTGACGGGCAGGATGGATGCGTCTAGCTGGACTCCACACGCAGCTTCTTCCTGGTGGGAGGCTCCTCAGGCTCGGACTCGGAGCTGGAATCGGAACCACCATCGAAGGCAGACACAGCACTGCCTTTAGGGTTGGTGTACAAGCTGCTGTCTGATGAGTAGCTGGCCTGCAGCTGTGTGTTGCCCTTGGCCTTCTCTAGAGCACGGACTGGCATGGGCACACAAAAAAACACAAATGCACACAAAATAAAAATAATGAAGCATTCGGCATTTTCACTGTGGCACTCAGCAACACAACTTGAACAAATAAAGCTTGTACAAAACGTCTATTTCTGATCATGTGCTCATTTCTACCCAATAGCGAGCTTCTTTTCATATTAGAATGACAAAATAGGGAGGGTGAAAACTTTTACAGGTGCATCTCAATAAAAAGTTGATTTAGTTTAGAAATTTCAATACAAAAAGGGAAAATCGTATATTAAATAAATTGATCACACACAGACTGATATATTTCAAGTGTTTCTTTTAATTTTGATGCTTTCTGCTCATGATTAACAAAAACCTAGAAAAAAAAATATTTTAATACTTAATAAGACCAATAAAAAACATTTTTAGTGAATTGTTGGCCTACTGGAAAGTATGTTCATTTACTGTTTATGTACTCAATACTTGGTAGGGGCTCCTTTTACTTTAATTACTGCCTCAATTCGGCGAGGGATGGAGCTGGTCAGTCTGTGGCACTGCTGAGGTGGTATGGAAGCCCAGGTTTCTTTGACAGTGGCCTTCAGCTCATCTTTATTTTATGGTCTCTTGTTTCTCATTTTCCTCTGGACAATACTCCATAGATTCTCTATGGGGTTCAGGTCTGGTAAGTTTGCTGGCAAGTCAAATACACCAACACCATGGTCATATAACAAACTTTTGCTGCTTTTGTCAGTGTGGGCAGGTGCCAAATCCTGCTGGAAAATGAAATCAGCATCTCCATTAAGCTGGTCAGCAGAGGGAAGCATGTAGTGCTCTAAAACTTCCTGGTAGACGGCTGTGCTGACCTTGGACTTGATTAAACACAGTGGACCAACACCAGCAGATGACACGACTCCTCAAACCACCACTGACTGTGCAAACTTTACACAGGGACCTGGGACCTTGATATCCAAATGAAATGCTTTATTTTCCTTTATCTGAAAATATGACTTTGGCCCACTGAGCAACAATCCAGTCCTTTTTGTCCTTTACCCAGGTAAGACACGTCTGTCATTGTCCCTGGTTCAGGAGTGGCTTGACACAAGGAATGCGTCAGTTGTAGCCCATGGATACGTCCGTGTGTGGAGGCTCTTGAAGCACTGACTCCAGCTGCAGCCCATTCTTGATCATCATCAATGATCGTCTTCTGGACAACTGTCAAGTTAGCAGTCTTCCCCCATGATTGTGTGGCCTGAACCAGACTGAGACACCATTTTAAGGCTCAGGAAACTTTTGCAGGGGTTTGGATTAGAGTGTGACACCAAAGTCTCCAATATTAAACTTTCTCACAATATTCTAATTTTCTGAGATCATCAAAATGAAAAGAAATAAACCAGTCTGTGTGTGATGAGTCTATTACATTAAATTACTAAAATAAGTAAACTTTTTAATGATATTCTAATTTATTGAGATGCACCTGTATATGATTGCTATGAGACACCTGAAGCAATAGCAATTTTGCTCATGTTATGGTTCAGGGAAGACTTCGAGTAAAGCGCTGGCTGTCCTTTTCCGCTGGATGCTTTTGCAGCTGGATGCTTTAGTTAAGAAAGCGGAAAAGACTTCAGGTGTCTCCAGTGCCATCGCGGCAAAGGGTCAAAATAGTAAATGAAAATGCTTAAACCCTTGAGTTTGGCAATGCTGTAGATAATAGCAGCCCAGTAGGTTTAATTAAGAATTACCTGCCACTAGTAAATGCTTCCTCTGGCATTGGTTATTAATTTCAAAGCATGCTTTACTATAAATATATATATAAAAAAAACAAAACTCACACTTACCCTGCTGCTCCAGCAAAGCATTCTGTTTCTTCAGGTCATCGATGTCCTGTTGGTGCGTGTGGTTCTTGCGGCGCATGTACTGGATATACTCTGTGGCTTTGTCTAAAATCTGAGCTCGGGAAGCCTGTTTGACAAAGTGCTGTCACACATCTGAATCATGACGGGAGGTTCGATCATGGCATTCATTTATCAACACAATAATAATAATAATCCTAAAATGATTCTTTAAAAAAGTTAGAAAGTTCATGCTGTTAACTTGCATCAAACAGTTTAAAACATGAAGAGCAAACTTTTAAAAATAGAGCAGTTACTAAATGCTTATCTTACTGTAAAACTAGACTTAATCACAAACTTTAAAGCAATAAACAAATGACTTTGAATACAAATTTAACAGTATACATGTTTTTGTATTGAATATGTGTGGCGGTCTGGGAAACTGGTCAAACTGGGAAGAATTTTTCCCAAAAATTCCAAAAACTGCACTTTTCTAAAATCTTGTATTCATCAGTGAAAAGGAAGACAATCAGACTCATATCAAGTTTACCGCACCATGTAGACATCCAACAACTTGAACAAAACCTGACTTAGAGGGAACCTGATGTCACTTTATATAGCACCTTGGTACCTCAGAGACATTTATGAATCACAAGAACGCTACTTGAATGGAGATTCATTAAAGGAGGTTATTGAAATGGAAAGAAAAAGTCTACACACCTCTACAGGATTAATGTGAACACTGTTCTCGAAAAATGTGTCTGATTTCAATTCAATGAGAAAAAAGTTCCTATAATCTGAATGCATAAGTTTGCACACCCTTTTATAATCGGTGATGTGACTGTGTCTCGATGTTCTCAATTAATTAGCTGTTTCTGTAAGATCTTCCTCACATCATCTTGGTTTCACTTCACTGCTGAAGCCATGGTCCACACACAGACTACAAAGCAAGTATAGTCTCTATTGTTAAAAGGATATCGATCAGCAGAGGGGCTGAAAAGAATTATGTTGTTCCGTGGAATGAACAACATAAAGCCAATCATCAGCAAAGAGAGAAGATTGTGCACCACAGCAAAATCAAAACGGACAAGACACACAATGTAGCTGGGAGGCCGAGAAGAGACCTACAGCAACATTAAAAGAACTGCAGGAATGTCTGACAAGTGCAGATTACGCCTCATGTGACGACAATCTCTCATTCTTCACGTGTCTGGTTGGATGCGGGCACTTTCTCACAAAAAACATCCACGATCAACCAAATTACCTCGAACCATGTGTCAATACTGTGTGTGTTACCACTGCACTCAGTACTATTACACCTTACACACTACGTAGCTTTGCGTATTTTCTGCACACCAAACATTCATTCTTCTTGTTATCCTCGGACTTCCATTTTTTTTTTTTCAAATGAACCTCATGCTTACATGTTATATAAGTAAATAATCATATCTCATATATCACACACACACACACACACACACACACACACACACACACACACACACACACACACACACACACACACACTTTATCTTGTCTCTATTACTTCTCTCTCCTTTTCTTCTTTTGTTTTGTTTTCTGTTTAATGTTTAATATTTATTTCGCCTGGAGCCTCACTTACGAATTTCATTGTACAAACTTGCACTGACATCTGTAATGGAAAAAAAGAAACTTTGAAAATGTATTATAGTCTATGAGACCAATTCCATAAGGTACTGTATGTTTGGTAGAACACTGCTTTTCTTTAACCAGAACCCAGGATTGATATAAAGCAGTGGTCCCCAACCTTTTTTGTGCCACGGACAATAATTTGTTAAAGTTTAATGTCAGACAATATTTTCACGGACCGGTGTGGTGAATAAATGCAACAAAATTGTCGGTCCGCGGGTTCGGGGACCACTGCTATAAAGGACAGAGGAAATCATAAATCCCCACAAACAGCAGTCAATTTTGGAAGGAATTTCACCTTTCATTAGAACAATGATCCAAAGCATACATCCAAATAAAGCTGCTGCTATTGATTATTTTAGTACTCGAGTATTCTGACGATTACTCCATCAATTAATCGAATAAGAAGCACTTTTTCTTTATTAGAGAGCGATACCAAATAAGAAAGAAAATAAGTCAGGTCTCTTAAAACGAACAAGTAATTTGTTTTTCTTTCTGGAAAAAGGTACATTTTATTGCTGAAATTGCAAACAGGAATTATCAGTAAAACCCATTTAATAGCCACATTACATCAAAATACAAATACAGTTACGTTCAAAAAGTCTCCCTGCAGCTGCCGCATATCGCAAGATACCGAAAACCATTCGTTTAATGAAACTCAATTAATCTTACTCGTGTATTTGTGTATTAAATCTTGCACAGTATCGCTGTTGAAATTTTCCACGTTTGTATCCGTGTATTTATCACTAAAAACTGCTCTACTACCTGCTCTACGCGACCGCATTGTATATAAATACAAATATTAAAATCTATTTAAAAACGGTAAACGCACTGCACCGTGTTTTCTTTATGATTTAGTTTGTAATGATCCCAAACTTTACAAACTTTCTGGCGTTTTCTGTGGTCTGAATCTTCTCCTCTGCCCCTCGCTGTTTTCTCCCCGTTCCTCAGTTTTTCATTCTCCAGCGTCTTCTGTATTCCCTGTCCAGAGTGCGCCGGAGTTTAGCGGGTGGTGCGTCAGTAATAATGGTCCGTGGGAAACACGGTGCTTTTAGTGTTTAGTTAAATGGTCTAAACGAAGCATTGATTACCGTAATCTCCGGACTATAAAGCACACCCATATATAAGCCGCACCCACTGAATATTACAAATATTTTTTTTTTTTACATAAATAAGCCGCACCTGTCTATAAGCATAACTATAATATACCTGTCTACACTATGTACTTTCCACAGGCTTTAACGAAAGACACGTTTCACACGGTGTAACGGGTGAAATATGTTGCGCTTCCTTTAGGAGCATAGCGGTATTTTGGGAATAGCCTGGCACTGGTATTACTGCGTGTGTTCAAGACGAGGATTATGTGCTCATTATTTTCTGATGCTCATTTCTAAGTTTCTTTGACTAACCCGTAACGCTGTTGCCAAGAAAAATAAAAAAACATGAGTTTTGGAAACCTGTCTGTGCTTATATGATTTCTGTTGCAACTGGAGTTAGTGAGCTCTCCCTTAACCCAGACTTAACGCGTTACAACGGCTTGTATCTAAACAGTAGCCTACCAAGAAAGTCATTGTTCACTGTCTTCCTCCTTCCTTTCACAACTATTTCTCGCAGGAGTTTATCTTTTGGCATCGTCGTGCGTAAAAAAAAAAAAAAAAATTTTTCTCCCGAAGCCGTGCAGCTCAGAACACAGGCGAGGTGCGTTTTTTCGTGTCCGTTCGGAAATTTCATTGGTCTAATGTTATGGGGTTCAGTTTTTTAGCTTGAAGTTTGTGAAACCGGGAAAAATCCATAAATTAGCCGCTTTGTTGTTTAAGCCGCGGGGTTCAAAACGTGGGAAAAAAGTAGCGGCTTATAGTCCGGAAAATACGGTAATTAATTTCTGTAATCGAATTACACGAGTTCAATGGTTTTGAACTGGAATCAAACTGAAGGTTATGGGCAGGAGAATTTGATGGATATGAAAGGTTTTTGACACAAAAAAAAGAAAGGAAAAAAAAAAAAAAGAGAGGAACGGGGATAATGTACCAAGACGCCATATAAAGTGCCATTCTGGTAGCTTCTGAACAGATTTGGTTTAATTAGAGTGTTGACTATTGATTTCGAAATATCCATGTTTTCTTAAACATTTTATGTATCGTTAAAATAAATAGATCTCATTTGTATCGTCCCAGACCACCATTTTACAGTGGTAAAGAAAAACAAACACCTTACATTATATGCACCAAATATTTAACACAATTAAAAGTCAGAATTAAAAAAATGTCCTCCAACCTTCTCTCCTTGTAAAGAAGGCACAGAGTCACGTAAACTGTGAAAGCTGTCTTTGATGTGGTCCCTCCGTTTGCGCTCCAGTGCGTTGTGGTGTGCTCGCTTGTCTGCCTGCAGTGAAATAAAACAGGCCGGGTTCTTACGCAGACACGAAATAAGTATCATTACAATAGCGTACTATAATTCTGCTAACAAGGAAAAGCGCCCAAGCACTATGATTTGATCTTTTTTTGAATTTCATGAGTAAAAGTCATCAAGAGGTTTACTGCTGAGGTCATGGAGTGATAGGGTTTCTCACCAAATGCAATATTCTATTTTCACTCCTTTAAAAATGTCTTTATGGCACAAAACGTTTTAAAATAACATTCAATTCTGATGACAGGAGACAGTAACAGTTACGCTGAAAAAAAAAAAAAAAACAAGCACCAGATGCAAAGCAGCAGATGAAAACTTTGTACGCTTTCCCTATTTCTACAAACTCACAATCATGCTATATTAAACTGAATAGAATTCAACTGAATAGAATTGAATTTTTCGGTCATATCGACTGTAGGCTTAAATTCCTGTTCTTGATTGACATAAGCCTATCTGACTCAAGCTTCTGCCCCATGCGTTGCTTTTTTTTTTTTTGCTTACCACATCTGAACAAGCTGTTTCATTTGTGCGGTTATTTAAACTTCCTGTCAGTTCAAACCCTCTCAGCTGAAGGGATGGGAAACGCAAGTCATCCAGTGCGAGAGAGAGGTGGCTGGATGAAAAATCGCCGATTGTTAATCATTAAGATTAGAAATGTTCTGTAGCCTATTTATCTTACATTTACTTCGTGTGAAAAGTGTCTACGTGTTGTAGGGGTTTTTGTTTTGGATAGAAGACAAGCGCGAAAGAAAACGATAGCTGCCCGTGACACTGCGACAAACTCGTGTTAGGTTTGTCAGCACTTCGATTACCAATGTTTTATTTCCCTCAGAATCAGGAACTGACATTGTATAAGAGCGCTTGACTGATTTACACAATAAATAACAGTGTCGAAAACACGTTACACCCCCTCAAAAATATGGTAATTTATGGTAAAAAAATAGGGTAATTTAGCGAAATAAATAAATATGAAACAGCAAGGTGTTTAAGAAGAGCTTTTTTCGACTGTGAACAACTTCGCCCACATCTAATGAGGTTTAATAAGGTTTTCTTCGACGTTGTGCTTTTTAAAATGATGGAGGTTCAACAACTAAGTGTTAACAGCACCCATAGTGACCACCTGAACGGCGGATAAAATGACACGCCTTGCTCTCGCATTCCAACAACGTATACAGATGTATAAAAGGCGTTTCTGAACTCACTCTTTTCCCATAGCGAAACAATGAAAATTGTAAACCGTGTAACGGAAATCTTCCTCCACACTCCTCTAAAAGGATAAATGGATGAGTTTTATCCTTGAACAGAAGATTTACATGTTTGCAAGACCCACCCTTGGAAAAAGGGGGCGGGACATAGATATACTAGAAAGGATTTGATTGGATGAACCATAAGTTGAAGACTAATACAAGTTGAATCTTAAAAAATAAAAAATTCTATTAAAAAATATACTCCCCAATTCTTTTCTATACTGTTGTATTGGTGTCTATAACAATAAGCTTATAAGATGCTTTGAAACACTAATCTTGATGTCAGAGGTACAATATAAAGAGAAATATAGCAGGTCTGACACAGGATGTATGTAAACAGCTTATGTACTATACAAGAGCATCTGATCTGGATTTATCAGACATGCCTGTGCATTTGTTTTTCCTGTATTAAGATCTTTTAATATAATTGTTGTTTAGCAGTTGGCTCATTGGTCAATCAAGCAGTCATATGACCATGCATAAGTAAGAAATAAAGTATAAAGTGGACATGTTTTTCCAAAGTAATGCTTGAGGTTAATGAAGATCAAGATGATAATGGACCTGAAGGCCACATGAAGACGACATCAGCAGCAGCAGCAGCAACAACAACAAGAGCTCATGAGTTAGCAAAGCAGCTACATACCACTGGGAGAAATCTCGACGACTCTTCCTGGAAAAAAACAAACCGAAAGAAAACCGAATTAACTGGAAACGAAGAGACACGAATCTAAATCTAAATCATTTCACATGATCGGTTACACACTCGAAGTGGATGAGGAAATCACTAAAAAAACAAGCAGCGCTAGCTTTCTGGCTAACTCAGTAAGCTCTCTGTGGGCTAGCTAGCTACTGGGAAATAAAGCACTGAAGCACGCGTCCGATCCATTACACATTCACAACACTTCCACAAACACACGCCCGAGCTCGAATCAAGAGAGGAGCAGTGTGACATACATCACTGTCAACTTCGATGTCATCGTTATCACTCATTCTCTGATCCGGACTGAAACCCCACTCCCGATTCCGAGCAGACTGCACACAGCACAGCTCCACGGCGAGACTACAGCCACTCGAGCAGACGTGTACACGTGACTGAGGCGAAGTGCGCGCATGCGCGGTGGCGCGAGGCATGCCGGGCATGAAGGTTCTTAAAGGAAGCGAGGCTCACTAGCTAGGCCTAGGGATGGGCGATACGATTTATTTTATCTTCCATCCGATACCAAGTACAGTGCAACCTCGATACTCGCGGGGGTTACGTTTTTATGACCCTTCGCGAGTAACAAAAAATCGCGAGGTTTTTAATGGTTCATTTTTCAAGGGGAATTGTACATGTACTTTACTGTAAACTCAACAAAAATTGTGAATTACTTGTCATGAATGTTTTATTTACTACTTTAAATGAATTATACAATAATAAAATAGTTTTACATTTTTTATGTAATTTATTAGTACAAAGTCTGTTTTTAAATGTTACTCCAAACTTTCGAGCCACAAGTATCGCGGTTCCGCTGTGCTTTCAAGACAAGTATCGTCAATATCGATACAGATACTTCTATGAAATATGTATACAGTGTTTTAATAATATTTTATTATTTATTAAAACACTGTATACATATTTTATTGAAATATCGATACAGATACCAATACTTCTATGAAATATGTATACAGTGTTTTAATAAATAATAAAATAATTTTTTTCCAAATATTTTTACTCATATACATGTAATATTCTGCTCCCTGTGAAATACTAAAGTATCATATGTGAAACAATCTTTATGGTATAAAGTATACCTATAAATAAATCAATGTAACTCGACTTTTTGTATTCAAATAACCTGATCACCACTTTGTGCCTGGATAATATCTCTGAAGGTCTCTCCCAAATGATTCTGCTATAAAACGTTGCCTCAAGCCAAGGGCCATGTCAGTGTTGTCTCCTGTGCTTGCCTCAGCTGTACTCTGTCTTGCTCTATAGAGTGTTTTAATTTAAGATGCTTTGTCGTATTTGTCAAATTGCCACAGTGGTGTATTGTTTTTTGACAAATGTCACATGAAGCTTAAAAAATGTTAAGTGGAGTAAAATAACTCGGGTCATAATTTGCAGCCATGCACTTGCATCTTCTGCGCTGAGTGTGCTTCGACTGAGTGAGCGAACGTTGTCATGAGAAGCAGTGGTTCAGTGGAAGAAGATATACAGTATTTCTCACTGACATTCCTATTTAAGTTGTATAAATATGTATATACTATACGGCATATTATTGTTATTCTGAACTCACTTGTTTAAAACACAGATAGGATCGATACTTCCATTTGAAAATCAATCCTTTAGATACAATGACAGTACAGGTAGACCCCAACTTACGAGGTTATATAGGGACCGAAAACCGGTAGTAAGTCCATCAGACCGTAAATCGAGAACAGTGACTACTATTTGATGCATTCTGATGCAGACATAAAGAGGCACTGTAAACACATTTACATTTTTTTAGATAGTACAAATTAACTAAATAAAAATTATTATTTACATTTTTTTCCCGTCTGAGGTGACCGTCGTATTTCTGAAATGTCGTAAGGGTCTGACTGTATAGAAATTATTAATCCTTTACCTTCATCACTAGCTGGGCTATCAGGGCAAGCAAGGCCTTCTCTGCTGGCTTAAACACTCAGAATCAACAATCAGATTCATGGACTACACCATTAAGCAGGTGTACAATAATGTCAGTATTTTCACATCCTGTGATTCAGTTGTCAGAGAGCGCACTAGTCGGAGCTTGCAAACCACATCTGTATATATTAAATATATTTAATAGCTTGTTTTAATCCACAATGGCTGACAGAAGAGGAGAAATTTATTTGATCGCAGACATACTTACAATACAATTTTCAAGAGAGACTTTTCAACAAAAGCTGTATATTGTTAGGAAAGGTCAGCCAAAACAGTTTAAAACAGCAAAAACAAAAACATACAACTTGACATTTATTTAAAATGCCCAGGAAAACCATAATGCATGAAAAAAATGCATAAAAATGCACAGAAAACCTACGGTCATTTAATAAGGTTAATATTGATGACTGTGCTAGAGATGGTGTATAAGGTGCAGCTGTGACTGCAGTGAAAGGAGAATTGTGTTAACTGGGTTTCTTGCTTTATAGGGAGGCCCGGGTTACCAATGACCATGCCAGGTATTGATAGCCAGCAATATTTGCTTTGAGAATGTTAATGGAGAAGTATAGAGAAGGTCAGAAGGAGTTGCATTGTGTGTTTGCGGATTTAGAGAAAGCGTACGACAGGATGCCGAGAGAGGAGTTGTGGTATTGTATAAGGAAGTCTGGTGTGTCAGAGAAGTATGCGAGAGTGGTGCAGGACAAGTATGAGGACAGTGTGACAGCAGTGAAGTGTGCAGTAAGAACAGACAGACTGGTTCAAGGTGGAGGTTGGATTGCATCAAGGATCAGCTTTGAGCCCTTTTCTGTTTGCAGTGGTAATGGACAGGTTGACGGACGAGGTCAGACAGGAGTCTCCATGGTCTATGATGTTTGCAGATGATATTGTAATTTGTGGCAAAAAGTAGGGAGCAGGTTGAGAAGAGCCTGGAGAGTTGGAGGTACGTGCTGGAGAGAAGGGGAATTTAAAGTCAGTGGGAGTAAGACAAAGTACATGTGTGTGAATGAGAGGGAGGGCAGTGGTGTGGTGCGGTTGCAGGGAGAAGAGGTTGTGAAGGTGGATGAGTTCAGGTACCTGGGGTCAATAGTGCAAAGTAATGGAGAGTGTGTTAGAGAAGTGAAGAAAGGAGTGCAGGCAGGGTGGAGTGGGTGGAGAAAAATGGCAGGAGTGATTTGTAATAAAAAGGGTATCTGCAAGAGTGAAAGGGAAAGTTTATAGGACTGTGGTGAAACCTGCGATGTTGTATGGTTTAGGGACAGTGGTATTGACTAAAATACAGGAGGTGGAGTTGGAGGTAGCAGAGCTGAAGATGCTAAGATTTTCATTGGGAGTGACAAGGATGGAAAGGATTAGGTTTATTAGAGGGACCATGCATTTAGGACATTTTGAAGACAAGGTAAGGGAGTTTAGATTGAGATGGTTTGGACATGTGCAGAGGAGGACCATGGGGTATATGATGAAGGCCAAGGAGGGGGTTTATGGATGTGGTGAGGGAAGACTGAAAATGAAGAAGGAGTCTCTTTTCTCTCTCTCTCTCTCTCTCTCTCTCTCTCTCTCTCTCTCTCTCTCTTCTCCTGTACCTTTCTTTTTTTCTAGACGCAAATGGAGACCACTTTGTGCAGCTGAGGATGGTCTCACATTAACAGCCTAAAGATCTTTGAAATTACTGAGCAACTCAAGAACTATGAGGATAGATTTGGACTGTAAATAATATCAACAGTCTGCTACAATGTCTTATTACAGTAGTTTTTATAAAATGGAAAATCCAGGTATTTGTGTAAAAACTCTACACTGGCTCCCAATTAAATCTCGCATTGATTATAAAATACTAATAATACTACTACTAACGTATAAAGCACTTAGCGGTCTCGCTAGATCAAAATATGCAGGCTATTTGTTGGTACCTTAAATAATGAATGTTTATGGTTCAGCCTTCCAATCAGTGTTCGGGACTCAGACAAAGTCTCGGTGTTCAAGTCGAGGATAAAAATATATATTTATTACATATATATTTATATAACATATAAATATTTATTTAATCAAGTCTTTTATCAGTAGTTTTTTAGGTAAAGGAGCAGATCTGGAGGGAACATGGATATAGAGTGTTTGGTGAACTTGGATATTTGTATGCTGTCGTCTCTTCACTCTCACAAGTTCACTCGGGTTTGTTGACGGTGGTGTGGTGGATCGTCTCTTATCCCAGTGATCCCTCATGTCTGTGTTAACTTCTGGTTCTCCCTTTTAGTTATGCTGCCATAGCGAGTCTTGCTGGAGTCGCAACTGCACAGTGACATTAACTTTCATACAACAAAAGGATACTTAATAATCCATATCCTTCTCTCCCTGTCACACACACACACACACACACACACACCCTCTCTCTCTCAGTCGAGATTAAACATGCTCCCGAGGTTACAGTGACCACTATTCCTGCACCTCTCCACTCCTCAGATCTGCTGGCTTGGCCTACCTCTGGACAGTCTCTTCGATTGGAGGCCACTCTGTGCAGCTGGAGATGGTTTCTCATCAACGCCCTGGGGATCCATGAAATTATGCAGTAAGAACAGGAACTCTGAGGATTTGGATTTGGACTGTAGTTAATGTCAACAGTCTGCTACACTGACTCAGGACTACAGTTCGCTTCTGATCATCAACACTGCACCCTGCAAAATCGTTTAGCTGTAATAAATGGACATTCGGTGCCACCCAGATGAGGATGGGTTCCCTCATGTGTCTGGTTCCTCTCAAGGTTTCTTCCTTATGCCATCTCGGGGAGTTTTTCCTTGCCACAGTCGCCACCGGCTCAATCATCAGGGACAAACTAACACTTATATAAAACATTTTATTTATTCTTTATCACCACATTATCTGTGTAAAGCTGCTTTGAGACAATGTTCATTGTTAAAAGCGCTATACAAATAAAAATTAATTTAACTGAATGAAAAAAAATTTAATGAGTAAAAGTAAAATGTACAAAAAATAAGTACTATATAAGTAAGATAAGTAAAGTACTGATACTAGAAAAAATATTCTACTTAAGTACAGTAACAAAGTATTTGTACTTCATTACTACCTATTTCTGTTTTAAGCACCCATTACTGAACAGTACATCTCAACAATGATAAAACTATAATGAATGGACATGATGAGTTCCTTTACTTAGTCTGGTTCCTCTCAAGGTTTCTTCCTCCTGACATCTCAGGGAGTTTTTCCTTGCCACAGCGATTCCTGGATTTCTCGTTGAGTATAAACTTATAGGCTCTAATATAAATTCAAATTTTCGAACATATTTATCTCTAAAAGCTGCTTTGGGACAATGTCATGTGTTAAAGTTTTATATAAATACAACTGAAATTGGATTGTAGACATTCGCACAAAGCAGCTTTACAGGAACATGGATGTATATTTAGATCCTCGATGAAGTAGATGAGTGACACAGGGGTGGCAAAGTCAAACTAATAAATGTGATATAATAAAAATGATAATTTTTATTACATTAAAGACATAAAAACCATAGAAGGCATTTCTACAATATCAATCATATGACTAAACTTTGCAATACTATATAATACTAATTATTGTTGTTAGATTTTTGTTTCAATTGAATTTTAAAATCCTTAAGTGAATGAATTGATCATTTCTGTAAGTAAACAGAAACTTAAATGAAAACAGCCTGACTTGTACAAAATGGATTCTAATAATTTGCTGTTTTTTATTTTATATTATTTCTAGCTCAGAACCCTTGCAAACAATTTTCTTTGCTAACATCTAATCATAAAATTATACTCTGCTGAAATGGTATTTTATCCCCGTTTGGATTGCTTAGGTAGACCTATCTTTCTCTTTTGTCCTTGCCTAGTTTTGATTCTTACTATATTTATTCTTTAATTGTACACTATAAGGTCCAGCAGTATAATAAAAGTTCAGTATGTTCAATCTGTGGAAAAGAGTCTGAAGTGCAAGTCTACAGTCATGGGCGTAAATCCCGGGGGGGACGGAGGGGACATGTCCCCCCCATCCAAGGGTTGTCCCCAAAAAAAAAAAAAAATATCAAACTCTCTATTATATAAAATATATGTATGCATACCTAAATAATTGTGTAAGTACAAAAGAAAACGCAAAAAAATTCATTTAGAAACAGTTGAGTTCCCCCTCCGCTTCCTCACAGTGGTTTGACCCACTGCCTGTTTCCCAGTTCATCTCACCTTCTCTACACACACACGAGTCAGGTGTGTGTCTGTGGCTCAATTAATGTTCAACTCCATTAACTAGGGTATTTTATTCACTTTAAATAAAGCGATTCTCTTTAATGTAGTTGATGCAGACTCATTCATAAATTAGTTGCGGCAAAAATGCTGATTAGCGATGTAATTTCCATGAATCTGCTCTATTATTGATTAAATTATGACTTATCTACTGACCGTTAGCTTGTTTATAATAGCTTGTAGCATAGTGCACTAACATTAACACACAATTAGCATATTGTTTATCTGTGCATTTACTAAATGAGCACTGTGCTACGTCCGAACTGACCCCACTGTATTTTTATAATCAATTTCTATTCTGTTCTTAAATGTCTTAATTAATTTTAAATAAAAATGTAAACTTTTCTTTTAATTCCTTGTTTTGCTTTGTCATTGAACCTGAGAAAAACTTTGTAAATAACCATAATGACGCAGTCTCCATGCTACAATAATAATGATAAAAGCAAAGTGTTTCACTGTGGGGACACTGTGTCTTTATAAGTACAATTTGACTGTATTATTTGTGTCCCCCTTCAAAAATTGCTCATGAGAAATTCTATATTTATTGTCCCCCCTCTACTGTTAAATGAAATTTACGC
This sequence comes from Silurus meridionalis, assembly GCF_014805685.1. Taxonomy (NCBI): domain Eukaryota; kingdom Metazoa; phylum Chordata; class Actinopteri; order Siluriformes; family Siluridae; genus Silurus; species Silurus meridionalis. Next base: position 5,966,824 of record NC_060891.1, read on the forward strand.
CCAAGTCTACAGTATCCGCATTCTAATTATCTTCAGTATTTGTCTTCACTATTAATATATAATGTTGGAAACAATCAAAATCAAGGCATGTCAAAACTTTTGACTTAATACTTCAGTCTTTTAAGCATCATAACCCTACAAGAGGAGCTGAGCAATGTTTCATGCTTTGGATGCAGATTTCTCCATGATAACTGAAAACACACAGTACTTGTTGCTGCATTATACTTAACAATACACTCATGGCTGTTTTTCTGAACAAAGTGAACCAGGTCCACTTTTTGCTGCAGCAGATGTTTGGATAGATACATTAGTCAACATATATATCAAATTACTTTGCTAATGTATTTCATGTCATTACTGCAGTATTAATCAGCTTCATACTGTACTGTACAATCCCAGGTTTTGCCACCAGATGTCGCTCTCAACCGGAGGCTGATCAGTTGATAAATCATCTTCACCAGTCTCTCATGCAGTCTCTATAGGCACTGTTTTTGGAGAGATCTAAGTGATTTTCTTTTCATATAGTGATATAGTTAAACAGACAGACAGATCACTTTTTTCCCAAATAGAAATGAATGTAAAGATAACTAATGAATAAATAGAAATATGTACAATATCTAAAGAATAAACATACAGTGTGTATCTGTAAGTCAGTAATATTATTTTGAAGGAGTCCTCTGCTTTGCTTCGCTGTTTCAGTAATGGTTCATGGAGGGTATGCTGTTTATTTTCCAGAATGGTTGTCTAATGAACAACCCAAGACAGAGCCTTGTTTCTGTAATCTTCTTGATTAGCTTGTTGAGCTTTATTTTTTTGCCACTTTTTTAAAATTAATAAATGAAATATTATTTATTAAAATGTTGCTATATAAAAATATATATTTCACTGATGTCTGAGTAGAAAATTGATGATGTACAGAATGACTTTTTTACTAATTTTGTATAATCTGTGCCAGTAATGCTGGAGAGCATGGCATGTGTAACACTTAAATGGCCCATGCAACTATGCAGCATGTTACTGTTGATTATCACAGCAAGTGAATTTTTCAATGACAATGAAAAGAAGGCTGGGAAATATGGTCATTACTGCTTAACCCTTTAATCTTTCATTTAAACAAAAAAAAAAAAAACAGAAATACTTTGCTCTCATGAATATGAAACAATTGCAAACAACACCATTTTGTTAAATATATATTTGGCGCTATTGTTAAATATATGTGTAACACTATTATTGGTAACCATTTAGTCAGTACTTGTTTGTGTTACTTTCCTTTTTTGCTTTGAGTGTGTCACCTTCCTTGATCATTGATCTGAGTCTTCTCATGAAGTTGGAGAATACATGGCAAGGGTTCTAAGATCATTTCTCCATACAGGATCTCTGGAAATCTGGAAATCCTTTAAACAAGTCCATGCTGGGGAATCTCCTTGTCAGTTTAAACCATAGGTTTTTATGGGGATCAGGTGAAGGGACTAGAATTGCTATGGCAGGACTTTTTGATTTGGTACCATCTTCAATATACAAACTGTCTCCACACTAGAGGACAGAGTTTACCAGGTTGGAATTAGATTTTTTAAGACGTGTCTATTTCACTGGAGTCTGTTATATTGCTCTCTAATCGAATCTTATTCTAACCGGAGCTTCAGGACAAGGTCTCATTCTGTAGCAGATGTAATTATTGATGATCATTCATAAACCTCTAAGATTGATATTCAATTAGCAAATCATAATAATAATTCTGACAGAGCCTGTATAGAAATACAGCAAGGATTGCGATAGGGTTTAGTGGTTTAGTAGCTAACTAGTACATGTTAATGAATACAAACTAACAGTGCACAGGAAGCCACCTCTACTTATATCTTTATACATCAGTAAATAATATAAGGCTATTATGCATAAACTACAATATACACTCACTGGGAACTATAGTAGGAACCCTACACTAATACTGGGTAGGTCCTCCGATTGCTCTCAAAACATGCCATGGATCACACAATTCCTCCAGATGTTTCAAAGTATTGATTTCAGATCTGATGACTGATTTTAGGCTGTCATGGGTACATTTCCAATGAAAATGGACAGTTGAAGCCTGGACAAAACAATTTAATTATTTTCCTCTCTTAACAATATGGTGTTTCCACTCAACAAAAAACAGTTAATTTCCTAATGGTTTTGTATTTTGCACCACCCTGTTTAAACTATGTTGTGTGAATGTGGTCTGTGAAAATCCGAGATCAGCTGTTTCTAAAATATATTCTATTTGGCACCACCAACCATGCCATTATAAAAGGCCACAAAAAGTACACTTTTGTGCCATTTGTTGTTGTTGTCAGCATTAGCTGAACATCTTGACCTCTCAAGTCAAGCAAGTATACTGTGTTCTTATAAAAAAAGGGAATATATATTGCTTTGCCAGCAAGAACATGGCATTTGTGATATTTGTAAAATTGGTATAACATTCCATTAGCACAAGCCAAAAATAATGTCTTAGGCCTGAGTCTTTATGAACTGTGGATCTGAAGTCAGCTGACTGGAAGCAACTGATCAAAACTGTATGATGAAAAGCTGTCTTTCCCACAGAGCTGCCTGGAACACTGTGTGCTACAGCATGCTATATTACATTATACCACTGATTTCAATCATTCAGATCTTTATAGAAGGACAAATAACCTAGCCATGCTGACTTCACTGGACCCAGCACAGTCTGCCCTTGGGCACCACAAAGACAGTTACTTCTTATGATCCAGAAAAACACAATATTTATTATAATGCTTGGTATGTCACTAAAACTAATGAGTACTATTTTTATTTTCATTCAGCAATAGCTACAGTTTCAAAATCTGTAAATGATTTTTCCAGTCAACCTCCTCCAACATGTGTCTGATGTCTGATTAGTTCAGAATGCAGCAGCAAGAGTCCTCACTAGATCTAGGAAATATGACCACATCACCCCTGTTTTAATCAGTCTAGACTGCTCCCAATTAAATCTCACATTGATTATAAAATACTACTACTGACGTATAAAGCACTTAACGCTCTCGCACCGCAGTATCTGAGTGAACTTCTGTACCAGTATGATCCTCCACGCCTACTTAGATCAAAAGGTGCTGGCTATCTGTTGGTTCCTCAAATAATGAAGAATAATAAAGCCCCACAGTTATGGAACAGCCTTCCAACCAGTGTTCGGGACTCGGACACAGTCTCAGTATTCAAGTCGAGGTTGAAAACGTATTTATTCAGTCAAGTCTTTTATCAGTAGATTTTTCTTAGGTAAAGGCTCAGATCTGGAGGGAACAAGGATATAGAGTGTTTAGTGAACTGGTATATTTGTATGCTGTCGCCCCTCAGATTCACACGTTCACTTGGGTTTGTTGACGGTGGTGTGGTGGGTCGTCTCTTATCCAGAGATCCCTCATGTCTGTGTTACCTTCTGGTTCTCCCTTTTAGTTATGCTGCCACAGCAAGTCTTGCCGGAGTCCAAACTGCACAGTGACATTAACTTTCATACACCAATAGGGACACTTAATAATCCATATTTTTCTCTTCCTGTCACCCTCTTCTCTCTCTCTCTCTCTCTCTCTCTCTCTCTCTCTCTCTCTCTCTTCTCTCTCGGTCGAGTTAGACATGCTCCTGAGGCTCCAGTGACCACTGTTCCTGCCCCTCTTCCCTCCGTGAATCTTCCCACTTCGTCCAGGCCTGCCTCTGGATAGTGTTCTCTTCAACTGGAGGCTCTGTGCAGCTTGGGACGGTTTCTCATCAACGTCTTGGGTGGTTCCATGAAATTCCGGAGTAAGAACGGGAGCTTTGAGGATGGATTGGACTGTAGTTAATGTTAACAGTCTCCTTCACTGACTCAGGACTACAGTTTGCTTCTGATGAATTGAATTGAATTGATGAATTTTGGACATTTTTCATAAAAAATATTATAGTTATTGATAAAATAAGAATTTTCATATGCATAACCATAATTTCATTTAAAAAAATGCTAAAATGTGCAATAAATGAAACGGTGTCGCGAAAAATCCTGCATTGACAAAAATGACTTTTTTCATAAAAAATAATACTTATGAAAAGAAATGTTATATTTATTAGCATATTTTCATTCATAACTGTTAATAAGTGAACAAAAAACAAAAAAAGTGGCATGGCAAATCAAGTTTTGACAAAAATATGATGTTTTTTAAAAAGAAAATAGGTTAGTAATAATGAAAATTTGTTTTATATTTATTTGCATAATTTCATGAATACCACTAAAATGTCCAATAATTGAATGAAAATCAAAAGGTGACATGACAAATCATGTTTTGACAAAAATATGACTTTTTTTAGAAAAAATGTTATTATGAAAATATTAATCTGAATAATAATTAGCATCATTTCATGAATAATTGTTAAAAAGGGCAATGAGTGAACAAAAAAAAAAAAAAAACATGTTTTGACAAAAATATGACTTTTTTCATAAAAAATATAGTTATTGCTAAAATATTAATTTTCTTATTCATAAGCATAAATTCATTGAAAACAGTTAAAAAGGGCAATAGGTGAACAAACAACAAAAGTACCAATAAAAATCATGTATTTTTTGCTTATATCCAAGTTCAAGTTAAGCAAATTGCTGCCTCCATCATTTATCATTTCATAAGGAAACTGAGTTTTTTAAACACAATGAAAATCTTCATACTTTTTACTTCAACTTTTTTTAAAAATAAATATTTACAAAATTAAACAGGTTAACGGAATACAGCTTTGCCTATCTAGTCATACCTCTTCTAGTCCAATTCAGGATTATATGTCATGAATTAACACAAAAAAGTCCATCATGTTAAAGTGTGTTTTTTTTACATGTTAAAAAGTTACCATAAGTATTCACATCATCACTGTAAAACCAATAAAATTAATTACAATTGTTGCCATTAAAAGTCACATTTTTATAAAAAAATTATTTTATTTTAATCCACTTGTGTACAATTTAAATGCCATATGACCTCACTATAAATATGCTGGATTCTAAAAGGCTCAGAGCTCTCTTTTGCACACACATACACAGCAAAAGTTTATAGTTAGTTATAATAAGTTGGTGTTACACGTTTGCAGTTGTTGTTGCCGTCTCTTCGGCATTAATACCTATTGAAATTGTTTTGTTCGCTGCCATCTCGTTGATGTTTTCTTGTCTCGCAGGAATTGTTCACCTTTGTGGTCTTCTTCAGTGCAGGTATGTCTCTTTGTATTACACGCTGCTCTACTAGCTTCATTGGATGGTGCCTGGCACCTCAGATACCTGGTGATCCACTGCCACACATGGACACACAAAATCACATATACACTCAAACACACTCAGACACACACACAGCTAGACACAGACACAAGCAAATACACTCATACCCACACAGATTCACACAAACACAGGCACACACCCACACCCACACACACACACACACACACATACATACATACATCCAGACACACATGGACACACATAGATACACTTATAAAAATACAAGTTGTTTAAAGAACGAATCAAAAATACAAACCAAAACACATCATGAAAATACACCAGAAACAAACTACAGAAAACAAACAAAAAGAATGCAAATAGTTTTCTGGTTTAGGCAGGAAGAATGGAAGGCAAGTGACAGATTGAACTTGCCACAGTCAATTAAATTTCACTTTTCAGTGACCCTGTTTTCTTGGGCCTGATGTAAATACTGTTATGTGACTCATTGTGTGGAGTTGTGCAGGTCTAGAACATACTGAATGTTGTTCTAGCTGTTAGAAGGTGTTTAATAATAGAAACATATGTGTAGGATAGCTCAACATCCAGCTGTATTCATTGACCATCAATTGCTTTTGTGGGGTCAAAGGCATGCCAGAGATTGCAAAAAGAAATTCCCCAGAGGGAGCAGGAGTGCAGCTCTCCTCCCCATTCATGTCATCCTGATGTGGAGCTGATGTTGACTTCCCCAACATGTGCAGCACCCAAAGCCTCACATTGAACCGGGCTTTGATGGATTGAGATCTGAGCATAGTATGTGCCTCTTTGGATACCCACTCCATCACAGGGCCTTGGTAAAGGAAATGCCCAGGCTCCATGTAGTACCATGAGGCCGGCCCAGGCTTACCTTCTGTTCCTGTGATGTCAGTATCACCCACCTGTGAGGGACAGAACACAGACACAGGGGTTAAGAAAAGAGGAGGTGAAGGGAGACTTCATATGTATTATACTTCATTGTATAGCGCTTTTAACAATGAACATTGTCTCAAAGCAGTTTTACACAGATAATGTGGTGATAAGGAATGAATAAGATGTTCTTTATGTGTAAGTTTGTCCCTTACACATATTTCACCAAATGGTCCTCAGCCTGCTGGCTGGATGCCTGATAGTGACACTAGACCCACTCTGCCCTCCATTCACAAATGGCCTCATGACCACGCCCCGCTGACACAAAGTAAAACTACACAAAACAAACAAAAACGGGAAACATGCAATAAAAAAAACACACAACACAAACAACAAATCATTAAAAAGCCTCAAACAAACAACAGAAAAGCAATCACTAAAAACAACATAAACGACACAGAACAAACAACAACAACACAAAACAAACAACCAGTAATAAAAACAACAGAGAACAAACAATGAGAAACATAAAAAAAAAAAAAAGCTGAAACAACCAAACAGCAAAAGAACAGAATATAAACAACAGATACAACATGAAAACAAACAACTGATACAACAGGGAAAAAAAAACAAACAAAACAAACAACAAAAGCAAGAAACTAAAACAAAACAAATACCAACAGAAAGAACAAAAAAACAACAACAGAAGCAACAGAAAACAAATAATATAAGCAACACAAGAACAAACAAAACAAAAATAACAACAGAAAAAAAGACAAAATAAGGAAAATAACAGAGACACACACACACACACACACACACACACACTAGCATGAGTAAGCACTTTGAGTAATCGGGGGTTGATCAGTTTTAGGAGGTGTCCACTCTTAGATAATTGACGTTTTGCGAAACACTTAGTACAACACCTTTGTCACAATTATTGTGATATATTATCTTCCTGTCAGGGTCGACTTGATGATTTGCCAGGGTTGACTTGATGATTTGGGTTTTTCTACTTAGGTTCTTTTTTTAAGAAATGTTTTTGAAAAGTTATTTGGCAAAATGACAGAGATGTTAAACACACCCGAGAATGTACAGGACATGTAAATGTATTGCGTAGGTAAACAGCTGTTTGCTGAAGGAAAAGAACAAGGAGATAAGCACAAAGAGATTAAAAATTAATAATCAATGAGAGATACAGAGGAAAAAAATTTGTAAGAACGAACATACTCAAGGATAAGCAATAGATAAACTTGCTTATGATACATTTGTGTAAGATAAGATGTTCAGACTCAGCTTGGACCTTCTGGACCATAATCATGTAGTAAAGAGGTGTAAGTTAGATGTTCACCAGCAGCTCGAAGTCCCTGCCCTGTGTTCGATATGCACAACACAAAGCGGGGTGAAGGTTGGAGATGGGAGATCAATGAACCCTGACTGAAGCACTCGGCAGTGATTCTTAACTACAATGAAAATAAATATTTGGTCAGTGTGTGAACACACAAATAAAACTACACTCACTGTCCACTTCATTAGGAACACCTGTACTGTTTGTAATAATATAAACAATAGTATCATAACATTTCAAACAATATCGTGGCATCAATGCATTAATAATTCTAATAAAAACTGTGATCTCTGTAGCATTGTTGCTGACAGGACAGTTTCAGTAGTTCAGACACTCCTGAGATCTTGGTATGCAACAGTATTGAGAATTTATTTAGTGTTGCATAATTTATTTATTAATTTTTTTCTCCTGGAAGCATCAAGAGAATATCATCAGTGATAATGACCTCCTAGACACGAAGTGAAGTTGGCAGAGGACCGAGCTTGGCTATTTTCCCAGACCTTTTTCGTGCATATCAATGAGTGTGACTACAGAACCACACATACTGACATATTGGGAGAATTGCCATGATACAAACTTTATCACGTTGCTGGTTGCATATAAAAGAGCCCTTTGTTGAGCACATTTGCAGACAATTCATATTCACTACAAAAGTAGCAATACGAGGCTTTATTTGTGTATTTTAGCATCGAGTCATATCCATGTAGATACTATGTGACATGAAAAAAAAACACTTTTTACATTAATTTTTGTGTTTAAAGTCCAGTATATAAATGTGATTCAATACTCAACATTTAATTGATGACTTTCTAAATGACCATACTATTTGTTAAGATCATATGATTTAATCATGTGAAACCCTGTCATGTTATATTGTTATATTAAAAGAAATTGCATAGAACAAACAGTAACTTTTTAAAATTTTACTTATTAAAATATTTAGTAAAACAAAAAAGGAAAAGGAGTAAAAAAAAAAAGATCCATTTAAAAATCCACTTGAATCATGCTAGGGGGACGGCACAGTGATTACAAAACACCATGTGATTACAGAGTTCACTACATAGGCTTTGAACAGGAGAGACTGGGGGTGTCTTGAATGGGTGCGACAGAAAAAAAGAGAAAGGGAGTAAAAGAGCGAGTGACTTTGAGAGATTTGTGAGGTGCACCAAATGTATAGACTGGCTTCATGCACTCGCTCAATTGGGGTAAGAGAATCACTTTACTGTGTTTGTAATGTGCATGATTAATTATTATTATTAATATTAATTATTATTATTTTGCCTCTATTCATTAGAAAAAAAAAATTCTAGCACATCCAATGCATAAAATGTATTTGTTACATTGTAAGTAAAGGACTTTACAAAGTTCTAAAAGTGCACAACTTTATTTGTTTGGATTTTTGCCTTGCATGAAAGATTTCCAGACTAAATTGAACCTGCTTAGTATTCAATCTGCACTTTTTTTGTTTAATCTTAGAAGCACTTGGTATACTACGACTGTGCTTTTTCACACAAAGGGAGCCAGACTGTATTTTAAGCCACAAAATCTTTCTTTTTAACTCTTTTCAAAATTTTTTGAAAGTGAAACTGAAAAATAACCTGCAACCTGTGTAGCACAGTAAACAGATTAAAGCACTCTTAGTCTTTGTGTGTGTGTGTGTGTGTGTGTGTGTGTGTGGTAATCTGTAAGGCAGATCGTGTGAAACGGATGTTGTTACCTCTCCATATAAGCAGCATGATTGTTGTTTTATTTTATTTTATTGTTGTTCGGCTCGCATTCCTTCCAGCATGGAGATTGGCTATTGGAGACGGCTTTTCAGTTTCTCTAGTAGTCCTTTGAGAGGGATTTATCCTTTGAGAGTCTCAAGTTTGGGCCAGGATGTCCTAACTTCAAATTTATAGCAAAGTCAATTTCCTATTTGTCTTAGTCACATCAAAACATAAATCTCTCTTTTTTTTTTCAAGAAGCATACAACAAGAATACACCACTATACATAAACAACATCCAACACTCAAAACAACAGCAACAATTATCCAGACAACAATGTTCAAAGCCTGATAATGAGATTAATTCCACCATGATGCTGTGATGGTGCAGAATTACAACAAAACATTGTCTTAACCAGTTCATTGATAGCAGAATGTAAATTGTATTTTGTTTGGAAAAAATACAGATTTTGCTGATTGAAACTGATTAAGAATTGTCTTATATACAGAAATACTTCTGAAAGCAGGGGATACCCCATTAAGGATCACAGTAATGATTTCTGCTGCTAGGATTTAACATTTTTAAAACAAAAAAGCTTTCAGGTACGCTGAAATTTTCTTTTATTATCAATGTGATCACCGTTTAATACATATGTTTTAATATAACAGTACACATTTTATTTGGTGTATATTTAAGAGAAAGAAGTCAAATGTATATTTTTTACACAATTTCTTCTATCAGTCATCATTTTAATCTTAATCTAAGTCACAATTGTTGTTTTTAGGGTCAGAGATCAGCAATTAGATAACATTATATAAATGATTGTTATCACCAATAACCATTACTATATACAAAGTGAATTACAAAATACCTGAAAATAGCGTAAATCCACTGGTGTTTAAATGCCTTTATTTTTGTATTTTTGTATTTTATTTTTTTCATGCTTTTATTGTTTGATTTTCTTATTCTTTTTTTTTTGCTGTTGTAGAAAACAAGGATGAAGGGTGAATGGGGTGGGGTGGGGGGGGGGGGGGATAAAAACCAAGAGGGCAAGATCTTACTAAATGTTTCAAGATTTAGTAAGATGTTAGTAAGATGTCAAAGGGCTGTCAGATTTTATAAAATTAAATAACCATTCTAAGAAAAATAAGTCATTTATTATATTTTTTTTATCTTCAGCAGTGAGAACAGAATCAACTTTATTGCTTGGTACAATGGAGCACTGGGAAAATGGCACATCAGGAAATGGCACCATTGGAGATTTCCAGTCACCCTTCTCTCCGGTCATCGACAAGGCCATCAACGGGATCACTATCATCATCCTCTTTATCACTATGGTTTCCCTGGGCTGCACCATGGAGATAGAAAAAATCAAGCGCCACATTATCAGGCCAAGTGGCGTGGGCATAGCGGTGGTGGCCCAGTTTGGAATAATGCCTTTGACTGCCTTCTGTCTGGCCAAACTTTTACATCTTAGGGCTATTGAGGCCATCACAGTGCTTATCTGTGGATGCTGTCCAGGAGGAAATCTCTCCAACATTTTTGCATTAGCTCTAAAAGGAGACATGAACTTGAGGTAATTTTTACTGTGCCTACATTCAGCTGCGGTTTTGAGGTTTCCTTAGCACACAGAACTCCATTTATTAAGATTTCAAAAGGTACCAAATGGATGCTCCTTGTTTGAGTTCACTGATAGTGTAAATATGTAGATAAAGTAAAGGCAAAGGCATGAAACAGTTAAATAGCCATTTAAACAGCATTTTGGCCTGTCTTTGCCAAAAATAAGTACATTTACCTCAGAAGGTACTTATATTACACCAGACATATCATTTGCTTTTCTGCATTTGTCTGGAAATCTTTCTGCATTAATATATAAATATGTAGATAAGTGACATGAGCCATCCACTGTATTGTAAATTGTGAAAAAATTTTTTACCCATTCCAGATAGCAAAAGCTTACCGTATTTTCCGGACTATAAACCGCTACTTTTTTCCCACGTTTTGAACCCCGCAGCTTAAACAACGAAGCGGCTTATTTATGGATTTCTTTTGGGTTTTTCCCGGTTTCACAAACTTCAAGCCAAAAAAACTGAACCCCATAACATTAGACCAATGAAATTTCCGAACGGAAACGGAAAAACGCACCTCACCTGTGTTCTGAGCTGCACGGCATCAGAAGAAAATTTTTTTTTTTTAAACGCACGACGATGCCAAAAGAAAAACTCCCGAAAGAAATGAAAGGAAGGAGGAAGACAGTGAACAATGACTTTCTTGGTCGGCTACTGTTTAGATACAAGCCGTTGTAACGCGTTGAGTCTGGGTCATGGGAGAGCTCGCTAACTCCAGTTGCAACAGAAATCATATAAGCACAGACAGGTTTCCAAAACTCATGCTTTTTTATTTTTCTTGGCAACAGTGTTACGTGTTAGTCAGAGAAACTTAGAAATGAGCATCAGAAAATAATAAGGACATATTCCTCGGCCTTGCACACATGCAGTAATAGCGGAAAAATTCGGCGGCAGGCTATTCCCAAAATACTGCTCTGCTCTTAAAGGAGCCACAACATATTTCACACCGTGTAACAGACACTGTCTTTCGTTAAAGCCTGTGTAAAGTTTATGAGTTTCAATGTAGACAGGTGCCTATAGACAGGTGCGGCTTAATTATGTTTCAAATAAAAACATTTGTCAAATTCAGTGGGTGCGCTTTATAGTGCGGAAATTACGGTACATTTTTTTTACTTTAAAACTTGTTACTCATTTGCAAAGTGCAACAAATCTCAGCAAAACAATATATATGAAATATGAAATAAAATGTCCAAAATGTCAGGCTACACTTTAGTTTGAATGCTGTTGTTGAAGCCTGTAAAGAATAATGTTAATAAAAACAGAAAACTCTCTTCTACAGTATTGTGATGACCACATGCTCCACAGTTTTGGCATTGGGTGCAATGCCCCTTCTACTGTATCTGTACAGTCAAGGGTTCTCTGGTCTGGAGCATGCAGTTCCCTTCACTGGGATCTTTATTGCTCTCATCATGACCTTAGTACCCTGTGCTGTAGGAATCGCCATCAACCACTGGGCACCACGTTATTCTCAAATCATAACGAAGGTATACTGCAATAAATGTTTAAGCATTTCTAAATACCTTCCTATTGTGTTGTAAAAAAAATTTTTAATAATCTTTCTACAATTAATAGCAATTGTAGCAGTAATTCAGAAACGATCTCCATCTAAAAGCTGGTAAAGGTTGTATACTAGGCTGCACCTGTCTTAAGTAAAGCACGTTCAGGTCACAACCTCAAAATATTGTTACTAGAGATTTCTTTAAGTAATCATTTTTAGATAAATTATTGATATAGGCTCAAATCTGTGCTAATATTGATGTACTGAATTGATGCTAATAATTCTGAGGACTGCTATGAACCACAATTGTATTTCTTTCCAACAGGTAGGTCTCAGCATCTTGCTAATAGCCACTGTAGCAGTTGGAGTGATGTGTGGCATCTCTTTAGGAGCAACAGTGTGGATTGTGCTCTCTCCTCAAATCATGGCTGTGGCGGTTCTCATGCCTTTCATAGGCTACCTGCTAGGCTACACCATGTCCGTCATCTTCAAGCAGAATGGCCCGTGAGTACCAAACATGTCTTTAAAGGATTAAAGCAAGGATAAATCCGAAATTTTTCATGTGAAAAACATGACGTGATGTACCAAGTAGCATCAAATCTTACACAATAGCCTTGTCATAAACCAGTATTCGAAGAACAACACTATAAGGAACCCACAGACATTAAAACAGAGACATAGAAATCACTCAAAGTCTCTACAATATATCGACCAGAACTATGTAAAACAATAGAAAATGGATGCAAGTTGCAGTTCTATGGGATGTAGAAAGCAGAAAAGCATCACAGAATCAACCTTAAGACCACTTATATAGGCCAGGAACAGGAACCTGAGACTACAGTGGGCACAGGATCACTAACACAGGTGAAGCAGAAGACTGCAAAAAAGACAAAGTAATAAAACAATCAAAATTCAACACTTAATTTAACCCAGCTACTGCCTTACATCAAATAATGACCCAATAAATATAAAGAACTGTTGTCACTTGGTGAACAGTACGCAGTGTCATCTCCTAGGTACTGTATGTTCCGCACTTCTATCACTGCCTATGAGAAGAATAAAAATGGGCCAAATGTAATTGCAAACATACATTCAATAAAGTTTAATAAAACTGTATCATGAGACAGGAGGACTGTAAAAAAGAGCACATGCATCTTAATGTGCCTTATTCCATCATTAGTAGGCGTTATCGTGCTATGCAACTACAGACAGCACTACATCTTAGTAGATATAAAGTGAGATTATTGATTTGAATCGATAGCTATGGAGTTACACTTCACAAATAAAAGTCTTACATGGTCTTTGTGAATTAAAAAAGATTTGCATGTGGTCAGTTTGTTCTACTTTATTCTAAACACTTCAGCCCTGTTTTTCTGCTTTCGCCACAGGTGCAGAAGGACAATCGCTATGGAGACCGGCTGTCAAAACATCCAGCTGTGCTCCGCAATTTTGAAAGTGGCTTTTCCTCCAGAGGTCATTGGACCCCTGTTTCTCTTTCCGCTGATTTACATTGTATTTCAGGGTGCTGAAGCGCTATTCCTCATCTTTGTTTTCCGAATGTACCAACGGTTTAAACCCTCAACTGAAGGTAAGCTATCTTGTCAGTTTGTTACATGTAAATGTACTTCGCCAAGATCAGGGGTTCTCAAGGGTTTTGTAAAATACAGTCCATGAACTCTTAGTACACCTCATTTCTTTTATCAGCATAATAGAACAATGATTCATTTTGTTTTGTTATAAAACTGTAGGAAAGTTAAACCAAAAAGCTAAAAATTTTTTAAGAAATCGAAGGGACACCATTTGTCAAATTCTTGCTAATTTCATAACTAATGGTTTGTACTTTGAGCCTTAAAGCTTTAGAGACTTTGTCATTGTATACTGAAGAAAATTATAAACGCAACACTTTTGTTTTTGCCTCCATTTTATATGAGCTGAACTCAAAGATCTAAGACTTTTTCTATGTACACAAAAGGCCAATTTCTCTCAAATACTGTTCACAAATGTATGTAAATTTGTGTTAGTGAGCACTTCTCCTTTGCCGAGATAATCCATCCACCTCACAGGTGTGAATCAAGATGCTGATTAGACAGCATGATTATTGCACAGATGTGCTTTAGGCTGGCCACAATAAAATGCACCTCTAAAATGTGCAGTGTATTGGGGATCCGAAAACCAGTCAGTATCTGGTGTGACCACCATTTGCCTCATGCATTTTTGCCCTGTACAGTAAAAACAGGGATTAATCCGTAAAGAGAACACCACTGTGCCAGATGCCATCAAATTTGAACATTTGCCCACTCAAATCGGTTACAATGACGAACTGCAGTCAGGTCAAGACCCCCACGAGGACATGCAGATGAGCTTCCCTGAGACGGTTACTGACAGTTTCAGCAGAAATTCTTTGGTTATACAATTCTTTGGTTATGGCTGGTCTCAGACAATCTTGGAGGTGAAGATGCTGGATGTGGAGGTCCTGGGTTGGTGTGGTTACACGTGATCTGCGGTTGTGAGGCTGGTTGGATGTACTGCCAAATTCTATGAAACGCTTTAGGAGACTGCTTATGGTAGAGAAATTAACATTCAATTCAAGGGCAACAGCTCTGGTGGACATTCCTGCAGTCAGCATGCCAATCGCATGCTCCCTTTAAAATTGCAGCAGTGTATGTGTGATATTGTGCTTTGTGATAAAACTGCACACCTGTGCAATAATCATGCTGTCTAATCAACATCTTGATATGCCACACCTGTGAGGTGGATGGATTATCTCGGTAAAGGAGAAGTTCTCACTAACACAGATTTACACAGATTATTTCAGAGAAATACTGTAATTTCCGGACTATAAAGTGCACCCATATATAAGATGCACCCACTGAATTTTAAAAATATTTTAATTTTGAACATAAATAAGCCGCACCTGTCTATAAGCCGCTAAAACTAATGTACTTTCCACAGGCTTTAACGAAAGACACGTTACACACGGTGTAACGGGTGAAATATGTTGCGCTTCCTTTAGGAGCATAGCGGTATTTTGGGAATAGCCGTACGGTATTACTGCGTGTGTGCAAGACAAGGAATATGTCCTTATTATTTTCTGATGCTCATTTCTAAGTTTCTTTGACCAACCCCTAATGCTGTTGCCAAGAAAAAGAAAAAAGCACGAGTTTTGGAAACCTGCCTGTGCTTATATGATTTCTGTTGCAACTGTAGTTAGCGAGCTCTCCCTTAACCCAGACTCAACGCGTTACAGCGGCTTGTATCTAAACAGTAGCCTACCAAGAAAGTCATTGTTCACTGTCTTCCTCCTTCCTTTCACAACAATTTCTCTCGAGAGTTTATCTTTTGGCATCGTCGTGCATTTAAAAAAAACTTTTTTTCTCCCGATGCAGTGCAGCTCAGAACACAGGTGAGGTGCGTTTTTTTGTTTCCATTCGGAAATTTCATTGATCTACTGTTATGGGGTTCAGTTTTTTGGCTTGAAGTTTGTGAAAATGGAAAAAACCCAGGAAAAATGTATAAATAAGCCGCTTCGTTGTTTAAGCCGCGGGGTTCAAAACGTGGTAAAAATGTAGCGGCTTATAGTGCGAAAAATACGGTAGGTCTTTTGTGTACATAGAAAAAGTCTTGGATCTTTGAGTTCATTTTATAAAAAATAAGGGCAAAGATTTTGGTTTTCGGTAGTTTATATGGTTCATTTACACTCATTTCATTCATTTCGAATGAACTGGCAGAATGGATAATAAGTAACATACCATTATTACGAATAAAGTATGTTGTGGATTGTCACAAGTTCATGTTACTACTTTCATTATTTCTCACTGACAACACGAAGTCATTCTTGTTACTAATTTGTTTGATTAAAATGAAGAATAATTTACACTTTCATTAGGAAGGAATCAAGTGGAAAATATCTATTTGATTTCCACCACAACTCAGCTTTGAGAACTTCCACAAGTCTATGGGCATTGAATGAATTAAGTTGATAGAATTCTATTTGAGCAAATAGTAGACAGAATGTATCTTTATATATCTTATTCACATTGAACTTTTATATTATATTTATATTATATTATTGTGGTGTGTTTGTAGACGATCCTGTAAAGAAAGCTGAATACATGGCAGTGGACAATGGAGTGGAGGTGGGGAAAGTTTCTTAAGAAGTCTTCATATGGACTACAGTACAATACAAGGGATATAGTGCAGATCGTTGAACAAGCCATATGACGAGTGACAGGATGATTGTCTGTGCATCTTTTTAATAGTGCGAATGTCGAGCTTGTTGCTCTCCGTCCACATTCACTCCAAACATAGGGCATTTATAGATTTTTGTTATTTTTAAATCAGTATTAAAAATCCTGCTTGGATGTTTAAAGTTTTTTTTTTTTTGAGCAAAGGACTCATTCTGCATGTATAAAATAATTCCAACTAATTTGCACATTTTGTTAAAGTCTTGTACATTTATAGAAAGTTTCTTGTTTTTATATATCCTATTTATATCAGCTGTAAGATTAAAACCACCTCCCTAATACTGTGTAAGCCTGAATTTCGCTTTCAAAATAGCTCTGACCAATCAAGGCATGGACTCCACACTGAAGGTGTCTGAAGGGGTGAGTGCTATGGTACTGGCAACGAGATGTTATCAACAGATTCAATACGTTCTTTAGGTTGTGATGTGGGGCTTCCATAGAACAGACTACTTTGCCCCACAGATGTTCAATCAGATTGTGGTGTTTAATCAGAAGGAATTTGGAGGCCAAGTCAACACCTTGAACATTGCCATATTCCTTAAACCATTCCTGATCCATTTTGGTAGAGTTTTAGGGAGCATTTGTTGACATTAAGGAATGTTATCGGCCTGCAACGATGTTTAAGTAGGTGGTTTATATCAAAGTAACATCCACATAAATGCCAAGACCTAAAATATCCCGGCAAAACACTGCCCAGAGCATCACAAAACCTCCAATGGCTTCATTTTTCCTCACAGTGCATCTTTTTCTTCCCAAAGGCAACAGCACACATGCACCCAGCCACCCATGTGACGCAAAAAAAAGCGTGATTCCAAATTTTTCAGCACATTTGCAATTCCTATGAGTAGCAATGAACCTTGGACACCAATGAACATGCCTCCAGATGTCTTTCTTTGGACCATTTTCGGTTAATAATAACCACTGTACATTGTTCTGACCCAGTCATCTAGCTATCAATTTGGTTTGTCAATGTTACACAGATTACAGAATATAATTAATTAATTAACATATAAATTAAGTCTTAATCCTAATTATTATTAAATTTCCCATGTTTTAGAAAGATAAACAAGGAACATTCCAAATTTATAAGGGAAACCTAAAACCATCAGCCAGAAACAGCCATAAGCAGCTGGTTGTTGAAACTGGACAGTAACCTTAAAATCACAATAGAAGTGGTAAACAAATAGTTAAAATTAGGCTAGAATTAAGGTTTTAGAATGGTCCAGACTTCTAAATTGAGAACATGTGAAATGTGCTAAAGAAAGTCCTTTCAGGAAGCCAAATAATGAATTCATTTATATTTTCTATTTAGAACAAATTTCTATTTAAATTTTGACCCTGCAGATTCTGTCATTTCCAGAAGACCTGTAATGAATTTATAAAATAATTAAAATGCATGAATAATGTTGGTTTTTTTTTGGTGACAAACATGTGTTCCAATAATTTTGACCACAACTGTGTAAATGTACAGTCTATATACTGTATCTATGTGAGTGCGCACACACACACACACACACACACACACACACACACACACACGCAACAAAGCACTTTTTTTATAGGTGAAATGATATTTAATCAGAAACAATTATTTACAATATAGAGATAAATTAAATGCATAAAATTCCTATGCCTGGTAAATAACTTCATTCTGTTTCAGAAATCAAAAACAGAGGTTATACAGTACAGGACATAACTTGTTTGGTATTAAATAGATCAATTTACATTAAATTACAAAGTTTGCTCCTGCAACAATCACAGGGTTATCATAATTAAAGCAAAGGCTTAAGGACTTAGTATAATTAAAAATCCATTTTACACTGCTAATCAATAGCACTTCATATTGAAAAGTTTTTTTTTCTTCTTTTAAAATGTACTAAATGCACATCAGTGTCCATTAACATACAAACAAAAAAATAAAAAAATGCCTATGATACTCTCAAAGCAAGCACATTCGCTCAAGATGCAATGAGAAAGTGCAACATTTGGACAAACTCTATTGAAACGGAGCCTTGCAGCGTGTACAGCTAACCGATAGATACTGTTGAAGGGCCTACGAATGTGTTTATGCATTTAAAGCATCCGTGTTTTTTTAGTTTTTTTTAATTCCATACGTCACCAGTCACCTTAGTCCTACTCTTAAGCTTCTTAAAACACTAAGTCACATGCCATATTACTCAACCATAAGCTTTATTTTTAAATGAAAGCATGCTAGACAACAAGATATTTTAAATAATGCTTGGCAGTGACAAATAAATGGAGAATAAAACCAGCTCACTATGAGGGAAGAAATAGCCCTTGTTATACTGTAAAAGGGTTTACACAATCAAATTATTTCCACATATCACTTAGTAGCCATGGGTGTGATGGCACTTATATATATATATATATATATATATATATATATATATATATATATATATATATATATGGCCAAATAATGCAGTTAAACCAACCCCTTGGTGCTTCCATAAATGTGAATGATCACAATTCTTTTCTTTTTTTAAGAACATTGTGTGGGGTGTGTGCATGTCTGTGTGTGGGGGAGGGAAGGGGGGGATTCTCTACTTAAGAATACAGTAATGTGTTTACTATCAAAATATTTTCTGAATCCTTTAAAAGGTCTTTCATAAAATGTTACGCTCTGTACAGTGTCGTGTCTTTGCTACATGTCCAAGGACACAAAGGAATCGAAAGCATTTTTTGTTTTTGTTTTGAGAGAGAGAGAGAGAGAGAGAGAGAGAGAGAGAGAGGGACAGAGTGTGTGTTATACATGTGTAAATAATTCGCAAGTTCTTGACTGGACAGAACTGGTGGCTCAGCGCTGAGCATCAGGTCGGTCTAGTACAGTATCACCTGAGATGGGCTTTGTGTCGCAGAGATGCAGCTCAAAGTCAGATCGCAGCAGTCAGGCGTGTGTGCGGCTGCAGTATTTGTGGCCTCAACAAGAGAGGCGGAGACAGAAACTCTCAGGATTCCTTCAATAAGGGAATGTCTAATGGAAAGAGAAACGGAAAAGGGTTGTTACTTCTCAATATCTTACAAACGCAGTAGGAAATAAACATCTGGAGTGGTATGCTGAAATCCTGATGTTGAATATTTTCAATAACAGCACCTCCGTGACAAGATGAAGAGTTGCATTTATCTCATACCCCTGCGATTTTCCAATGAATGACGCATTGAATATTTGAATGCTATGTGGTTATTTTTACATCTTAAATCATGTTTTAATCTGTTATCAATCGCCTCCTCAAAATAATTTTTTAAAAGTAGCAAATGAATACAACTATTTCAGGATCTTGACCTTGTTGTGACTTTACCATCTTTCAATCATTTTCAACAACATTCAACCACCAATTCTTGCCATGTCACTGAGAACCTGGAATGTAAACGTCCTAAATGTTCCACCATTTTTCAAACCGAAAAAAAAAAGAAGAGAAAAACAAAGCGAGTGCGTACCATCAGCTAGATTCTGTTCGGAGTCATGTAAAGAAAGTAAACTGTTTTGCTGACTGGAGTCTGGATTCTGGCACTGAAACGCTGAGGACGCTGCTGTCGCTCCCTGTGCCCCATCCAAACTCCAAGAGGAGGAGAAAGGGGATGAGGAAGATGGCTGATGCACCACTGAGATCTCTGTGTGCTGAGTGTGCGTTGTTGATGTCTGAGATAACACCTGCTCCATAGATTCAAGTTGTGTTTGAGGGAGGAGTCGAGGCAAAACTGCACCTCCAACTCCAGACACGGCCTCCTCGTAAGATGGCAAGGTCACCTGCACGCCCTCCACCATGATGGTCACCGGCTGCCCGGAGTCTCCCTGCTCACGCCTACAGGACAGGAGAATGCAAATAAGCACGTGTGTTTTGCAGATTTAAAAATGTTTTAATAAAACACCTCATAGTAATTATTTCGTCTTAGAATATGTATTCTTTTTAACATTGTTGCATACACACCAGTTTTTGCATGTAAAGCCTTAATTTACTGATATTTAAAGAAAGAGTTCAGTACTTCTTTATTGACTCCATCAACCAACCCAAGTCTGGACACATGCAGAATGAGTAAGTAGTAAAAAAAAATCAATTCACATTCCAGACTCTGGATCAGTGACTGAAATAGTGCACAGTTGGTTTCCAGCAAGTTATAATAATACCCTAATGTCAAGGTTAAAAATCAATAAATAAATAAAAATGGAGGAATGATATTGCACAAAGTTGTTGTAAAATGTAGTAAATTCTTAAATTATTAACCTATGAAATTTTAGCAATCATCATGATGTTGAGATTTTTGACCAATATGTATTTGGTACTTTACTGATAATACAGTAATGCTGTTGTGTGGCCTTTATAGTGCAGCGAATGAATTATAAATAAGATGAATAAACTAGGCAATCACTGAGACTAACAAAGATTTGAATTTGGATAAATAGCTCCCCCTGGTGGACTTCACAGTTTGCCCGGCTGGTGCATCATCATAATCATGTTTCATGTTGTTTATTTAAATGGTGTAGCATGTAAGGCTAAGTCATGCTGTGGAATACTGACTACAGCAGTGGTGTCATTCTCAATCGTAAAGGGGGCCAAAATTACATACTGTCTCTAAGTAGAGTGCCAAACACAACATTTTATAAGCAAAACAGACACGATAAGTAATATAGTGCAAAAATAAGAGATTGGAGGTTTGCATCAGTGAGACAATCTTCAAAAAAGTTGCTTACACAGAAACGAACTACTAAAAAAACAGCCTGTAGGTGGCGATGCGGTGTTTCAGGGATGAAGCATAGAACCTGTGTAGTGCCCAGAGTCTCAAACTTTGCCAGTTATAACAGAAATCTGATATTACCTCACGGCCCGCATATGATGGATCAGAAGGCCTTGAGTTTGACATGTCTGGACTATAGAATTCATTAGGTGCAGTTCAGGAAATAAAACAGTGTGGGTTTTTTTTTTTTGCAAAATAAATGGCCTCATTGTACGTCAGTTGCATATTAGAAATCCATGCAAGCAGGATCCAAGTACAAAGTACTGTACTTACAAAAGCTTTTGGGGAAACATTCATTAATTAAAGAACATTCTTAAAAATAAATAAATAAAGTAGCTTCCATTACCTACATTTTTATAAACATTCATAAAATGCAATTTATTAAGGGTTAATCTGAGCCCATGTTTCACAGTTTTATTCTATTACTTGCATGTTTTAAGCATTGAAAAGTATTTTAAGCTGAATGTAGATGGCTCAACACCAAGGCTATCCTTAAAATGGTATAACAGAGTAAACATATGACCAAAAATGTTACTTGGAGTGAAACATAACCAGCTTTGGGGCAACTAGGAACATCTTAAAACCACTTGATCCAGAAACTGCTGTTTTACTCCAAGAAAACTCTTCATAGATTGTGTTTTAGACCGTAGTACATTGGGGATTACAAAACATGAAAGTAAAAGAGAGCTCACCGTCCATGATGAAAAGCCTTTAGTTTGGGCTGCAATAAAACCCACACCACCATTAAGAGAAGGACGAGTGCAACAGAGCTGGCTGTGGTGGCTACAATGGACAGCGTGTTCATTCCCAGCGAAGGAGCTGCATGCGTTTCTGCAAAGAGCAGAATTTATATTAAGTTTTTTAAATTACAAAAACAAACTGGCTGAAGTGATCAGACATCCCCCAGTGAAACCGTGTTGTTCTCCTTTACTATTTGGCTTTGACAGCTGTTTCCTATACTTCACCCAAGCCAAATCATTAAAGCATTAATTACAGATGATAAAAGAAGTAGAAAAAAGCAGCAGGGACCAACTTTGAATTGGTTCAGCAGATGTTTGGGGGAGAATTCACCTGGATTGAACACACAGCTGATTTGCATGGGACTGTTCCAGTCTCCGTTTTGACAGGTAATATACTTGTAATCTCCCTTCAGCGTGTAGCCCTCTTCACAGAAATACTCCACCACTGTGCCATCGGTGAGACGATGACAGGTTGAAGGATGGCAGGTGTAACCCCCGTTCTGTGGCTCTAATGGAGGACTGCATACTAAAACGCACGGAATTTAAAAAAGTCTGAATATGCACCTTATTATTTGTTCAAATGTTTTAAGTTCACAGCAGCTTAATAGAAAAGATATCATTAGTTTGTTTTTAGTTGAATAATCATATATTTATGTATGGCATCAGTTTATTCTATAGCACGTAACCAGGACTCTTCAACGCTACAAAAGAACTCACAGTTATTGTGGAGGCAACGTGGTGGTCCCGAGGACCAGAGCCCCTCTCTGGTACAAACGACTATACTGGGTCCGTCTACAGTGAAGCCTGAATCGCAGCTGTACTGCAGCACAGTGCCCACTGGGAACGAACCTCTGTTTGTCTCAGTCACATTTACTTGCCCGTGCTGGATGGAGAACGGCCGTACACAACCTATAAAGACAGTAACAAACAGAAAATATTAGGATAAAGATTAGAACTGAAACAAACTTACAAGTACACAAATATTCGACAATGCAGTATTAGTGACCGCTCTATTTCCAGTCCCAACCCATTGCCTTCAAGCTCTGTGGGACTCTAGTGATGTTTAATTGTTTTTATTCCTGCCCACAGAGAGGGGACCTCAGATATCTGCCAGGAGTCTGAGAGTATGGCATACTTGCCTAAGATTACTGTAAACCAAATGAGTTCCTTTTGACAACTGAAAAAGTCCTATATCCTGGTCCTAATGTCCCACCATTTACATAGGGATAAACACAGAAAGGCTGTTCCAATGATTGCAACAAATCAACAAATGCATTGATGGTTGTGTCAGTGTATGTGCATTTAGCATTTGGTTAGCATTTATCTGTCATCTGGTGAGGTCACCAACAAAAATCCTTGCATTGCTGTAGCAAACACTGTTGTAGCAGGTGCTGTGCAAAATGGTGTTAACGAGGTTAGGAGTTGCTTTACATCAAGCAAAAAAACACACACACACACACACACACACACACACACACACACACACACACACACACACACAAACTTCGAGTGCTTGCCATAAAAACTAATGTGCTGGCAGGTCAGCCAGACTTCTCCTCAGGCCAGTGTTGAAAAGGTGGTGGTATCTCACTGGTTAAGGCATTGGACTTTGGACTTAAGGCATGTTTTCTGCAGCAGGAGTTGGGCCTCTTATACAGCTACATGGCAGAGTGAATGCAAATGTTTATCAGAACCTTCTTCAACAACATATGGTTCCTTCCCTGCGTTCATCACCCAATCAGACCGCAGTGTTCATGCAGGACAACGCTCCATGTCACACAGCAAAACGGGTAAAGCAGTTCCTTGAAACTGAAAACATTGAAATAATGACATGGCCTGCCCAGAGTCCTGATCTCAACCCAATAGAGAACCTCTGGAAAATCCTTGGTGACAAAGTTATGGCCAAGAAACCCACTACAGTCACCGAACTGTGGAGGAGACTGGAAGAAGAGTGGACCAAAATCACACCAGAGCAGTGTGAGAGACTAGTGCTGTCCTGTGGCCGCAGATGTGCTGAAGTCATTCAGAGCAGAGGCCTGTACACTTCCTACTAATTGCTGATTGTTGTAACCTTCAAGAAAATTTTGTTGTAATCTTTTTCCATGCTACAGTCATTGTTGTTCTCTAATTTTGATCAGTGTGTTTTCTGCAAAATAATGTTTTTTTTAATGCCTTAGTTATTTTGTGGAAAAGGTGTTCTGGTAGCATGGTAAAGACAGGACGAAAACTCCTTTAACTGTTGAGCAGTGAAGATGACATTATTTCAGAATTGTTCAATTGTTCATAAAACCCAGCCATTAGGGAGGCACAAGCCAGTGCACTCTTAGTGCCGGTCCCAAGCCCGGGTAAATGGGGAGGGTTGCGTTAGGAAGGGCATCCAGCGTAAAACATGTGCCAAATCAAATATGCGGATCACAAAGGAGAATTTCATACCGGATCGGTCGAGGCCCGGGTTAACAACGACCGCCACAGGTATCGTTAGCCGACAGGGTACCGGTGGAAATTGGGCTACTGTTGGCCGAAGGAGGAGAAGGAGAGGAGGAAGACATCTACAGAGACGGCAGGAAAAGGAGCAGTGCAGGAGAGTGGAGGTTCGGGTTGGTACTTTAAATGTTGGTACTATGACGGGTAAAGGGAGAGAGATAGCTGATATGATGGAGAGGAGAAAGGTAGATATGCTGTGTGTTCAGGAGACCAAGTGGAAAGGGAGTAAGGCCAGGAACATTGGAGGTGGATTTAAACTGTTTTATCATGGTGTGGATGGGAAGAGAAATGGTGTAGGGGTGATTCTGAAGGAAGAGTACAGTAAGAGTGTAGTGGAGGTGAAGAGAGTTTCTGATAGGGTGATGATCGTGAAGGTGGAAGTTGAAGGATGATGATAAATGTCATCAGTGCCTATGCTCCACAAGTTGGCTGTGAGATGGAGGAAAAGGAAAGATTCTGGAGTGAATTAGATGACGTGGTAGATGGTGTACCTAGGAAAGAACGATTGGTGATTGGGGCAGACTTTAATGGGCATGTAGGTGAAGGGAACAGAGGTGATGAGGAGGTGATGGGTAGGTATGGTTTTAAGGAGAGGAATGTGGAAGGGCAGATGGTGGTAGATTTTGCTAAAAGGATGGAAATGGCAGTGGTGAACACGTATTTTAAGAAGAAGGAGGATCATAGGGTGACGTATAGGAGTGGAGGAAGGTGCACACAGGTGGACTATGTGCTATGCAGGAGATGCAACCTGAAGGAGATTGAGACTGTAAGGTGTTGGCGGGGACAGTGTAGCTAGACAGCATCGGATGGTGGTCTGTAGGATGGTTTTGGAGGCGAAGAAGAAGAGGAGGAATGTAAGGATTGAAAGAAGAATAAGATGGTGGAAACTGAAGGAGGAAGAGTGTAGTGTGAGGTTCAGGGAAGAGGTCAGACAGGGGCTCGGTGGTGGTGAAGAGGTGCTGGATGATTGGGGAACTACTGCAGGAGTGATGAGGGAGGCAGCTAGAAAAGTACTTGGTGTGACATCTGGAAATAGAAAGCAAGACAAGGAGACGTGGTGGTGGAATGAGGAAGTGCAGGAGAGCATTAGGGGAAAGAGGTTGGCAAAACAGAAGTGGGATCGACAGAGTGATGAGAAAAGTAGGCAGGAGTACAAGGAGATGCGGCAGCAGGTAAAAGGGATGTGGCGAAAGCCAAGGAAAAGGCATATGAGGAGCTGTATAAGAGGTTGGACACTAAGGAAGGAGAAAAGGAGTTATACCGATTGGCCAGGCAGAGGGACCGAGCTGGGAAGGATGTACTGCAAGTTAGAGCAATAAAGGATGGAGAGGAAATGTGTTGACTAGTGAGGAGAGTGTGTTGAGAAGGTGGAGGGAGTATTTTGAGCAGCTGATGAATGAGGAAAATCACAGAGAGAAGGTTGGAGGATGTGGAGTTGGTGAAGCAGGATGTAGATAGGATTAGTAAGGAGGAAGTGAGAGCAGCGATTAAGAGGATGAAGAATGGAAAGTCGGTTGGACCAGATGACATACCGGTAGAGGCGTGGAGATGTTTAGGAGAGATGGCAGTGGAGTTTTTAACCAGATTGTTTAACAGGATTCTGGAAGGGGAGAGGATGCCTGAGGAATGGAGAAGGAGTGTGCTGGTACTGATCTTTAAGCATAAGGGAGATGTGCAGACCTGCAGTAACTACAGGGGAATTAAGTTGATCAGTCACACCATGAAGTTATGGGAAAGAGTAGTGGAAGCCAGGCTGAGAGAAGAGGTGACCATCTGTGAGCAACAGTATGGTTTCATGCCGAGGAAGAGCACCACAGATGCCTTATTTGCTTTGAGGATGTTGATGGAGAAGTATAGAGAAGGGCAGAAGGAGTTGCATTGTGTATTTGTGGATTTAGAGAAAGCATGGAGAGGAGTTGTGGTATTGTATGAGGAAGTCAGGTGTGTCAGAGAAGTATGTAAGGGTGGTGCAGGACATGTATGAGGACAGTGTGACGGCAGTGAAGTGTGCAGTAGGTACGACAGACTGGTTCAGAGTGAAGGTTGGACTGCATCAAGGATCGGCCCTGAGCCCTTTCCTGTTTGCAGTGGTGATGGACAAGTTGACGGACGAGGTCAGACAGGAGTCTCCTGGACTATGATGTTTGCAGATGATATTGTGATTTGTGGTGAGAGTAGAGCAGGTTGAGAAGAGCCTGGAGAGGTGGAGATATGCGCTGGAGAGAAGGGAATGAAAGTCAGTAGGAGTAAGACAGAGTACATGTGTGTGAATGAGAGGGAGGGCAGTGGAGTGATGCGGTTGCAGGAGAAGAGGTGGAGAAGGTGGAGGAGTTCAGGTACCTGGGGTCAACAGTGCAAAGTAATGGAGAGTGTGTTAGAGAAGTAAAGAAAAGAGTGCAGGCAGGGTGGAGTGGTGGAGAAGAGTGACAGGAGTGATTTGTGATAGTAGGGTATCTGCAAGAATGAAAGGGAAAGTTTATAGGACTGTGGTGAGACCTGGGATTAGAGACAGTGGCATTGAGTAAAAGGCAGGAGGCAGAGCTGGAGGTAGCAGAGCTGAAGATGTTAAGGTTTTCGTTGGGAGTGACGAGGATGGACAAGATTAGAAATGAGTTTATTAGAGGGACAGCACATGTAGGATGTTTTGGTGACAAGGTGAGGGAGGCGAGATTGAGATGGTTTGGACATGTGCAGAGAAGGGACATGAATTATATTGGTAGAAGAATGCTGAAGATGGAGCCACCAGGTAGGAGGAAAAGAGGAAGGCCAAGGAGGAGGTTCATGGATGTGGTGAGGAAGACATGCAGGTAGTTGGTGTGAAAGAGGCAGATGTAGAGGACAGGGTGGTATGGAGACGGATGATCCGCTGTGGCGACCCCTAATGGGAGCAGGCGAAAGAAGAAGAAGAAGAAGTTCAATTGTTCATAAATTGTTCTCTAATTTTGATTACCCGTGTACAGTATACACATTTTTAGGGTGGTGTCCATTTATCCTGGGCGGTTTTGGAACATAACCACCACGATAAACGGGGATTACTGTATGTAGATACATACGCATACACACCAAAAATTGGGTTGCACAATTTCAACTGCTGAGTCAGTGGTTTTACCTGTAAATATATCTGCATTTAGGTTGTTGATTTTGACAATGTGCTTTTTTGGCCTGCAGCATTTGTGAACTGTTTAGTATGAGAAACTTGGAGACTTGATTCTGAGGCTAGGTTCGAATCTACTTGCTTGTTATTAAAAAAATACTTGTAAAATGACAGAAAGCACATCCACAAGAATGCAAAAGAATGAAATAAGGCTATCAAATGTGTGTTAATGCTTTAAATCTAATTCCTAATACTGCTATACTGACCTTGACTAAGCACACAGCTGATCTCCATAGGACCGTTCCATTCTCCCTTTTGGCAGGTGAGGTATTTGTAATTTCCTTTGAGTGTGTAGCCCTCATCACAGAAGTACTCCACCACTGTGCCATGAGTCAGACGATGACATGGAGATGGGTGGCAGGTGTAACCCCCGTTCTTCGGCTCGAGTGGGGGGAAACAGTCTGGGGGGTACAAACAAATTTTCAGAATACAAGGGTGGAACCAGAATACATGAAAAGTAAGTAAGCATAATGCAAATTGGATGTTTATATTTGATGACTCAATGCAAACTACTACACTACAGCATTCTGAGTTGCAGAGAGCAAGCTTTGGTTAACTCTACAGAAAGTCCCTTAGCTGGTTATATGCAAGTGCTTATTTTGGCACTGTTTTTGGATATGATTTTACCTGCAATAGTTTTACACACTCATTAGTAGTTGTTCGTGGTTTACAAACACAACTCATGAATAACTCTCCAAATTTCTGACAAGTCACCAGAGAGGCTCACAATTATTGTGGAGGCAGTGTGGTGGGCCTGAAGACCAGAGCCCCTCTCTGGTGCACACGATGACGCTGGGTCCCTCCACCGTATAGCCTGAATCACAGCTGTACTTCAGCACAGTGCCCACAGGAACGAGCCTCTGTTTGTCTCGGTCACATTCACTTGACCGTGCTGGATGGAGAACGGCCTCACACAACCTGTTAAGGAAAAAACAGCGGACATATTCCCAAATTTAGAAGCATTAAAGGACAGAGGAAATAGGAATTAGAAACTGAGGGCAGAACTAATCAATAGTTAGTCGTTAAGTGGTTAGAGTGGGGGGTGGGGTGCTTAGTTCTATTTAAGCTCAATCACTTTTACTGCATTAACTCTTATAGCTAATCAATTAATGCTACATTGTCGGATTTGCCCACAGTTCACCTTCATTAAAAATCATTAAAAAAACGTGAACATATTTGACTGTAAGAAACTTACTTGATGCCTGTGTAGTAGGGAGCAAACTCACAAAAAGCAAAAGAGAGCCAGACAGGATAGAAAGTGGTAATGAGACACCGACCGATGAACAACCTTCAGTCATTCCTGCTGACATCTTACAGCTCGGCGGCAGGGCTACCGTCTCCTGTGGAGAAGCCAGTACAATACATGAACAATACATGAGGGATAGCTGGTTCTACACTGTTTGGTAAATACATAAAGAGTCTGTGATTATATTAACTTCTTTTATTTTTATAGAGACAGACATAATTAATAATCTATAGTGCAGGCTTTCGAGATATGTAATATACCATTGTTATACGTACCCCTAACTAGGACAGATTAAAGACAGTATGTCCTGATCATTCATAGAGGAGGAAGGAAGGGCATAGCCAGAAATAATGTGTGTGCAACATATACATCATTACAGCAGAAAACATAAACTAGAAGATGGTTTTGACTCGGTTGTTGTTGCAATTGCTGGGTTACTGAGTGTTTTTTTTTTTTTGCTTAGTTTCCTGTTAACAAGATCAGGAGTGTTAGAGGGACTGTAGATAAATCTAACAGGTTATAAGCTCTAACCCAGTTAATTATTAAAACTAAATAATGTGATCAGTGGTGAACATCAGTTGAGATTAGGGCTGCAGCTATCGATTAGTTCTCCAGTATTCCACCGATTAGTCCATCGATTATTCGAGTAATTGAATAATACTTTTTCTTCATTAAAGAGCAATACTGAATAAACAAGAGAAGATAAGACTCTTAAAATAAACAAGTCATTTGTTTCCTTTTTAAAAAAACTAAAATTTTTATTGCTGAAACTGCAATCTATGAAAACTAAACCAATTTAATGCATTTAAATGCCAAAGTACATCAAAATTCAAATACAAATATATAAATAAAATATATAAAAATCAATTTCAAATCAGTTTTTAAAAAAAGCTTAAACGCACTGTATGGTGTTTTCTGTATGCTTTAGTTTGAAATGATGCCAAACTTGATGAAAACTTTCTGTGGTGTTCTTTGGTCTGAATCTTCTCCTCACCCCCTCACTGTTTTCTCTCATTTCTCTCCGGTTGACCTGTCCAGGGGTCTCATTTATAAACGTGGCATTCGCACAAAACCAGGCTGAAAACGTGCAGATGCCACTTTCCATGCAAATGTTGTAATTTATAAAACAAATGTATAAAAACTTGGAGTGAAAACATGGAAACGGTAAAAAAGAGAAGAGGAACTGGTGACACGGGTATCATTTATAATGTATAAACGCATAACAACAAATTTAGAAGTTTATTGCCTAATGAGAGCACGAGTGGTGACTGTGGCAATGAAGAACTCTCTGAAACGGAACGAGGAGCAAACCAGAGAGGAGTCAGCTTCAAAAGAGAGGAGTCAGTTTCAAAACAATCCTCATCTGGCACCGAATGTCCATTCATTACAGTTCCATCATTGTTGAGGTGTACTCTTCAGTGCTTAAATTCAGAGCTGTTCACTGTTATTTACAATCCAAATTAATCCAGTATTATCCAGAGCCACAGTGGAGGGTTTTCAAGCATAAACTGCCTTTTTAAGGTCATGCCACAGCATGTCATCTCCTTCATCTCATCTTCTTCAGGATTTTTTGGTAAACAGCTGAATTCATGGTTCCATTTATCACAGCAAGTCTTTCAGGTCCTGAAGCAGCAAAACAGCCCCAGAACATCACACTACCACCACCACTTTAATTTACTGTTGGTATGATTCATTTTCTGAAAGTGTTACTTTTATGCCAGACGTAATGGGACACACACCTTCCTTTTGAACTTTTGTCTTGTCAGTCCACAAAGTATACACTTTTTCACACAGGGCCATGTAGATTTGGAATTAGTTTTCCCTCAATAATAAAAACCTTCATTTAAAAACTGTTGTGTTCACTTGTGTCATCTTTTACTAATATTTAAATTAGTTTGATGATCTGAAACATTAAAATGTGACAAACATGCAAAAAATATAAGAAATCAGGGTGTGAAAAACACTTTTTACACAAATATCTGTACTTTCTACTTCTTACATTTTCAAACCAGAATCGTTAGTTTAGTTTTAATCTTTCTGGTGACATGAACAATATTCGTTCTTCTTCGTTCAGCTCATCAACCTGTTTCTTGTCATTGCATGGCTTTTTCAATCTACCACTGGTGTATCATTTCCTGGCTCTCACACACCACAGATGTAAGCTAGTTTACGAAGCTCACAACGAGCAGGGCAGAAGGCAACAAGAAAGTTTCTTTCCTCAAGCCATCTCACACACACACACACGCACACACTCACTCACTCAAATGTGTGTTAACGAACTGTACAACCTGGACTTAACACTTAACACACATTTATTACTCATCTCAATCAATTCCACCACCATTTATTTATTTATTATTATTTATACTTGACCGTACTACACTCTTTAACTGCTGTTTTTTGCACTACATTGTTCTGTTTATATTCACTCCCAGGTTTAGTTTTTACAGTTCTCCTCGCACAGTACTGTATAATCAAAGTATACAGTGGGTTTACTGGTCGGCGCTATATTGGGTTTTGTGTCTTGTCTTGTGTTGTGTTGTCTGTCTGTACTGTTTTTGTCTGCACCGTTTGCACTTGGTTGCACTCGATGCGCTTTATGTAGCTTGTGTTGTGTTGTAGCTCTATGTTGTTGTTTAGTGTAGCACCAGGGTTGCGGAGGATCGTTGTCTTGTTTTTACTGTGTACTACTGTGTATAGTAGAAATGACAATAAAAGCCTCTTGACTTGACTTGACAAAGTAGTATGGGGTATACGTGGATGAGACAGAGGGAATCAGTGATGTAAACATGATTGAGAACAGAGACATTCCTGATCACCATCTTTTCTCTGCTTGTGTTCTATATGGTGGTTGTTCACTCTGGATACAATCACTACGTAACAAAATTTGAAATTATATTGTATTAATATGATGATGTCCAGTTACCAGCGTGACACTAAAACAGGTAGAAGTAAAGGCTACTTTTACTTCAGTACATATCAGAGCCCAAACTTCTTTACTTTAACTTGAGTAAAAAGTGTAGTCAGCAGTTCAACTTTTATCAGAATCTTTAAAGCATGAGTATCTGTACTTCTACTTGAGTGAAGGATGTGTGTACTTTTGCCATGTATGATGTAAAGTGACAAGTAACTATTTTTTATTGTAATATAACAGATGAGGCACTGCCTCATCACTGCCTCTCCTGACTGCACATTTCTGGCTCACACATGTCTGCTCAAAAACTAAAACTTCCTCGTTTCGTTTCCTCACGTGGCACGATGTCCCTGGAAGACACGACTGAATAGACTGAATAGTTCATCAGTCCAGACACTATCACCTCTCCCAGCGTCTCTCCTTACACCGGAAGTGTGACCGCTGCAGTCAGAGACACCGGAAACGCAGCTGACCTTCCACAATACTGACAACAATCTCAACAGAAGCTTCATTTATTTATTGTTATTTATTTATAACAAACTACCTCAAGAACCACCACGATAAAAAGTCTTCATTGTTAGTGGTTACGTTTTCCACTGTGTGTGTGTGTGTGTGTGTTTACTGTCTCTGCAACAAAGGAAACGCAGACAATAGCACGCCAGCCAATCATTGTGTAATGTAGGAAACAGAGTGTTCCCTGCTCCTTCTCTCTCTCTTCTCTCTCTCTCTCTCTCTCTCACACACACACACACACACACACACACACACACACACACACACACACAGAGCTGTAATGCCCCACTTTAGCGATCTCTGTACAGTATATCACGCTATAGGTTTTCATGTTATTGGTATTGGTTTTCCTGGAGAGTCAGGATTAGGTCATGTGCCGACATAAATAGAACACGAGTTCTTCTTTCTTCCAATACCAACTTCCATCCCTGAAACATGATTCTGATTTTTATAACTAAAAACACACAAATGGTATATGCGGAAACTGACCTTTGTTTGATGAAAGGGATCGAGCAGGTCAGCTCTGCCGCCGTGCACCAGCTGTCAGCTTCAGGAGATCTCTCTCTCTCTCTCTCTCCCTCTCTCCCTCTCTATCCCTCTCCTTTCTATCTCTATCTCTTATTTTACCTCCTCTCCATACCGCAGGAGCACAAAACACTGCCAAAACAAGAGTCTCAAATCCTGTAATACACACTCCAGGCCAGCTGGTGGCAGTGTTACTATAAAGCTCCAATAAACCCAAGAAGAAGAATCAACTCTTGAATGGCAATTTAGTTTCAGTACAAATTTCAGCTGACTGTCCATGGACTATTGAAAACAAAAATTCTTCTTATGTATATGTTCTGTCGTGGCAAATTCAATAAGTAAAACAAAATGTTTAGGATCTAGGGTTGTGGTGTCAGAGTTAATTCAGGCAGTTCCATGGAAGTACATAATAACACAATCAATACACTCTCTATATACTGTACCTTCTTCTGCCATCTGCATAACAGCCATGTTTTTAATTATTATTTTCCAAATATTTTATCATCTGCCACCATTATCTTCAAATGCCCAGTTTCTTTCCAACAAAATAAAATAATGATGAAGCACATACAGTACAGACCAAAAGTTTGGACACACCTTCTCATTCAAAGAGTTTTCTTTATTTTCATGACTATGAAAATTGTAGATTCACACTGAAGGCATCAAAACTATGAATTAACACATGTGGAATTATATATGGAATTATATACATAACAAAAAAGTGTGAAACAACTGAAAAATGTCATATTCTAGGTTCTTCAAAGTAGCCACTTTTTGCTTTGATTACTGCTTTGCACACTCTTGGCATTCTCTTGATGAGCTTCAAGAGGTAGTCACCTGAAATGGTCTTCCAACAGTCTTGAAGGAGTTCCCCGAGAGATGCTTGGCACTTGTTGGCCCTTTTGCCTTCACTCTGCGGTCCAGCTCACCCCTAAACCATCTCGATTGTGTTCAGGTCCGGTGACTGTGGAGGCCAGGTCATCTGGCACAGCACCCCATCACTCTCCTTCTTGGTCAAATAGCCCTTGATGCCTTCAGTGTGACTCTACAATTTTCATAGTCATGAAAATAAAGAAAACTCTTAGAATGAGAAGGTGTGTCCAAACTTCTGGTCTGTACTGTCACTAATATCACTATTAAAAAAATAAAGTAACCTGTGATAACTGTTTTTTTGCAAATTGTTGAAGCTGAGACTCTTTTCAAGGCGATTCAAGTCAGAAAGCTTTTAATGTCATTCCAATTAAATATAGCTGACGTACAGAACAATGTACACACAGTAAAATGAGACAAAGTTTCACCAGAAACCTGATGCTACTTTAAACAACATAGAGCTACATAACAGAACACAGAGCAAAGGACTAAAGTAAGAGTATCTTCCTTGCTAAGATACACTTTTTATACCCGGTCATGTTACTGACCTGTTTTTAAATAATCTAATTAGTTGGAAAATGTTCCTCCAGCTGCTTCTTCTTAGTAACACTCATTTCCAGCCTTTTGTTCCTCCCATCCCAGCTTTTTTCAGACATGTTATGGTCATTTAATTCAAAATTACCCTTTTCTTCCTTAAAATGTATACAGTTTAAACATTAAATATGTATTCTATGTGAGTAAATACATGCTGATTACATTTGCAAGTTGTTGCATTTTGATTTTATTTACAATTTGTCAATTGTATCCATCTTTTAAAAAAAATCTATTATGTACCATCACCAGTAATCTCAATATGGGGCCAAAAACTATATGCTCCTATTCTCACATTTTGGCTGATGCACAGCAGATTTTGATAGTCATTATACTGTGCTCACACTGCTGAGTCTGCAGTTAGTGGGTTCCTTTAACACACACATTATGTCTGGGTTTATTTCTGTATTTTCACTGAGATTCTATCGGAAAGTCTCAGTGTAGCCCTAAATGCCTCAAACACCTGATGTAGTAGCTGTAGCTGAATCACTCATACTGTAGTGTATCTTTATTGTCATGACCTTCATCACTTACTTTCTTTCCTTTTATATTTAGTCATTTTGGAGTTCATTTCTTGGTACCTGCTCAGTGAATAATTAAAATTCTACATTTACAAAGGGTAAAAGACCTGCGGCTGGAATAAAGTGAATGTCATGACAGCCACTGCTCTTAAATTTATGTGCTAAAACTGGATATTATTTATGTGCTAAAACTGGATGCTATGCTGAGGAAACAACTGTATGTACAGCAAATTTTAGATAATAAACAGTGGATACTGAGTAATGATCCTATTAATTTTCACCAAGACAAATTCACATCTTATTTAATAAGGATTGATTATGTATAAAATTTTCCATTTGTGTTATAGCTTTCATTTTCCCAACTTTGCATAAGTGTTATGTGTAGTTGTGTTGTGTATAACTGTAACATGGACATTATATGTTCGTTCAGAAAAGCCAGCCTGATTGGTTCAATTAGTTACGCCTACACCAGTTACGTCAGAACTCACGGCCATTCACGAAGGCTGTTTGCGCACAGGTCGATCAGCGGAAATTCTGTGTGCACGTTTCCAGCGCGTGGGTTCGCGTTCAGCTCCGTGAACTTCAGGAAAAGTTTCAGGGCAGTCAACTTCATCTTTTGCAGAAGAGAAATCCACCATGTCGGCCCAAATTATCAGCGGAAAAGAGGTCTCAGCGTGAGTTTTTCATGCATTTTCTTTACGCAACGCACATGAAACATGCAGCGGTAAATAGAGAGCGTTTTTGACGTGCACGTGATTTATTTTCGAGGGATCACGTTTTTTCAGGTAGACGTGGTGCCGATGGACCTTTTGAATATGTGCACTTACGTGGGGGGAGTTAGGAATGAGGAAGTGCTTTGTTTTTAATTAAGCACGTGCAACTCTGATGTAGTCTTGTGTTACATCTATTTTTCTATGCGCTATGATTTTTTAGTGAAATGCTGCAGGTGTGCATGAGATTTCAAATGAAGTGAATGAAAGCTTTATTTAGTTGTGCATTGTAACTAATAAAATCTGCAATGCAGTCGATTCCTGTAAGATAGTGGTTTTATTGATGTATATCATAACTTCCATCAATCTGAGATGATGCATTGATAAGAAATAAGAGATAAGATTGTGGAGCTTGTTTTCAGCATTCAGATTTATCACAAGGCTGAAATCTTTCTGGGACAAAACTTCATGATTGATTTAGAAATTACAATGGCTACCACTGACCTACCTTTTAACCATGAACCCTGTCTCAAAGCAGCTTTACACAGATACAGTTCCTACCACTAATGCTCTCACCTTCTTTACTTTTTTCAAATCATTGACTATCTGATGACCATAATGAGCTCAGTCCTGGAATTTAGAGGCATGATGTAATCATTTGGCCTGCACACTGACCTTTGTGCATGTCTTTTTTTTTTG
This sequence comes from Silurus meridionalis, assembly GCF_014805685.1. Taxonomy (NCBI): domain Eukaryota; kingdom Metazoa; phylum Chordata; class Actinopteri; order Siluriformes; family Siluridae; genus Silurus; species Silurus meridionalis. The sequence continues at coordinate 6,003,086 of NC_060891.1, forward strand.
TCATTTAGAGATAAAGACAGAACCAGTGTTCTATTTGTTATCATATAATACAAGGCTATGTTAGAAATAGAATTAAAATAAGAAAAATGTCCAATAATCTAGTGTGTGTGTGTGTGTGTGTGTGTGTGTGTGTGTGTGTGTGTGTGTTTTACAGGATTGATTTTTGAATCCTAATGCGTTCCTGCCTGCAAAGAAATTTCCGACTTCTGTTTCTTTCTCTTTTCTTCTGTTTCCTGTTATATAATAAAATCAGAGTAATTTTATCCACACTGTGTCTGGTTAGGATAAAGTATTTCCTGAAGATGAATTACTGGTCATTCATCGTAAATACATCACGAGCACCTTACTTTTTCTGATTCAGTCATATGTTTATCAAAACGTCTCTTCTTCGTTGCACAATTTCTAGACACCTGGTTTCACGTATGCAATGGTAAAGTTAGTAGCTTTCACTTAACCAGGACTTAATGAGATCTCTTTTTATAAGAGTGACCTGGTCAAGAAGGCAGCAAAAGACACAACAATTAACATATTCAGAATATCTGGGTTCTGTGGGATCCCAGTTTCTTCTGGATGCATGGCTCTACATTGTGCTTACTGAAGCTATTGTTTAGTATACGGTTTTACACCGTCTTTGATTGTCTCTTAGATGTGCCAAACCTACTCATAATTAAACTATAAAACAACTGAAAATTTCTCATCTCTCTCTCTCTTTCTGTCTCTCTCTCTCTCTCTCTCTCTCTCTCTCTCTCTCTCTCTCAGATTTAAACATGCATACAAATTCAGTTGCAGTCTTATAAAAAGGCAAGAGGTTTACTGAACAACTCAATGTAGTAGAGCATCCAGAGCTGTGCCACAGATGTTTAACCCAGACATACACCGATCAGGCAAAACATTATGCCCACCCACCTAATATTGTGTTGCATTTATATAGCATTAACTTCTTCAGCAATTTGAGCTACAGAAGCTCGTCTTTTGGATCGGATCACACGGGTCAGCACTTTTTAAAACAGTTACTGTGATTGATGTCTGTATGATGAGGGGAAGAGTAGAGGGATCTGGACCGATACAAGTAGTACACAAATCTCTTTGGGTAGACATGAAGCAGGGCCTAATTCTTACATAAGCAGGTATCCATATGGCATTGTGGGTAATATTGAAATGTATTAAAGTAAAACTTGACCAAAATAAATATCGGCGCTCATTGTAGATGACGTCCTAATTATGAAGAATAATTTGAACGCTGTTCAGCATGAAACGTTACTTTAAAACCGGAAGCAAACGACAATCATGACAGAAATGGCAGACCTCATTTACAAAAAGCTCACATTTTTCAAAACTGATTTCTGAAATTTCTTAGAATAAATTGTTGATTTTTTTTTTCTCCCCCCGTCACAGTCAGGTGAGAGAGAGGCTGAAAAAGGAGGTGGAAGAAATGAAGGCTCAAGACCCAAACTTTAGACCAGGCCTGGTGGTGTTACAGGTGAGTGAGAATAAGTTTGTTTGTGTTCTATTGAACTTAAGACACCTGCATGTCATAGCAATATGATATTTTATATTATATATTATATGATCTTTATATGATATTGGTGTTCTCATTTAAACATTGTGTTGACCTTTTAGTATTTTAGTTGATTGCTTCAAGTCAACAATAATTTTTTTGTGTATATATAGATTCATTTACAAATTGCTCATATTTCACAAATGAATTTTTTTTTTTTTATTAATACAAACCCTATTCCAAAAAAGTTGGGACACTGTACAAATTGTGAATAAAAAAAGGAATGCAATAATTTACAAATCTCATAAACTTACAGTATATTTTATTTACAATAGAATATAGAAACATATTAAATGTTGAAAGTGAGACATTTTGAAATGTCATGCAAAATATTGGCGCATTTTTGGATTTCATGAGAGCTACACATTCCAAAAAAGTTGGGACAGGTAGCAATAAGAGCCTGGAAAAGTTAAATGTACATATAAGGAACAGCTGGAGGACCAATTTGCAACTTATTTGGTCAATTGGCAACATGATTGGGTATTAAAAAGAGCCTCTCAGAGTGGCAGTGTCTCTCAGAAGTCAAGATGCCATTCGCCGTTGACGGATAAAACTCTATAGGACAACCCAAGATGTTATCAGCGCTCAGTTCAGAAGCCTGCATCTCTGATGGTATGGGGTTGCATGAGTGCATGTGGCATGGGCAGCTTACACATCTGGAAAGGCACTATCAATGCTGAAAGGTATATCCAAGTTCTAGGACAACATATGCTCCCATTCAGACGTCGTTTCTTTCAGGGAAGACATTGCATTTTCCAACATGACAATGCCAGACCACAGACTGCATCAATTACATCATCATGGCTGCATAGAAGAAGGATCCGGGTACTGAAATGCCCAGCCTGCAGTCCAGATTTTTCACCCATAGAAAACATTTGGCGCATCATAAAGAGGAAGATGCGACAAAGAAGACCTAAGACAGTTGAGCAACTAGAAGCCTGTATTAGACAAGAAGGGGACAACATTCCTATTCCTAAACTTGAGAAAATCCCTAGACGTTTGCAGACTGTTATAAAAGAAGAGGGGATGCCACACAGTGGTAAACATGGCCTTGTCCCAACTTTTTTAAGATGTGTTGATGCTATGAAATTTAAAATCAACTTATTTTTCCCTTAAAATGATACATTTTCTCAGTTTAAACATTTGATATGTCCTCTATGTAGTATTTTGAATTAAATATTAAAATTTGAAACTTCCACATTATTTCATTCCGTTTTTATTCCCAATTTGTACAGTGTCCCAACTTTTTGGAATTGGGTTTGTAGTAGTTTTAATGGTTATATTTGTAAATAATAGCTAATATAATGGAAATGTTGATATCTACCACCATCCATCATCCCTGCATTACAACTTTAATTAATTCTGTCTTCTCCTGTATCAGCAGTATAGTCTTGTTTTGTTGAATTTCTAATAAATTAGTTTTTTGTGCTAAATCAAGTGGTCTATTGGTTGGTTTGTCTTTCCATCAAGCTCTTAATTCAAGATAGTTTAGTCCTCTATCTGTAGGGGAATATTCTATGATGTGGCACAAGGTGCTCTATGTGGTGTGCTTGAGAAAAGCAGCTCTTCACAAACATAGATCGTTACATTATATCTATCTTGCAGGTCGGAAATAGAGACGACTCCAACCTGTACATCAGCATGAAGCTGAAAGCAGCCGCTGAGGTGAAGAACAAACTACATACATTTTTTCTGCTGACTATTATATAGTTTAACAGGCTGTTTAGGATATTAGTCTCGTCCTTTACCAATTAAAAAATCATTTTCCGGTATGTTTTTTGTTTGAATGTAATTTTAGATTGGAATCAATGCTAAACATCTGAGGCTTTCACAGACTGCTACTGAAGAAGAGGTGAGAGAAACATATATTGTGTCCGTTCTTGGTTATTATGCGTAAAACAGAATCAGAAAACAAAAGAGGTGCAACTTAAAAACTCCTTCCTATTAGTAGCTGGGAATATTTGAAATATTATTTGCACATAATTACGGCTGCAACTGACGATTATTTTGATAATCGATTAATCAAACGATTATTATTGTTTTTATTTATTTATTTATTTATTCCAGGTTTAGCGAGTAATCTGATAAAAACTAATAATTTAAATAAGCTGTTTTCCTTATTATAACTCTATAGGACCCTCATTTAGGGTATTTATGTATAAAAGTTTAACTCCAAAAGCCAGATATTGAGTTTAACTATCTTAAATTGTGACATTTTAAAGCTTATATTGGCTGTAAAAGTTTATTACTTTGGCTTATATTTTTCTGTAAAAGAAGAAGAAAAAGCATTTAAGTATGCCTGGTGTATATTGTGTAAATCAACATTTGTATTGTTTGTAATGATTGCAGGTGGTATTTTATTTAGTTGTGAAGATATAAGCATCTGCAATATAATTTATTTAATTGTGTATAATAATTAAATTATATATGCAAATATTAAATATACAAACATTGAAAACTAGCCTTTGAGCGTAGTAAATCTGCAGTTAATCACATTTGAAAACTGGTAGATTACTGTTGTAGTAGACAAATGCTATAAAAAGAGAACGGAACGGTACGATTATCGTAATCATTTACTGCTGCTGTTATTTGTCATTTTATATTTAGTGTTTGTTTGCGCTGTTTTAATTGAATCCATCACTACGGCGAGCTGATTGTGCAACCTAATGCTCGCGAGTCACGACAGAACAGATCCAGTGACTGACTCGAAGTTACAATTTACACAATAGCAGTTCATTAAACTGCACCATTTTTACAAGATTAGGATTTTACAGTTTTTGCTTACGGTTCTAATGTTTCATCTTCGTGCGTGACATCAGTGTGCTTTCTTTTCTTACTGCCGGTTGACCCTGAACTCTCCATTTCCAAGTGACCGTGTTATCTGGCCGTCATGCTAAAGCGTAACTTGACCAGCCCGAATAATCTATAACGCCATTCGTTGACGACGAATTTCATTATCGAGTTTATCGATTAGTTGTTGCAACCCCCTTCACATAATTAGTATTTTTATTCATTAAAACCCAGTTATTTTGAATTAATGCATATCAAAGTATTGTTAACTTTTCTCTTAAAACAATTCCACGTGTGCCTAGGTCCTGAAGAGCATCACGGAGGTCAATGAGAATTGCAGTGTGCATGGGCTCATAGTGCAGCTGCCTTTGGACTCTGTTCATCCCATTAACACTGAGAAGGTCACCAACGCTGTAGCTCCAGAGAAGGATGTAGATGGGTAAGTGAAGAGACTTTCCTTTAGCTTTCCTGTCTACCTCATAACAGGATTAAAACATTCTTTCAAAAACCATATAGACAAATGTTTGTGGATATCTGAAGATTTATATAGGCTGTTTTGAACAACTGTTTCCACATTTAGTTCCTAGTTCACTGTAATAACCTCCACTCCTCGTGGATGATGCTCCACTATATTTTGGAGATTTGTGCTCATTCCACAAGAGTTGTAGTACAGTCAGGTTGTCAGATGAGGTGGTCTGTGGTGTAGTTAGTGTTCCATTTAATCTGAAAGATGTTTAATAGGATTGCGGTTAGAGCTCCATATCAGGCTTCTCAATATCTTCCACTCTAAACCATATCTTCATTGAGCTGGCTTTGTACACAGGGACATTGTCATGCTGGAACAGGTTTGGGTCTCTTGGTTCAAGTGTATAGAAAATTTTATGCTAACTTTAGTTTACCTTCAACTTTGTGGAACAGGCATGTGCTCCAATATGTTTGTCCAGAGAGTGTAGAGATCTGTATTTATTTTAATGAAATTTTTTTGAATGTATTTATTAATTAGCAGAGGCTTTTTGTTTTATAGTTTGACCAGCATTAATGCAGGGAAACTGGCTCGAGGTGACCTTGGGGACTGTTTCATTCCCTGCACTCCTAATGGCTGTATGGAGCTTATTAAACAGACAGGTAGGTGTGTGGGCTTCTGCTCTAATAACTGATAAAACATGCTTTATTAAACACTCTTTTGTATTGTGTATACATATTTTCATATGCCATTTCAAGAATGGAAAAAGGTGGGTTTTTTTTCATAAGAATGATTTTCTTCATAGACACACGCGTACTTTGAAATATTTTAATAGCCCTTTCTATCAATGACTGCTCATGACGGCTAAATAGTAAATGAATGTCTGCTTAGTGCTAAATCTTATAATGCAGCTCATCCACTGCAGCGCATCCCTATCAGAGAACCTATCTCTACCCTCCTTCTGTGGGATTCTATTTCATTTGTCCTAATTTAAAAGCAAATTTTATTCGTTGTCATTTGTTTTTTTTGTTTTTTTTTTGAAACCATGAAAACAATGGATTTGCCAAAATTTACCCTTAAATATTTGTGTTCAATTGAAATGCGAATGCAATTTAATCAATTTATTAATAATGTCATAAACGAATAAAAATATTTTTTCCTCTCCAAACTAAATCTATCTTCATTTCTGTCACATTTATTGGGCAAATGCTCATGTGAATGTTCACAATAAACTTAAATCCGGTTTGATAAAGAAGGCTAGATGTCACTGCCATATTGTTTAAAGAAATTCTTTGTCATGTTTGCAGTGGTTTAATTATAAAGAGGAGTTTGATATAGTTAGTTAATGCAAAGCTTTTCCACAGGCGTATCTGTGGCAGGAAAAAGGGCTGTTGTGATTGGCCGCAGTAAGATTGTGGGCGCCCCAATGCATGACCTCCTGCTCTGGAATCATGCCACTGTTACCACCTGCCACTCAAAAACTGCTGACCTGGCAGCTGAGGTAAACTTCCAAACATGACACGTGTACAAAACTGCACTACGATATGATGTGTCTCTCTCTAGCAGTGTAGTATCGTGTCGATAATATGTTCTATCCCACAATTAGCATTGTTCTAAATGCAGAGATGATGGATTACTAAAATATGCACCATTTTTCCCCACAGGTGGGAAAGGCTGACATCTTGGTGACCGGCATTGGGAAGCCGGAGATGGTGAAGGGCGAGTGGGTAAAGAAGGGTGCTGTAGTCATTGACTGCGGTATTAACCATGTTCCAGGTGTGTGGAGGGAGAAATACACTATATTTCCAAAAGTATTGGGTCAAATGACCTTTCCTGCTATATGTGGTTCTTGTCCAAACTGTTACCACAAAGCTGAAGGCATTCAATCATATATGAAGTCTTTAGATATAATCAAATATACTAAGTTATCATTCACTTCAACTTGGAAACACCTGTTCCAGCATGGCAATGCCCCTGTGCACAAAGTGAGCTCATTGAAGATCTGGTTTACATGCTTTGGAGAGGAAGATCTTGAGTGGTCTGCTATTGAGCTCTGAACTCATCCCTATTGAACACCCTTGGGATTAATTGGAATGCTGACTGCACCCCAGGCCTCCTCACCTCACCTACATCAGTACCTGCCTTTCGTAACACCCTTGTAGCTGATGAGCACAAATTTCTAGAAGCACACTCCAAAATCTAGTGGAACATCTTCCCAGAATAGTGGAGGGAATTATAAGAGCAAATTAGGACTAAATGTGGAATGCAGTGCTCAAAAATCACATACCGTACTTACGACCAGGTGACCCAATACTTTTGTTTGTGGCTATGAGGCCCCTCATTGCATCTTAACCATCTGGGCCATTTCCTGCTTTCTTTGAAGACATGCAAATTTGGCTTCTCGAGTGGCACAATTCTCAGGAGTCCCTGATGTTTCTTTCTTAATAGGAGGAATATCAGTTCTCATCATTGTCAATCATGTCATAAACGTGTAATCTTCAGTATGAGGTAGTGGGGAAAATAGTATTTATTGTTGCATTGTTTTATCAGCAACCTTTCTGACAATATTGTGGCTGACCTCATGTGACTCAGAGTCAGCACATGGTCACAAGGCTAGGAAAGAGACTAGATCAATTACGGCTTTTATTTACTTTGACATAAATTGCTTTTTTTTCCTTTTTTTTTTCTTCACAGCAGTGAAAAAGATGTTTTTTTTTTTTTTTTAATCTTCTAACAGACAGCACCAAGCCGAGCGGAAAGCGGGTCGTCGGTGACGTCCACTTTGCCACTGCTAAGGAGCAAGCAGCCTTCATCACGCCTGTCCCAGGTGGAGTTGGACCCATGACTGTCGCCATGCTCATGCAGGTATTTGTGATGCATTCTGTTTGCGTATTCTATAGCAAAAAGAATGTTATCTTTTTCTGAGCTGTATTTATTATTTTTCTCCTTCATTAGAATACTGTGCTAAGTGCAAAGCGCTTCCTTCAAGCACATGAACCAGGCAAATGGAACATCACTTACACAAAGCTCAACTTGCAAAAACCCGTACCCAGGTTTGATTATTTCTTTCTTTCTTTCTTTTTTCTTTTTTTTTAAATGTATGTTTCATGTCGAATTTTGAAATCTAATTTGTTGAAAGGTATTGATTTACTTTCTTTTAACAGCATGCCTCAGATAGCAGCATTAGTTTGTATTCTGAGCGCAGAATCATATTAACGCAAATGTTTTTTTTTTTTTCCTGGGCACAACATTAAATCTTCTAGTGAAAAAAAAAAAAAGACTGATCATTGATACGTGATTCTTTTAACATTCATTTAACATCTATGGAAGGAGTCTGATGCGTGTGCATTTTATGAAGGTTGGCATGTTGGCATGTTGGCATGTAGCGGTTAAAGGTTAAAGGGTGAGATGAATATCGATACCTCAAACGACAGTTAAAATGAATGAGTCATATAACAGTATACAGGTTGAGGTAAACATCATGATGCATGCAATATGCATTGGTACAGAGGGAATAATAGGGGAAAAAAACGTTATAAATCTGTGTAGTGCCTCTCGGCCACTTATTTTATAGCATCAGTTGCTAATGGCAAAAAACATACAAGCTTAAAAAAGTTCCTGTGTGGTCTAGATAACCATTTACACCAACTGTAACTATCTGGCATCTCAACACTGAGAATTTTGCTTCATTTTGCCGCTCTCTGTCACAGTGATATTGTTATCTCTCGCTCGGGTATACCAAAGCCCATTGACCGTCTGGCCAGAGAGATCGGGCTTCTCTCGGATGAAGTCGAGCTCTATGGCAAGACCAAAGCCAAAGTTCAACTGGAAATTATTGATCGACTGAAGTCCCAGGTTGATGGCAAATACGTGGTTGTTACCGGGTAAGAAATCTTTTACAGTTCACCTAACATTTGTCTTTATTGATCAATGTCCAAAAGGAGTATTTTGACACGTTTGTGTCAAAATGATCCAGGTATTTGTATAAATGAAAAGATTTCGGACTGTAGCTCTGTTCCAGTGCTGTGCATAAGAGGTCAAAATGTGGACTTATATAGAGTATGTTTCGGGCCTTTTGTTTTTGAAGTATCACTCCAACACCACTCGGTGAGGGAAAAAGCACCACGACAATAGGGTTAGTGCAGGCTCTCGGTGCCCACCTCAAGTGCAACGTATTCGCCTGCGTGCGCCAGCCATCTCAAGGCCCCACGTTCGGCATCAAAGGTAAGTCACGTGATCGACTCGCATGATTTGGTGAGCATGTCTCTGACCACATTCACTGACCATGAATGTAAACATGTTTTCTTACTAGGTGGTGCAGCTGGAGGGGGCTATTCTCAGGTTATTCCTATGGAAGAGGTAATTTGGCAGCTATCTGGCTAATTTGAAAAGTTGTTTCCGAAACATGGAATGAAAAGCTGTTCTTAACTGTTTCTTAAATAAAAACAAATCCTGAAAGTGAATTTTTCTTATACTACAAAAATTTTGTCAATTGAAATGTTTAAAATACACAAATGATTTTTTTAACCATTTATATTCACAGTTTATTATCTGTAAGACACGTCAGTGGACAATTTATTGACTCTTATCTGAGATTTGATATGATATGATAATCTCTTTATTATTAGCCTCGGGTTATGTGACTAATCAGCCATAGTTGTTCCAGAAATAGTAACGTGGTGGTAGTAAATTAATACTAAACCCTCCATTCGAATTACATTTGTCTATATCATCATTACGGATTAAAAAATAAATAAAACCCTGATCAATTAGACTTGAGAATTCTGAATGCATACAGATTAATTGCTGTATTTTGTTTGTATTTGGTTGTAGTTTAATCTTCATCTCACTGGTGATATCCATGCCATTACTGCTGCAAATAACCTGGTGGCTGCTGCCATCGATGCTCGCATGTTTCATGAAGCCACTCAGTCTGATAAGGTAAAGAATTCATCAGGCACATTTTGAAAGCATTAGTGTTGTGTAAAGCTGGGCAATATGACCATCTTAATATCCTGATAAACTATGTCAACCTACAGTTTACTATGATGTTGTTTAAGACTAAGATTATTAGCATTATTGCATTTAGGTTTGATTTTTCTTTTGTCATTTTAATACGCTTTACACTGGTAAATATTTTACACGTGTTTTATTAAATTACAGTTTACTAGCAAACTTTTTATATCTAGTTTGTATTTATTTCCTTTAATATCCCCATGCCATGTACAGTAATCCCCCTATTTACCACGGCTCGAATCTCGCGCCCCCGGTTTATCGCAGAATTGCATTTGCCAAATAACTAATGAGTTTGTCAGATTTCCCCGGTCTCTCACGGATAGCACGATAGACCAAAAAACTTATAGGGAATTGTTTTATGATATTTATGAATTTGTTTTTTGTATTAATAAAAATATAATTATAAATTTTAAAATGAAGTAAAATGGTAATACAGCACAGAAAGTAAAGAATTCAGTGACGAGTATCTTTAACGCAGCCTCTTTTTTTGACGTCATATGACACTTCAACCAATAAACAAGCAGAGAAACTACACATAGGCTACGCTACTGCAGAACTGTACACTGTACAGTACATGTACTCACTAAATGTGATACAGTGCACTGTGTTTCTACGAATTTGCCCAAAATTCATCTCACTATATTTTTGCAAATGTTTTCTGTGTGTGGGAGGATGATTTACGGCTTAAACAATAAAAAAAAAAAAAAGCATTTTTGTGATGGTGTCGGTTTATCGCAGGCGGTTTTGGAACGGAATTATCGCGATAAACAGGGGGTTACTGTAGATGCACACCACTGGGTTGTACAATTTCAACTGTCAATTCAATTGTCATATCGTGCGTCCCTGATGTAATAATATCATTAGCTAATATATACTTGCAAGCTCTCTTTTGTGCTCATAATCCCTTCAGGCACTTTTTAACCGCCTGGTGCCACCAAATGGAGGCCAGAGAACGTTTTCTCCTGTGCAGATCAACCGGCTGAAGGTATGAATATTTGTTTATCACACGTTTTAAAGACTGCCTTGCATTGTTTTTTTTTTTTCAAAATGTGCTGTAGATCAGTGTAATTTTTTGGATAAAACATTAGCGTTATTTGTTTAACATTTATTATTTTGCCAGTAAATAATGTGTATGTTTTGTTACTGCAGAAACTGGGTATTGAGAAAACCGATCCGTCTGCACTGACTGAAGAGGAGATAACTCGCTTCGCCAGGCTGGACATTGACCCTGAATCGATCACCTGGCAAAGAGGTGAATTGACTGCTGTGATTCCTTTCCACTCATGCTGAAATGCACTGATTTGCTTCCTGATAAAAAGTGTTATTTCCCTACAAAATGTAGTGTTGGACACAAATGATCGATTCCTCCGTCAGATTACCATCGGCCAGAGCCCCACTGAAAAGGGCCATACCAGAACAGTAAGCATTCTGAATGCACTAATATTGTAAACGTAATTGTGTATAGTATTGGAATGTAATTATTACAAGTGCCTGCTCATGAGCTGGAAATGTGTGCTTTTTTTTTTAGGCTCAATTTGACATCACAGTGGCCAGTGAGATCATGGCTGTTTTGGCTCTCACCAGTAGTCTGGAGGACATGAGGCAGAGGCTGGCAAAAATGGTGGTGGCAACCAGTCGCAGTGGCGATCCCATCACCACCGAAGACCTGGTCAGTGATTTTTTTGATGTTTAATCTACATTCAGCAATCTCTTGTGGATTTTTTTTTGTATGTCTTTGCTGTGTGTATGTTGGAAGACATCCAGTGTGTATATTATGTCGAGAAATTCTAATCTATTATTAAAAAGCACATGCAGTGGAGGTCAGGACCAAAGTTTTGACTACTAAAGTGTCTGTAGAACTCGTGTGATTCGCCTACCAATGAGAGTCCAGACACTATCGAGCATGCGAGCTGCCTTCCAGTAGAAAAGAAGGCGGTAGAATGCACAACGTGCATCTACAATTGGGAATGTAGATAATAGAGTGCACCTGATCTGATTTTAAATGGGAGTGAAGATATTAGCGTGCACGAGTCGAATTCCAATGAGAGGCAAGACAGAAGAGTGCATGTGATTGGACTACCAAGACAGTAGAGTGGAATGGATTCACATGCCAATAGAAGATGGTAGATTTCACATGATCCGACTACTTATGGGTGTCAAGACAGTAGAGAACATAAGATCTGATACCTGATTTGTCAAATGCTAGTTACCTCACTTAATTCTAAAAGTCTGAATAAATACTGTTGCCTTCCTAGTACAGTGACTGGTGAATTACAGATGTTAAACTGCTGCATGTGTAGCATAGCTTCAAATAGCTTAAAGTGTGCATGTATTTGTTGCGCTCAGTTGCTTCGAAGTTAAACAGAGTGGACAAATCAGTTTTACCCTGTGGACAAGTTACCGTAATTTCCGGACTATAAAGCGCCGCACCCACCATATAAGCCGCACCCACTGAATTTGACAAAGATGTTTATTTTGAACATAAATACGCCGCACCTGTCTATAAGCCTACATTGAAACTAATTAACTTTACACAGGCTTTAATGAAAGACAGTGTCTGTTACACGGCTTGTATCTAAAAAGCAGCCTACCAAGAAAGTCATTATTCACTTTCTTCCTCCTTCCTTTCACAACAATTTCTCTCGGGAGTTTTTCTTTTGGCATCGTCGTGTGTTTAAAAATCACCATCGGTGAAGCTTTTCTCCCGATGCCGTGCAGCTCAGAACACAGGTTTTTTTTTTTTATGCCCGGTTGTTTTTAGCGTGACGAATGATTCGCATTTCCTGTAGACAGTCCGAGTGAGCGGCAGGTCAAACGTCAGAGGAACCTCATCCATATTTATGATGTGGTGCGGCCCGATTCAGTGGGAGCGCATCTGATTTAATATAAAGAATTTCATTGGTTCACCTGAACCCGTTCAGCAATTTCATTGGTCTAATGTTATGGGGCTCAGTGTTTTGGCATGAAGTTTGTGAAATCGAGAAAAACCCAGGAAAAACCATTTATTAGCCGCTTCGTTGTTTAAGCCGCAGGGTTTAAAGCGTGGGAAAAAAGTAGCGGCTTATAGTCTGGAAAATACGGTAAGCTGTGGAACATCTAGCAAAATTAATTTTCTTAAAAACATTTTTTTTTTGTATAAACACATGCTCCATTTGGTTCAAATGTTCATTAGTGTTGCAAATCATTTTTTCTTTTTTCCACCCTTGGTTTCTTGTGGATTCTACTGACTATGCAAAAAATCTGCTCTTTCCCTATGAATAACAGGATTCCAGCATAATGCAATTGTCAAATGAAGCTACTGAATGAATGTAAATTGGTAAATATAAATTGATGTTGAATTGGTGACTTGAATTAACAGCAGCTGTCGGTCACCTCACATTTAAACACTAGTCAGACTGTAGACATCAGCCATTATCACATTCCTATACGATGAAAGAGCACAATAGCTCACTGTAAAGTTAACCAAGGACTTTCTGTCTTTTTGTTGAAAGCACAAATTTGACCTTTTCACCACAGATGTTACTAGAAGAATATAATGTGCACACAAAGAGGTTGTAATAGGTTTCAGTTGGCTAGTTGGTGCTTTATAGCTGAGTGAACCTGCACAACCTGCAAATAAATTTCCACTCGCTATAAAATCAATTTATGATTAGTCCAGCCCTCAGTCTTCTTTTAATCTGTTTTCAGGGAGTGTGTGGTGCATTGACTGTGCTAATGAGAGATGCCATCAAACCCAACCTTATGCAGACCCTAGAGGTATGAGATCAATGCAAGAAAAGAACATGCATTATTAGTTAAGTTAGCAGTGGTCTATAAGTTTTGCATTTTTATATATATATATATATATATATATATATATATATATATATATATATATATATATATATATATATATATATATATATAATAACAATTTTTAGTGCTTGGAACTTCCTTTATTTTTTTATTCTAAATGCAAAGTAGAGATCTGAGAATACACATTCAGTACATTCGGGTGCTTTTCTTTGTCATAAAAGAAGCTTTTTGTCTTTCTATCTGTCAGGGTAACCCTGTGTTTGTTCACGCGGGCCCTTTCGCCAACATCGCTCATGGGAACTCCTCCATCCTGGCTGATAAAATTGCTCTGAAGCTTGTCGGGCCTGAAGGGTTTGTTGGTATGACAAATTAAGCTTTTAAAAAAAGCTCTTGCAAAGATGATTAAATTAAAAGCTTGAATGGTAGTGTTATAGAAACATTACAGCAAATTTAGCGTTAGCAGTGTTCAGACTTTATAGCCTTTTCTACATGGCAAAAATCAACCTATCCGACTTTTTCAGTCAGTAGAATCAAATGAATTGTTTTATCTCCGCACGTCCGTTATAAAATTAGTCAGGACAGTTTTGGCGTTTCTGTATGTAGAGTATTTTGACTGTTTAACTGCCTGTGAGCAAGTAATGAGAAATTGTACAGGTGTGAGATTCCTGCTGGTCAAACAATTTACTCCTCCATAAAAACATTGTACAGAGATCAAGCTGATGGCAAGTTTTTTTTGAAAAATGCAGCTGCCACAATAATATTATACTCATTTATACCTAGCAGGGTATAAAAAAAGAAATACTAATGAAAAACCTTTGCAACCAGCAGCCTTTTAACTACTACAGTATATAAGTCACAGATCCCTATTAGGCTTTTATTTTAGACTTACATAATATTTTGTATTCTTTTAAAAAATATTTTTTTTAATAGTTATTTAATAGCACCATAATAGTTTATTTCACAAAATTGTTGACCAATTCATATAGGCTAATACTTTATAAAGTCCTTAATCAATATAATAGCTTTAATAATAATAATCACAAAAATATACCTCACTGCACCACTCGTGTTTATTTTTTATCTGCTTTTGTGCTTGATGTTTCTTTCTGGCAGTAACTGAGGCAGGCTTCGGTGCTGACATCGGCATGGAGAAGTTTTTCAACATTAAGTGTCGTTACTCTGGGCTACGGCCTCACGTGGTGGTGCTGGTGGCCACTGTGAGAGCGCTGAAGATGCACGGGGGTGGACCTAAGGTGAGTCGGAGCACTAATTAATAGCTAATAAAAAATACGATTCTCTGAATTTTTAGGGAAGGACCAAATGCTTTTTTTTTTTTTTTTTTTTTTTAATACTGTAAATTATCTATACTCAATGCCCATTTTATTAGGAACACCTCGGTTTATAAAGTTTTCCAATCTGCCAATCATCTGACAAATCAAACCATGTTGATGGAGGCCAAGAGCTTAAGTAAATGTTCACATCAAACATCTGAATAGGGAGAAAGTTTGATCTCTGTGACTTTGATTGTGGCATGGTTTTGGTGCCGGTGCTGGTTTGAGTATTTCAGGAACTTCTGCTCTCCTGCACTTTTTAACACACAACAGTCTTTAAATTGTGCACAAAATGGTGCCAAAAAAACAAACAAACAACTAAATTGTGGAACAGTTTTGTGTAGGATTAGCAGGATTGAAATGGCATTTTGATCTGTGAGGAAGGATATTTAAACTCCTTAAATTATTATGTACAACAGTGGTGAGCGAAAAAGCATCTCAGCAGATACTAGACAGGTGAAGATTAGGAGGTAAGGAAATCAGCTGTCCAGTTTAGTTAGTTTGTTACTCATAAGCGTTAACAGGACACACGTACAGATAATGCTATTGTGTTATGTCTCTGATGTAATTAATTGCAAACATATTCAAACAAAGGACAAGGAAGTAGAGTAATATCCTAAATCTGTGTTCAGCCCTTGACCCTTTCTTCTCCTTTTTTTCCTGACCTTTCTTGAGCTTAATCTGACCTTCGGAACAACAAACTGGTTGAAACCTGAAAATTATTCAATATTTAGGGTCTGTGTCAATAGTAAGTGACATGCTGAACATGTTGGTGATAAATATGTTGAATTATTAAAAAAGTGACTGAAATTGTCTTTGTTTAAATGCGCTTTTGCACAAATTTAAATATGTGAAAGTAATACTGCAATGTTATAGTAATTGAAGTATTTGAAATGTATTTTTTTTCCCTCCAGGTCACAGCTGGCATGCCTCTTCCTAAGGAATACATAGAAGAGGTGATTAGTTTTTCTGTCTGGGACAAATCTGCTTGTGCATATATAATATTAGCAGCATATCCTTTATATTGGTATTCTGTATAAACAAAAATTGATGTCATGGTCTGTCTGAATACTTACTTTTGATTGGCTGAAGGTGGTTAAACTGACTCATTCAAGCTAGTTTAATTACTGTTTAAATTTTTTGTGCTGTAACTATAGTACCAGACAGTCACATACAATGTAAGACAGCTAGTATTTTCCAGTATAAGTATTTACTAATGACCATACTGAGCTAAATCAATGATTTTATATGGTGATTTTGAAAAATGGGCTGAAGCACAAGATAAATTTTGCTAATATTGAAATGGGAAATATAATAAAAATGGCAAAAGGAAATAACACAAAGCTTTATTATCAGAATCAGGATTGTTAGTAGAGATGTAGCACACCTAGCTGTGGATTATCTCTTACAAATCTGTGCAGTGTTTTACTTACATTTATAGAAATGTAACTATCACCTATTCATATGGTGGTGATCTAGAACTTGGAGCTGGTGGAGAAAGGCTGCAGCAACCTCAGGAAGCAGATCGAGAACGCTAAGCAATTTGGTGTGCCAGTTGTTGTAGCAGTCAATGCTTTCAAGTAAGTGATGTAATGGCAATAAATATAATCAATTTAATTTCTCACACAGACTGTACATTACATTAAAAAGAGGTGTGAGAGATTAGATTACAGTGAAAGACTCGTCTCATTCATAAATAGGTTTTCTATTCTGATTGGTCAGCATGTGCTGGATTGTTTTTTCTTAATTCAAAGTTGTATAATAGAGTAATACTTTATACAAGGACTTGTATAGGAGACCTACTACATAAGGTACATCTAGGCTAGTAATAAATGAATTATAACAATTTTTATCTATTTATATAAATACAGCAATGAGGATTTTAAGCTGTTGATGCTTTCTGTGAGATGTTTATGCAACAATCTTGGAATGAGTCTTCAGTGTCAGTGCTTTGTGCAGTCAGTGGTCATGGTCTAACTTGATTGAAAGCCTTGATTGACATATTTGTAGTTTCTTGATAAATTGGCAGGCTGCATATTTTGAAATATGTTGCACAATATTACCTGTAACTATAAATGGATAAAAATGTATAATCATTATTTGTGTGGTATAGGAGAAGTAACACTTATGGGCTTGCTGCTTAAAGACAGAAATTTTTGTTGTTGATTATTTTCCCATAACTGTATGCCCTGTTGTGTGTTATACTTTACATTGGAACTGAGATAGTTTGTGAATGTTTTTGCTGCATGCTTGTGTTCAGGACAGACACTGATGCTGAACTGAAGCTGATCTGCGAGTTAGCTAAACAAGCAGGAGCATTTGACGCAGTGCCCTGCACTCACTGGGCAGATGGGGGCGCTGGAGCCACGGAGTTGGGCAAAGCCGTGCAGAAAGCTTCTAAGGCACCCAGCAACTTCAGCTTCCTTTATGACACTGAGGTAATATCATTCACAATTTCAGCACTTTGGCTGTATTGTATATACTTCATAACTTTGTTGATCTTTTGAATGCTATTATATGTATAAAATGCTTCTGTATTGCATTTCCTCAGCTGCCCATCATCGATAAGATCAGAATAATCGCACAAAAGATTTACGGCGCTGACGATGTCGAGCTCCTGCCAGAAGCCCAGCATAAAGTGGAGCTGTACACTAAACAGGTAAGACATTTATCAGGGTTGCATCTTGTGCTAGCGCTTGGAGGTCAGGTCCAGAAAGTCCTCTTGAGAAGGAAACCAATTACCTCATCACCACGGTTAGAGGCCCTGATTTCTGGAAAAAGTATTGTTTTTTGAAGTGTAGTCACATGTTCAAATCCAGTTTATTAATGTGTGTGTATTCATCAGCTCCAAAACCAAAATGTATTCACACACACACACACACACACACACACACACACAAAAATAGCGAAGTGCCTTTTCAATGATCCCACCATACAGAAATGAGTGTCTGTATGGTGGGATCATTTGAAAAGACACTTCGCTATTTTTTTGTGTGTCATTTATCAGGGTTGCATCTTGTGCAAGCACTTGAAAGTCAGGTCCAGTAAGAATTCTCGAGAAACTATTTTACCTCATCACCAGGGTTTTTTGATTAATAGTACTCTAAGTGCATGATCCATTGAACCAGTATCAGAATGTATTTATTCATGCAGACACCACAGCACTTTTGTAAGTGTCTCTGGATAATAGGCTTCTGCTGAATACTTCAAACATAAACATAATCCAAATAATGGCACAATGTCATTTATACACTCAGTGGCATGTAATAACAAGATGTAAGATTTTATTTATTTTTTTATTCTAACCCTTTGAAGCCTGACATATGAAATAAATGACAGAAAATTCTTATTTTCTCAATTTTTTGGCAACTGTTTTGAGGATGCAACACATGATCAGGTGTCCTTAAAAGATTTGTCAATAGAGTGCCATATACTGTTTTTGACTGAAGTATTATTTGAATGTTTGTGTAGGTGTGGGAGAGTGGGTAAGGTGTGCGTGTGTGTTCTATCAAGATGTGATATGAGGTCACTCATGGCAACATAAACTATATTCCACTAGTGTAGCCAAAAACGCCAAACAGCTTTGTGTTGAAACTTGTGTCTGGAAATAAAGGTCACATTGTTTTTTTTTGTTTTTTTTTTAAAATCTAGCAAACTTGTATCTGCAAAGTCTAGGTTTGGGCAGGAATGTTTAGAATATGCATGCATGACTATGCGTTTTATTCATAGCTAACTTAATGCCGGTTGATTATCACAAGACAGTAGTGCTGTAGACAACCTCAAAGCATCTGGAACACAAGACACCCCTCGAAACACAGTGTGCTGCATTTAAAAGCTTTGGACTAGCAAAACATGTCTGCTGTATGATATTACAAAATTTGTTTAGCTGCTATTATTTTTGCCTGCTTGCTATCCAGGCAACCAGAACATGGTTTGGTCGATCGAACTTGCCCAAGCCGCTGAAATCTGTGGACGGTTTTAATTTTATCATCTCCATTTTGTCAACGTCTCTGCAAAAGAAAAGCTATTCATGCCCATGTGACAGACAGGAGCAGAAAGGGTGGAGGCCCCTTTGGCCAAAAATGCTTAAGGAAGCATGTCATGATTCTACTCTAATTTAGATCAATTAGTCGTACGATGGGTAAAATAGTTGCACTTAATCACGTGTACAATAAAATGCATGTTACACATGTTATGATTCTAAACGTTTTCATCCCTCCCCTTTTCTTTGTAGGGTTTTGGCAATTTGCCCATCTGCATGGCAAAGACGCATCTGTCTCTTTCTCACGATGCTGAAAAGAAGGGTGTGCCCACTGGCTTTGTCCTGCCTATTCGTGATATTCGTGCAAGCGTCGGCGCTGGCTTCCTCTACCCGCTCGTTGGCACGGTGAGCACTTTTTTGTCATTTTCACTTACTTTTCCTTCACATGCACTATGGAGAGAAATACATTCAGGAAAACTGACTGTAATGGCTTAAGCAAGAATTTCCATTTCTGTTTTTACCTGATATTAAACTCCTTATATGATTATGATAATTCCTACAAGTCTATACTTGTTGAATTACCTTTGCACCTGTCAGTCCATATAAAGTATCAACATTTTCTTAAATGTTTTATTCCTCTTATTCTATACCAGTTTGTCAACTCTAATATTTCTTTTTTTCCCTTTAAGAACAACACAACATTCATGTACATGCTCAGTTTTAGTTACAGTTAATATTGTGAAACAACTTTGTTTCTAATATCACTCAGTTTTTATGCATTCTAATTATATTAGCTGTAATGTATACTAAAACTTTATAATATATAATGTTATAATTCCCCCACAGTCTTTTCTTTCTGTATGTCTACTGAAGACATAAAGTACAGTTGAAGTACTTCCATTAAAACATTCTTTGTCCAAAGCATTCCTTTAAAACAGTAAATGACCAGCATACACATGTTAAGAGCTTAAAAAGTCCATTAATAACACATGGCATCACTTTTACTTAGGAAAGTGGCATTTGGAAGTCTGGAGAAGGAGAATCCTGAAATTCAGGGATAGTGACAGACCTCATATAGCTGCTGTTTGTTGACAGAGTTGAAATACTCTAAGATTCTGTTGCTGTAATGTTATAAATATGACTAAAATGTCTTACCTTACCTACTTTGATCCTGCCTTAAAAATAGCCAATGATGCTGGCATGGCATTAAAAGAACAAAAAAATAATAACATCTATGTTTAAAGCTTCACTCTATCAATCAGCTTAACAAAAATTGAAAAATAAACTAAACAAGTTGTTCGAAAATTATTATAAAAAAATCAACAGTTTTGACAGTTTTGATAAACAGTTTTGATAAATTATAAAATATAATTTGGACTTTTTGTGCTTTTCTGATGCAGATGCCAACTATACCAGGCCTCCCAACACGCCCCTGTTTCTACGACATAGATCTGGACCCAGTGACCGCCGAAGTCATCGGACTCTTCTAACAGATCTTATACCCTTTGTAGGTGCACTTCTACACCAGATGTTTGTAAGTGTTTATTTAGGGAGAAATATGAATAGAGTTAGAATCATTTCCTGACTCCTATATGATGTTAGTATTAATAGTTGTGTGGTCAGGTTTACAGCTGTCAGAGTATTCCCCATCAGAGATGTTCTTATAATTGAAAGCTCCCAGAGCCATCAAAACCCAAAATAATGTTTTCAATGAAGCCAGAATGTATTTTTAGGCTATCAAATCTAGCATCTGATTGGACTGTGGAATTTGTACGTTGTGGGTGGATTTACTCCAACACAAACTCACCTTCTAATTGGGCATGCTTTGAGCAATTATGTATTAGTATGTTTTGTATAACACCATGATTTTCATGATGAAGGTGTGAAACATCATGAAAATAATTGCAAAGTCGGTCAGCAGACAACTGGCCACGTTATTGTGTGCTTATTACATATAATACAAAATGCAGAAATTTGAAAAAAATCCATTCCAATTTATTATTTTTTTTTTTTTATTTCCTTTCGTTAAACACAGAATTAAAATTTGTCACAAATAATGTTTATGCAAACCTGCTAGAAATTGCACAGTGGAACATTTTTGCATTTGTAAAGAAAGTTCAGGAAATTCTTTCCACGCATACAGCATTTCGTTAATGGTACACTACATGATTAATGAGCCACTATGTTAATTAAAGCTAACATTTTCAGGAAAACACAGAATTAAGAAGTACTGAAGAACTAAATATGGTGTATGAAAGCTGGTGTGGAGACAAATCTGAGCACCGTAATAATTTCTGATGTCCGTTTCCTTTATATCCGTTTCAAACAAACTGTAACATGCAGTTTTGTAATAGGAAAAACTTACAAAATGTAAAAAGATTATAAACTGTGAAATGTTTCTATGATGTCTTAAGCTTGACTGTTTTCTTAACAGAATTTGACTGTGTAGGTGAATATTTCATGTATATCAGTGTTTTGTCTTTTTTGCATCATGAAACATTTCAACCTACAACTGGAACCCAATCTCTTTTTGGAAATAAAGTCGTCCTTTCATAGCGTTATTGTGATTCTTAATTTTTTTTAGCACACTACAGCAAGTCCAAATACCAAAGTGAGACGGATAAATGAACACAGCGTTGAGCCTACAGGACAGTTGGTGTGGTACAGTGCCAACAGGACATTATTTTGCTCTTTGTAAAGTGAAAAGTACAGCAGAGGGGCAGAGCTTTCTCTTAGAAAATCCCACTTTTCTGGAAAAGCCTTCCAATTAGTGTTTGGGACACAGTCTCTGGCTATAAGTCTAGGCTGAAAACATATTTGTTTAATCAAGCATTTTGTGAATATATTATTAATAAAAGAACAGCTCTGGAGAGATCATGGATATAGTGTTCACTCAGGTGTGTTAAAGGTGGTCTTCTTATATCCCAGAGATCCCTTGTGTCTGTATTACCTTTTGTCTTCATTTTAGTTTGGCTGTCCTAGCTAATCTTGCCAGAGTCCTTACTTTTACACCCTGATCACATTGTACAGTGTTTTGAACTTATATGTAACAAGAAGTCTACCTAATAATGGCTGTCCCCTTCGTTGAGTGAAACATGCTCTAAGGTACCAGTGATCCTGTCTTTTTCTCATTTCTGGACTTTCCTGATTCATCCTGAAGCCCTACCTCTGAATGGAGTTCTTTTCCAGTTGGGACAATTCACGACAGAGGCTGGTTCCACATAAAGATCCCCTAAGATACTGAGCTGAGTTCAGCATGGAGATGGATTTGTGATTAAAGAAAACAAAACAGGTTTGGATCTCGTAGGTCAAGTAAAGAGAAAATGTAATTTTACTAATCCAAAGACTTTCTTTGTGTGCCTCAAACATTGTGGTAGCAGTTTGAGGAAGAACCACATAAGGCTGAAAAAACAGTTCTCCCAATACTTTTGTCCATTTAGTCTAGTCGAGGGGGGAAAAAAAGGACCCGATTTATAGTTGAGACTGAGACACTGTTGAATCAAACCTGTTTTGATGAAGGCTCATCACACCCACTTGATCTAATTTGCAATGAAATGTAAGCCTGGAATGTCTGTTTGAATTTTTCTTTGCTATTAACCCGATAATAATAACCACAGTCAAAACTGTTAAAACAGAAAGTCGGAACACACATTAATTCACTTATCCTCCATTACTTGTGACTTTGATCCGTGTCCTTATCTTAAAATACCGATCAAAACCATACCAAGCCCAAAATATTCTGAACATTGTTTTATCTCATAAAAAACAAGACATATCTAGGTGTTCTTAAGCCATGAAGTGCGTAAGTGATCCATTTTGTTTACTGAGATTGAGGGTAGGGTTAAATGTATTAATTATCCTATTAAATCATTCTCCTCACAGCAAAAATGTGTCTATGAAAATATAAATGTGTGTGTCTGAGAGAGGTGTATCCAAAATGTATACAAAAAAATAATACTGGTAAAAAAAAAAATTCTAATTCAAAAAGTTTTTTTAATTTGGAACTTTGAAAAATGAATGATACCTAAACTCGCCCATAATGTTATGCTCGCCCAAGTTAGATTAAAAAGTCTGATCAGCACCCAGCCAGACTAATTATGAGAGAGTGTGACATTTAAGACTCTGCTATTGAAGCATAGCATATCACATATCATATATCATCCAGAGCAAAATGCCAGAAGGTCTAGATGAACATTATAATCGTTAGGAGCTGTGGTATGTTTTTGTCTCAACTTTGTCTCATTTTCATTTTTTACTGATTGTATTCCTAATTTACGTTGTCTACTTTGTGTCCTTATGAAAAAGCATTAGAATGTAAATTTAAGTGTTTTAAATGTGAGATTACAAACCAGTTTGTACTGCATTGTGCTGTATGCAATAACTGGTTTTGTCTATATGTCTTTCATTCTTTAAATATAATGAACATGATTATTTAAGTGCCATGGCATCTGGAACACACATGAAATGAAAGAAATGTGTGACTTTGCAACGTTTATTAAGAAATCGAGCTGGATAGCATTAATGCATTATTCAGAAAATCTATTTGTGTATTTTGTCATATACTGTCTATACTTTGTAAACCTTTTGTGACAAAAGCAGACTGAGAAAAACATGTTCATGTACTGCAACATACCTGTGTAAATGGCAATAAACTTGAAACTTGAGCCATAAGTACTAAATAAAGGGTTTTAAAGACTGAAATAGTTGAAGAGTTTGTCATGAAAGCAATAGTCAATCAAAGATTCTCGAGCAGACACTAATAAAAAATAATTGCCATGTTATTGAAATCGTTTTCCTCATAATAATGCCACCTAGCAGGCAAATGAGGCGAAACGTAATAGTAGAAGTGCATAGAGGGTGGATGGAAAATATTTGCGTTGACATGAGTTGGCATTATGCCTAAATTCTGTTTATTCCAAATAGTTGCAGATTAAATAGCAAAAAAAAAAGTTTACGGAGCAAATGGCAAATAATGTGAGATGTTTCAGGGTTGTTGTTGTTGTTCCACCGAAGATTCTCTATTGCTGGTGCCTCGAGCCATTGTTGAGATATGCTCTTATTTCCTGTTTGGTGACTTCACTCTTAAAATTTCTTTGTTAGAGGCTAACTATTTTTTAGATAAATGATAAAGGATGATCTTAGACAAAAGATGTGGAGTCTAAAGATCATCTAAACCAAATTTGTACCAAGATTGTACATTTTGCAAACAAACAGACTAAAAAAATTGACATGAGCAATGGATTCATGAGGAAAATAGTTTTGTTTTTTGGGTTCAAAAGTTATAAGCATTTATGTACCTGAAATCTGACCCAGTGGTGGCGCTAGAGGCATTGGGGTGCAGAAACCAAAATGTCCTTTGGCACTCTACCCATTCAGTGTGGCAAATGGTTACCATACATTTTAAGAGCTGCCTTTATTGAATTCGTAAGTAGTAATGAGTTTTATAGTGGAAATATAACCTTTTCAGCACCATAAAATATATTGACATTTTTTTAATGTGCACTAGTTTTATTGTTTGTTTGGATGTATGTTTAAACACCTTGCAGGAGTGGCATGATCAGTACTGCAGAGATGATTCATAAACAAAGTGGGTTCATCCTTAAATCTAGAATTCAAGATTTAATATTCATTTAGCATCTCGCTCTGTAAAATGTAATACCTTGCAACCATTTTATTGTACATCTGATTCATTAAGCCATTCTTAAATACCAACACTTTATTGATGATAAGTTAATTGACAATTAACAAATATATGTTGATTACTAATACATGTTTTATTTCATTATTGATGATCATGCAAGGAAAAGACAGACTTCAGAAGTATATTCAATCAGCTTTTTAACATTATTTTTTGCCTTTGAATTCCTTTCCTTTTTCTTGTCCTTGGCCTTGACCGTGTCCATGTCCATGTCCATGTCCATGTCCTTGACCCTTGCCTTGACAATCTCCTTGTTCCTTTCCTTTACCTTTGCCCTCCTCGTGGCATCCTTTCTTGCCCTTATCACACTGCAGCAGAAATAAACATCAGCTTCATATTTCTCTAAACCAATGATGCTATTCCTTCTAATATATACAGTAGGCATACAGAATATCTTTCAAAATAATTTTTTAAAATGATTAAAGCTGTTACCTGTGGTGGTTTATCTTTCCATGCAAAAAAACAAGAAAAAAATAAAAGAGCAATTTATTAATATATATATATATATATATATATATATATATATATATATATATATATATATATATATATATATATAAAATTGAATACTTAAATATATATATAAATATATATAAACTCTTACCTGGGTTATCTGCCATTGTTCTCAGGAATAAGAGCACAAAAACTGCATGAAGAGAAACAAGCAAAGTGTTTAATTTTGTATTTATTTAGTTTGTACACAGTTCAACAGAAAAATATACATGTCCATCACTAATAAAACATTTTTTTAAACTTCTCATGCTGCACAATAATCACTTAAAAAAATTGTTGTATTGTGTCCTACCTGTTGCTTGATGAGTCTACCTGTGAAGAAACCAGGTGCACTGTCTGCATTTATGATGTAGCCACACCCTGGAGCAGATGGACTAGTACAGACTGGTATAACATGTTCAGTAAGTGAAGAGAAAAGTTAAGGCCAACCCTATCATAAGATGCCGGTTATGCAATCAATTAAAGTAGATGAATATCATAATAAAATGTTGATGATGCCAAGATATTTGGAAGAGACGGGAGGAGAAAACAAGGAAATAGTATATGAGAAGCAATTTTCTTTCATCGGTTGCTATTAGAAGATCTGTTTCTGAACAATAAAATGTAGTAACTGTCCGTATACATTTGAAAATAGTCCTATAATAAACACATTGTTTGATCTATTAGTAACTGCAGGTTTTACTAAATAATAGTATTTACAACACTGTTTATAATCGATGTAAATGCACTGGGTTGTGAATGCGTTCTGTGCATAAGTGTTTATTGTTTTTTTCTTGTTTTTGTTCTTTTGCAGTGGTTTGTTGTTTGCACCACTCTACAATGCCTTGTCATACCAGGTTCTTATTACACAGTGTTTATCTTGTTTGCAATCATGGGATTCCTTTCAAGCTAATTCACTATTTCTAACCCCTTTGAGCTTCCAAAATGTTTCTAGCATATGAGAAACAGTGTAAGAATAAAATGTAAGGTTTTGCATTACTGACACTTTCATGCAGTATCCATGCAGTATCCAGACAGTCACCCTGCATGCCATGGCAGAGGAAACCTGTATTAACTGGATATAAACGACAAAACAAAGCAAAAAACATCAGCCTGTTAAGCAAGGTTCTTTTTTATAGGTCATAGGCATTGGGTAGGTAACAAGAGAACACACACACACACACACACACACACACACACACACACACACA
The DNA here is from genome assembly GCF_014805685.1 of Silurus meridionalis. Taxonomy (NCBI): domain Eukaryota; kingdom Metazoa; phylum Chordata; class Actinopteri; order Siluriformes; family Siluridae; genus Silurus; species Silurus meridionalis. The sequence continues at coordinate 6,029,422 of NC_060891.1, forward strand.
CACATGCACGTACAGTACACACACTCACACACAAACAACAAGCCCAAACCGAATGGGATTTTATCTTTCGCTGGCTCTTTCTCTTGTTTATATCTTTCTGAATTTCATCTGAATTGATAGCTTTGGTAAATAACACAAGTCACAACACAACATTTATCAGGGTCAATAAAAAAATCTACAAACAGGATTGTGAAGTACCAGGGGTCTGAAAAAAACTAGAAAATAACATAGACTAAAAAGAATTCAAAACTATGAACACTTTCAACAAATTGAGTTTACATCTACAGACCCTACACACTGTATATACAATTGTTAACAGACAGACAGAATAAATTACTGATCAAGGCAGATGCAATTCAGGAAAAACAATACAAACAGGAAGTAAAACAGAAGGCTGCATTATAAAAAATAAAACCGGGCAATGCAGAGATCTTCACTGCCTTATAATTCCTACATTTTACCTCTTTTTAGCACCTGAGAAATTGGATCATGTGCACATGTTTGTACATGTGATGTGCATAGGTTGTTTTTCTTCAGATTATATAGAGTTGAGTCATTTTACAGTTTCTGTCTGGTTCTATAAGCAAGACAGGTGTGTTTCTGAACTGAGGAAGGGAGGCTGGATTGAGTTTCCAAGTTGAGGTTGTGGGTGCAGATACAGAGAGTAAAATACTGTATGTCTAATAATTACCGAATGTGGGCCAAAATATTTTTTTGCATAAGAAAGAGTAGGCAAAAATATGATTTATTTAGATTTTGTTCCAGGTGAGCTTAACATTGAAAAATTGTGAAATTGGAAGCACAGGAAGCTTATTCAAATTACAATGCTATCAAATTACAGTGGTACAGCTGGTAGCATTGCTGCCCTACAGCTCCATGGTCACTGATTCGATTGTGAGCTCAGGCTACTGTGTGTGTCCCACCTCACAGAAAAATAGTGTCTGCAAATGTAATTTAGCATTACTATTTAATTTGTCAGAGCTGACACTAAATACAGTATGTCAGATAGGGTAGACCTGGGTTAATAATAAATTATAAATGGGCTGTATGCTTACACAAAAAATTGAGAGGTCTTGTAGCTAAAACAGCAGATGGTATCAGTCCTTCTGACTCAAAGACCAAGGATCTGACTGTGAAGCTTTGAGACAACATTGTTAGATAGAGATGTCCAACAGTCCAACTACAACACTAAATACTGTAAGTTACAGGGAAATTGGAATATATGCATTAGCAATATCTTCTACTATTCACAGATTTTTTTTTGTTAGATCTTCAAAATAATAGACAGAAATAAACCCCTTCTTAGAAAGATCATCTGAGAAACCTGAGAGCTTTTAGAAAAATATATGTGATCTAATGATAGTAAAGTTAAGGTACTTGGTCTAAAGCCCAAACATAATGTTTAGCACCAACAAACATTGCATTCAATTAAATGTAAATGGTCACATAATATGCTTTACAGAAGTAATTATATTACAAATATAAATAACAAAATTATTAATGAGTTCAAATATGGTTCTCGTCAATGAGCAATCCAGTGTTAATGTTGGCAAGGAAAAGCTTCCTGAGACAACATGAGGAAGAGTTTTTGAGAGGAACCAGACTCAACAGGCAGCTCATCTTCATCTGGGTGACACCGAATATCAACAAAGTGGTCAACTGAAACACAACCCAACACTTACGGTAGCACGGTTTCTTTGTTTAAGCATCATAACATCAAGCATCATGCTTTATATTTGCTTTTCAGCAGGATGAACAGGAACACTTGTTACAATCACAACAAACGATGGCAACATGGATTGACCCAAATATAAGCCAACTGTTCAAGAGAACATGTTTCAGTCAGCTAGACATCTGCATTGATGAGGAAAATTTCAATTCCATCAGGACAATTAGCAAAAACACAAAAACTACAGAGAAATAACCTGTGTGTGTGTGTGTGTGTGTGTGTGTGTGTGTGTGTGTATATATGAACACATATGTATATGTATAGAAATACATATTAATTTAGCAGCTTTTTTAAAATCTTTTATTATAAAATCATTCTGACAGCCAAATACATTAAAATATGATTACCATCAAAATAATGTAAAGAGAAAAGTAATATTTAGTAATATTTAGGGTTTCAGACTTTCAGATGGTGCTCTATTTGAAAACTTTCAGTAAAATTGCTTTACTCTGGTGAAGGAGAAGAAAACGCCTACAATAATAGCATAGACACATTGACAGGAATTTTAACTGCACATTCACACCTACATTTTTCTTACCTGACAAGACCTGTCTAGGTTAGAAGGGGTTTTTTTTAGAGCTTGTATTTTTTTCTACACTGTAATCAGCAAACAAAACAACAACAGTAGTATTCAATATGATTCATATGTCATATAACACATTATTGCCACACTTTCTTGATGTAACACAGTGTACAATGCTTCATAGGAAAACGAATTTACAACCAAAGGTGCAACCTGTTTACTGTCGATGCTAATAAAATTAAAAGAATTACACAAAAGCAGAGAACCAATACAACTGCACAAAGGGATTATATGAACTCAAGGGTTGACTAGCTTTGAGAAGAAAGGGGTGCGGTCAAGAACAGTGTACTTTGCCAAAATACTCATAATTGCACACTGGAAAAAAAATAAATTATATATATATATATATATATATATATATATATATATATATATATATATATATATATATATATATATATATAAAATATATAAAATTTGTATAGTTATATGTATTTCAGTTGCTTAGGCGAGGAAGCACCACCTTCAAAATGTTTGTGTGCATGTGTCATTAAATACTGCATTGTTTAAAAAGACAAGGATGTCTCTTTTGATTGACATTAATAAAGACCAAACACCAATAACAATGTCATAAATACACACAAACAGGGTGGGGCTGGAACCACATTTATGTCATTGTATCTCTGGATTTGTAGCCTGTATGTGGGTGTGTCTATGTGGGTGTGTGCTCACTCCCTTGTTTTACACACTAGAACATTCTGAATCTACACATATAATGTTTTACATTTTGTACTTTGTATTTTCTTAATAATTAAACAAATTTACTTTTATTTCTCCACAATTATTGTCTTGGCACTAATCTCCCAGGCAGATATTTGTTCTGTAAAACCTTTTAATCCCACTTCTTAGTGCTCTGTAATGTGTCCAAGCCTCATCGCTGTACTTTAATGTTTCTTCCTTGGCCTCAAGTGGCATCAAGTAATTATTGAAGAATCACTTTAATACAAGAGGCCTTCTGTTATATTCAGTGGCCACTTTGCAGGTGTGTCTACAGAGGCTGTCCAACCAGTTATGAGCTATTATGTCAACAGTTGTTTCTGCAAAGCTTTTGTTCATAGCTTAAGCCATGCATGCAAATCCATACAGAGTCAAATAAAAAACAAAAACAAGGCAGCAAATCATAATGTTTGGTACCATCAGATGCACCAAGATTAAATATATTGCATGCTTCTCTTGTATATGTATGCTTCTCTTTGTATAGTGTGCATGTGTGTGTGCATGTGTGTGTGTGTGTGTGTTTGTGTCTACAGTGTATCCAGGAAAGTGTTCACAGCTTTCTTTCTTTTTTATTTTTTTAACATTTTGTTATGTTACGAACTTATTCCTAAATGTATAAAATCCATTATTTACCTCAAAATTCTAAAGCCAATGTACCATAATGACAACATGAAAGAAGTTTGTTTGAATTTTTTGCAAATATATTAAAATAAATAAAATAAAAATAACATGAACATAAGTATTTACAGTCTTTGCCATGACACTTAAAATTTAGACACAGGTGCATCCTGTTTCCACAAATCATCCTTGAGATGTTTCTACAACTTGACTGGAGTCCACATGTGGTAAGTTCAGTTGATTGTACATGATTTGGAAAGGCACACACCTGTCTACATAAGGTCCCTCAGTAAACAGTGCATGTCAGAGCACAAACCAAGTCATGAAGTCTAAGGAACTGTCTGTAAACCTCTGAGACAGGATTGTATTGTTGAAGGTCCCAATGAGCACAGTGGCCTCCATCATCCATAAATAGTAGAAGTTCCAGGACTCCAGGACTCTTCCTAAAGTGGCCACCTAGCTAAACTGAGCAATCGGGAGAGAAGGGTTTTAATCAGGGAGGTGACCAAGAACCCAATGGTCACTCTGAAAGAGCTCCAGTGTTTCTCTGTGGAGAAAGGAGAATCTTCCAGAAGAACACACATCTCTTCAGCACACAGTGGCCAGACAGAAATTAATTTTTCAGTAAAAGGCACATGACAGCACACCTTGGGTTTGCCAAAAGGCACATGAAGCACTCTCAGACCATGAACACTCAGACACCTGATAGAACAAAGATTGAACTTTTTGACCTGAATGCCAAGCGTCATGTCTAGAGGAAACCAGGCATTGCTCATCACCTGGCTAATACCACCTCTACAGTAAAGCATGGTGGAAGACTAGTTAGAATCGAGAGAAAGATGAATGCAGCAATGTATATCTGGAGACCAGGGCGATGGTTTATAATCAAAGTCAAGTCAAGTCAAGTCAAGTCCAGAAGCTTTTATTGTCATTTTAACCATATATAGCTGATGCAGTACAGAGTGAAATGAAACAACGGTTCTCCAGAAACCCTGGTGCTACATAAAACAACATAAAGCAACAAAACAGAAAACACAGGGCTAAGGACTAGTAAGTGTCCTCGCCACATAAAGTGCATTGTGTGCAACCTGGTGTAAACAGTGCAAAGACAACACAAGACAGTGTAGGCTAAATACACAAAACACAAAATGGCTCCGCCAGTAAACCTGCTGTATATTACACAATGCGGTGTGTAAAAGTGTACTGAGTACCGGAGTAAACATTGTAATTAAACAGAATGTAAACAAAATGGTTTGTGCAAAAAAAAAACAATAGCAGCAGTCAAAAGAAGATGTGCAAAAACAGAATGTAAACAGTTTGTAGTAATGAGGTGATATAATATGGGCATGGATGTGTGACGTGAGTACGATTGCGTGTTTGAATCCGGGTTGTACAAATCAGTCACACAGTTGAGTGTGTGTGCTTGAGTTTTAGTGCAGTTCTGTGTTGAGAAGCCTGATGGCTTGAGGAAAGAAGCTGTTACACAGTCTGGATGTGAGGCCCGAATGCTTCGGAACCGCTTTCTTGATGGTCGCTCTGTGCTCTCCTGAAGTCAACAACTATCTCTTTAATTTTCCCAATGTTCAGAGACAGGTTGTTCGCTCCACACCAGGCTGTTAACCGTTGCACCTCCTCTCTGTATGCTGACTCATCGTTCTTGCTGATGAGACCCACCACAGTTGTGTCATCGGCAAACTTGATGATGTGATGCGAGCTGTGCATTGCTACACAGTCGTAAGTCATTAGAGTGAACAGCAGTGGACTGAGCACACAACCCTGAGGGGCCCCAGTGCTTAGTGTAGTGGTGCTGGAGATGCTGTTTCTGATTTGGTCTGACTGATGTCTCCCAGTCAGGAAGTCCAGGATACAGTTACAGAGGGAGGTGTTCAGGCCCAGTAGGCTCAGCTTCTCAATCAGGTGCTGAGGGATGAATGTGTTGAATGCTGAGCTGAAGTCTATGAACAGCATTCGAACATATGAGTCCTTGTTGTCCAGGTGGGTGAGAGCCAGATAAAGGGTCATGGAGATGGCATCGTCTCTGGAGCGGTTTGGGCGATATGCGAACTACATATGTTCCAGTGAGGGTGGAAGCTCGGTCTTGATGTGCCTCATGACGAGCCTTTGAAGCACTTCATCACTATGGGTGTGAGCATGATGGGACGATAGACATTGAGGCAAAAGACAGTAGACTTCTTCTGCATGAGAACGATGGTCGTCGTCTTGAGACAATTAGGAACAACGAGGCTGCTCAGGGCGATGTTGAAGATGTCGGTGCGGACATCCGCTAGCTGTTTTGCACATTCCCTGAGCACTCTGCCAGGAATGTTGTCTGGTCCAGCAGACTTCCATGGGTTAACTCTGCATAGAGTTTTCCTCACTTCAGCTGTGGTTAGACAGAGCACCTGGTCACTGGGAGGAGGGGTGGTCTTCCTTGCCACCATGTTGTTCTGCACCTTGAACTGGGCGTAGAAGTCGTGCAGCGCATCCAGGAGGGAGGTGTCACGGTCACAAGCAGGTGAAGTTGTCTTGTAGTTTGTGATCGCCTGGATGACCTGCCACATGCGCCATGTGTCTCCACTGTCCTGGAAGTGGCTGTGGATCCTATTGGCGTGCGTGCATTTCGCCTCTCTGATGCCACAGGACAGTTTGGCCCTCCCTGTCTTTAAAGGCCTTCTTGTCCTCTGCTCTGAAGGCGGAGGCATCCACGGCTTCTGGTTGGAGCGTGTGGTGATGGTCTTGGAGATGGTCATCAATGCACTTGCCATTGTAGCTGGTCACTGTTGACATGTACTCCTCCAACAGGACAACAGCTCTAAACACACAGCCAAGATAACAAAGGCGTGGCTAGGGGACAACTGTGTGAATGTGTTGAGTGGCCCAGCCAGAGCCCAGACTTGAACCCGATTGAACATCTCTGGGATCTGAAAATGGCTGTGCTCCCCAATCCAACCAGATGGAGCTTGAGAGGTTCTGCAAAGAAGAATGGGAGAAACTCCCAAAAATAGGTGTGACAAGTTTTAGCATCATATTAAAAAAAGGCTGTACTTGGTGCAAAAGGTACTTCAACAAAGTATTGAGCAAAGGCTGTGAATACTTATGTAAATTTTTTATTTTGTTGTTTTTTAATACATTTGCAAAGATTTCAAACAGACTTCTTGTCATGATGTTGTCATGATGTGGTTTTGTTTGTAAAATTTTGAGGAAATTAATACATTTTATCCATTTTTGAATAAGGCTGTAACATAACAAAATGTGGAAAAAGTGAAGTGCTGTGAATACTTTTCAGATGCACTGTATATGACTAAGCACAGGTTTGTTTAAGCAGAAGCTCAGTGATTGTGAATTTCACTCATCCTCACAACATCCACAGAGGGACAATCGAGAGCATCCTGAGCAGCTGCATCACCGCCTGGTTCATGGAATTGCACCATCCTGCCATCTGGAAAAAGATACAAAAGTATTTAGGCCTACATCTCCCAACTTGTTTTATGTAGCACCGTGGTCCTGGGGAAACGTTATTTTATTTTACTGTAAATACTGCACTATATATGATTGGAATGACAATAAAAGCCAACTTAAATAAATTAAATTTTAAGACATAATTTGTCTAAAATATCTAAAATTAATAGGTTTTTAAGAGACTTTAGGCATGGCACAAAACATTCTTAGACACTTTTAACTTTAAATCCATATTGCTTGAAAAAGGTTTTTCTCATAGCTTAGTGGTTTATTATAAACAGGCTTGTCAGAAGTTTGTTAAAACCTCTCTGACAGAGCACTAAACGTCTCTTTGGGCATTCATTTATATTACTATATCCTGAAAAAAACAACTGAGTGATTAGGGACATGTGCACTGAGATAAAATAATGCTGTATTATTTTTATTTTAATAGACTATAAACAACAAGCACAATGAACAACTGTGTCTCATTCCTGAGAGAATTCTGAATTTGATATAGAACTATGAATAAACTTAATTGTAGCCCCATTCCTGTCACTGATCCTACTAGCTAACAATATGATTTTTTTAAGACAGGCACAAAGGGATCAGAGAAACCCAAAGGAGATTGGCGGATTTCTTTATTCTAGTGGTGACACACTTCAACAACAATAAAGACTTTATCCGTTTGTATCACTAGCTGTTGCTAAGAGAAACCCATAGTACAAATTTCATGCTTTGACAACAACAATTACAGCCATTTTGAATATCTAGTGCTTTTGTCTGCCTACAGATTGAGGCGCACAGTTTGCATAGCTGTCAGAGTCGTACTGCCATGGAGCCAATGTTTGCAGCCAGTTATATACAGTATAAAGCAATATTACACAAGCAAGAGTATTGGCTTTAAATATTTAAATCCAGAAGTTATATTCCTGAAAATATCATTTGGCACGTCTGCTGACATTGTCACTAACACTACAGTAGTAACAATTCAAACTAAAAGTAGGATTTTAATTATTATATTTTTACTTATATGTTTTGTAATTGCCATTCCTTTACTAAGATCTTTTAAATGCCCAACATTAGCAAATAGAATTGAGCAAAGACCAGGCCCCTATGCCTTGTTTTTTATATATCTGAAGGGAAAAAGATACATAAAACTTTTCAGTGTAACTATGGAAATATTGTAGACAACTCTATTGTCTATTTGCTTCAAATTAATATAATTAATATATTATATTAATGAATATATAAAAGTACTTACTTCTAACTAAGAGTCAGAAAGGAGTCATATAAAAAAAAAATAAAGGCAAGAGTAAAATGACTATAAAGGGCAGGTTGGGAACCCAAGGCCGTCATTATAGATTATGGTGTGTGCTTTTAAGTGTGTTGCATACTCAATTATATGCCATATCTTACTCTACACATATGTATACTGAGTAAATGACAAACTCCTCCTTACAATAAAAAGGATAACAAAAATTTATTCACACAGATTTAGAATTCACACAGTGCAGTCGTACTCTATAGGAATTCCTTTTTTTCTATTAGCATTACTAATTACTATTTACTTACAAGTGCGATCAATAGTGGTTTTATCAGCTTAATTTCAGTCTGGTTTAGAAGCTGTACAGCCCAGGAATGTAGGCTCTCCTACACTGGAGCCAGAGTAATCGGAACAGCCCTCAAAAATAATCAAAGACAAAGAAAGGTGCTTCATACTTATCACATGTACTTTACTGCATAGTGGAATTCTTTTTTTACATATCTCAGAGATGTTATGAAGCTAGGGACAGAAAGCATGGTCAGCCATGATACACCACCCCTAGAGCACAAAGACCAGGGCTTGAACTATCCCCCTCCTGATCAGTAATCCAGAGCCTTAACCACTGAGCTACGATATACAAGGACACTAGTCACCACCAGCACAGCTTTTTAAGACTCTGGCCATCAGATCCTAGAAGATCCTAAAAAACACATCCACTGTCTTTTTTTACCCCCATTGCTGCAAACACAGATGGATGAAGACAGACTTACCTTCACCCTTCCTACACACATTCTACTGCTAATATTGTCATAGACAACTGAATCTTCCTCCGGATAGGTTGAGCACACGCACACACACACACACACACACACACACACACACACACACCCTTGCAGTATTTTGCACTTACAAGGTTTCCATTTTTGCATTGTACACTGTACATTTTATATATGCCCATGCTGTTTTTGTCTCGCATTGCACTACTGTAGTTTCTGTCACTAGTGTACTTTTGTTCATTTGTAATTTACAGCACATATTAAAGGTTTGAAAAAAAAGAATTGTATTGTTTTTAAGACACATGCATGTTCTTTTGTTTGTCACTTTGTCTTTTGTTTATATGCAACAAGAGGCAAAAACACTCAAGAGCTGAACAGTGAATGATTGGAATACAGATGAGTACAAACTTGACATTTCTGAATCACACATTCTTTAACATCCTTATCCTTGTCCATTTTCCATTTTCTTTTGTAGGAACTGACTTATAATTTCACCCATTGACGTTTGCCACTGTAATGAAAAAATCAATATAATTCACTTCACCTCTCAGTGGTTTTAGATTTCTGGATGACTGAAGAATTTGTCTACTGTATGTCTCTTTGCTGATTAACAGGACTGACTTTTTAGCATTAATGGTGTGTGTACTAATAGCATGATGATGTCAAAATTCACCAAAGATCATTTAAAAATGAACAAATTACATCAAAGAAATAATAAAACATAATTGGTCAGAATTCCCTTTGGTTATTCCATAGCCTTCAGCTAAACCTTCTTGTTGAGTTGAAGATGCCCTTTGCTGTATATTACATATATTTCTTATGAAAAGAATGATTTAAAGCAGAGATGTGATATAGAGTCACAACAAGGCAGAATAAAATATGTGTGGTATAGATTTTATGAACAAAAATTGTATAGCTATTATATGCTGGGGATGGGGGAATGACTCTTGAGTATTTCTATTGACCTACTGTAATTTTTATTTATAATAGGCTGAGCATCAACTTACTGACCTTTACACTACACTGTTGGGACAAACATTCCTACTCTACTCTGTACATTCTGTATTATCTCTCATATGTACAGCGATGAGAGTGATTCATGTACAGAAGGTGCAGTAGGTAATAATATATGGTATATATAAATAAGGATATATGTAGTAATATGCAGTATTGTAACTGTGCAAAGTAATGACATGATATAGTTATGTACAAGTATGAATGTATGTATGATACAGTATATACAGAATAAATATGGGTGGAATATACACTAGTGCAGTGATAAACATAGTTATGGATCTTGCAAAAAATACGTGGTGGGTAAAGGAGTTCAAAATACACCGAAAATGGCAATGCAGTTGTGTTTTTGTAACAACCACAGGAAAAAAGCTATTCTTCAGTCTGTTTGTGTGGCTCTGAGGCACCTGTAGCGTCTGACCAATGGGAGAAGTGTACCACACTGAGATGTAGTTTGTGAGAATGCTTTCAATGGTACAGCGTTTAAAAGTTCTCCAATATCCTCTAGCACAGACGGGATTTATTTATTTATTTATTTAATTTATTATCCTAGATAATACTGACTACCTGTCCAAAGACACCACAATTTCCAGGTCGTCTTCTAGAATCAGATCTTTTTATGTCTGCTATTTAACTCACATGAGATTAACAGTACATATGCAGCAGTTTATTAAAGCAGTAGTAAGCTGAAACATAATAATCAGTTTTTATGGTTACCAATCTTCTTCAACAATATATAGGTGTGAGAGATGAGTGATTTTTTCATGTACTGATATATTTCCAGACATTTGACTTTGAACAACATTTACAATGTCATACATTTAGCCACATATTTAAATAATAATAATAATAATAATAATAATAATAATAACAATAATCCATTATTATATTATATTATTTGATGCTGATGGCATTCTGACGCTACTGCAACAATCTATGAATAAATGTCATCGAATTTCATATGAATGAATGTCACCGAATTTAAAAAGAATAAATGTCATCAAATTTAATAAGAATAAATGTCATCGAATTTAATAGAATTTAAATGTCATAAAAATATTAATGCCAGAATTTAATTAATTCTTTTGTGATTTTGCTGATGGTGTTCTCTTTTTCTCACTCAGGAGCTCCAAATGTCTAGCTTCCAGAATGGATTGTGCAAAATGAGCATTATACTGACCATGCTACTATCTGGAGTCTTGGCATAATCTCTAGATGAAATCATATTTTAATGTTGCAAACAGATGTTAAAAAGTCTTCCCAAAAATTTCTGTCTGATCATATCACTGCTCACATTCTGCTGCTATTTGATAACCTGGTGCTTGGAACAGGACAAATAATGTAAAGATTAAATATATTTGTGTAATTATTTATTCGTGTGCAGTATAAATGTTAGGTTTGATCATGCCCGAACAACAATTTTTGGAGAGGCTTAGGAGAGGTATCCGATGCAATCTATGATGCCCTTGGTGTAAAGCCGATCAGGGAACGAACAGACAGCACACAGTGTGGTATGTACTTTCTTCGGTTTAATGCAGGAAACAGACAAATATATACAGTGCCCTCCACAATTATTGGCACCCCTGTTTAAGATGTGGTCGTGGACTTCTAAAAATTCTCCTTTTTTTTAAAACAACATAGAACCCAAATGCAAAAAAAGAGAAAAATCCAACCTTTCATTTAAGTACATAACTTTGGTGGTAAAAAAAATACATTTAGAAAAAAAAAACTTGAAATCATGTGTGCCACAATTATTGGCACCACTAACAATTCGTCTGAAAATTTTAATTTAATTTAATTTTTTTATATATTTTTCTGTATTTGCTAAGGTTGGTCAGGGTATCTAGGGACTTTTAATTAGTAATTCATGATTTCCTGTTTCCCTGGGGTATAAATATGACGTGACACAGAGGCCTAATTCTCTTACCCATTTGTCAACATGGCAAAGACAAGAGAACACACCATTCAAGTAAGGCAGATGTGTGTCGACCTTCATAAGTCAGGCAATGGCTACAAGAAAATAGCCACTCGCCTTAACTTGCCGGTATCTACAGTCAGAGGAATCATTAAGAAGTTTAAAACAACTGGAACAGTGACAAACAAGGCTGGAAGAGGTCCCAAGTTTATCTTGCCACAACGCACAGTGAGGAGGATGGTAAGAGAAGTTTCCCAAGCTCACCGTCACAGAATTGCATCAAAGAGTGGCATCTTGGGGTCACAGAGTCTCCAAAACAACCATCAGACGCTCTCTACATGCCAACAAGCTGTTTGGGAGGCATGCAAGGAAAAAGCCTTTTCTCACTAACACTCACAAACGTAAACGCCTGGAGTTTGCTAAGCGGTACTGGGACTTCAACTGGGATCGTGTGCTTTGGTCAGATGAGACTAAGATTGAGCTTTTTGGCAACAAACACTCTAAGTGGGTCTGGCGTAAAACAAAAGATGAGTATGCCGAAAAGCACCTCATGCCCACCGTGAAGTATGGTGGAGGATCTGTGATGCTGTGGGCCTGTTTCTCTTCCAAAGGCCCTGGGAACCTTGTTAGGGTGCATGGCATTATGAACGCTTTGAAGTACCAGGATATTTTAAATAAAAACCTGATGGCCTCTGCCAGAAAGCTGAAGATGGGTCGTCATTGGGTCTTTCAGCAGGATAATGATCCAAAACATGTGGCATAATCTACACAAAAGTGGTTCAGCAGTCACAAACTCAAGGTCCTCCCATGGCCATCTCAGTCCCCAGACCTCAACCCAATCGAAAACCTGTGGGGCGAGCTAAAGAGAAGAGTGCATAAGAGAGGACCCAGGACACTGGATGATCTAGAAAGATTGTGCAAAGAAGAATGGTCAAAAATCCCTCTCTCTGTGTTCTCCAATCTTGTGAAATGTTATAGGAGGAGATTAAGTGCTGTCTTGTTGGCAAAAGGAGGTTGTACAAAGTATTAACATCAGGGGTGCCAATAATTGTGGCACACATGATTTCAAGTTTTTTTTTTTTCTAAATGTGTGATTTTTTTACCACCAAAGTAATGTACTTAAATAAAAGGTTGGATTTTTCTCTTTTTTTGCATTTGGGTTCTATGTTGTTTTAAAAAAAAGGAGAATTTTTTGAAGTCCACGACCACATCTTAAACAGGGGTGCCAATAATTGTGGAGGGCACTGTATACACTGTATACAAACCCTGAGCTAAAACTATTCCTTATTGGGTAATATGATATAGAAATCCAGAGATGTGTTAACCCAGACAAGAACGTCATGTATACCTCGTAGATCTTACAGGCAATGCACAAACAACATAGGAATGTGTGTTAAGAGAAACAAATGTGACTAAATATATTTTTATCCAGCCATTGTCGAATAGAAATACAGCTATTAAATTCACACAAATATGTTTGAGCTGGCGCAGTTTGCGACAGATGCGGTTTGCAAACTCTGACTAGTCTCTCCCATTCAATCAAGGATGTAAAATGCTGACATTACTTTATGCCTTCTAAATGGCCTTTTAAATCAAAATCTCTTAGGTTAATGTAGATTATATTGATGGCTGCTTGTTATCTTCCCTGTGCTGTCTATAAGCGATGACGTATGATGTCCGGGGGCATTATAGGTGTATCATGGAAATAGGAAGCAAAAAAATCATTCTACAAAATAGTGTCAGTTAATTTTTCTATACGCATCTACAGTTAAAGCAACATCTTTCAAGCAACACAGATTTGAATCTAGTGTTGATTGGGAAGGGTTTACGACGGTTCCCTTTGGCCCCGGCAACACGTGATGTGACGGATATAATCGGATTGGATAGAAACTCTAACCTAAAGCAATATTGGGAATGATATATACATATTCATGGATAAAAATATATTCAAACGTGAGCGATTCACGTGAGGGAGAAGGTCTTGCAGGCCCTGACGGCAGCCACTGATACACATATGTTTCTGTAAAACTGCTTTGTTATATATATGTATTTGTAATAAAGTAGTCCCCAAGGTGAAATCTGTGCACAACTATTTTTTTTTTTTTAGAATTATGAGTAGAAATAGGATTTTCTACAGAGTAACTGGTAACATGTTAGAAATATGAAATGTTTAATTCGTGAATGAATCAGTGTTTCTGAGCAAAACCTGTAGATGAACGAATATAAGTCTCTTTCAAAGTCACGTGACTGTGTTAGGTCTGAATAGGAGTGGTGCTCTGCTATCACGTGACATGAGAACCTAATCTTTTTGTACTGGATGCAGAAAGTCACTATTCTTTTCACACATTTTCTACATTTTTGAAATATTTTTTTTATTCTGTCAGGATTGTTATTTTCCACTAAGTCTGGTAATAAAGAGTTTCATAGTTTAGCTTTATGATGAAGCCAGATACCAGTTTAAAGTGACTAAACAGCGCTTTTACCTTAAAACAAAGGCCTCTGCGCATGCGCATCCAGACGTGTTAGGGAATGTGGGCTATTAAACATATAACACTTATACTATATTTCGCTCTAATTAATAAAATTTTAAAGATTTGGTCATTTTTCTGAACGAGATTCAACCCATCACTGGTCCCGCCTTCTCGTTCTTACTCTCCACACATGGTCATGTGGGTACACGCCCTCACACATCCATTGGTCCAACTGATTCTCGTCTCAAGAACTAGACAAGTGATTGGTTAGGAAGAGTAGGGGGGTGGAGTCTAAAAACAGCCTACATAATGCCGAAAACACTGGTCTGAAAACAGACATTTAATGGAATTTAATTGTATTATTATTGTTGTAATAATTAAACAAATTAAATAAATAAAAAATAAACATGTTGAATAAAAAAAAATCGAAATGTAATTAATGTAAAGTGTCTGCATTTAAAATTAAGAGCAGTTATTTATTTACAATTAATAAATAAACATTTTATAAAATTAATAAATATATAATTGTTTAATTGTATATATATATATATATATATATATATATATATATATATATATATATATATATATATATATACACACACAAACATGCAGATCACACGGTGTGAGTAGTTTATTTTGATCAATTAACAAATGATCTATCTATCTATCTATCTATCTATCTATCTATCTATCTATCTATCTATCTATCTATCTATCTATCTATCTATCTATCTATCCATCCATCCATCCATCCATCCCACTTTCTTCCCTTATTTTCTGGGCAGAAACAGTTAACTGATGACAGGAATTAAACCCAGTCTGGTTTAAGATGACAGGAAGTTAATGACATCTCAAATACACACTGCATTCATGGTAAGCAGAAAAAACATGCAGAAGCACAACATGCAGCACAAAAACACATCATTCTTATAGTTTGATGTGTCGTGAATATTGACTTGAATCTGTCGGTTTATGTGATGGTTGGTTGATTGGATAATTACAGAAATGTGCAGGTGGCCAAAGACACTGCAGTACTCTTAACAAGACCAAATGCGCCATCTAGTGGTAAACACAGGCTCCGCGTCTGCATACTACACTACTTAGTACGTTAAAGAAAATAGTACAGTGTTTTAAATGTCCACACAAGCCTCAGTGGTCTGAGCACTGGCTTCAGTGTCCTGCGACCATGGCGTACTACATCCAAGGTACATTTCTCTTTATTTGTTATAAATAACGAGTTGCTTGTTTGGCCACATCATAAGTTTAATTAACAACGTGGGGCCTTTATGGCATGAAGGGCGTCAGCCGGCTGCACTACAAGACTGAATGGATGTTTATGTTTGTTTTGTTTATGTTCATGTAGGTAAAATAAGAAATCAGTGGGCCAACACAGGCGTGTATAATTACCCTAAAGATTCATTTATCGACCGGGAGCACCATTTCAACATAGAGGATTTCCAACATGTTGATCTCAATGAAAAGGTAACTGCAGATGTACAGTATGTAAAGATGGAGGTTTCCAATAAAAATGATCATCATCATCAAACTGATGAAACTTACTGGAATCTGGATGACTTGGTCCCAGTAAAACAGTCAAAACAAAACAAAAAAACATAGACGTTCTTTTGGTTCTTAATGTTATCCACTAAACAGAACATGTCACCAATACAATTAAGAACCCACAGGAACCACTTTTCATTAACACCAATGGACTTTGCACTATTAGCATTACATATGCATTTATAGTTTCAGAGTAGATTGTGGAGATGAAATGGTATTTTATTCGCCCTGACAAGGAAATGAACTCATACAGATTTACTTTGTTAGGCAGTTAAAGCTCTGCCCATTGTGCATAGAGAGCCCATGTTCTCCACAGGCTTTGGGGGTCCTCTGGGTACTCTGGTTTCTTCTGGTTGTCCTAAGTGTGTGTGTGTCTGAGTGATTTTGATCTATGAAGTGTTGGCACCCTGTCCATCCTGCTGTCTATAGTAAATGTAAAATTCAGTTTCATTAAATATAAACAAATACACTGCCTGGATAAAAAAGGCGTAAGAGGAGATTCAAAGCACTTTTGTATGTCGCTCTGGACAAGGTCGTCTGCTAAATGCCGTAAATGTAAGTTCTTTAACCCTAACCGATGCGGTAAGTAGCGTCTCATTTCTTAAACAAGCATCATATCGTGTGGCTGTGAAAAATATTGGCTTGTTTTAGATTGGTCAAAGATTAGCCTGCATCAAGCAAAGAGATGTGGCTGTTACTAAACTTGGGTAAAGAACTGTCTAATAAGTTAATAATACCGAGAAGGATGGTGGTAAATCATCTGTGAGGAAGAAACGTGGTTAAAAAAAAATCATGCTCATGATTGTTCATTTACTGTAAATGTTTGATCAAATCATAAACATCATCAGTAGAATTCCTGTGGTCTTCTGTGTTTTATCGTGAAAGCAAGATCATTTCCATGCACAGAATGCAAAGACAGTTTAAGGGATTACGACTAAACAGCTGTGTAGCCTTAATCATCATCTTCTTGCAGCTTCTCCCATTAGGGGGCGCCACAGCAGATCATCCATCTCCATACTACTGTCCTCTACATCTGCCTCTTTCAAACCAACTACCTGCATGTCTTCCTTCACCACATACATAAACCTCCTCCTTGGCCTTTTCCTTTTACTCCTTCCTGGTGGCTCCATCCTCAGCATTCTCCTACCAATACCACAACGTATCTTTTTAGCAAACCCTACACATAACATACTCCACAGATCATAACCTTGTGCTCCAGAACATCTGATCAAATGCACATTATCAACTTGTGCTTGTTAATATCATGAACAGCAGCTATGCTCATTTTTCTCCACTGCTCCTCTTTCTCTCCCCATCCCGAGGCATCCTGAAGTTGCTCCTCATGAAGATTATGGACCTTTAAAGAAATAGATTCCGAACTCGCAAACTTCCCGTACCACACAGAGACGTAACATTGCCAATTGGATCTCACTTCATGTAGAGTTTTGACACTGGACCTCCTGGAGTGTTTAAAGGCTTTGGCATGGAGAAGCTGGTGTTGGATCTGTGATGATCGCAAATGTTGAGCTATTTTATGAGTTGCTTAGTAGCTCCTAGTTTTATAACCACAATGACTGTATAAGTCTGTAGAAAGATCATTACTCATAATCTTACACTCCAGTGCTCATGTTAGTTTTCACTCGCCAGTGTTCTGTATTGTTGAAAGATTTATGATTACACTCTTGATGTCACCCAAATGAGGATGGGTTCCCCTTTTGAGTCTGGTTCCTCTCAAGGTTTCTTCCTCATAACATCTAAGGAAGTTTTTCTTTGCCACAGTCGCCATGGCTGTTCATCAGGGATAAATACACACCATTCACCTTAACTGTTGTTTTTTGTGCATGTGCTTTGAGACAGTCTCTGTTGTGAAAAGTGCTATAGAAATAAACTTGACTTGACTTGACCAATATACCCCATGTCCCTCTTCTGCACATGTGCAAACCATCTCAACCTGGCCTTCCTCACCTTGTCTCCAAAACATCCTACATGTGCTGTCTCTCTAATATACTTGTTTCTAATCCTGTCCATCCTCGTCACTTCCAACGAAAACCTTAACATCTTCAGCTCTGCTACCTCCTGCTCCGCCTCCTGTCTTTTACTCAATGCACTGTCTCTAAACCATACAACATCACAGGTCTCACCACAGTCCTATAAACTTTCCCTTTCACTCTCGCAGATACTCTTCTATCACAAGTCATTCCTGCTATCACTCTTCTCCACCCACTCCACCCTGCCTGTACTCTTTTCTTCACTTCCCAAACACACTCTCCATTACTTTGCACTGTTGACCCCAGGTACCTGAACTCCTCCACCTTCTCCATCTCCACCTCTCCTGGCTCTTCTTAACCTGCTCCCTACTCTCCCCACGAATAATATCATCCTCAAACATCATAGTCCGCAGAGACTCCTGTCTGACCTCGTCCGTCAACCTGTCCATCACCACTGCAAACAGGAAAGGGCTCAGAGCCGATCCTTGATGCAATCCAACTTCCACGGTAAACCTGTCTGTCGTTTCTACTGCACACTTCACTGCTGTCACACTGTCCTTATACATGTCCTGCACCACCTTCACATACTTCTCTGACACACCTGACATCCTCATACAATACCACAACTCCTCTCTTGTCACCCTGTCGTATGCTTTCTCTAAATCTACAAGCACACAATACAATTCCTTCTGAGCTTCTCTATACTTCTCCATCAACATTCTCAAAGCAAATAATGTGTCCGTGGTGCTCTTTCTCGGCATAAAACCATACGGTTGCTCACAGATGTCACCTTTTCTCTTAGCATGGCTTCCTATAACGTCATGGTGTGTCTGATCAACTTAATTCCCCTGTAGTTACTGCAGGTCTGCACATCTCTCTTATGCTTAAAAACCCTTTATTCCATCCTTGATTGCTTTAACTTGTAGCATATCCTTCCCAGGTTGGTCCCTCTGCCTGGCCAATCGGAACAAATTCTTTTCTCCTTTCTTAGTGTCCAACTTCTCATACAGCTCTTCATATGTCTTTTCCTTGTCTTCTGCCACATCCCTCTTAACCTGCTTCCGCATCTCCTTGTACTCCTGCCTACTTTTCTTATCACTCTGTTGATCCCAATTCTGTTTTCCCAACCTCTTTCTCCTTATGCTTTTCTGCACTTCCTGATTCCACCACCACGTTTTTTCTTCTATTTCCAGATGTCACACCAAGTACCTTTCCAGCTGTCTCCCTTATCACTTCTGCAGTAGTTGCCCAATCATCCAGCACCTCTTCACCACAACCAAACCACTGTCTGACCTCTTCCCTGAATCTCATACTACACTCTTCCTCATTCAGATTCCACCATCTTATTCTTCTTTCAGTCCTCACTCTCCTCTTCTTCTTCTTCACCTCCAAAGCTATCATACAGACCACCATCTGATGCTGTCTAGCTACACTGTCACCTTACAGTCTCCAATCTTCTTCAGGTTGCATCTCCTACATAGAAGTCCACCTGTGTGCACCTTCCTCCACTCTTATACGTCACCCTATGCTCCTCGGTCTTCTTAAAATAAGTGCTCACCACTGCCATTTTCATCCTTTTAGCAAAATCTACCACTATCTGTTCTTCAACATACCTTAAACTCCTTAAAGCTATACCTACCCATCATCTCAGTTCCCTTCACCTACATGCCCATTAAATTCTGCCCCAATCACCAATCGTTCATTCCTAGGTACACCTTCTACCACTTCATCTTTCTCCATTTCACAACCTACTTGTGGAGCATAGGCACTAATGACATTGATCATCACCCCTTCAACTTCACCTCACTTCACGTCCACTACACTCTTACTAAACTCTTCCCTCAGGATCACCCCTAAACCATTTCTCTTTCCATCCACACCATGATAGAACATTTTAAACCCACCTCAAATGCTCCAGCTACTTCTTTCCCTTTCCAGTCATAGTACCAACATTTTAAAGTGCCAACCCGAACCTCCACTTCTCCGTTCCCTGCATGTTAAATTCGGAGTATATTTATATGGTGAAGTGAAGCAGTGGAGGACATTAACGAAGTAAATGTTATTTGTTATTGTATTTAAGTAGCTTTTTACATACGTGTACTTTACTGATGTATTTCTATTTGGGGAGACTTTTACTTGAACTTCACCACATTTCAAAGTCAAATATCTTTTCTTTATCTTTCTATTTTACTCAACTATATTTTGCTAAATCAGCCATTCCATTTTTGAGTAAATAAAAATGTAACTGGTCAAACACACAGCAAGACACCAATCGGTATAGAGCGAACTTGTTTTGATTGTTTTGAACGCATCACCTACATACAGTTCAGCATCCGTTCAACAGCAACATTTTGAGAAGAATAAATGATGGAAGAAACTTCTGAATCGAACTTGCCACAGCACCCATTGCATAATTTGCTCAAGTGTCTTGTGACAAAAAACGATAATAGGAACATTTATAGCCTTAATATATCATAGTACTTCGGATACTTAAGTACATTTGAAGGCAAATACTTTTTACTTTTATTCAAGTGAAAGTTTAAAGGGAGCACTTTTACTGGAGTGATATATTAGTGTTTCTCTATTTTAACTAAACTACATGGTTTGTCTACTTTGTCCACCACTGCGAGTCTAATGATTGGTCTGTCCATGTACAAAAAAAATCCATAAATAGACCCCACCTTGTATATTGCATATTGTAAAGATTCCAATCAAAACAATCAAATTGAGAAAGAGTTGCACATAACTTTTATGCATTGATTGGTCCATGTCCAGACCTTAATCAATTGAGATTCCTTGAGATGTGCTGAAGAAGACTTTACTTTAAAATTAATGGATAAAAATAAATGACATTGCATCAGCATATCAAAATATTACCACAGAGAATGTGTGCTGCAATCAATGCAAAAGGCATTGTCTAATGAAATGATTACCTTTTATTAAATGTTTTTGGCCAGGCAGTGTATATTACTTTTTATATGTACAATACCTTTTTGATAAAAATATTTTTAATTTTAAATTTTTTTAATGATTTACAATAAATCTTATGACACAGGTTGAGTATTTAAAATCATGGTAAAAGGTAAAAGTTTTTGACTGAAAGCATTGGACTGCTTTGTTTCTTTTTCTAGTTCAACACAAAGGGAGAAGAGCGACAGGATGAAGGGTCGCATGTGCTTGAGAGAGAGAGAGAGAGAGAGAGAGAGAGAGAGAGAGAGAGAGAGAGAGAGAGAGAGAGAGAGAGGGGTGGGGGAGAGGGGAAAAGGAGGTGGTGGGGAGGGAGGAGTGGCAGACAGTGAGAGTGAGCGAAGCAGAAAGTATGTGTGTCTGTGTGTATATGAGTAAGTGGGTTGTTGCTATAAAATATGTGAGCAGGGGTGCTCCTTTTGCGTTTGCTTGAGATTAGGGTTTTTATTTTTTTCCCCCTTTTTTTCATTTGTAATCAAGGCATGCTTGCACAATCCACTCACTTCTCTGTGCCTCCTCGGCTGCCTTGTGTCTGGAAGCCATCCAGCTCTCGTCGCTGACATGGACCGATCTGTGAGTGGCTTTAACTCTATCTTGTCTCGTGTTTCTGCCGCTGTCTCGCACCGTCTCCCTTCCTCACTTCTGCTCTCCCTCACTATGTGTCTGTCACTAAGCTCAGACTGTCATTGGCGTCCTGCTGTCTCTTTTCCTCGTGCACGTCTATGAGTAAACCAGCTCTCTGTACTGTCCGGCTAAATATGATTGCTGTGAGCGAGGCCTCTTTTTTTAGGCATGGACGCTGCTGTCAGCTGATCATCTGGGCTAATATGTGTTGGTATTTTCAGTCCGACTTGGGGTTGGGGTGGTGGGGGGAGGTTTGGAAGTGCATGCTGAGATTATTATGGTCCTTTCGTGAGCCAGTGACTCATTTGGGCACTGTGTGTGTGTGTGTGTGTGTGTGTGTGTGTGTGTGTGTGTGTATGCATACTTGCTGTATTTGTGTACCCTGACAACCAGAGCTCGAGTTTCTTGGCCTGCAAAACCTTCATGTCTCAGTCTACATGATGTAAGACCCCATCTCTCACCTTGTTCCGCTTAATCAAAGTGTTTGGTCATGTGTTGGGCTTCAGATCAGATTTATCGGTTCGGCAGATTTCTTCCCCGCAGAGGACAGACTTTCTTCCGTAGGTTTGCTGACACTATTTTGCAGACTCCATGCAATGTGCTTACTAAACAGAGATTCTGTTTCATTATGGCGAGACAGCTGAAAATGCAGGGAATCTTAAAGTTTGTGATACATTTTTTTATGTATTGCAGGAATTATTATTATTATTATTATTATTATTATTATTATTATTATTATTATTCATTCTTTTTACACATCAATCCAGTCTGGATCTCCTTCCTCAAAATGAACAAATTGAGAATACAAACGCTTCATCAGAGTTCCTGTGACGCTCAGATTACTCCGTTTTTTTTTAGGTGGTCCTCGTCGGCGTCAGTATTCTGACTCATCATTTTGTTTTAAACGAGTGTAACATGGACGACGGATCAGCAGCTTTTCATTGCATTAACATCTTCCTTCTCTCTATTATTTTGCTGTCAGAGAGGCTGCATCTGCTTTTGTAATTGTAATATATGTGGTGATGCAGATATAGTTTCCACTGTTTTTTTTTTTTTTATCTGGAAGTTACAAATTCTTCAGTGCATAAGAACCATCAGTATACATGATAGGATTTGCATTTCACATGTTCCTATGCACAGCTGTACAAAACAAACCCATATAATCCTACATATTTAAAATCTTTGTTTGCATGGCCATGCTTGTTTGCATATAGAAACACCCCCAATTTGCCACATATAGCAAACAATGGTGATTTAAATGTTGATTTATATATATATTTTTTAATAGCTAGTGTGTGTGCCTTCTGCTGCCCTAGTTATGTTTGGAAAAGCTCTAGTGATATGATCCCTCATTATTAATGTTATTCTTTTTTCAATGCTGTATTTGGATTTGTGTGTAAGACGTAATGTTTCAGCTCATGGTTGGTTGTGAAATGCCAGTTTACGATTCCTTTGTTGAAATGTGCCAATGTAAAAAAAAAAAAAAACCTGCAGTTGAAAGGACTTTATTGTGCACAGTGGTCTTATATGTAGTGTCTATTAAACGCTTGGAAACAACTAGGCTTATATTGTGAGCGACACATAAATTTTGATTATACACATCAAATTTAAAGCTATGAAGATTTATTTTGACCAAACAAATATATAAATGCACAGATGTTAAATCATTTTTATTCAGAAATTCTCCCTTAGCATGAATAACAGCTTATCACACTCTTGATATCCTGACTGTTAGTTTATCCATTTATTTAGCTGTAATACTTTGCTGTGTCTAATGTAAAACTTGCTGGTTGGAAACTTTCTGATTATAATTTAGGTCAAAATACTAACTATGGACCAATGTTAGACATCATAGCTTTCATGCAAAAAAATTAAAAAAGATTTTCTTACCAAGCTGCATTATAGTGGGCTATTATAAGTGGTTAATTGAGAAGCAGGCTGTAGAGTCAGAAGATTGTCACCAATTGAATTTCATTCAATGCATGATTAAGTCAGTGTTACTAGTGATGCAAGCTACACTTAATTCGAGGTGAAACTTTATTTTTATTTATTAATTTTTTTGTCTAAAGCACTGATTGTGGATAGTGGAGGCACTGAGGCATCAGCCTTTTCCTGCCATTTGTGGTCTTTATCATTGAGTTGGAGGCACAAAATTGCATAGGATGTCTTTGGATGTGGTAGAATTAAACTGTCCCTTTACTTTAACTTTACTTGAAGACTCAAACCTATTTGAACATGACCGCTGAAACAAAGCCAGCTCCATGAAGATATGGTTTGCATGGGTTAAAGTGGAAGATTTTGAGAAGCCTGATATAGAGCTCTGACCTCAAACCAATGAACACCTTTGGGATGAATTGAAACGCTGACTGCATCCCTAGTCCTCTTCACCCTACATTAGTACATGACTTTACTAATGCCTTTGTGTGTGAATAAGCACAAGTATATCACAAATAGCTAGTGGAACATCTTCCCAGAACAGTGGAGGTTATTGTAACAGTAAATGGGGACTTACTATAGAATGAGATGTTCACAAAGCAAATACAAGTCTTATGTTCAGGAGTCCACACAATTTTGTCAGTATAGTGTATATTCATATATATAATCATAAGGGATCATGTGATGGACCATTTTTATGTCAGGAGCACTTTGTGTAGCACTATATGTTCAGAGAGAATTAGAGTTGGTAAGGTACAGATTTTTTGTATGTTCTTACACCTTATTCAGCATTTTCAAATGTAGCTTGAGTTTGCTGCGATTTTTTAACAGAAGCATCTGCATTACAAAGAGCGTGTAAGTCACGAGTTTATAAAGCCCAGTCTTTTTGACTAACTTGAGAGACTAAAGTACAATTGGAGTGAGAGTCTCAATTCTGGATGTAGTATCAGACCATGATTGTAATTGGTGGCTGAAGGTGTAATACATCACTCTGTGTGACAAAGTGCATACTACTAGCTACAATGAACAAAGCTACAATGGCCTTAGTTATAAGACACTTGAGCATCAGAATATGTTTTTTGAACATCCAGTTCAATGCTTGATCACCTCTTTGCAGTTAGAATTACCTCCAGGATTCTGGGAAGTCTTTCCATTAGATGTTGGTGTTTGACTGTAGGGATTTTTGCTAATTTAACAACAATAGTATTAGAGTTCAAGCACTGATGTTGATTTCAAAGATTGTGGAGACTGTGTTGAAGTGCATCCCTAATGGGTTCCATGTGATTGAGGTCAGAGCTTTGTGCAGAAAAATTCAATTCAATTCATTTTTATTTGTATAGCGCTTTTAACAATGAACATTGTCTCAAAGCAGCTTTACACAGATAATGTATGGTTGACGGGAAGAGAAAGATATGGATTATTGTGTCTTTATTGTTGTATGAAAGTAAAAGAGACTGTGCAAGTTGGACTCCGGCAAGATTAGCTACGGCAGCATAGCTAAAACGGAGAACCAGAAGGTAACACCGACATGAGGGATCTCTGGGATAAGAGACGACCCACCACACCACTGTCAACAAACCTGAGTGAACGTGTAAAAGTGAGGGGATGACAGCATACAAATATGCCAGTTCACCAAACACTCTATATCCATGATCCCTCCAGATCTGAGCCTTTACCTAAGAAAAAATCTACTGATCAAAGGCTTGACTAAATAAATGTGTTTTCAACCTCGACTTGAACACTGAGACTGTGTTTGAGTCCCGAACACTGATTGGAAGGCTGTTCCATAACCGTGCTTTATAAAAGCTTTATAAAAGAAAGATCTGCCCCCTGCTGTAGTCTTCATTATTTGAGGTACCAACAAATAGCCTGCACCTTTTGATCTAAGTAGGCGTGGAGGATCATACTGGTACAGAAGTTCACTCAGATACTGCGGTGTGAGACCGTTAAGTGCTTTATACGTCAGTAGTAGTATTTTATAATCAATGCGAGATTTGATTGGGAGCCAGTGTAGACTGATTAAAACAGGGGTGATGTGGTCATATTTCCTAGATCTAGTGAGGACTCTTGCTGCTGCATTCTGAACTAACTGAAGCTTATTTATGCACTTACTCACACACCCAGACAGTAGAGCATTACAGTAGTCTAATCTAGAAGTAACACAAGCATGAACTAGTTTTTCTGCATCCTGTAACAACATCATATTTCTAATTTTTGCAATATTTCTAAGGTGAAAGAAGGCGATCCTGGTAAAACTTGAGTTATTCCACTCCAACTTGATCAAACCATGTCTTTATTAAACATGATTTGTCCACAGATGCATCATCATACTGGAACAGGTTTGGGCCCCTTAGTTCGAGTGAAGGGAAATTGTAAATTTACAGCATACTGAGGCATTCTAGACATTTGTGTGCTTATAACTTTGTGACAACAGATGCCTTTGCATCCTGACTCTCAGGGTGATTGTAACAGTCACTGCCTTGTTTTTTTTCCACACTGTTCAATAAATAATGAATTTTTTAGTGTGTGAATATTCACTTGGAGACACAGTTACCTGGGGATAATGTGAAATTATCATTGTGCGTGGGAAAGTACTTCATTTGAATCAGCATGTAAATGAGTGCCACTTTCATTCTGACATGACTATAAAAATTTCTTTGTTGCATGTGTGTTTGTGTATTAGGGATACAATGAAATGCCACTGTTGTATTTGTATATACATTCAGGTTCATAAATGAAAGATTTATATACATTTCTATAATTTCTTTGTACACAATATTGAATTGAAATGGTGCAATCAAGATGTGATTTAAGAGGTTTGACAAAAATATAGCATTTAAATCATTTTAATTACACAGGAAAACAAATAATTGGACTAATAAGCAGTTTCATGTCCCAGTGTGACTTGTTTTCTGGTGTGACCTCATTATTTCATTATTAGAAATAGATCAAAAGTCTAGAGTTTCTACCAAATGTCAGATTTCTATTTATTAGCTGTTCGGTACCAGAGTTATCAACACTTAACACTGGTAACACACAAGACATAACAGACTTTGCTTTTAAAAGAAAAAGAGAGAAGGCAAGGAACGGCTTATTATCCAAAGCTTAACACATCATCTATTCAAACATTATGGAGAGAGTTATGCCATGAACTTGATTGTTTATAGTGGAGCTGGGACACTGTGTCTTTACTGATGATATGACCGCTTATAGAAGTAGCAGGATGAAGTGTATAGACCTTTTACTGTCTGTTTATATTCAGTCAAATCCCTGCAAATAGAGCCCAGCAAATCACAGTACAGTACAGAGAGATAATGCTTTTACTATTTGAAGACAGAGAGACCAATCATCAAACAAAGCTGGCTGCAGTAAAGGACTTTAAAATCGAAATCCAGCATTTGGTGATACCCTTGGGTTCCAGACTTCAGATAGTCATTGACTATAAAGGATAAACTTACAAATAATTTTAATATTTACAGTTGCAATATTTACTTTAATTGCTCTTGAGTCTGTGAAAATCAGACAAACCTTTTAACATTTACATTCATTGTAGTGGTATACAGAGGCAAAATTACTGTCCCTGTCGATATAGGTATGGACCTGATTGAATCTGCAAGTATTCCAAATGCGTGTTTCTAGAACCTTAAATTTACACAGCAAAGCTTTTTTTTTTATTATTTATTTTTAAATTTATTTTTACAGTTTGCAGTTTTTTCTCTTTTCACCTGTCTGTGATATTCCCTGATGAATTTAGTTTGTTCTAATTTGGTTTGTTAATGTTCGTTATTCTAAATTACTAATTCCCAAAACAAATAACACAAACGATTAGCTTCTTTTATACCACTGTGACCTGGAGCAGACAGTTTACAAATGAATCTATACTTAGTTTGTTCCCAAGTTTCATATTTCATCTTACTAACAGCCGAAAAGAAGTAAGAACCTCATGCTTTTATTTATTTATTTTTTTTCCTCCTCACATTTACACCTCTCAGCTCAACCAGATGTTGTCAACAAATAGTGTGTCTTCTGTTTGTATCTGTTTAGTGTGTGTGTGCCATGTCTTTTGCCAAAAAATTCCACATATGAAAGAATCTTGTCAGCTCATCTGAACCACTGTGAGTTGAATGTTCTGTTTCTGCCTCTTTGTCACATTTAATGGCATGTGTCTTTCACAGTGCTACTTCACACTGCATAATGAACCTAAACCAGCCTGCAGCACCACCTTCCTCTCTTCGGCTTTTAATTTTTATTTCTTTTTGGTCAAAGAGCTCATAAGCATCTTGCCTACACAGTCCCCTTAACCGAGCCCAAGGCCACCAGCAGCCAAGCTCTCAAGGGAAACTGACTCCAGAAGTCTATTTGTGATGATGTCTCTAAACTCCTGACTGGACAGGATGCTTATAATGTCTCCAGCCAGTGTGAAGTGTGAGCTCCTCATTCCCCAAGGCTTCTCAGACATGGCATTTTAAGAACTAGCATTACTCCAAAGCCATTACTGAGGCCCCATGTGTAGACCATAAACATAGTGCCATTTTGGACATAGTTTTGTAAGCACAGTGCTTACTGTGAGGAGAAAAATATCCAGAATCATTCTTGGTTAAAAATGTCTTCCGTTATGTGAAAAGTAAAATTCTTTAATAAATGTTTATGGGGAATCTGACATTTATCTTATTCTATGCTTTGGGACTCTTGTAAAACTATAGTTTTATTGTATACTTGAATTGTATTGTATAATAATACTGGAATGTGAACTGAATGGGATACCAGTCCATTGAAATTATTAGTAGAAGTAGTAGTAGGTCATCCATGAGTGGTTCTACCTCACTGCTCCAGGGTTCAGAGTTTGATTCTGAGCTGCTGTTTGTATAGAGTTTGTGTATGTTTCTCCAGTGTCCTATTTTTTTTCCGCTTCCCACACTTCACAAAAACCTTCCCCCATTGGTCTACTGGGTACACTGACTTTCCCTCAGGTGTTTGTGTGTGCATAGTGCCTTAAGATGGACTAGTGTGCCGTCCAGAGCATTTACCCTTCTCACTCTCAGTATTCCTGGGATAAGCTTCAGATCCACTATGACCTGAAGATCACTGAATTATTAAGAAATATTATTATTGAATCTTGAAAGAACAGTCTATAACACATTCTCCAGTTACAGGCCTCAGGGCACAAGATGACTTACTTGGTAGACAAGAGCCAATGCTGCAAATAGTTGTGCATGTGAATGCGCTTTTTCTGTGGTTTTTTTTTTTTTTTCTGTTTGCTGTTTTCTCCAGCTTATTGAAAAGACTTGAGAATTTTTGGACTCTGTTCTCCTCAGAGCCCCACGGACATGATGCTTTTGAAGAAGGAGCAGAAAGATGCCGAGCTGGATAGGAAGATCGAAGCACTGCGAAGGAAAAATGAGGCGCTTATGAAGCGCTATCAGGTGACGATCAGGACATTTGTATTTATTTCTAGCTTAGATTTATGTATTAAATGTATTTTTATGTGATCTGTGATTAGGTGTGGATTGTGATAAACCCCCTTTGAAAATGGCATTTTCAGAAGATGTCAAGTTTATTTCTATAGCGCTTTTTTACAACGGACATTATCTCAAAGCAGCTTAACAGAAATTTGAGTTAACAGAATTTAAGAGTTAAGGTGAGCAATGTGTTTTTATCCCTGATAAAGCAAGCCATGGCATGGCGACTATGGCAGGGAAAAACTCCCTGAGAAACCTTGAGAGGAACCAGACTCAAAAGGGAAATCCTCCTCATCTGGTTGGCACCGTTGAACAATAGTTCAATAGTTCAATAGTTCAAATAGTTGAACATATCGGAGTCATGCTCTTCTTGCATGTCTCTGACACATGGAAGGTGTTGAACATATCAGACACTAATACTGGACTCGTAATTATCTCCCTCATATTAGAGACACACCTCTCTTCCAAATATTAGATTTATTTCCCTCTTGCACACCAGAAACCCTAATGTCAATGTAGCAGTGCACAATTTAGGAGTTTTTTTGGATGAGGTCACATGCCTCACATTGTTTAATGTATTAAAAGAAAATTAGGAAATTAATCATTCGTTAATCTTTTCCTTTCAGGAGGTAGAGGAGGATAAGAAACGGGCAGAGCAGGAGGGCATGGCAATGCAGAGCCGCAAAGGGAAGGTCGAAGACCTGACCATCACCATCAACAAGTCTCCCACTGTGAGAAGAAGAATAAAATGTTTAAAATAACTAAACGCTCATTCTCTTTTGTGTGTTTGTGATACACTTTTGAAACAACTGCTTTTTCTCACCTTTTTTAATTCCCCCCACCTAAGGAGAAGCGTGTTGTTACCAAGAAGGGTTTAGGAGACGCAGTTCCTAAAGGAGTGCAGAATCAGGAGGACGTCCACAACATTTTCAGTGCCGGTCGTGGTAAAAGGAGACAGATACTAGTCACTGCCCCAGGAAACACCAAGGCAAGTTTGGCACTGGTACCATCTAATGTGTGTGGATTTGAAATATTGAGTGTTTCCATAGTTACGCATTTTTTTTAGTGACCATGTCAGATCCTTTTGATTTGCATGTAATGAAAGCAGCTGAGATGCTCCCTGAATCTGGACAGAGTGTGCAGGAATTCACATTTAAACATATCAGCTTTGATAGAAGATTAATTTCATTATAGGGGGAAACAAGCTTTGATGATGCGTAGTGAAGCTTTAAGGCAAAACTCTTAGTGATTGAAAATTGCACAAGTAATAATTTGCACCCCGAATCCTGAATAACTTGTCGTCGATGTGCTCTGAACCCTGCAGGGGAAGAGGGTGGTTAGTGAAAGAGTGGAGAAAAGCAGTCCTACTGGAGTAACCGGGATAAAACTCTCTAACGAGGGCAGCAGGGAACCGATAGATTGCACAGCAGGAAGAAAGGACTGTTCAAAAAGCCAGGTAACATTTCATATTGTCACATGACAGGTTTTATAATGTCACAGAAATGGCATGGGTCTAAACACAGAGGATTTGATTTTTGACTTCTTACATCATTGTAAAATAAAAAGTAAAGGTCTTTTTAAATTAATTAATTAATTTTTTACTTTTTTACTTAATACAGTAGTAAGGCTGACAAGTCACATTTTTCACTAGAAAGAGAAATAACAATTCACTGCATGGGGAAGGAATTAAGACATATTTGTGTTGTGGTTTGTTATTTGATTTATTGCAGATGAACTGTCAGTAATCGGTAATAATCTGAACCGTCGTCTTGTTAGTCAGTAGGGGATGTGGTCCCTTTGGTCAGTTAAAAAAAAAAAAGAAATGAAGGCATTAGAATTCATACCTGATTGTTACCTGGCTATTTCTTTAATGTTGGTGTATGTGTTATGGAAGTGTAAAGAAAGCTTTAGAAAAAAAAAATCACTTTTATTACAAAAAAAAAGTGAGAGATTTTAAAGTGCTTTAAAATAAAGTTTGCGTTTCTTTTTCTAAAATGATGCATTATGCTGTTTGGTGTCAGAATCAGAAAAGTGTAAATTTATTATCATATAAAAACATCCCATCTCTTACAGAAGACAAAGAACAGAGATGTAAGAGACTCATGTGTATAGTGAGAGTGTGCATCCTTATTATTTTTTTTTTCTGCTTACCAGATCTTGAACTAGATAATATTTCTGTAGATGGGCCGTACATCAACCTCTCTCCATCTCCATCTCTCTCTATCTCTCTCCCTCTCTCTTTATCTCTCTAATAATACAAATATTACAAATATATTTTAAAGCATATGCCTGGTTAATAGAGGAAGGAAAATAGTCAGATATGCACTGCTGTACAATTTGTCAGAACGGCTAATCATTTGCCTGTGGTAGGATACATGATTGTTAGACACGTTGAAGTGAGTTTTACAGGTTCTGTAAAATTGCTTAAACATGTGGAAAATGTATATATACTGGCACTGTGTGTGTTGAGTCCTGTTTTAGCAGTTTACATAATGCAAACAGAACAAAAAAATCAAATCAAATAAATATTTACTAGGACTACACTTTGGCTTTAAACCAGCATCAATTTACACTTGCACACACTTAGGAATGTTTTAAGATCAGTGCCAGATGTTTCAGCAAAGTCTCTACCAGGCATAGATTTCAAATCAGACTGGGGTTTCAATGTGTGCTGTTCAAGCTAATTTAAAGTGGCACAAAGAACTGGGCAATGTTAAGGACCGTAGATGCAGTAGTCAGCCAAGGAATTTAATGTAGTAGATGAAATGCAGATCCTACTTCCCTTTTACATTGTAAGATGTCCAGCAGTGGCATCAGCAAAGAACTGGCAGTCTTCATGAAGAATTGTGGTCAAAAAGCCATATTGCAGATTTGAAAACAAGGCTCAACTATGCATGAAAACATTGGAACTGGGGTGCAGAAAAATGGCAGCAGATGGACTGTTGAGTCAAAATCTGAAATCTTTGGCTGCAGCATGAGGAAAGTTGTTTGCTAAAGGGCTAATGAGTGTCTGTAGGCAACAGTGTAGCATGGTGAAGGTTCCTTGAAGTTTGTGGCTGCATTGCTGCAAAATGTGTTGGAGATTTGTTCAGCATTAATAGTGTTTTCAATGCAGAGAAATATAGGCAGATAATTACCCATTTGGCAATAACATCAGGGATGTGTCTGATTGGCCCTAAATTATTCTGCAGCAGGACAACAACCCCTTACAGCCAATAACATAAGCACTATCTTCAGCGTAGAGAATAACAAGGAGTCCTAAAAGTGATGGTTTGGCCCAAACAGAGTCTTGATCTCAAAATTATCAAGTCTGTCTGGAATTAAATAAAGAGATGGAAGGCAACCTGCAACTACAGAAGATCTGTGGTTCGTTTCCAAGATGATTATAACAACCTACCTGCTGAATTCCTGCAAAAACTTCACCCTTACTTCACAGCTTTTCCACAAGAGTATAGGAGAGAATGAGTGTGAGAGTGTGAGTGTGTGTGTGTGTGTGTGTGTGTGTTTAACCATTGAAAGAGCATTTATTTATTTATTACTATTACTCCATTAAAGTGTCAGTTTAGCTGAATTGCACCCTGTTTTCTGATAATTACATTTCTAATGGTTCTGAAATATATATTTTAAAAAGTGTATAACCTTTTAGGTAGTCAATAAAGTCAAATAAAATTCTTGATTGATTTCACGTATCATCAGGTTGCTAGGCTACTCGTCTTTATACAAACAGGGTTGCCTCCATTTCATCCAAGCAGCGTATTATATAGTTTTTTTTTTTGCTTTTCTTTCTACCTGCTGTAATTTTCTTAGACATTTGCTTGACCCCAAATAAAATGCCTTCCTGCTGAAAACATGACGTAGTTTGACTATTTAGACCCTAAAAAAAAGATGCTGGAGGGAAGTACTTGTGCAAAATTGCTCTGCACATTGTGCCACCTTGTACTACGGTCAAAATAAGACTTTTTATTCTTCCTACAATTTGACAAATTTTAAATAGACCAAAATCGATTTGTGAGAACTGTTATTGTGAACATCTCATGCTCTAACAGTATGCTGACTATCATCAGAATCTGTGAGGAATCTGCATAAGGTTTCATAATCAGAGGGTGAAAAACATCTGTACCACTTTCCTCCTCTCTCATTTGTAGTCACCTCGTTGCTGCATTTCTGATTTGCATAAAATTTCTCTGTACACCTGCTACTTCTCCTTCGACAGTTGCTTCACCACTTTATTTTAAATCCTCAGAAAAACATAATGCATTGGAAAAATGCACAAAAATAGATTAATATTGGTGTTTCTTCTAGAGATGATGTATGTGGGTGGTGTGGGTATGGCTGCAGTAAAAGGGGACTTGTTGTACCTGTCTGTGTTATACCTAATACCTGCTCTGTTATATTGTGTTTCTATATAATATTAATGGTTGTTCTAGCCATGCGGTCATAATTCCGGTATTGAGAGGTGGATTAATTTAGGCAGAACACCACTAAAGGTCTAAGTATAAAATGCATGACCCAACACTGATTAATACAAAGTCAGTTTAAGTTAGAATGTTAGCTGAAGTGCACAATCTGGAAGTACAGCAGAAATAAATTTATATATTTATTTATTTTTAAGATTTTTTTGAGGTTCCGAAAAAAGGGAACTAGAGGCAGCTTCAGGTAATTTAAAAAACAATAAACCGATCTCAGCAGATTTTTTTACTTTGGCACTTACTTTCCCAAGCTCCACCCTCCATTAACAATTTGCCGCTTGACCAAAGCCTCGTAGTTTGTTTGCACATACTTGATTACAGTCCTCTCCAAAAGTATTGGAACAGCAATGCAAATTGAGTTTATTTGTATTTTTTTCTTCTTCTTCTGTACACAAGACTTTTAGTTTTTTTTTCCAATTAAAAGATTAATGAGATGTATCAAAAGTTTAGCTTTATTTTTTTCTATTAACACCTAGAAGTGTTAATCAACTTTTAACATGACACTTTAAAAAATAAATAAATAAATAAAATAAAATAAAAAAAAGCACTCCTGTTTATTGAGTGATCCAATATTTTGGGACATTCAACTGACTTTTTGTGTTGCTCAGGGGTGCCAAGTTAAATTGATTGTTGAACAATTAGCAAATTTCAATGTCTAATTTTGATTTGTGTGCTAACCCAGCCATTAGGGTTGCAAAAGCCAGTGCACTCTTAGTGCCGGTCCCAATCCTGGAAAAATGGGGAGGGTTGCGTTAAGAAGGGCATCAAATGTAAAACATGTGCCAAATCAAATATGCAGATCAGGAATCACAAATTCATACCGGATCGGTCGAGGCCCGGGTTACCAACGACCACCACAGCTTTCGTTAACCAACAGGAGAGGAGGAAGACGACTACAGAGACAGCAGGAAAAGCGGAGGTGTAGGGTTAGGGTTGGTACTTTAAATCTTAGTACTATGACTGGTAAAGAAAGAGAGGTAGCTGATATGATGGAGAGGAGAAAGGTAGATATGTTGTGTGTTCAGGAGACCAAGTGGAAAGGGAACTAAGCCAGGAACATTGGAGGTGGGTTTAAACTGTTCTATCATGGTGTGGATGGAAAGAGAAATGGTGTAGGGGTGATCCTGAAGTAAGAGTGTAATGAAGGTAAAGAGAGTTTTTGATAGGGTGATAAACATGGATGATTGAGCAACTACTGCAGGAGTGATAAGGGAGACAGCTAGAAAGGTACTTGATGTGACATCTGGGAAGAGAAAGGAAGACAAAGATGTGGTGAAATAGGAATGGAACAGGATTGGGATCAGCAGAGAGATGAGAAAAGTAGGCAGGAGTGCAAGGAGATGTGTCGAAAGCCAAGGAAAAGTGCTGCAAGTTAGAGAGATAAAGGATGGAGATAGAAATGTGTTGACTAGTATAGGGAGTATTTTGAGCAGCTGATGAACGAGGAAAATGAGAGAGAGAGAGAGAAGGTTGGATTGTGTGGAGATGGTGAAGCAGGAATAGGATAGGATTAGTAGGGAGAAAGTGAGAGCAGCGATTAAGAGGATAAAGAGTGGACAGTCGGTAGGACCAGATGACAGTAGAAGCATGGAGATGTTTAGGAGAGATGGCAGTGGAGTTTTTAACCAGGTTGTTCAAGATTTTGGAAGGTGAGAGGATGCCTGAGGAATGGAGAAGGAGTATGCTGGTACCGGTCTTGAAGAATAAGGGAGATGTGCAGACCTGCAGTAACTACAGGGGAATAAAGTTGATCAGTCACTCCATGAAGTTATGGGAAAGAGATGTGGAAGCCAGCTGAGGGAAGAGGTGACCATCTGTGAGCAACAGTATGGTTTCATGCCGAGGAAGAGCACCACAGATGCATTATTTGCTTTGAGAATGTTGATGAAGTATAAAGAAGCTCAGAAGGAGTTGCATTGTGTTTGTGGATTTAGAGAAAGCGTACGACAGGGTGCCGAGTGAGAGGAGTTGTGGTATTGTATGAGGAAGTCTGGTGTCTCAGAGAAATATGTGAGGGTGGTGCATGACATGTATGAGGACAGTGTGACAGCAGTGAAGTGTGCAGTAGAAACGTGGGGGTTGAACTGCATCAAGAATCGGCTCTGAGCCCTTTCCTGTTTGCAGTGGTGATGGACAGGTTGACGGACGAGGTCAGACAGGAGTCTCCATGGACTATGATGTTTATGGATGATATTGTTATTTGTGGTGAGAGTAGGGAGCAGGTTGAGAAGAGCCTGGTGAGGTGGAGGTATGTGCTGGAGAGAAGGGGAATGAAAGTCAGTAGGAGTAAGACAGAGTACATGTGTGTGAATGAGAGGGAGGGCAGTGGAGTGGTGCCGGTTGCAGGGAGAAGAGGTGGAGAAGGTGGAGGAGTTCAGGTACCTGGGGTCAACAGTGCAAAGTAATGGAGAGTGTGTTAGAAAAGTGAAGAAAAGAGTGCAGGCAGGGTGGAGTGGGTGGAGAAGAGTGGCAGGAGTGATTTGTGATTGAAGGGTATCTGCAAGAGTAAAAGGGAAAGTTTATAGGACTGTGGTGAGACCTGCGATGTTGTATGGTTTACAGACAGTGGTATTGAGTAAAAGACAAGACATATTTTAAACAGTGCAAAATAGTGCTCATGTGTAACTGTATGTGAGACGTCAAACAAAGCATCTTTGTATGGTAGCTGGATTGCCTCAAGGCAGAAACTCCTGAAGTTTTCCCTGATGGTCCTCAGAATGGTTGGTTTCATTTTCTGCATCCCATGAAACCTGCAGTTTAACAGGGGTGTGTAGACTATTTGATAGCGGATTGTGTTGGCTAGCTGTTGTGTTCAATAAAGTTAGGACCATGCTGTATGGTTCTTCCGTCCGTCTTTGTCATTTTCCAAAAGTGTGGGCATAAAGGGGTATAAATGATGATGAGAAGCACGGGAGTAATGTACTTGATAGGGTAATAAAAATTAATGAAATATTGTAGCAAAAGAAATTTATTTGAATTAGAATTTTATACCATTATGCTACTGATGCCTTTTTCAATCATTAATACTTCTGAAACTAGTATAACAACCCTAGATCTTAATTTGTTTTCTGACTTTTTTTGAAAGCTTCAAATGTAAAAAAACTAAAACATAATTCAATAACCAACCCAAGAATGCATGCCTAATTATTAGTGAATATAGGGTTATTGAATGTCCCATAGAATAATCTTGTACAGAGAAGCATCTTTTATGTTTTTTAATATTTTTGTTAACACATCACAATATCTGAGAAAAAAGTCTTTATCAATAATAGTTATATTGCTTAGCACTAATGATGGTGTGCTCTCAGCTTTTCAAAACATTTTTCTCTTGGGGCTTTTTAATAGCATGTATGTTTTAATTTCCTTGAGCAGCGTGAACACTCGTCTCCTCCCTTTCTCAGTGTGTACGTAAGTATCAGGGAATCCTAAGATGTCTCATGACCCTGTTTTGAATAACTATCAGACATTAAGTAATGGCTCTCCAGTGACTCCCCAGACCATTCCATGCAAGGCCAGACTGTCTGTAGTGATTGATGTGGAGGCGCACACAGCACTCGACAGTGCTCGTACAGCTAATTCACAACAGTGCTTATGAATATTCAGCAGGGCTAAACTTCCTTGTTCTCTTGTCTAGACACAGTGCAGCGGAAAACAGTTGTTCAGTTGTTCCCATGGATTTTACAGCCTTTTCCCCTAGTCACTAAGCCCTCGCCTTGCATTGTGTCTCTATGGATTTGTCTGTCTAGGAAAAAGCAGAGGAAACAAGAATGCAAATTGGAATGCTATCACAATTCTAATGAAGCAAACATGCAAAGCGATTAATGGACCTTTTTTTTTTTTTTGCTGTTCACAGTAATGTCTGAAACATGGTTTGGGTTAGTATCATAATAAAAAGTGTCATTATATATAAAAAGTGCTGTAACATCACTATATCAGTATAAAAGTCAATTGTCATGTTGCCTAGCAATAATAATAATAATAGTGTGCATCTTGCTTGTTTTGCATTAGATTAGATTTAATGAGTGTCTCAAAAAAATAGGGACCATCTGGAGGATTGTAACATGTTTTCTTTAGAGGTAAACATGACATTGACTGTGTTTACGGCCAGTCCTGTCCTTAAAAATATATTTTAAACATTAAAAAAAATGTTATTGAAGAACAATTTCAGATATTTGACCTTTCTGTTTGGATCAATTAGAAAATCTCATCTAATATTAATCTGCAGTTGTGTTCCTTAGCAGCAAAAACTGCAATCGAGCGTTTGCGATAACTTGCAATGAGTCTGTAACAGAGCTGAGCAAAAAGAACATAGAAAACATCTTGAGGATCCCCAAGACTTTTGGGAAAATACTCTGTGGACTGATGAGACAGAACTTTTTGGAAGGTGTGTCCAAAATTTGGAGTGGGCTCGTCAAAGTCCTGACCTGAATCCTATTGTCCACTCCTAGAGTCCACTCATCTTTGCAAAATTGTTGTAATTCAGCCACATTGGAGAGTTTGAGTCTGAACCGCCTTTTTAAGGTCATGCCACAGCATCTCAATATGATTCAGGTCAGGACTTTGACTAGGCCACTCCAGATTTTGGACACCTTCCAAAAAGTTCAACTTCTGTCTCATCAGTCCACAGAGTATTTTCCCAAAAGTCTTGGGGATCATAAAGATGTTTTCTATGTTCTTTTTTCTCAGCAGTGGTTTTTGTCATTTTTGCCCTGTCTCTTACTTATAGTGGAGTCATGAATACTGACCTTAACTGAGGCAAGTGAGGCCTGCAGTTCTTTGGATGTTGTTGTGGGGTCTTTTGTGACCTCTTGTATGAGTCGTTGCTGTGCTCTTGGGGTCATTTTGCACGGTTGGCCACTCCTGGGAAGGTTCTTCACTGTTCCATGTTTTTCTATTTGTGAATAATAGCTCTCACTGTGGTTTGCTGGAGTCCCAAAGCTTTAGAAATGCCTTTATAACCTTTTCCAGACTGATAGATCTCAATTACTTTCTTTCTTAATTGTATCTGAATTTCTTTGGATCTCGGCATGATGTCTAGCTTTTGAGGATCTTTTGGTCTACTTCACTTTGTCAGGCAGGTCCTATTTAAGAGATTTCTTGATTATGAACAGGTGTGGCAGTAATCAGGCCTGGGTGTGGCTAGAGAAATTAAACTCAGGTGTGTTAAACCACAGTTTTAACAGGGGGACAAACACTTTTTCACACAGGCCCATGTGGTTTTGGATTTTTTCCCCCTCAATTATAAAACATTAAAGTGTGACAAACATGCAAAAGAAATAAGAAAGCAGGAAGGGGCAAACACTTTTTTTTCACACCACTGTAAATATATACAGGTAGTCCTCAACTTACGAGGGAGATACGTTACGACGACTCCATCGTAAGTCAAAAAAAATCGTAAGTCGAAGATGGTACTATGACTGTGACAGTGTTTCCTGCTTCATGCTGATTTATAATTTTTATTTTCTGCTTTAAACTGATGGCTTTACTCTTTTTTTTTTTTTTCACTACCAGCAGGAGACATACTTGGTCGCTTGGAAGACATTCTTTTATCATTTAAAATTGCTGTTTGAAACAGGAAAAAAAATACACACTGAGACAACTTTACTCCGTGGACCACTAACGAGAGTGGGGAATCTCACAGGGGGAAAAACACGCTTATCCCACTAGCACGTCCAATGTACGCTGCTGCCTGTGCCTGCTGCGCTCAATTTGTTATATTTGTACAATTTTGCCGTATCGTTATGTCATCGCAAGATAAGAAAATTGTTATATATACATATATCTTGCCTATAAATCCAGCTACCTATAACATTCAACCACTCCATCTTGAGATATCGCACTAAGGTGTAAACAGGAAGGAAATTATAGTAAAAAATCAGTTTCAGACATTTGACCTTGCTGTGACTGATTAGATTAGATTCAATAGCAAGTACACAAGTTAATCTGCGGGTCAACATAGTAGTAGAAGTTGTAGTAATAGTATTTTGGTAAAAAATGTGCTTTTATATCATATATATATATATATATATATATATATATATATATATATAATAATTTTATAAAATGTTATTTTTTTTAATAATCTATTTAATTTTATTAAATAATTTCCTGTTTATAGCTAATAGTTAAGGTTTTGTTCGTTTTTTTTCTTTTTTCTTTTTCAATACAAGTCAAATACACTTTTTTGAGTGCCGCTAATCTATTTCAGAAGCTAAAATAAATAATGTTACATGATACTTATATAATATTTATGCTCAATGGAATTCGAGTCAAGGTGATTTTTCCATTCTAGTTTCTGCTTATAATTGACTCAGATTCTTGTTATTATTTGATGTTAGTTATAGCTTTTGTTTTTCAGCAACTTTTTGATTAATATACAAAACATGCTTTGATTCTTTTTTGCTCACCACGGTTCATGCAAGTCCTTCCCAGCAGCTTAAACAAATCTCGCCATTTTCCTCTGACTTCTCTTATCAACAAGGTGTTTTCATCCCCAGAACTGTCTCCTACTTTGTTTATTGGATTTCGCACCATTCTGTGTAAACACATTGCTGGTGTTGTGTGTGAAAATCCCATAATCTTCATCAGTGATCACATTTTTTCTCTTTTAACTGTTTGATGTGAAGGTTATGTGAATTTAGACTTGGGTCTGTATGATTAGCTGATTAGATAACTGCATCAATGTGCAGGTCTGCTGTTCCTATTTAAGTGTAGAAGTATTTGTGCTGAGTGGACACAACGTATGACATAATTGTTGGAATCCAGATGCTTTTTCCAGGCTGATGCTGAAAACTTTAGCATTTCAGAAAACATAATGCATTACAGCTCTGTCTACAACTGCAGAATGCAGCCATGAAGAAAATGTGTAATGCTGCTGCTTCCTCTCATGTGAGTCAGAGGCTGGAGGCTTTAGCAGATGGTAGTTATACGGCTGTGTCAGTGTGGGCAGAACTTCAGCGTGACAACACGGAGAAAGAGCGAGAAGTGGGAAACCGCTGACTGAAAGATTCAGTGGCCGCTCTTCACACACACACACACACACACACACACATACATCCCTCTCTCTTTCAGCCAGCCAATTCTGGCACCCTGCTTCTTGTCTCCCTGCTGAATAATTTAGTCTTTCAGAACAAAGTGCAGCTAAATGTTAATTAGTTTAAAAACCTACTGTTCATTATGCAGAGAATCAAGGCTAGAGAGAGTGTGTGTGTGTGTGTGTGTGTGTGTGTGTGTGTGTGTGTGTGTGTCTGAGGAGAAGAATATCTAACAGAGGGCTTTTCAAACTAGAGCTTGTGACCCAAAAGTCGGGTCGCTTAAATAACCCAGACTCATCCTTTATTTCATTTATGTATTTTACAACCTATTATTCAAAGTATTGAAGATTGTTTTTAATGTACTATTTCTTTGCAACATTAGTGTGAGCCACGTTCAGACAAGCCACATTTAAATGAATCTCTGACTTTGTGCAAGTGTAAGCATTGTAAGAGTACTCAAACCAAATATTGATTTAATTTACATCTGTCTTCTGTTTGCTCACACTGCATTTTGTAAATTAGTAAAAAATAAACAAAATATATTTTTAGATTTTTTTTTTATTTACAGCATTTTTCACACCTGTATTAAACTTGCACAGTACTATGTATATAAAAATGCAACATAACTTCATTATCCTACAGTCTACATAAGTAATACCAAAGCTGATAAGATCCATGTCACACAGAGTTGTAGTGTGTATATACAATGTGTATATGTATATATGTGTATAATATTGCTGAACTTGTCCAGCCTGTAAAGGGCATAAGACTGGTTTGGAGCAGTATAATATGTCCCAACGTTGTGCTAATCTGTTGTAAAGTATAATCGCTGTTGGTACAAACGTCCTGCTATTGCACTCCTTTCAACAGCCGAGCTAAATGCATCATTTGCTAAAGAAGCTCCATTGTTTTATTTGTCAGGAGGTCAACAAAGAGATGCTTATTTGTCCTTTCTGTAAAAATAAAAAGCATCTGGACATCCCACTTAAGGTTTTATGTTTTCGGCCCTGATGTGCCATTTAGTGGATGTTTGTTTTAAGTATAGTAATTTTAAGCATTTTTAGGCAAATGTGTATTTTTAAGAAGGCCAAATGGCCGCATTTGAGATTATGTGCAATAATGCAAATAACAAATTTCAAGTGTAATTGAAGAGAGAGAGAGAGAGAGAGAGAGAGAGATTATTAATAATAATAATTCAATTAATTTTTATATGTATAGCAGTTTTAACAATGAACATTCTCCAAGCAGCTTTACACAGATAATGCGGTGATATAGAGAACATCTTATTCATTTATAAGTGCAAGTTTGTCCCTAATGAGTGAGCCAGTGGTGGCTGTGGGAAGGAAAAACTCCCTGAGATGGCATAAGGAAGAAACCTTGAAAGGGACCAGTCTCAAGAGGGAACCCATCCTCATTAAGTTCCCTTTCTCAAGGAGGACGTTCTCATTAATCACATGATACCCTCATCCCTCCACCTTTTTGTCTGGAGTTCCGTCTCTCATTGGACACAATGCAAGATGTTTTACTGTCCATTTTGTCCCACAGGTGAATCCATTTAGTCATCTCACCGCAACATTAGACCTATCCATAACTTTAGTTTCGAGTGGGTGCCTTCTTATGTGGACTACTCAATTCATAGTTTTTAATTGTTGACCATTTGACATGATCTGAGATTGCTTGGTTCTTTGAAACTCATCCTCAAAAATGTCGTCATAGCAACAGTTCTATAAGCTCAAGCCTATTCAGGAGCAGGCTCATTTTACGTAAACAGGATTTAGTTAATAGCTTTTTTTTACACACAGAGGTGATGCAGGAAGTCTTGTCACAGCTATGTCTTCTCCATTTTTATGAGAGCAATAAGAAGAAATTCAGAAGAATAATATGGAACGCTTTAAAGTGGGATTGACTGGATCCTTTAGTGCAATACAGTAGTTTACATATGAACAGATGGTGGTTGTTTTAATGAGGGAACCATTCACCTGATTCATCTGTTCGACCCTCATAATAAAAGACTAATTCGTCAAGTAGAGTATATTAAAAGAATAAAAGAAATATTTTGTAGAATGTTCTTGTATTTATTTCTGTTGACTGTTCAAGTGCTATGGAGATAAAATGTTGTTTCCAGTGAGTCCAACAATAAAGTAATATTAAATGATGTACATATTTAATTGGGAAAAAATATAAAATGGAAAACACAATCGCCTTTAATTTGTCAGCAATTTTTTTTTTGCCAGTTCTCCTTTTTTTAAATTTATTAATTTTTATTTTTTGTTTTTGCATGTTTTTGCATATTTCTAGGTGTCCCTGGTATTGTGATCAAGTTTTCAAATTCTACATAATCTTTGAGCAACAACTCTAAACTCTGGAGCGGTAAAAGAAAATTCAAGCCTGTGATCTCCTCAAATGCAACGCTGCCAATTAGGATTTCTAGCATTTTCAAGCAAACGTGACTGCGCAAATATCTCGAACAACTCACTCGTGCTTTACTTATCACGTCTTCTAGGAATCTAATTAGGCAGAACATAATTACCACAATGAGATGATCACGGATCTACTTAGCAATGTACGAGGAATGGGC
The DNA here is from genome assembly GCF_014805685.1 of Silurus meridionalis. Lineage (NCBI taxonomy): Eukaryota > Metazoa > Chordata > Actinopteri > Siluriformes > Siluridae > Silurus > Silurus meridionalis. The sequence continues at coordinate 6,072,567 of NC_060891.1, forward strand.
CCTAGGCCATTGTTTCACTAAAGTAACCCAGAAGGCCTCAAAAACAGTTAAAGCAAATGTTTGTGCATATGCATTATTACACACTATTCCAATTCGTGTGCTAATTGGAACTTGCATGCATTTGTAGATGGGTTTCCCTTATACATGTGAATAGTTTGAGATATAATAATTTACAACAGCATGCATATAGTGAGTGAAAGACATTTTATCTTTTACCGTGGTATAATTATATTTGAAATTGTACAGTATTTGGATTTGTTTATGTAGTGCTTTTAACAATGGATATTGTCCCAAAGCAGCTTTACAGAGATAAAAAAAAAGTTATAAAGCTCAAATGTATAAATTTAGTGCCTGTAAGATTATTCCTTATAAGTTTATCCTTAATGAGCAAGAAGGTATTAGGAACCAGATACAAAAGGGAATCCATCCTCATCTGGGTGGCACCAAAGATCCATTAAGTATAGTTCCATGTTCTATGATTGATGCCATGGTGTATTTCAAGGATGCAGATGAGATATACACAAAACTTTTTTGTTGATTTACGTCCTGGCTGTATGTAATTTAAACTTACATTGCATGTTTATCTCGAATCTTAAACAATTGACTTTGTCCAGTTGAGGGCAGTAGAATCCTGTACTGCAGGGGTGTCCAATCTTTTCCACAAAGGACCGGTGTGGGTGCAGGTTTTCATTCCAACCAATCAAGTCCACACCAAATTCACATCAGGTGTGGCCCATGATTGGTTAAAATGAAAACCTGCACCCACACCGGTCCCTTGTGGAAAAGACTGGACACTCCTGCTGCACTTGTCCCGCCTGTTGTCCAGTCTTCTTGCTCAAGTGTACTTTCTTATTTCATGTTTGTTTTTCCTGTGTGAAACCTTAATTTTTTTACTTGCACACAGTTTAAAGGCATGTAATATTAAAATTTCATGCTAGGTGAATTAGTATCAAACTTTTCTTGCTTGTAATATGAATGCAGTTTATGCCGTTTCATATGCTGTTTCAGGTTGGAAGGAAGCAGGAACGAAAGTGTCGAGCTGAGGGAGCTCATCAAAAATTCACGGCGTATAATCCCTATGCACAGGTAAGATTCTCTCTCTGTGTCATAAATCACACTTTTCTATTAAATGTGTTTCTCAATACCTTCATCCAGAGGGTGATTGAATCTCATGTTCTCAGGACTAGATTAATTCATTGTATTTATTCATTGTTGATTGTTCTACATAATGAGAATGAATTCTTTACATCTGATTACAACAGATGCAGTACTTGAAATGTCGTTTTTGGTTTATGAAGGCTTAAAACTACTTTGAGTAGCAAGAGCATAGCGTTACACACCTGAAAATCACAAATACCGTTTGAACTATAAAGTCATCCAGCATACAACCTTGAGGTAAACGATTGAAAATTCAGTTATTTTGTTTATTAATGCTAGAAAGGACAAGTCTGCATATGGGCTTAACAACAAGTTATTGTTTATGAAATGAGCAAGAATTCAACAAATGCTGATAAGTAGATACCACCAAGTGGCAATCAAAACAAGTTCTAAACCGAGCATGGGCTCGCTCGCCCCTGGTTGGTGGCTTGCTTTGTGTTTGATCCACTCATAAATAAAAAGGAACGACTCATTTCTCAAAATGTAGTGGTGTAAAAAGTACGATATTTGACTTTAAAATGTAGTGAAGTTAAAGTAAAAGTCTCCCCCCCCAAAAAAAACCAAAAAAACCTACTTAAGTACAGTAACGAATTACATTTACTTCATTTCTGTCCAACCCTGGTGGTTTGCCCGCATTCTGCCGCATCTCAAGGATTATCTGTAGTCAGATCTGGAGACTGATGTACACCATTGTCAGATTCATAGACCAGGTTTAGAAACAATACTCTATTATGTGGCTGTGGCTGTCAAACAATGCCTATTAGGTATCCTTGTGTAGGATCATTTTTTTAACTTGGAAATTAATGAGTTTTGCTTGCAGAAGTTAAACCTTTTTGGTTCTTCTGTTGAAGCACATCTGACTGGTTTGATGTGTTCTTAAATGCTCTTCTACTCAACACAATTGACACTATTTTCAGTCAAACTAATCTGGTCACTCCTTCACATCCACTATATGTTTTTCTTTTTACTTTTCCACACCATTTTGTGTAAAGATTTATGCTAGAAATTTCTAAAAGATTTGCATAAAATACTCATACCAACTCTCCAAAAATGATGTCATGATCAAGATCACTGGAGATTCATATTTTGTAATGTTTTAATAGTCTGTAAATTACGAACTGTCCCTATCAATAACATTAACAATATGATGCTTTTAACTGTATTCATAGGAGCACTTCCTGTTTACCCTCAGCTGATTTCTCTGAAGAGAAAACTAAACTTGCTCAGCTTTTGTTCTGGTATTATGTCCACCTTCTTTTACATTTAGGCCTAAAAGGAGAAAACGTATGTCCTGCTCCGCAGATAGTTAATATATATACACCGCCTTCCTGAAATTCAGTTATCAGACTTCGTGTATATATATCTTTTTTTTAAAAGAAAATCTGAATTGAGTTTATAGCATGGAGAATAAGATTTTGGAAAATAATGGAGTTTGCCATGAATATACAGTATTTATACCCAAGAGAAGTTCAATGTATTTCTTTTGGGTTTTAGTACGTTTAAGTAAGGAAAAAAATTCTATGTATTTAATCCCCTGACCTAAGATTTGTTAAGACAATGAGGATTGGTTTCCCTTTAGAGTCTAGTGCTTCTCAAAGTTTCTTCCTCATAACATCTAAGGGAGTTTTTCTTTGCTACAGTTGCCATGGCCTGCTGACCAGGGATAAATACACATTGTTCACTTTAACTCTTAAATTCTGTAAAGCTGCTTTGAGACAATGTCTGTTGTGAAAAGCGCTATAGAAAAAAACTTACCAATTTAGGCTTGGCCCTATTTTGTCCAGGAGAGTAATTTTGATGGCTAAAAGGGGAAAATTTAGCTAAAGAATGGGTGTTGGTAAAGTCAGGTACTGATGTAGGGTGAGGAGGCCTGGGGTGCAGTCAGCGTTCACATTTATCCCTAAGGTGTTCAGTAGAGTTGAGGTCTGAGCTCTGTAGCAGGCCACTCGAGATCTTTCACTCCAACCCATGGAAATCATACCTTCATGGAGCTCACTTTGTGTACAGTAGCAGTGTCGTGCCGGGACAGATTTTGTCTCCTAATTCAAATAAAGTTTCATTGCTCTAAAAACTTGTATGAAAATGATTTTGAGGAGCAGCTCATTCTAGTACATAGTTCTTATATACACTATTTTTTATTACTTTCTTTCACCTTCTTTAGCAAAATGAAGTGCTGACCGATCTCAGCATCCCCACATCCAGTGAGGAGCAGCAGGAGTACCTGCGCTGGAAAAAGGAGAGGGAAGAAATCGACCGAGAGCGTGTGGCTCGCCACAAGAACCCCCAGGGCCAGTGGAGAAGAGCCTGGGACATGGACAAACCCGAGCTTACGTAAGCTGCCACAGCCGTCCTCCGTCTGTTGCATGCTATTCATGTTCCTTATGTACCCCTGAGATTAACCCATTTGTCTTGATTTGGTTTGGCTTGTCCTCATTTTCTGTTGTCTCTTGTTTGTTGAGCTGTTTCTCTTTCTGCATGTCGAACTGCAAGTTCAATGATAAATGTAAATTATTTTGTGGATGCTGACTTGCGTTTCTGTGTGTTTGTTTGTTTTTTTTGGTGACTTTTCAACACTTTTCATAAAAAAAAAAAAAAAAGAAAGAAAAAAAACGAAGAAAAACAAAAAAAAAAGTTTTGTAGTAGATTTCAAATTGTTCTTGAAATATTTCCTTATTTAACAACTTGAATTAATCCTTAATAATTATTATTTTTTTTTTTTCAAACTAGAGTCCAGGGGAGAATGGAAAATTTATTTAGATTGTATGATAGTAATTAAATTAATTGGACATTAATTGAAAGAGAAGGAAGAGTAGTTCCAGATTTCAACTTAAAAGGTTCTGTTTTTCTAATAGGGGCAAACCCGTCTAGGGCGCTTCCTTGCTACACTGTCCTACACGATTTAAAACAATTGAACGATGTATTGTATCAAAAGCTGCATTAAAATCTTACATGAATAAAAAAAGACAGTCATTCTTTACTCCACTGTCAACAACAAAAAAATCATTTGTAACCTTTATGAGAGCCAACTCTGTGTTATGTCTTTTCTTAAGAAAAAATGATTTCCATTTAAAAATGAAGTGAGCTGCTGAAAAACAACTTAAGATAGCTTTATTTTTTTATGGTTTTTAAATTGGATGGAAATTGTTAAAATAGAAGGATCAATGCTTGGCTTCTTGAGCAAAGTCAGAAACACAGCATGTTTAAAACTGTAAGGGACAATGCGATAATTTAGAGAGCCATTTGAAAGACAACATGCATGGACCAAGAGTAGCCGAATATCTTCTTTTCCTTCCTTAGCGTCCAACTTCTCATATAGCTCCTCATATGCCTTTTCCTTTACTTTGCCACATTCCTCTTTACCTTTTGCTGCATATACCACCACCTGCTCTTCCACATTCCTCTCCTTAAGGCCATACCTACCCATTACCTCCTCATCTACCCTGTTCCCTTCACCAACATGCCCATTAGATTTTGCCCCAATCACCAATCTTTCTTTCCTAGGTACAACTTCTACCACTTCATCTAACTCACTCCAGAATTTTTCCTTCTTCTCCATCTCACAACCCACATCAGCACAAACACCTCATACTAGCTGTCAAGCCCAGTGGTGGATTAGTGATTATTCAGGCTCGTTTTGCAACCATGGGACCTGGGTAACTTGCAGTCATTGAGTTGGCTATGAACTCCTCTGTATACCAAAGATCAAATGTGAGACTATATGTCCGACAGCTAAAGCTTGTTTAAATTAATTGTTTAAATCCATCGTCATGCTTTTTTTTTTTTAGTTTAACCTTCAACAGTAATATAATGGACCTATAGAATCATGCTGTTCCTGTGAAAACCTCCTCAGCAGCAGTCAGTGGTTTCTAACTGAATAGAACTCCATCCAGAAGTAGGGCATCAGGATGGATCAGACAGGTTCGGCAAAAAGAAGAAAACAGGATCAGTGGTACCACTAAAGCATGTATAGCTCGGCAGAGAATGAGAGATAAACATCAAGAGGTGAAGGGGAGAGAGAAACATAGATTATTAGGTATCCTTACTGTTATGTCATAGTTTTATTCAAACCTATTATTCTTTTAGGCACTGTCCAGTCTTCTTACATTACAAATAATAGAAATTGAATTTACTTTCACATAGATTTTATTGTAAACACATAATGAAGCTGTTTTAGATATTACAAAAGACGATGTTAAATATTTGTACAGATGTGAGTGACTGTCAAACTTGGAATACACCTAATGGAATTTAAAATGAAGGTTTCAGCTGTGCAGGGGAGAATATTTTTTATTTATTTATCTTTTTTTTTGTTGAATGGTGACAATGCATCTTCTCCAGAATGTGAAATTATGTCTTGTGCTTTTGTGTGTGAAATGATTTTCTTTTTTCAGAATTTTCCCACCAAATTATAATGTTTTGTAGTCACAGGGAAAAATTACAAGGCTGCGGGCTGTGTATTGTTGGACCAATTGCTAAAAAAGAAAAACAAATTATCTTTTTTTCAGTTTATATTGATGCAGGTGATAAAATCCAGCAAAATCCCAATTGACACACTTTCAATAGGCTACATTTGCCACTGAGAGAGAAAAGAGAATGTGGGTGGCATGTCTGAGTCACGGCACTGGCCGAAAGTCTGCTGATCTATAATTCTGTATTGGAAGGTGGGTAAACATGTGCAAATCAAAACTGGCAAAATTATCTCCAATAATTTTAAAAGAAAAGTTTACAAGAGCAAAGTGAGTACAAGAAAGAAAGAAAGGAGAATTTTATGGGCGTTAACCGTCGCTCTCATTTCTGCTTTATTATTATATAAAGAAGTAGTCAATATTGTAATAATGATAATAATAATAATGATTTGTCAAGTTTCATGAGATGCTGATTTTTCATGCTATGCATGCTAACTTTGTGTGTACTTTGTGTTTCCCACCACTCATTTTCTTTCCCTATGTATATGAGAAAGTGGAGATGCTTCTACGTCTACATACTGTACCCACTCTTTCTTCCCACACCCCATATCTGGAAGTCCTCAACAGAGCAGCGTTTGAGATAACACAGCGATTCCCTTTTGAGAAGGAAAAGCAGTATGGGAAAGGAGCCTATTTTTAGACAGGCTTAAAATGCCTTGCCTTATTTGGACTAGCTTGCAAACTCCATAAACAGAAGTTGAACAGGAAACGTGAAATGTTGGAGGACAAAATGTTTAGTGAACACTGGGTAAATACAGTCTGACACTTGGTAAAAGTGTTCAATAAAAAAAAGTAACATGAGTCATCATTAAGATGAATCATGACTTTTTTAGGGCAGCGAATTTATAAACAGTTGCTGACGCTGTTGGACTGAAATTTCTAAACACCACACACAATGTTATTGACTGATCTGATGACCTTGTGCTTATCTGGTTTGTTTCCCTGTCTAAAAATACTCTATAGATTTTCTGAAAAAGGTGCAGCAGAGAGAGGTACACCGAGCAGAGGTGAGACAATCAATTTTGAAAGCCTCTCTATCAAAAATTTTAAATGTGAAAAAGAAGCAAATGTACAGCAATTTAAAGTATAGTTATTAGCATAGATTATTGCTTAATTATTGTTTTGTTTTTATAACTGATTTAAATCTATACAAAGAACCCTTTCACATTTTAAAGCCAATCATATTGGTACATTACATTAGGTGTTCATTAATAATTTAGTGCATAATTTTGACGCGCAGGAGGAAGGAATGCGAGAAGAGGACATTCCAGACCTCCAGTAACAACAGAATCACGAGGTAGACAAATCTTACAGCCTGCAAAGAATTGAAGCATATATCATTCTCTTAATCATACCAGTTGAAGCCCTTGATAACTCTGTCGGTCTTCAAATTTGTTCCTTGAAGCATATTTATACATACAGTAGATGTTGTTATAGTGGCATTTATCATAGTTTGTGTTTGACTGGTCACTAAATGGAATGGATTTCATTCAGCTTGAACAAGTAGTCCAGTAAATAATATCAACTTTGACATGGATTTAGGAATGAAAGCACAGTGGCAAAACAATTCAAACCCATTAAAATATTATTAATGATAAGAAAAAGCCAGTCAGATCGCAGCAGCGCAGTGCATCAAATCACGCAAGTACAGGTCAAGAGCTTCGGTTGATCATCACATCAAACATAAAAACTGAGAGAAATCTTTATGACTTTAACTGTGGCATCGGTTGATCGTGCCGTATAGGCTGGTTTGAGTATTTGATGATCATCGGAATTATCACGTACAGAAATCTCTAGCGTTTACACAGAGTGGTGTGAAAAACAAGGCAATGAGTGGGCTACAGTTCTGTAAATTAAATCACTTTGTCAATAAAAACAAAGGTTAGAAAAGAAATGACCAAATTAGTTTGCCTGTCCAGGAAGGATGATATATCTCATATAATTACTCTTTACAACCTTGGTGAGCAGAAAAAAACATCTCAGCATGCACAATACATTAGCTTTTGCATCATTCTGCATAAACTGTCAAGACTGACATTCAGTGAGTTACTGTGAGTATCAGAGTTGGTAATTGTTATACAATTGACATGTTCATTAGTATGAAATTAAAACCAAGCATGCACAATTGCTCTTATCTTTAAGCTTTTAGAAGAAGTCAAGAAGAAGCTTTTATTGTCATTTCAACCATATACAGCTGACGCATTACACAGTGAAATAAAACAACGTTCCTCCTAAACCCTGGTGCTACATACAACAACAATCACAAAAACACAGAGCTAAGGACTAGTAAGTGTCCTCGCCACATAAAGTGCATCGTGTGCAACCTGGTGCAAACAGTGCAAAGACAACATAAGACAGTGCAAGACAATTCAGGACAGTGCAAGACAAATACACAAAATGCAAAATTGCGCCGCCAGTAAACCTGTTGTGTATTGCACACTGGTGTGTAAGAGATGTAAAGTGAACAGTAGCAGAAAAAATGTAAACAAAATGCGAGACCACTGAAACCTTGTAATATCTTGTAATATGTGTGTTATAATTTTTGTTGTGATTTTTTATGTGCTCCAGGTGGAGAGCATGAAAAGAGAGGAAAGAATGTTCCTGTGGTTGGCAGTAAAGTGAAAGGAAAGGACCGTTTGACCGGCCGAGCCAGGAGGTAAGATGATACTTAAAGCACATTGTGTAGTTATTAGTCTTTTTAATTATTATGTAATTAACACTATTCATTAATTATTCAATTGTGCACACATTATGGAAAATGTAATCAGAACATTTTGACTTTTTACCCTGTGTTTAATAATGTGTTTATTAAAAACATTGTGTCTGTGTTTTCTGTGTACCTCAAAAAACATCTACACTAGCAAACGGTAATTTCAAGGATAGTTTGCTACGATAAAACTTCTTGAAAAAATCTCTTTAAAGTGCCTTGCAAATGTGTTCAGACTCCAGACCAATTAATTTACTTGTTTACTTGGTACTTTGGCCCTAGATCTTGGGTATAATAGTCATGTTATCATAGTTATATAATAAGTAGAGCTGTCAATCAATGAAATGATGTGATTTCGTATTTTCAAAAATATTTTAAACGCAAGTTAATCGCACATTATTATCTGTTCTAAATGTACCTTAAAATAATACTTAAGTTTTTTAATACTCTAATCAACATGATCATGGACAAATATAGATGCTTAATCCAAATATATGTTTTTAATTATTAGTAAAAACATACTCAACATAGAGCATGAAGACAAAATATTCTTGTAAATGTTTTTGTGTAATTATGTATTTTAAATTACGTAAATCATCAGGACACCAAACAGAGCTTTTTGTTATGTTTCTACACGGACGGTTTTAATTGCCGGTTGTGTGCAGCATGGCGGTTTTTGGTCTGTGAAATAGGGATATAAGTTTTTAATCCATTACCACAGTAAAACAAATGTTTAGGGATTAAAAATGTATACAAAAATTGAAAACTTTTCGCTTGAGTATATTATCTTTTTAAGTCTGAGTAAAGAAATTTCGTCATGAATAAATGGTGTTAAGTTGAAGTTTTATATATATTTACTGCATTAATCGATTTTATAAAATTAGCGCTGTTAAAATTAATTTGCATTAATTCGTTATTAACGCGCTCTAAAAATAAGTCATATTTATATATAAATGTTTAATATTTTTTGCTTGCTTGTTCTAAGGTTAAAACAGATGATGACTAAAGGGCAAACGAATGCCTCTGAGATGCAGTGTATGTCTGCAACCACTGATTCACACTATGTTCTCCTTGTATATCGGGTGCCATTTCTTTTATACAAAATAATTGGCTAGTCATATTTGTCTTAATTTAGTGTATTTCTTTCGGCTTGCAAAACAAAACAAAACAAAAAAAACCCCCAAAGTATTACTTCTGATATATTATTTTCATTATAGTTAGAATAAGCATTTCTAAAGGATGGCTAAGCAATAGCTCCCTCCACTCAATCAACTCAATGTTTGTTTGTGCTTGAATACCTTATTTATTGCAGTGAACGGATCATTTCATAGAAAACATTATATACAAGTATACTTTATTTTTTTCAGATGGGACTCTAAAGACGAAGCAGAGCAATTGCAGGTTAGTTTTACGCCGAGTACAAAAATAAATAAATAAATAAATAAATACCTGACTTTCTTTTCCCTGTGAGCTTAATTAATAATGTTTTGATCCAGCTGAGTCTTCTCTATTATGGTTGCATCTGCTACAGTCTGTCCTCACGGTAATAGCTGATAACAATTATAGCTTGTATTGTATTACTCTTGATGCAATTACATAAAAAATGTCAATACTTAACAGAAACGCTTAACAATTTATACCATACAACATAAAGTATTTATTATAAGTTTATGATAAAGCATTTCTTTATATATCGTATTTTGTTTAAACCTCTCTGGTGGAAAAAACATTCAGAGAATCCAGACTCCCATGATACATGTGCCATCTGGTAAAAGATATTTTTTCGATATATTTTGCCATCTGTTCTGCACCATATCTCCAGGTGGGTCCAGAAACTAGTTTGGAGGAGTTTTTGGAGGAGCTGGACGCTCTGTGTGATTCTGAGGTCAACAGTAATAGTCCAGACACAGAGACCCAAGGAGCAGAATCCAGTGCTGTGGAGACGGCTGTGGCCGCTGACAAAGATACAAAACAAGAGAATATGCTTATTCCTACAGACTTGCTAAACAAGAACACTTCCGTTTCCAGAGGAGCTGAGAAGAAGGTCCGTTTTTCAGAAGACCTCATTCAGGGAGCTTTCGAAAAGAACTCGAATGGCGATAAGACCGAGATCAAAATTAGTTCTTTAAAAAACACGCCACAGACCAAAACAGCGCTTGGAGAGCAGGATGCCCAACAGGACTTGGGTGGTGATCAGGAAGGAATGAAAAACAACCAGGAGATAAAGACCACCAGCAGTATTCTTACAGATTCGCAAGCCAAAACACCAGGCCAAGTTGATTCCCAGGAGACCAGCATTATAGAATTGAAACCAATGCCCGAGAGCTTCCTAGAGAAACAAACTGTGAGCAAATCTAAGGGGTCAACTTGTGATAGTGTTGGTTCTCAAAATGGCCCTGATTCCATTGTTTCCACTGAACAGGACCTCCTTCACATGATGGAACCTCTGAAAAATAACACCTCCAGAAATACTGGTAGGAGTCATATTTCTCATATACACACATGCTGGTTATTCGAATGACATTCATATTGGTAGGCATAGGTGTTGTTTATTTATGTTAATGTGTTTGTTTAAATGTTATTGTTTCTCTATGCTCATTTACACCATTAATCCATATAAAAAAACACTCATTAACCATGAAGAGCTGATATCACACAAACTACAGATCCTATAATGCAGCGCTTTAGCTGCCTTGTGGAACGCTAGGCTACCTGGGAACATTCCTGCGTCAATTAAGTCGAGCTTCTGTTGACGTATACAACCCTATCGTCAAGTTATTGCGAAGCTAGCGCCTCACAATGGCGAAGAGATAAGTTGATTCTGAAAACAGAGCCTTTCAAAACGGAGTATATGTTTACTGACATTGACGGTAAACCCGTATGTCTTATATGTGGAGCGAATGTGGCTGTAATTAAGGAATTGACTCTAAGACGGCACAAAACATCATGATAAGCTGAAAAACCTGAATGCAGAGCAGAAGATACAGAAAGTTGAAGAGTCAAAGAAGAATTTAGTTTTTTTGATGTTTTTCACCAGGGCAAAATCACAAAGTGAAGCTGGTGTGTTGGGCAGTAATGCGTTACTGGTTACTGGTAACGCGTTACTTTTGACAGTAACTAATACTGTAATGCGTTACTTTTAAAAATAAAGGAACTTCGTTACCGTATGGTGCGTTACAAGTTACTTTTTTAAATGAATGAATTTCAGCTGAAGTGTAGACTACAGTCTAACCTGTTTACAGCAGCGTCGCATTGTAGGATTGGTGAATTACCCTCTGTATACACGAAGACAAAGGCGTGTCTCCGTTTATTCAGGTCTGTGCGGCAGTAATGGCGAGTCGAGACGAGAGCAAAACGAGTTTCTCAAAGTGGAAATATGCTCATTATTTCACTTTCGTTGAGCATAAAGACAAAAACCTTTTAGTCAAATGTAAGCTGTGTCTTTCTGGTTTGAAGCTCATATCTACTGCGATAAACAGCAACTCCAATCTGTTGAAGCTCCTCCAGGAACTCTATGCTAGAAGCTAGAAGCTAACCCGGTGTTCTGTTCTACATTGTTGATAGTTTTCATACTTCAGCTGTGAAAGGAGCATTTTTAAGGGCTCAACACAACAGCAGAAGCCACTTTAGTTTTTGATTGTGAATATATGTTACTTTTTAAATGAAGTAACGAGTAACTGTAACTAGTTACTATTTTTTAGTAACTAGCACAACACTGTATATCATCATATTTATGTTAAAAAAAAATTTAGCTTTAGTGTGTTCAATAAATGTTTATTTTGTTTGGCCTGCAACTTAGTGTGCTTTGAGTTTGGCCCCCTGTGCAATTGAGTTTGATACCCCTGTCCTAAAGGTTTGGGTTAATAGTGCATTTTGAGATGCTTTCTGCTTAACATGGTTATAAAAATTTTAAACAAATTCCCTTATTCTAATGTTTAATGTAATGTAAGTGTATAATGGCTAAATGTTCTTTTGTCTAGTGATGCGTTTATGAAACAATTCTAATATTACTTGAGGGAAATACCTCAGATGGTATGTCATCCATTCATGTATTCATTCATTACCTGCTTTGTCTTAAACAGTGGCTCAGTAAATCTGAAGCATATCCCGAGAACACTAGGCATAAGTTGGGTGTACAACCTTGATGAAATCCCAGTCCTTTACAGGGCAGCATACACACATTTACACTTTCATTCACACCTAAATTGGGAAATAGGAGGAAACCAAAGAATCCAGACGAATCCCAAGCAAATACAGAGAGAACGATAACAGTAACACAAAATGCACCAGAGCAGTACCAGTTCAGGGTTTCAAGTCAATATTAGTCTTGATAGAAAAATCAATATCAGTTATCTACTCAAGTAATGTTACAGCACCTAATTTAGCTGCGTCTAAAATGTTAACATGCATGATCAAATGTTGTGCTTGAACAGTTTGGATGGCTGAAGTTGTGATTATTGCATGCCCTTTCTCTTACAGACGATCTGATTGACTCCAGTCTCTCAGTATTGAGTTTGGAATCAGGAGATTCTCTGCCTGTCCACAGCACCAGCACTGAAAAGGTACGAGCAGTGGTCCCGAAGGGTCAAACCACAACTAATACTGCAGGTAGACTCTTTAAGGCAATTGTATGACCTACAAGATGTCTCTGGCCTTCTGTTTTGGGGAGGGTGGAGCACATTTTAAATACAAATGAGTAATTTTCGTCTAGTGCGTCATGAATAGGCCTGGTTAAGTAATGCTCTGGCTGCACGCGGATTAGATTTTTTCATTTGACTTGCAAATTGAAAGTACCTCTGCCTTATGTTGCTGCGCAACTCACTGGAGCTTTTGAAGGTGGCACTGTTGGTGTACATTTTTACACTTTTCGCAGCTCAGCATATTCACAAGCAGGTTTTGTGTGGTGCTAAGGAAACCTGCCAGGAGATTTTTTTTATTGTAGCACGAAGGACTTCAGCATCTGCCAGCGATTATGACAGTGTAATATATTGTTAGTGATGCATATGCCATGGATATCACTAATCTGCTCAAAAGACCTAGAGTTCTCTAAGGCAAAGAACATAACTCTTAATAAATATGACTGTACAAATTTTACAGCAAACTGTAGGAATTTATATTTAAGAACAACCTGAAAAGACATTGAACATATTTTTTTGTTTGTGTGTCAACAGTCAAGGAAAGATTTTCAATATCTACAAACCCGATTCCAAAAAAGTTGGGACACTGTACAAATTGTGAATAAAAAAGGAATGCAATAATTTACAAATCTCATAAACTTATATTTTATTCACAATAGAATATAGATAACATATAAAATGTTAAAAGTGAGATATTTTGAAATGTCATGCCAAATATTGGCTCATTTTGGATTTCATGAGAGCTACACATTCCAAAAAAGTTGGGACAGGTAGCAATAAGAGGCCGGAAAAGTTAAATGTACTTATAAGGAACAGCTGGAGGACCAATTTGCAACTTATTAAGTTAATTGGCAACATGATTGGGTATAAAAAGAGCCTATCAGAGAGGCAGTTTCTCTCAGAAGTCAAGATGGGCAGAAGATCACCAATTCCCCCAATGCTGCGACGAAAAATAGTGGAGCAATATCAGAAAGGAGTTTCTCAGAGAAAAATTGCAAAGAGTTTAAAGTAATCATCATCAACAGTGCATAATTTGGTTTCTCATCAACGCCTTGGGTGGTTCCATTAAATTCCAGAGTAAGAACGGGAGCTTTGAGGATGGAATGGACTGTAGTTAATGACAACAGACTGCTACATTGACTCAGGACTACAGTTCGCTTCTGATCACCATCACTGTATCCCACAACATCGTATATCTGCTATAAATGGACATTCGGGGCAACCCATATGAGGATGGTTCCTTTCAAGGTTTCTTCCTTATGCCATCTCAGGGAGTTTTTTTTCTTGCCACAGTCTCCACCGGCTCGCTCATCAGGGACAAACTTACTTATACATATTCACTTTTAATCCCCACATTATCTGTGTAAAGCTGCTTTGAGACAATGTTTTTATACAAATAAAAATGAATTGAATTGAATAATATCATTCAAAGATTCTGAGAATCTGGAACAATCTCTGTGTGTAAGGGTCAAGGCCGGAAAACCATACTGGATGCCCGTGATCTTCGGGCTTTTAGACGGCACTGCATCACATACAGGAATGCTACTGTAATGGAAATCACAACATGGGCTTAGGAATATTTCCAGAAAACATTGTTGGTGAACACAATCCACCGTGCCATTCGCCATTGCCGGCTAAAACTATAGGTCAAAAAAGAAGCCATATCTAAACATGATCCAGAAGCGCAGGCGTTTTCTCTGGGCCAAGGCTTATTTAAAATGGATTGTGGCAAAGTGCAAAACTGTTCTGTGGTCAGACGAATCAAAATTTGAAGTTCTGTTTGGAAAACTGGGACGCCATGTCATCCGGACTAAAGAGGATGAGGACAACCCAAGATGTTATCAGCGCTCAGTTCAGAAGCCTGCATCTTTGATGGTATAGGGTTGCATGAGTGCGTGTGGCATGGGCAGCTTACACATCTGGAAAAGCACCATCAATGCTGAAAGGTACATCTAAGTTCTATAACAACATATGCTCCCATCCAGACGTCGTCTCTTTCAGAGAAGACTTTGCAGTTTCCAACATGACAATGCCAGACCACAGACTGCATCAGTTACAACATCATGGCTGCGTAGAAGAAGGATCCGGGTACTGAAATGCCCAGCCTGCAGTCCAGATCTTTCACCCATAGAAAACATTTGGCACATCATAAAGAGGAAGATGCGACAAAGAAGACCTAAGGCAGTTGAGCAACTACAAGCCTGTATTAGACAAGAATGGGACAACATTTCTATTCCTAAACTTGAGCAACTTGTCTCCTCAGTCCCCAGACATTTGCAGACTGTTATAAAAAGAAGAGGGGATGCCACACAGTGGTAAACATGGCCTTGTCCAAACTTTTTTGAGATGTGTTGATGGCATGAAATTTAAAATCAACTTATTTTTCCTTTAAAATTATATATTTTCTCAGTTTAAACATTTGCTATGTCATCTATGTTGTATAAGCTTCTTAATACTTGAATGGAAAAGACCACTAATTGGATAAGGATCTAAGTGGTTCAGCAAGATTGACTAACTGTATACCTATATAACAACTTTGCCAAATGAGAATAACTAAAAAAAAGTAATTAAATGTATCCCAACCTGAGAGAAAACACCCTTGATGGGACATCAGCTCATCACATGTTACGACTTTAGAGACAAATGGGGCTTACTGGTGCTATTCTGACAAAAAATTCTGCATGAAACTGGGCAAATCAGCCACAGAGACATTTGACATGACATACGTTTGACATACACCAATGCAATGAGTCTTTCGAGGTGTTTTAAATGCGTGCTTCTAAAGAGCGTGAGAACATCACTGGAAGATGACGAGAGATCAGGAAGACCTTCAACAAGCTTAACCCCCAAAAATGCCGAAACCTTACGGCAACTTGTGCATGATGATCGACGGAGAACAATCCACAGGACCTCACCCAGATTTGGCTAGTGCAGACTTCGCCCTCTTCCCAAAGATGAAGATTCATCTCAAAGGTTGATGTTTTGATACCATTGTTGAGATCCAGCCAGAATAGCATAAGATGCTTGACACGCTTCGAAAAGAAGACTTCCAGGACACATTCCAGAAGTGGCAGGAACACTGAAAGTGCTGTATTGCTGTGCAAGGGGGCTGTTTTGGGGCTAAGGTTATAGTGTGCAAGCATAGATAAATAAAGTACTTTCTTGTAAACAGAAATAGTCTTCAAACTTTTTGATGCCACCTTGTATAATACACAAACACACACTTATCCTTCATGGCCAAATGTTTGTGTACATCTGACCATGACACCAATTTGTGGTTCTCTTGGAAATACACAACTGCATAAAATGTCTTTAAATGCTGTAGCATTACAGTTTTCCTTCACTGGAACTAAGAGGCCCAAACATGTTACATCTATGTTTCTGTGTACAAATAGAGGTCCATTAAACCATGTTTTTTCCAAGGTTGGTGTTGACCTCAACCCCACTGAGCATGTAATGGATTAATTGGAACACAGACTGCACCCCAGGCCTTCTCAGTACTTGACATCAGTTCCTTACTTCACTAATGCTCTTGTGGTGGAAAATTCCCAACTGTTATAGTCCAAACCAGTAAAACCTTACCAGAAGGGTGGAGGAAATTATAATAGCAAAGAGGTGACTAGATCTGAAATGGGAATTTTCTAAATCACATGTAGGTGTGATGATTAGGTGTCCACATATTATAGTTATATTATATAGTCCACATAGTCGTGCATACACACTGGACACTTGACTTGTTCACAACCTAGAACTATATTTATTTTGAATACAATGCAATGCAATGATCCTATTACTCTGGTCATCAAATAGTCATACCAGCATAAGAGACTATTTAGAGAAAAGGCACCTGACTATAAAAAATACATGAGCTGAGAAAGTGAGAGAAAGAGCACAAAAAACAGAAAGGAAGATGGTGAATCAGAAAGTGCAGTATGTTCAGATGCTCAGTGGGCTTCTGCACTACCAATACTATTTACTCATCCTCATATTTTTTTGGTTTACATTGCATAAAACCTACCCACGCATCCATGTACAGGTACAACTTCAAGGTGTATTGCTGCATTGTTCACCCTAGTATATTTTGCTGGCAGAGAAATGCATCTTGTTTTTAGTCATGGGGTTAGTGTGGAACACATGAAATTGTATTTGTGAAGCTGTTGTGATTTAACATTTGTTTCTTTCTCTGTCTCCCCTCCAGGCTCGAGAGAACGGGAAAGTGGTTTAGACGACATGCTCTTTCATGGCTTGCTCAACATCTGTTCAAGGTGGACGAAAGGAAACTAAACAAAGCAAAAGGATGCATTGCAGTTTGCCTGTTTGAGTGTGTTCCAGCTTCAGGAATGGTTAGTTTTGAAAACTAATAGAAATTAGCACCATGGTGTAGTAGTGGGCGGTGTGATGGTTTGAAGATCATTACTTTGTAGTGCACACTTTTAATGATGCTCACTGAGTGCTATTTTGTTCATGTACACACACTAACAGGTATGCATCTGTATTTTTGCAAATATTATAATGGCTACTCATTCAGAAATAGGAAGAATGTGCAGTATTGAAGAAGCTGGCTGTGTTTATTGGTTAAACACAATGATCACATTTAAAAAAAAACCAAAAAGACTGAACATTTTTGGATAATTTAGGGTAGGATATTGGCTTGAGCATGTATTTTAGCCCCATCCTGAACACCATAAAGCACAATTATTTTATTTATTTACTTATTTATGTATTTAAATCTGCCTGCTGTTTATTTCCTGATTCATCTTTTAATTTAAACTCTATTTGGTTATTTCTGTGAGTCAACGAATGCGGTGCCGTTTGGGTCCCAATAACATTACATTTCTAAATATTTATGTAAAGAAAAGATAGACGTTTTATACATCAAGTGTTTTAAAACAAACGATAAATGCCAGTATTTAAAAAGCATCTGTCATCACATATTATTGAACCATCACATAGTCTTGGAATTAAAGATTATAAATGTATACAGACAATTACAGACTGTTAACAGCAATATAGACTGGTTAAAGACAATCATATACATACAATATAAGAAGTAAGGTTGCATAGTAAATCCATACTGACCAGTTACAATAAACCATTTCCACCCATTTAAAAGATATGCCTTTCATTGCAATTCAAATAACGTAACACATTCATCAAACTGGCATTTCTTCCTGTCCTAGCCTAATAAATACAATTTAAAAAAAGGCATAGTTAAAATGTTATGCAGTAGTGTGCAGATTCGTTAAGCATCCCAACTCTGAATTGCCCTTTTCCATTAAACATTCTTTCATCCATTCTAGATTATGAAAAAGTATAATTGTCCCAGAATATTCATGAACCTCTGATACTTTAACACATTCATTCATCTCTATTAAATATTTTCATATTTTATCATTTTCCAAGAGGTACGTTCAACAGGGAGAGTTCCTTCACACGAATCTGCTGAAGATCAAAAAGATATTGTGATATTGATTTTTGATATTGTGGTATCGATTGACAAGATCATTTTAAACACAGTAGCTGTCAAACTTAAAAACAATTTTAAGTTAAAATGTCTGCAATATATAGTCAACATATGTCTTCTTTTTTTCCTGAACATGCCCTTTTCCTGGACATTCTTTGCACATATTTGCATTGCTTTAACCCAGGTCTTTAGAGTGCACCTTCTCCTTCTCCACAGTAAATGCCTTAAAATTCAAAATATGGTCTCCTTCCAATTTTCCTAATGCTATTATCGCAAATCACTGTTCACCAAATGTATTTCTCATTTTGTGGTAAAAAGAAATCTCTACCTTGTGTGGCTGCGCAGATCACTGAGGCTAGATTAGAGAGTTTATGATTCATGAGGTTTTAGGGTGGTTTGAAGGTGGCACTGTTGGTGCACAGCAATACATGTTTTTCAGCCCGGCTCGATTTATCACAGTTAGCTTTTTGTAGTGCTATGAAAACATGACAAGACTTTTTATGGTGGCCTCAAAAATATGAAGCTTTTAAACTGCTTGCACAGAACTTGTGGTGCCTTAAAGGGCTCAGTTATTTGCTGCACCGTTTTCTTACATAATTATCCCTGTTTTAAGTTTTTTGTATTCTAAATGATAAATCGGAGATGAATATTGAATATAGAATATCTTTATGAATGCAGATATTCCTATACTGTATGTGCTGCGGTTGTGTATTGGGGCAGAAGGCGGTGTAAAAAGGCAGCGATTGTGACAGTGTAATCTGTAGTTAGTGATGCATATGCACATGGATATCATTAATCTGCTCAAAAGCCCTAAAGTTCCCTGAGGCAAATCACATAACTATTAGCTGTATTTAATAAATATGTGTATAATAAATATTGAAAACAGTCTAGGGGAGATTTTTATTATCTTTATTAGCTTTTCCGAGGTGTTGAGGAATTTTCATTAACCCTTCAGTAAGGATTTCAGCTGTTCAGCAAGATTGACTGACTGATATAGGAATGTGAACATGTCTTGCACCCACCCACTGGTCAAACTGCATGTCAGTCATCACTCTTTGCATATGGGTGTGTAGGAAGTGTTGCACCACCACAGCAACCAGAGACAGGTGTGTGGTTGAGAAGATGCGCCTGCAAAATTCGCAAACACAAATGTAAATACAGTCAACACCCTATAATTCCCGGTTCGGATCTCGCAGCTCTGAAAATTAGCGGGATCTCGTTTGGAACATAACTAAGTTGCGGATTATCTTAAAATTTGCGGAAATGCGCAGCAGGACCGAATGTTGAGGAACGTTATGAACAACATTTCAAACTATGTTTTCACCAAAAAATTGTATAAAAACCGTTGTGACATAATGTCTAGATGAAATCACTAAGGTACCTTAGAGGCTGCGGGGTGTCCAAAATTCCTGGATTTTTGGAACTCGAGTGGGGTTTTAGAACGTAACCTCTGCGACTCCTGGGTGACCACTGTACTGTACACAGATTAATAAATTGTGTAGGAAAAAATGTGAATTCTTAAGGGATAAACGGTGCCGCAATCATGACCTCACCTTTAAACTGTATCTACAGAAAGTACATAAAATATTCTTAATATACAACTGTGATCTACAATGTTGCCCATAGTGCCCAACACTTCCATGATATTACTAATCACTGTGTTTTTCACATGTTGCTAATATTATCATGACCTTGATGATGATTTGTGTTTTAATTACAAGAAAAGTTAGGATGATGAGAAGAAAGGAACGTGCCTGAAAGTCACTGAAAAATATTGGAGCTACTGTACATTAGAATGTACACTAAATAGGATCTTATGAGGTACCTGGATGATACTAATTCTAGGGGTGGACAAAACACCTTAAACTGGACATGACAAATGATCACATTACAGTGTACTTTCTCAATCCTGGGCATTTCTCACAAAACACTTGCTGTTATTAAAAGTGGTTTTACGTTCTTGGTAATGAAAACTTTTTTTAGGAGTTGAGTAGAAGTAGTTTTGCTTCTTCCTGAGTGTGTTATGGGGAAAAAATTGCCTGGTTTTTAGATGTTGATAAATTTGGTAAATTGATACGTGAAGTAGTCTTGGTATTGCGACTGTACCAGAGCTGAGAAATTATGAATCGTCATGTTGTGGATGTTTAAGGATGATATGTGTAGGTTTTGATAAATAGAAGAATCACAGAAATTCCAAGATCTTATGACTTATTAGACTTATTATGAGCAGCACTTAAGTTGAGAGAGCACACACACACACACAGACAGAGTTAGTTAGATACAAGTATGCATTTTTTTTGCAAACTATTTTTAATAAATAATGCAAAAAAAAGGTTTTCACTGGACTCAGCTTTGTATATTTTCAGTTTGATTTCTCATTTACAGCAAACATTAAGCCTTAAAACAGAGAATTTATATATCACATGATCTGCTTAGTTCAAGTGCATTACAATATCACATTAATGCTTCTCTGATAGTCCCGCCTCCCTCTTTTTGATAGACACAAATTCTATCTAATTAAGTCTTACTACTGGGAAACAGACACATGATTGAGAAACACACTTTTCTTGCACTGAAGCTGTCCGCTACTAGTTGCTACTGATTACTGAAATGTCTAGATGTTGTGGTTTGAACGGATGACTTACGCGCATTATGTGAAAAGCACTACGCAGCATATTGAATGTCTAAATAAAGATTTTTTTCAAGGGTCATATGAAACATTTAAATGCACAAAAAAAGCAGACACACTCACAGGAAATCCAAATTGAGTATACACACATGTTCAGATGTACAATATACATCAGTCACATGCTACTGTTTTTTTGTATTTTTTGTATGCACATATATTTTGGAAGGTGACATTTTGTGCAAAAAAGACAAAAGCGATGTTTACTGCTTTTTCAAGTATGATTATAAGCACTTTATTTTGTATAAATGCTCGCTAAGTTCTGAAATGTTGGCGTTACATCTGATAAGCACTGTACACTGAAATACAAGCCCCTTTAAGACTGAACATTTCAATCACCTTTGAAAGTCCAGAAAGGATTTGTTACGCAGAACCTTTTTCAGTTTGGCGAAAGAGGACATTTTATATTTGCACATATATATATTGCGAAAAAGGCCAGAAGCAATATGCTTAGAATACATTTAATAATGCAGTACCAATGTTTTTAATACTAATATGAATGAATAAGAAGAAGAAAAAGAAAACACAGCCTGATTCAAAAGTCACGGTTAAAATATATTAACCTTTTTATAATATGAAAAAAAAAAGCCTGGCAATATAAAAATGTTCATATCTTCACAGCGAAAACCATTTGCATTATTGAGTGAATCAGTATAACAACAGTGACAAATATATTGTTCCAGGTCTTTTCTGAACATTTCATTATTACTAAATATAAGTAGTGTTTTTTTGCTTAGAATTTTTTTATATTTTCATTCATGTGAATGTTGCAATTTCTCTGGTTTATTTAAGCATGAATGAAGTGACTAATTTAATATTTAATTTTGTACATCATGCTGTAATTATTGTTGCCACTGTCACTTTGTGTCCAACAGAATTTGAAATGAATTTCTGTGTACTTCATGCCGTAATAAACAGATTTTGCCTCACATTTCTGCACATGGCCGTGTTTATTAGCTCCATTAATTTTCTAATGTTGTTGCCAGTAGTTTGAGCCTAAAGCGTTAAATGAAGAATTAAACTTGAGTATGTGGTTCATCCAGTGAGAATTGTCCTTATACACAGCAAAAGATGTCAAGTGACTTTTTTTGTCATTTCAATCATTTGAAACACTATACAGCAAAATAAAACAAATCTAAACAAAAAACTAAAAAATATAAAAAACATATACAACATGTAATAAGCAAAAACGTATTTCCAGCTATTTGTACTGTATACTCTTCAATCTTTTTTATTATTAAACAAATTGATCTGCCAATGGAATAATTGAAAAAACATGTCCACAAATGTTTGTGGACACTTGGCCATAAGATTTGTATTTCACATTGAATCCTCATTAGCTGTTATAATTACCTCTACTCTTATGGGAAGATGTTCCACTAGATGTTAGAGTGTGCTTGTGGAGATTTGTACCCATTCAGCTACAAGGGCATTTGTAAAATACAGTACTTGTGTAGGGTGAGAAGGCCTGGGGCGCGTTCCAATTCATCCCAAAGGTGTCTAATAGGGTTGAGGTCACAGCTCTATAGCAGGCCACTCAAGATCTTCCAATCCAACCCATGTAAACTATATCTTTATTAAGCTTGATTTGTGCACAGGGGCATTGTCATGCTGGAACAGATTTGGGTCTCATGTAAAGGGGACTCAACTTTATTTACCTTATGTACATAATGTAAAGGGAAATGTGATGCAACCACACCTGAAGGAATCCTATACAATGTCAAAATAATCTACTGCATTGTCACTTGGTTTTTTTTTTTTTTTTTTGCACCATCTATAACTTATCACTGCACTATTGTATATTCCACCCATATATATTCTGTATATACTGTATCATACTACATTCGTACTTGTATATAACTCTATCATATCATTTGAGCACGTTATCTCCAGACATCTATGCACAATCATTGCACAGTATATTGTATATTACTATATATACATATATTATTTCCTACTGCACCTTCTTCACATTATTTACCCTCACCCCTGTACATATGGACCCCATACCCTTATTTAGCACAATGCTATTTATTGTAAATAGGCCACTTATGCACTTCTGGTTAGATGCTAACTACATTTCATTGGCTCTGTACATGTACCTTGAACAATGCCAATAAAGTTGAATCAAATCTAACTAAAAAAAGTTGGATGTCCCAATACTTTTGTACATACAGTATAGTATAGATTTAATAATCCTATGGCTTACTGATATATTTTTGTTATATACTGTATTAACAGATAGATAATATTAATACAATTAATTACACAATTAATCTATATTCAAGATATTTTCACTTTCTTTAAAAAAAAAAAAAAAAAGGCTTTTGTTGTCACTTATACATAACAGCACAGTGAAATTCTTTCTTACCATATTCCAGCTTGTTAGAAAGCTGGGGTCAGAGCACAGTGTTAGCCATGATACAGCACCCCTGAAGCAGAGAGGGTTAAGGGCGCCTGTTTAGGGGCTCAGTATTGACAGCTTGGTGGGGAAGCAGTTTTACATTTGCGGTATTTAGCAGACGCCCTTATCCAGAGCGACGTAGAAAAGTGCTTTGAGTCTCTAGTAATGAATAAATCTACACTGGTACGCCAGATTACAAACTTAATATAAATATAACTCGAATTCTACAAACTTGGAAAGTGCTAATTTAAGTGTTTCAGGAAGAGGTGGGTCTTCAGTCGTCGCTTGAAGATAGTCAGGGACTCTGCTGTACGGACATCTAGGGGAAGTTCATTCCACCACCTCGGTGCCAGAACAGAGAAGAGCCTTGAAGTGTACTTACCTCTCATTCTGAGAGAAGGTGGTACCAATCGAGCAGTGCTGGAGGATCTCAGACAGCGTGGTGCAGTTCGAGATGTGATGAGGTCACTGAGGTAAGAGTTCAATTACTATTATAAAACATAAGTTCAAATTTGAAGACATTCTTATCACATAAGTAAGTTCAAACAGATTTTGCTTGTGGTTGTTCCAGCAAAGGTAAAGTTTCATTTCAAGGCCCACTGTGGATTGTGATGGTCTGGTGTCCACAAACATTTGGACCATAGTGTAGATTAAAATATAATAGTTATGAAAATCTATTAATGGAAATTAAGTCAAGTGAAAAGAAGTTGATTAATATTGTCTTGTTACTTTTCAGTAGGTACTACATTTTTTCCTCTCCAGTGTGCTATTTCCTTTTTGTTTCATTTTCAATTCTTCCTTTTTTATTTCTTCTTTCTTTAAACAATTAGGTAATAATAATAATAAACAATGCGGTTGTCTTTTGAAAGCAAATGTAAAGTTATTTGTAAGTTATGAGCAGTGTTCAGTTTTAAACAGGAACACAATCAAACAGCAGCTAAAATTTATAAAGAAATGAACTAATTTAAATTGTGTATGAGCTCTGTTTTTCTTTTTGGAAGTAGCAGCTATTGTATAAGAACCAATAGTCATTTGTTTTCACTTGTGTTGTGTAATGGGTGGGGGAAGTTCTTCTAAATAAAAAATGATATATATATTTTTTTAATTTCTTTTATCACCGATTTTCTTTTTTGCTCAAATAATGGAATTTTAAATCAGATACTGTACATGTTCATATACGGTATATCGTTTATTTCCACCATCTTTGCCATATAATAATAATTATACAATAATAAGTGGACATGGCTGCTACAGTCATTTTAAAAATTATTTGCACCCTTTATAAATGAAGGTTGAAGAGAATTATGGAAAGTACATCTTCAACTCAAATGTAAATATGAGAGCAAATATTGGAGCTGAAATTAAAGTAAATCTAAATGAAAGATATTTTCAATGCGTCACAATATAAAAACAAAGAAATCGTTTAAGGATACATAGTCCATGCATGCCGTTAAGGACCAGGATTTTTTTTTTATAATAATAAATTAATAAAATCTATCTGCCTCTACCAAAAGGCTAAAAGAGATGATTACAGAACCAAGCTTTTGGAAGGTTCACTCAAGTTCCCAGACATAAGCATAATTAAAAATCCATTTGATGAGCTGAATACAAGAGTCCAAATGAGAGAATCGTTATACTGGAACATGTGGAGAAATTCTATATTAAGCATTTTCAATAAGTGTGACACAGAAGGTTTATCACATTAACAAATTAATACGTTTTTTCTTTTATTTCCATCATTACCCAGGCTATCAGTGATTCTGCATGCCAAAGCAATACACCAGTGAAAAGATGACCCTGTAAGAGTGGAAATTTCCTGAATGAAAATAAACACAAAGGTGTTTTTTAAAACTGGTGCCTGGCTCTTCCTGTGTTCACGGCTCTCCATTTGGGAATAGATGCTTATTAATGTTCAATGATTTATCCCCATGGCCTGTTGCTCTGGAAATGGCTCCCTGTGCTTCCTGAAAGTCGCTTTCCCTTCTGTTACTCTTTTAATTACATTTTCCAGCAGGCCTCACTGGGACAGCCTTGTCCTCAGAGATGCAGAGTTCCACGCCAGGCCTGTGTTCACATGGCTGAGTGATTTCAGAGGAGCTGAAAAATGATTTTGTCTCTGTAAGGATGCTAGTGTGTGTGTGTGTGTGTGTGTGTGTGTGTGTGTGTGTGTAGCAAGGAGGGGTTAGTGATATCATCTGTTTTTTTTGTTTTGTTTAGATGTGTTTTTTAATCACAGCATTTTGCAGAAGCCGTGCAAGGAAATAAAAATAGGACTACAATAACAGAGATTCTATATATGGACCAGGACTTTTCAGCAACAGTGACACGTCTGCCAGGGAATGCTGAATAGTGCTTAAATGACCATGAAGGGGAAATCTCCATTTCTCCTTATTTTCCACTTCCAGCTGTATTCCAAGCTGACACCTCATTAACTTGCTATTGCGAAGTCACGATTTATCTTTAGTTTACTTCAATTTTTTTTTAAATGAACCCAATATACTGATGTATACAGTATTATGTGTGTGTGTGTGTGTGTGTGTGTGTGTGTGTGTGTGTGTATGTGTGTTTAACCAATAATACATGTTGTTCATGGAAAAGAATCAATTATCAGATATGTGATGCAGCCATTATCACCCTGACGTATATTCATTTCCAACAGGAAGCACTAGAGTATTCATGTTCCATGTACCCAAGCAGAATATTATTATGAATAAAAGAAACTCATACATGTGTTGAGTTGCATATATACATTTATGGCATTTGGCAGCTGCCTTTATCCATAGCGACTTACAACTGAGCAGGGGAGGGTTAAGGGTCTTGCTTAAGGGCCCAGTAGTGGTGGGATTTGAAACTGTGACCTTCCAATCCAATGTCTTAACCACTGAGCTACCACCTCCCCACAACATATACTGTTTTACATTACACCTTCCAGAGAACTTAGTTCACTTCACTTGCCACAGCTATAATCAGTTGTTCCCTTATTAGCCCCAATGCGTTTCTCTTTTAGGTTAGTAAGGGGAAAAATGCAGCTTGTAACGTTACCTAGAAATCACAAAGGCTTGTGTCTGAAAGATAAACTTGAAGCTACAGCTTTACCTGTTACAGAGCATTGACACCAGAGACTCATTAAAACAATATATTAAATTGCATGTCCTTAGTGATGAACATATAAGCATCTATTATAAAAGTCTCCGTGCAAGTTGTTACTGTAAAAGCGATGAGGTAATAAAACACAACAAGTTGCTCTTGAAATGGAAGCAACATCCTCTGTACAATCAGAAACAGAGGAACCTCAGTGTGCACCATCAGTCTGTATGGAGTTTAATGAAGTGAGATTCTGGAATTACAGCTACTGAAGGCCTTATTTGACACTCCCCTGTGATCAATACTAAGCTCTTTAAATTTCCAGCTCTTGTCTTTGGTGAAGTAAACATGAGCTTAGCAGCATACAGAGAGATTAACACTGCGTTATGTATGCTACATAGAGAACACAGTTTCAGCAGCACAGGTCTTTTCATTCTTTTTTTCTATCTTTGTTGCTTAATAGTCTTCTTTAAACAGCTGTTTTATACAATTATGTTATTCCTAAGCGAATATGATGGTGATGATTATCCCTGTAAAATGCCAAAGAACCTAAAAATGCCTCTGAGCTCTTGTTCTGCTTTCGATATTTAGGATAAATATTATGTAACATTACAGAATTAAGTTGCTTCTGATCAATGTTGGTTGCATTAATTAATGTGGATCATACCTCACTTTTTAGGCATATAAAGAGGCAGTGATGGATGAAGTGCAACATTCACAATCTCTCATTAGAACTGTGGGATTATGCTTGTGGTCCCATGACATGCTCTTATTTAACGTACTTTACGTATTCTTTTTTAAAACATTAAGGACTGGTTTGCTTTTTTCTAAAACGCAGTCAAGTAAAAAGAAGATATTACACATTAAAATGTACTGAAGTTCAAATTTCTTACAATAAGCTGAAGGCATTTGAAAAAAGTTAATAATTATGTACAGTACAAAGGTAAAAAAAATTTCTACTTTCCACCACTGTAATAAGGAGAGAACAGGTTATGGTATTGTTCCTCAGTCACAACTCTCTAAACATCAATCTTACTCCTTGCATTTGAAATGTGGCACATAGGCACAGTTTGCTGCTTGTTGTGAAATGGCTCCTAAGTCTCTTGACACACATTGCATTACATCAGCTGCACCTGGGTCCTAGTCTCATATAAACTCAAGCATGCACATAAACACAAGGTAAGTTCTCAAAAGAACGTCCCAAGCTGTTTGTGGAGATGAGCAGGTATGAAAACACAAGCTTATATGCATGTTTATGTATATTCCCGTCTGTGATTGATTCGTCACCACTGGCCCCAATCCTCTGCATATCTCATTCAGAGCAATAATGAAGCTCGGGTGTCTGTCTAAATCCTAGCCATTATGTAACTCCATGAACCACAACTGCTATTTCCCTTTCAGAAGATGCTTTTACTTTAGGCATTGCTGTTTTTGCAGTCAATAATGCTCTAAATGTCTAAATCCTCCGAGAACATCATTTACGATCCAGGCCAAGCACAGATGCTTGCAGATCATTAGGCTTGCTGGGAATGAAGGGGTAATGTGAGCAACAGACACTGTCAGAGTGCATTTCTTCATTAGTGACCACAATATCCGCTGCTTCCATCTGCCTTTTCTGCCAAAAAAAATAAAGATACCCGGAGTTTTGATCTAATTAAGAGGTTTGATTGTGGTTTATTAAAACATTAAAACATCAGTTTCGATCCTTGCCATCATTTTAAAAGCTTAAAGCACAACACCTTCCAGCCACGAGGAAATTAGACAGTGGATTTGATACGTTTGATGCCCCTCAGTGCTTACTATTGATTTTCACCTAGGCTTTCACTTAATCACTCGTTCACTAAAAGGCAGGCTGAGTCAAAAAAGCCTACTGGGACATCTTGTTTACAAGAACAACTGTCAGTGTATTCGCTTGTAAAGCAGACTTGCATAAATGCATCTGTGTGTGTGTGTGTGTGTGTGTGTGTGTGTGTGTGTATATACATGTTTGTGTATGAAATTGTGATTATGTTGATCACATTCTAGATGACTAGAAATGACTCAGAAGATAAGTGAGCTCTCAGTGTGGTCTCCTGATAGAAGCCTATAGAAGCTATGGTCCATTACCTCTCTCTCTCTCTCTCTCTCTCTGTCTCACTCTCTCATTTACACACAGAGACACACATGCTGATGTACTGTATCAATCATATCTGTGCCTTGTGCTCATTAAATACTATCGGCCATAACATAATTTATAATCAACACTTCAACATAAATATCCTGTATTTTTCTTGTAGTCTAGACTTTCATTTTGTTGTGATTGTAAATAAATAATTTACCTCAAAAAATAGTTTTTACCTTAAGTGTAGGCGTCCAGCAACATCAATCGTATATCATTGCTAGTTATATAACAGAAGAGTTATCATGTGTGCTTTGCTGCCTACTGCCCTGCTTCCCTCCAACAAGTGTTTCAAACAATCCAGAAGTTCTGTAAGATACCATACTATTATAAAAGTTCATAACAAAACCTAGAACAACATAGTAACCTATAGTGGATTACTCTTCTGATGTACTATTTAATATGGTTGTATTGTTATATATTAACCACTTTTGGTTACACAATATGTAAACACTTGAGTCAGTTATATTAAAGGTTACATTTACAGCCAATGTTTTTTTTTTCTTCTTGTATTTAAAGTATGTTTTATACATCCAATATATATACTGTGATAAACCTCTAACTATTGCAAGAGCCTTTGATTGTAGGCATCAGAGAAAGATGCTTTTTATTATTATGTGTCAATTGCTAGACATTTTAATTAATAAAACATTTTATAACAAAAAATATAGAAACTCAAATTTTTTTTACAAGGGCTTTTATTTGCCTTTGGGATTGTATATATATACACGTGTACGTACGTACACGTGTATATATATAACCCTAGTATACATGATTTTTGTAAAAAGTAGTCTACGCTAAAGTTTGATCAAGGCCTGAGCATGTGCAGTATTTACATTTACCAAACAGCCTACATGTGGGCAATGGACATATACTGTGTGTGTATATATATATATATATATATATATATATATATATATATATATATATATATATATATATATATGTACCAAATACACAATTCATTTACATTAATATTTGCACATACCTGAGCAGAACTTGACACAGGTTCCTCTGAATTAGGAATCCTGATTAATTAGGAGGCTATGTGGACACTTTCCATTAAATGTAATGCCAATATTTTTCTCTTACCTTCTTTTAAAAAGTATGAATGTTCTAAAGAAACGAAGATGCTGTTCATTCTTTTCGTTTGCTGCAGTTCGAATAAATACGTTTGACAGGCTATACCTGTCTAAATCTATGCAACCACATAAAGGTGATTTGGTTGATGAAAGCTGGATAGTTATGACTGGGTTTTTCTTTAGTGCCCATCAAACAGGTGTTCCCTAAAATGAAAAAGATTAAACTTTGGAAAATTGATGGTACATGGAAAGGTGGTGAGAATGGAACCATGTTTTTGCTGTGCTTTAGCAATAATCAAGTTGGCGTCCATGCACCAAGCGTGAAATACTTCCCATATTTCCATGCATCCTCTAGCTGTGAGCTTGGTCCGCGCGCGCGCGCCGCTCTGCACCACACCACCACACCGACTTAGGCTAAATCATAACCGCACATAACAGCATTAGAAAAGTACTGCTTTTTGCACACCATTTACGCATATGCATGTGGTTTTGTAAGTGCAAGCTTAAACCCGTTTAGGTCTTTCTTGTAGTATTGGTTCCGTGTCTTTTGGCTCGTTTGAAGCGCGCGCAGATTGCGCTGGTACCGACTCGCGCTTTGCTCTTCGTGCGTCACTTGGATTCGTAACGCTGTCCGATGTCTGACCGTATCTATACTGCGTCTGATCGCCGGCAGGCGTGTATCCAGTGGCGCCCGAGTAAGAACGCGCGCTTCCCGCAACCTCTGTCGTCGCGCTCTCGTTTCCGGCGCTGGTCGCATTAAACCCGGAGTAGATTTGCGTCCCATTTGCGCTCGTGCCGTTGTCCGCTTGCGTCACGTTGGCGCTCGTGCCGTTAACGATGCCCGAGACGTTCGCGAACGCGTTGTTGCTTCCTGTGGATCCGTCTGGCACACCGTGTCCCGTTCCCAGGTTCGTCGGCTTCCATATTAGGCTGTAATAGATGGCCAGGATGATCGCCGCCAGGGACACGGAGAGCACGTAGGCGAACACGGTGGCCAGACGTACCCACTTTTTGTTGGTCTTCGCGGCCATCTTGGCTTTCTTGTCCCCCGTATACGTGGCCGGCTTGCCCCGCTCCATGTTGGGCATGAAGTCCCTCTCCCGCATGTTGGCACGGTTTTTGCCTCGGTGCTCCACCACTCCGTCCGTCTTGAAGGCTTTTGGGGGGGTCTGTCAAACGAAGAAAAAAAGAGGACGTTTTTTTTAAAGAAGACGCACCAGAGATGCGCACCGGACGCTTTGGGGCCTTCTCGACGCGTTGTGGCTTAGAGCAATTTATTTTTTTACGTCCATTTTTGCTCCTTAAAGCCCTCTCAGAAATCCATGATGGCACACCTCATCTCCTCCTCTCAGCCTCCAAGATGTTTTCCCCTCTTTTTTATTTGTATCGTCCAGTCGCCAATATCTAAAGAGAGATCTCATGCGCGCGGATGCATCATGTAGCAGAAAGTGCAGATATACAGCGTGATCATTTATGGCACACGCACCACTGCGCGTCCTGTTCAGCATCTGTAGAGCATTGCTCAGCTAAAAATACAGCAAAGGGGGCGGGCGAGGGCTCTTAAAGAGACGGCTATGACACAATGAATGGATTTGAAGTAAGGAGAGAGCATGCGGGCGATGATGCTCAAGTTCTCAAGAGCATATGTGAGCTAGATCTTTAGATATGAGTTAAAAAAAAAAAAATTTTGACTTGCACATGCATGTTTGCACACTTTGCATTTGCACTATTGTATATTTGTCAGTTATATTATGTGTCTTTCATCCTTATGTTATTATAATGTCATAGCTTGCTGGAAGATTTCACAGCATGGTGAAATCTTGAATTGGTCCTGGCTTTGACTCTTAATTATTTATTGTAAATTAGGTGTACAAACTGTCTTGTGCTCCATACCATCTGATCCAATTTGTCAGTTAATTTCTCAAAGCTGTGCTGTACCCTTCTTATGCCCATGAAGCAGTTTGTTTGCAGTAGATAAACATTAGGTCTTCACAATGTGTTCACGATGTGCTAGGATGTACTGTAGGCGAAGTGAGGCACAATAGAGCAAAGAGCAAAAAAGAAGAAGGGTGTGGGGTTTGGTCACATTTGTTCAGCACCTTGGATAGCAATATAAATCCATATCTGTTTATGCAGCCATTCGGATATAAGCAAAACTTTAAAAGGACCTGCCTAATAAGAGATCCCACCAAAACAAGCAGTGATTCACTGTAACATTTATATCAAACCAGAAGAAGATAGTCATCACTTCCCATGCAGACTCCATATTCAAAGTCACGCTCAAGCGCTGACAGATTGAATAGAGTCTGTTTGTCAACAACTATTTTTAAGCTTGGGGTTTTGACTCTTCCACGTATTTTACTATGAACAAGATGTTTAGGGTCATTCTCCTGTAGGAAGGCAAACCTCTGATCATCTGTCATAAGTATCTTACAGAATTGATCAGGGTTTCTTTTACATTTGCCTTGGATTTGGCTTTATTTCTTCAACTGAACCAATTTCACTGTCCCTGTTGAAGAACAGCATTCTTATTCCATAATGCTACCACAACCATGCTTTATTGTAGAGATGATGTTTCCAGGGTCATGAACGGTGTTAGGTTTCTGCCAAATGTAGTGCTTTATCCCAAGGCCAAAATTTTAACCTTCATCCACATTGTTTCTGTCACATTTTCAAATAAGATTTTCTGTGACCTTACAATTTCCTGTGACTTTATTTACAAACCCAATTCCAAAAAAGTTAGGACACAGTGAAAAATGTAAATAAAAACAGAATGCAATGATTTGCAAATCTTATAAACTCATTATTCACAGTGGAACGTAGAAACTCTCTGTGTGTAAAGGACAAGGCTGAAAATCAGTATCGGATGCCTGTGGGTCCTCAGTGGACATTGCATTAAAAACAAGTGTGCTTCTTTCATGGAAATTGCTGCATTGGCTCAGAAACACTTCCAGATATCACTGTCTATGAATCCACAAAGGCAGGTTAAAGCTCTATCATGCAAAGGAGAAGCCATATGTAAACAGGCAAAGTGTAAATCTGTTCTGTGGTCAGACAAATCGAAATTTGTAATTCTTTTTGAAAAACTTGACTGTGGCATTTTCTGGGCTAAAGAGGAGACGGACCGTCTTGCGTGTTATCAGCTCTTAGTTCAAAAGCTTAAATCATCAATGCTGAAAAATATATACAGGTTTCAGATCAACATTTTCTTTCATCCATTCCTCTTTCAAAACTCTAGCAATTGGTATCTACAGTTTCCAGAAATATAAGTTTTGTTTAAAAAAAAAAGACAATTCTACAAAGTGGTAAACATGACCCCATCCCACATTTCTGAAACTTGTTATGGCCATGAAATTCAAAGAAATTAAACCTTATTTTTTCCTTTAAATCTCCTCAGTTTAGACATTTAATACGTTTTATGTTCTGTTGTGAACATATTGGTTTTATCAGATTTGCAAACCATTGCATTATGTTTTTATTTACATTTTACACAGAATCTCAATTTTTTTTTGGAATTGAGTTTATCTATGATAAAATAAATAAGGTTTATAAAACATTGCTATGTGGACTGTCTTCTGAAACAGCTTCTTTAGTCTGAGCTGTGGATCTCACCAGATTATTGATGGAAACGACTAGTTACAAGCAGATACGTACTAATGGGCTCACATGGCTAGAGACCAGAGTAAGTACAACAATGGGCCCGGAGCTTAAGTTATATGGATTTTAAAAGAATAGATGAAGAAAATCTAAAGTAAAAAAAAATATGGCACACAAATTTTTATCACCTTCAAAATGTAATGAGTGCAAATAACTGTAGAGAATTAAAGAGGTCTTTACTGTATTACTGTGTAACTGGATTACAAAGATTGAAAATGCACAAGGATGAATTTCTTTTGTATTGCATAAATAAATCTCAGCAGCACAAATTTATTTATTTGATTGCATATTGGATTTATATTGATTGCATGAGACTGGACAGGATTCACACTTTTACTGTAATAGTGTATGTTTGTTTCTTGGTTGTTCATCTATTTTTAAAAATTGTAATTCTGTGTTTTGCTCTGTCGCCAATTAAAGGTTCACGAGAATCACCTTTTAACTGTTTTAGAAAACAAGTTGATAATTGGTTGATCTGATGCCATACACTCTCCTTTATTATTGGCATTCAAGATTCATCTGCACAATCCATCAATTCAAGAAACACATAAAAGTTGAATAGAAATTTACGCTTGACAGATTCTGACAATTCTTTTAACCATTTTGAAATTAATGACTTACGCAATGAACTGATGCCGAGATTTTTTGAGGGTTAAGACTATTCAGGTGAAACAAGTATAATATATATTTAAACATGACATAAAAACTGATCATATTGGAAACAGCAGACAATTGTACATGTAATGTAATTGTAATGAATGTACTAAAGCATTCGCAACTTTATCAAAGCAGCGAGAATAGTTTTTATGATGTGCACAGGTGACTAAATGATGAGGAGGTTGAACAAGGAGTTTTAAGAAATTATTTTCTGATGAAATGCTTCAAACCAACTGAGAAAAACTGAAATCATAAACTGCACTCGAAGACAGCAGGATTAATTAGAGGCTAATGCCACCAAGACAACAGAATGTTTTAGTCCAAAACATTCTGCTTTGTGTGTACAACAGAGTTTCTGGACACTCAGAAGAACACTTAGACAATTGACCAGAGTAGAATGACACTAAATTGCATAATTTGTAATTCGTTCACTTTTTCTGAAGTGACCCAAAATGTGCAAAAATGATTACAGGCAGTTCTTCGTCACATTTTAGCCATATTTATTAAAATCCTTCAAATAACTAGCAACATTGTGAAAAAAAACATATACGGCTGGAACAATGTCTGGTGTCCCAGGATAATTCATGCAGTGTATATTATAGATATATTACAAATAATAGAAAATACAAAACATGAACAAATGCATGTTTAATATTAATTACAGGGTTTAGGTAAATACAGAGCACAGGTGTGCTTTCCAGAAGCTTTTCATTTCTTTATAGTTATATTTCACCAAGTATATAAAACTATAACTGTAAAGATTTATATGAACAGTGTTAAATTAAATCACTGAGCTCTATAAAAAAGACTTGGAAAGAATAATGTAGCAATAGTACTAATAGAATTGTTAGCATCAATTAATAAACCATTTTAAATGATTTGGAATAATTGTCCTGAGTTAAAAATGCCAGTAGCTAAGTGCGCCAGATACCTTAGGAGAAGTCGTCTCATGCTAACACCTGCCTACATGATTTCCATATGTTATTGTTGGGCTTTTGGACATTTGACTATTACCCAAAGTACTCTGTAGAAAGTGGATTTACACATTTTTTACCCCACTTTTAGTGCTAATTCATCATTATTAAACTGCAACATGTTTATTTATTTAAAGTATATTCCTTAAATTCTTGCCTGCTTATTTCTTCCGCACTCCAGTTTTCCAGAAACAGAAGATTCTAGGAAGTTTTACAAGTTTCTACAATGATCATGACAAATCTCTACCATTATAGAGACAAAACATACAAGTTTTAACTGCTGTTTTACTTTAACTTATTTTTCAGAACAAGACTATGTTACAGTCAGTTTCCTAAAATGGAATGAACTTCAGACAAAAGACAACAAACAGAAAATAAAAAGTGCAGTTTAAAAGATGTTGCATGGCTGCTTAAAAAAGAACATCCTTCATCCCAATACAATAGAAATTCATGTTATATACAGGCCAGGATGTTATCTAAAACATATCAGGCTCTAAGACCATTTTTTCTATTCAATTGTAGTGAAATCACGAAAAATCTGGAATGTTTTGGTAGTTGTTCTCCACCCTCGAAATGCTCATTTGCAAGTCATATTGAAGGTAAGGTGGTTTTCGGAGTGTTGCTTCAGAGTCCACAGATGTCACTGTGCTTGTTGCCCTTTCGACAACAAGCACACTGACTTGGACACCATGATCAGGAAGCGTTATATTCTCAAAGAGCCTGAGATCAAAGACTATTTGGTCAAAGGAGAACGATTCACAAAATGGAAAGAAGTGAGTATTCAAAGAATTATTTTTTTAAGCTCTTCCCACTGAAATGTTTAGAAGTTTAGCGTACAGTTCATGTTTTTATCAAACCACGCTGCTGGTCTTCATGACACTGATGGAAACGGGTTTATCAGGTGAGGTTTTAGTAGCGTGCTGCTGTTTTTGTGATGCTGTACCCAAGACAGTCTGATTTTGCCATTTAAAATACAAGAAGGTCAAACCTAGGACTAATACAAGCATATAATATGACCTGCAAGTGTCCTGTTGTGCTTGTTGGCTTACAGAAAATGACATTACCAGCTTTAAAAAAAAGATAAATAGATGTTATTCTCAGTTGTAAGACTTTGTAAGACGTTCACATTGATCCCTGAGCCATTTCACTAGTCGAACCTTGAATCACTTCTTCGACATAATAAATGTATTATTTAAAATCTGTAGGATTCTGATAGAGAGATGTCGATTGTGCACTGATTTGAAAGAAGAGAAAAAACACCCACACAAATGATGTGTAAAGAGTGGACTAAAGTCTAGGAATTCATTTCTTAAAAACTCACTTGTATTCTTTCCAAACTGTGAAAATTGCAGTACATTGTTTTGACACATCGGCTTCTAATTTTCAGGACTCGTCGCGTACTGCTCCTGTCACTATGAAGATAGATCCGAAAGGATACTTTCTTTACTGGATAAACTCTAGCAAGGTAAGCTGTGAATCCATAACAATTTCCAGTCCTGAAGCACTAAAGTCAGCTGTTTACCATTGTATGGTCAGCAGGTCATTGACTAAATTTAAGGTAAAAACACTCAGACTGTTTAAAAACTTGAAGACATTTGTTTTTTTTCCCCAGCTTGTTTATTTGTTAAAAATTAATATTTTTCTTTTTTCATTTTCTTTCTTTCTTACTTTGTTCTTTCTTTCTCTATTACTCTGACTTACTGCTATTGAGTTAAAGGATCATGGCAACCCTGCAGTGCTGTGCTCAGTTTTGCTGCCTCTGCATATTGTAAAAGTGCTGACTGTACCATTTCCATGAGTTGCAATTACACTTCAATAGGTTTAGTAGTGCTTGTGTTATCTGCAACTGTACCTAACATACAGATGTTCAGTAAAACAGTGTAGTCAAAGCATTGTAGCAATACCAAAACACAGCAGAAGAGCAGTTATCTAATGTACCGCATGTCATGTCAAGCCAATTCAGATACATTAGGAAAACCTTTATACATTAGTGACTGCTCACTGTAGCATCTTTTCGAAACTACATACATACATTAATCTTACATATTATTTATGCTGAATATATGCTAACAATATGCAATGCTACATTTTTGCTCTATCATTATTAACCTATATTCTCGATTGAAACTTTTATGTGGTCATGATGCTGCATTCTTAATCTGTATGTGATTTCTTTCATTATAGGAAGTCGAAATTGTGGACATTGCGACCATCCGGGACACACGGCCAGGCAAATATGCAAAACTTCCCAAAGTAAATGTCATTTTAGTTTACTACATAAAAATATTCTTTCATTTGTTTGCTGTGTACTGCGATTAAAAACCCTGAGCGCTTGTGATTGAATTATTTGTATAAATTTGCACAGACAAACACACACACAGAAGGAGAGACGAGAGAGAGAGAGAGAGAGAGAGAGAGAGAGAGAGAGAGAGCGAGAGAGGCACAGTGAGACAGAGAGACTATTTGACTTTGACGTCTTTGTAGTTTGACTACAGTTTTGGGCAGATTCATGCATCAAAGTCATACGAATTGCTAGATGATATAAAGGGTTTATGTGAAGCAGACAAATAGAGATAGAACAGAGGATCTACACTATATAGACACATGACCATAAGATTTATATCTTAACACCCCATTTCATGTCTAGTCCTCATTTGCTGTTATAGATGTCCTAGATTTGTCCTCATTCACCCACAGATCAATTAGTAAAAAGAGTGCAGTCAGCATTATTTACAATGGTTTTCTATAGGGTTGAGGTTAGAGGTTTATAGCAGGCCACTCAAAATCTTCCACTCCAACCCATAGGAACCATGGAGACATTGTCAGGCTAGAGCAGGTTTGGGTCTCCTAGTTCAGGTTAAATGCTACCACATCCAAAGCCATTCTGCACATTTGTGTGGCTCTGCCTCAGCTATGTGGTAACAATTTTGAAAAGAGAGACATATGGCTGAAAAAGCCAGGTGTCCCAATACTTTTGTCCATAAAGTGTATATGAAGGCACTTTATATTTCGATATGATTTGTGAAAGTGATGTGAAGGAGCTACAGACACATGCACACACAGTCAGGCACATACGCAAACAGATGGGGTTGTCGTGTTAAGATTTGCATTTTGCCAGATTTGCTTGGCTCGGCTTGGCTTGTATTCACAAATGTCCTTTGTATGAAAAGCAGATGCAAGGGTGTTTAGAGTTTAAATGTTCTCAGCCATTGCACTAGTGAGGCCAGGCCCTAAAGTGAAAGATAAATATTATAAAAAGTGTATTTGGCAGAGAACTGTACATATGTGGGCCAATCTGATAAGCTTTTAATGAAATAGAGATGAAAGCATACTTGGAATACTCTTCATGATCAGTTGCCCAGTTTTTGATTTTTGATTTGTCAGTATTAAGGAAAGAAATTATATAATATTTCATGTATGTAAATAACAACATAGATCTGCCTTCCAGAACAGACATCAATAGTTCAGACTCTTTAATTATTAATGGCAACTTTAAAACTGTTTTGCTTACAGTTTTAAAATGTAGGAGGAAAATAATCATAAGCAAAAACACATTTCATTTTCCTGCTTTATTTATGTAGCTTTGATATAACTTTGTTCTATCAACAGCATCAAAAAGTTCGAAACACCTTCAACATGGACTTCCCCGACAGTAATTACTTAGCCAAGACCTTAACCATCGTAACTGGTCCTGACATGGTCAACCTTACATACTACAACTTCTTTGCAGCCAAGGAAAATGTAGTGCAGGTAGGAATTTCCCCTTATTACTGACTTTTACCACCAAGAACATCTGGGCCATCTTTAAATTAGCTAAATGAATTATTAGATTTTTGTTACAGATTTGGACAAAAAAATACCTTCTGATTTTTAAAACATAAATAATGCAAATCCAGTTAGTGTAGCTTTCCTGGATATCAAATTGCACCTAAAATCTGCAATAATGATAATAATTACTATGAAATATTTTATAGCCAGGAAATCCTTATTAGATTCAATGATACTAGACATTAACTATGACTTTATTATTTTGGCATGCTAAACATTTTGCTAAACATATAAAATAGATCTCCCAAATCACCACACTGTCCAAACAATTTTATTAGATTTGTACCAGTGACTTCCTAAATTCATGTTTATCTCCACTTGACACTCATACAGTAAGTCCCGTCCTAAAGGCTGCCACAAATTGATGAGCTCTAATGCACTACACAAACCAGCTGTGGTTTCTGTGGTGAGGCAAATGCACTTTATGAGTTTATGACCCTCATATCCTGCTTGAGTTCTGTCAATATGTAACCATGTGTCTATGAAAGTACGGTTTAGGCAAAGGTACTTAAATAGCAAACAGTTGGCTAGTGATAGTTCTATCAGGTTAGTGATGGAATAAACTTTGCTTATTTATGTAAAGCTCAGGGATTTTATGCCCTCTGCTGGAAGAGATTCTGAAAGAAAAGAAAGGATTGTTCGATGAGCAGATCCGCATTAAACAACACATTTTCTTGGAGGACTTTGAAGACCTTTTTACCATACATGGTGACATCTTGACATTTTTAGTTTATACATAAAAACTCTTGATTTAATTTGCACTTCACTTTACACTCCAAAAGTGAAACGAGAAATGTTATTCCACGTCTTCTGATTGTCTAAAAGCAACTGCTATAAATGATTATGCACAATGTATCATTTGCACTTGATATGTTCATTTATATATATGCAATTATATGCATAAAGATAAGACATATGACCATGCCTCTCATGATATATCTCATTAGAAAACTTCATTAAATAGCTTTCATTTATAAAACATAATACTAACTGCTAAATTAATGATGTTAATAATAATATTATCATCATATTATAACTACTACTACTATTACTACTACTATTGCTATTAATTTCTGGTCAACATCCAAAGCAATATAACAAATGTAATTAATATACATGTTTAATAAAAGTATTTTTGGGGCATTCTGTATATTTATTTTTTCATCATTTTTTGGCCAGAATTTAGCCGAGCTTTTTTCCCCATAGTCTTTCGGGAACACTACTTTTGGACACAAGTGTATCAATTCTATAACTGAAAGTCAGCATTGTATTGATTAATAATTTCCTTTCTCACAGTAGCCTTAATAATGAGATGTAACTTATTCATGATCATGCTATGAATATTAAACTTCAAATTAAAATTAATGTAACAATAAATCTTCTTCCCTCCACCAGAACTGGGCTGATGACATTCTGTCCATTGCCTACAACCCCCACAGGGCCACTGTCTGCAGACAAGTCTACCTGGATAAACTGTAAGAAACTGTAAAATGTTGGCTACTGCACTTTTGAGTATTGTACGTGTTACATGTGTGCAGGT
This sequence comes from Silurus meridionalis, assembly GCF_014805685.1. Classification (NCBI taxonomy): domain Eukaryota; kingdom Metazoa; phylum Chordata; class Actinopteri; order Siluriformes; family Siluridae; genus Silurus; species Silurus meridionalis. The sequence continues at coordinate 6,113,069 of NC_060891.1, forward strand.
TTAAACATTGTTCAGCATTTCATTCATTTTTTTTAAATGAATATCTGAATTATTGGTGCAGTCATCATTGTTGATAGCCTCCTTAGCTACACCCATCCAAGCAACAAAAAAGAATGATTGTGGAGTGCACTAATCAGTGTGCTTACTTCTTTTCTCTCATAGGTATGTCCGTCTCACACTGCAAACCAACAAAGACGGCAAGATTCCTGTTAAGTAGTAAGTTTTTATTGTCATTATAATGATTATTTGCAATATGAGAGTTATGTGTATCTAAAACCTTACAACTTACTACTATACCACAGTATCTATAAGATGTTTCCAGCAGACAAGAAAAGGGTCGATAGTGCACTCTCATCTGCAAAGCTTCCTAAGGGAAAGGTGAGAGAGCTTCTCAATTTAATTGCGTGCCTGTTTTTATGTTTCCATAGTCTGCCATTATGTAAAATAACATCATTATAGAACATACAACATTTATTAATTCATGTTAAGACAGAAACCTTTTTAAATCTGGTTTGGTTCATAAAAAGGATTTACAAATAGTAATGCACATCTGCACTTATATAAATAATTTGTATCCATAGAACTGGTATTATTTTCCTATGCTATTGAGTCTTGAACTGTTTTATGCATTTAATACTTCAGTAATTTTCCCATTTATACATTTTTTAATGACAACACAAAATGATTTTTGCCCATAAATGTATTGAAATGAGGGCATTAATGTTAACCCACTGTATTATATGAATTAAAAAAATATTTATCAACAAATAATATTTTATTCTTTACATTTATGTTGGAATATCACAGAACTCAAAAATTGTATTGCATTTTCATAGTTTGACTCCATAAAGCCTGAAGTGTTCACTGAAGCTGCATTCAAGACCTTCCTGATGAACCTTTGTCCTAGGCCAGAGATCTATGAAATCTTCAGCACCTAGTAAGTGTCTCTGTTAAACATGGAACTTATCTTTCTACTCACTATGGACCAAGACATAAAGTCACCCATGTAAAACCCACGTTAATAATATAGTGATAAATCTGAGTCCATGTGATACACGAGTGTGATCCCTGAATGAAAATGAACTGAATCACTTATGCACTGACCATTAATCACTTCAATTATTTTCAGCTCTAATAAGCCCTACATGACCAAGGAGATCTTTAGCAAGTTCCTGTATGAGAAGCAACGAGACTCAAGGCTTAATGAAGAGCTTTACCCACCACTGAGACCTGATCAGGTAAAGGCTCTCATCGACAAGTACGAGCCTTCGTCCTCAAATTCTAACCGTGGTGAGTAAACTAACACAATGATTGTTTACAGTAAGACAATGAAATGATTTCAGCCTTTAATATACATCATGTGATTTTTAATTTAGGAGTTTAAAAGTTTTTTTTATTAGATTATTAAAATTTTCTTTAGCTTAAATAATGGATCGATGCTCTTGTTTTTCAGGTCAGATAACCCCAGAAGGGTTTCTCTACTTCCTAATGGGGCCAGAGACAACACCTGTGATGTTGGACAAAATGGCCCAGTGCCATGACATGACCCAGCCCATCCCTCACTACTACATCAAATCCTCCCACAACACCTATCTTACTGGTAACACTGAATGGCTTATAAAACCATTGACACAAATGATCTAAGAATTGGAACATATACAGTATATACATATATAGCTTAAACCTAAATTTGATTAGGCTCAAACTATTGATCAAACTATCACTATATCAGGCTAAATGTAATGTGCAGTAAACTAGGTCTGCCATTAACCTTTTGAAGGGTTGCCAAATAGACTGTATTTACTATTACTGTAACGTCACTCCAAGTTGTATTTTTACATTTTATTATTCTCATTCTTATTGATTTGTTTCTTTGTTTCTTTTTTTAATCCTTCAGTTTTAAAACATCCAGTCACCAGTCTAGCTTTATTCATAGCACGCATGCTAGCTGGTCATATTTAGCTGCTAATGCCATTTTTTTATTACTCTTATTCACTTTTGATTGAGTAAGAATGACCATACTTTTAAATAAATACAGTCTCTTTCTACTTTTTCTCCAACCCTGGTAAGCATTCATTATTTGTCGTCAGGTTTAATCCCTTCTTTTCGTAGGCTGTAGCACAATTCATAAAATTTTTAACTCTTGACATTTTCAATGGTGCAAATCTCCCATTATATGATTTCATTTTATATAACAATATCCCTCTCTCTCTCGTTCTCGTTCTCTCTCTCTCTCTCTCTCTCTCTCTCTCTCTCTCTCTCTCTGTGTGTTTTTTTCTTAGCCGGTCAGTTCTCAGGCACCTCCTCTCCAGAGATGTACCGTCAGTGTCTGCTTTCTGGATGTCGCTGTTTGGAGCTGGACTGCTGGAAAGGCAAACCTCCAGATGAAGACCCAATCATTACTCATGGCTTCACCATGACAACTGAGATCCTTTTCAGGGTCAGGCTTCCACCAATCAGAGCTTGTGCAATCCTCATAATATATACATTAAAAAATCTTTTCCTTTAATAAACACAGCCAATAAAAAATTTTTAAATCCTTATTCTGTGGTAGGATGTAATCGAAGCTATTGCAGAGAGTGCGTTCAAAACATCAAAATATCCAATCATTCTCTCCTTCGAGAACCATGTTGATACGTAAGACATTTTTCCACACCACAGTAGATTTTACATTTTGTTCTGGCTACTAGATTTGTCTAAATTTGGATTTGTCTACTTAGAGTCAAACAGCAAGAGAAGATGGCTAACTACTGTAGGACTATATTTGGAGATGCTCTGCTCACTGAACCCCTGGAGAAATATCCGGTATGTGGCTGTATATGGATCAGTAATTAATTTATGTTTAATAATATAATCACCTCTATATATCCACTATAAATTGAATAGTTATACGTTTTAATCTATTCAGGAATTACACGCACTTGATTAGATTACGTCGTATTAGAGCAGGTATAACTATCTGTATTGGTTGTTGTTTACAGTTGAAACCAGGTCAACAAATCCCCAGTCCTTCTGAGCTGATGGGAAAAATTCTGATCAAAAACAAAAAGGGCGCCACAGGTCCGGCCAAACCACCACCAAAGAAAATACAAGAGGAGGGTCCTGCTGAGAATGCAGGTGAGAATAATCTACAGATGGTTTCATATAAATAGTCATGTTGACTCAACCCTTAAAAATATTAATTTGTGTTTTTCATCTTCCAAAAGGAGAGCAGCCTGAAAACCCTGAGAACCAGAACAACGAGCAAGAGGAACCGATGAACGATGAACCTCATGATGAACATCATGAGGAAGAGGAGCAGGATGAGGAAAAGATGAAGAACTCTGATGAAGTAATGAGATTATATGATTATTATAACCACTTACAGATTTGTGTATACATGAGGGTTTGAGTAAACATATCACAACATAACTTATTCAACATAACATAAAAGAATTCAGCGTCACTTTATGGAAGGGAAGTATTCATAACACTACACGATATTATAAGCTGTCAATCTTTTTGGTGTCAGGTTAACATAGTACTTGAGTAATGTGAAATTATGAACCCCTTTTTGATATTGTTACTGTGGTTTATTTGTAACTTTCTGCCTGCCTTTAGTTATTAACTGAAATGATACGGATTTCTATTTTTTTATGTTGACTGTCTGGATTAGGGTACAGCTGGGCAGGAAGTAACAGCTTTTGAGGCAATGTCTTCAATAGTCAACTATATTCAGCCACACAAATTTGTCTCCTTTGAACAATCAAGGAGTGAGTCATGTCTAGCCTGTTTTTTTTTTCCCTATTCAAATTGAATTACTCTATAATAATTATAATACTACCAAAATGTGTTATTTATGATATTGTATGATTTTCCAAGCGCAGAAAAGAACAAAAGCTATGCCATCTCTTCTTTTGTGGAAACCAAAGGAGAGCAAATGATCGCTAAGAGTGCTGTGGAGTTCGTTGAGTATCCTTTACAATTCATTTAAATTTATGAATTTAATTGATATTACATGATTTGCACACGTTTCCTGATACCAAACTTTTCTTTCGCAAATCTGTTAGGCCACTACTTTGTTCATATCAGGGTTAATTTTTTAAACTTTTGAAATATTTATTTCAGCTGTAATTCACTGTATTATAAGTCCAGTGGGTAAATAGTTACATCCGCCATACTGATGGTGTCCGATTCAAATGGTTCTATATGCTATATAGAAAAAAACGTTGAGTCTTGAGAACCCCCCCAACTGTGAAGCATGGGGATGGCAGAATCAAATTGTGGGGTTTTGCTGAGAAAGGGACTGGTGCACTTCAGAAATTTTTTTCTGAATGTTGACATACCGAAGGAATAACACAAAGGTCCTGACCTGAAACTCTGAAATAATTTATGGACTGAGGGGGAAAAGAAATTGCCTTGACTGAGCCTACAAGGAGTCCTACAAACTGGATTGAGTTGCACCAGTTCTTTCAGAGGCAATTAGCAAAAACTTCAGCAAAGTATTGTGAGAAGCTTGTAAAAGGCTACACCGAAGACAAGATTCAAGTTGTAGCATTTAGAAAACACAAAATGCATGGTAATGCATACATATATTGCATGTTAAAATGAATGTTGAGGTTGAATGTCTTTATCCTTGTAAACTTTAACCTCAGCTGTACACGAGCCAGCCCTGCCATGTCTTTATTTCCTCAGCAAAGAATTTATAAAATATAATATTTATGCTTTATAATAGTTACAATGTTCTGTATAAACATTAAGATGTAACCTGGAAACATTCATAATATAAGAGCACAGCTGCATAATTGATTATATTTACAATTCCTTTACCGCATGCTTCAGATATAACAAGAGACAGATGAGTCGTATCTACCCTAAAGGAACACGTATGGACTCTTCTAACTATAACCCTCAGCCCTTTTGGAACGTCGGATGTCAGATGGTGGCACTGAACTACCAAACCATGGGTAAATGCCTTTTGATTCATTTAGTATACTGTGTAATGTAAAACTTAGATAGACCATAATTCACAAGGACATTTTCCAGTTAAAAGCATGACCAGTTTAGAACTAAATGAGCATTCTGTTCTGAAAGAAGACATTATTTATTTATGGAATAAGCTGTGAGTGGCAGCACTTGGAGCAGTATTCTCTATACAAGACAGAGTTTACACTTTCCAGTAACATGATAATTGTAGTGGTTTAAGTGAGGCAAGTACCTTGGAAAGTGGCTTGGAATCCCTTTACATTTCTTATCAGTAAGACTTTACATAAAGCATTCCACAGTTTCTGCACATTTTTTCAGAGTGGGAAGAGGTCAGTGTGTTATAGTGAATGGATAATCATTTAAAAAAAGAAAGTATGACATAATAATCAGCAGATCAAAATTATCCTGACAATCTATTTCATAATGTAAAGTTGGACCCATGAATTTTCAACAGTAGAGAAATGCAGACTCAAAGAACAAGAGAGTTATGATGCAGCATCAAAAACCTGGAGAAAGAAAGATGAAGATCAAGAGATGTGAAGTCTTACATCAGAGTTTAGACAAAAAGGGACCTCCCAATCATATAGGAATAATTATGAAGCTGGAACTATTATACATCTCATTTCTGTTGTGTTCAGTTTGACACACTCCACAAAACGCAAAACATTTTTACAAACTGAGTACAAGGAAAGACAGACAGAGCAAACTTTGCTGTGAGATTGACACATGGCATGCCCTCCTGTCAGAGTCAAGTCGAGAAGCTTCTATTAATATTTCAACCATATACAGCTGATGCAGTACACAGTGAAATGAGACAACCTTTCTCCAGAATCCGGTTGCTTCATAAAACAAAATAGAATAACATGGACTCTTAGCTACAAGAACGCAGCTAAAAGTCCTCGCCACATAAATTGCATCATGTGCAACCTGGTGCAAATAGTGCAAGACAAGACAGTGTGGGACAGACACACAAAACTCAAAATAGCGCAGCCAGTAAACCTATTGCATGTTATACACTACAGTGTGCAAAAGAGAACTATATACAGGAGTGTACTAGTAAATAAACACAAAATGTAAACACCAAAGGTTGTGCAAAACAGCAGTAGCCGCAGTCAAATAGATGTGCAAAAACAGCATGTAAACAGTTATATAGTTATAATAAAATAACAATATAATATGGGTGGTGCTGTAGACATGGAGGTGTGAAATGAATGTTAGTGTTTGTTTGAGTTCAGATTTGTAGCAGCTCAGTAACAAACAGTTGAGTGATTGTGTGTGTGTGAGTTTCAGTTTCAGTTCAGGTCAGTGTGTTGAGTCTGATGGCTTGAGGGAAGAAACTCTCAGTCTGGATGTGAGGCGCAAATGCTAGCCTCACAGCTAGAAGAGTGAAGAGTGTATGTGAGGGGTGTGTGGGGTCGTCCACAATGCTGTTGTCTATTATAAAGGGCAGAGAGTCTCCAATGTACTTCTCGGCCATCCATACTCTCCTCTTGTGATCCAAGACCATGCAGTTCCCAACGCAAGCAGCTGCTCAGGATGCTCAATGGTCCCTTTTTAGAACATAGGGGAGGGAGATGGGCCACCCTCAGCCTTCCCAGGAAGAAAAAATTCTGCTGGGCTTTCTTGGTGATGGAGCAGGTGTTATATGACCAAGTGAAGTTCTCCCCCAAATGAACACCAAGGAATTTGGCGCTCTTGACGATCTCCACGGAGGATCCATCGATGATCAGTGGAAAATGGCTGCTCTGTGCTCTCCTAAAGTCAACAAAAATCTCTTTGGTTTTGTTAACTTTCAGAGACAGGTTGTTTGCTCTACGCCAGGCTGTTAACTGTATTACCTCCTCTTTGTATGCCAACTCGTCGCTGAACTGAAGTCTATGAACAGCATTCGTATGTATGTGTCCTTATTGTCCAGGTGGGTGAGGGCCAGATGGTGAGTCGTGGCGATGGCATTGTCCATGGAACGGTTTGGACAATACACAAACTGCATAGGGTTGAGAGTGGTATGTGGGAGGGCGCATGTGGAAGGGAGGCGTCAAATTGTCTTGTAGTTTGTGGTCGCCTGGATACCCCGCCACATGCATCGGGGTGTCTCCGCTGTCCTGGAAGTGGATGTGGATTCCCCTGCTGTTCTTAAGGCCGTCTTGTCCCCTGCTCTGAAGGCGGAGTCTCTAGACTTTAGTAGCGCACGCACCTTAGCAGTCATCCATTGTTTCTGGTTGGAGCATGTGGTGATGGTCTTGGAGATGGTCACGTCATCAATGCACTGGCTGATATAACTGGTCACTGATGATGTGTACTTCTTCAAGTTGGTGAAGTCGCTGTTGGTTGCAGCCTCCCTAAACATGTCCCAGTCAGTGCATTCTAAGCAGTCCTGAAGAGCAAAGATGGATCCTGCTGGCCAGGTTTTCACCTGCTTTCAAACTGGTCTTGACCACCAGTTGAGTGGTCTGTTTGCTAGGATTAGCATAACAGAAATGTGTTCTGAGTAGCCAAGGTGGGGGCAGGGCTTCACCCAGTATGCACCAGGGATTTTTTTGTAAAAAACATCCAGTGGGTGTTCCCTCTCTGGTTGCAAAGTTCACATTCTGATGAAATTTTGGGAGCACAGTACTGAAATCTGCATGGTTGAAATCGCTGGTGACTATAAACAATCCGTCTGGGTGTGTATTCTGCAGTTCGCTAATGGTCCCGTAGAGTACACAGAGCGCCTCCTTAGCATTAGCGCTAGGTGGAATGTTCACTCAGAGCACAATAGCGGTGGTGAATTCCCGGGGTAAATAAAAAGGTATACATCTCACAACAATAAACTCCAAAAGCAGTGAGCAGCAGGTGGAAACGAGGACAGAGCCCTTACACCATTCCGTGTTGATGTAAACACACAGACCGCTGCAGAGAGCTGCATTTCTGTTGGCACAGAAAGATGCAAAAAACATCCATGTGAGACAAACAGAAGCAGGCATATTTTTGAGGGAGCGGTTATAAAAAAAAAAAACGAACCGCTACATTAAATACATAGAACTACAGCAAATAGTTTAGATGTGAGACATGACATTAGAGCTGGTAAAAAGGCTGTTGAGACAATTATGAAGGAAACATGGACATGAAGCCATAGTAGTATAGAAAACTGTCTCAACGATTTGCCTCAAAGCATTTAATATACAGTAATATTAAAATATTGTCTTATCCCTAGGTGGTAGAAATTTCCATTCCTAATCAGGGAATTCCCTGCACAGTCACTGTTGGAAATGTTAACAACCATTGGAGTAACAATTAGGTAAAGGATCAGGAAATAATCTGCATGTCAGGAGGTGATGGGTAGTGATTTGGTTTGCTAGTGATTTGCTAGTGATTAGGGTGTTGTAATTCATTGCTGAAATAAGTGAGGGACATTAAGCATCATTGTAAGACATTGTAAGACTGGCAAATACATTGCTCTTCAGATTAATGTATTTGTACAAGCTATGTTCAGAATAAACATAATAAATAAGTCAAATTATTCAGTTTAGTAGTCAAAATTGCCATAGCAAAAGTATTTGGATTTGTTATTCAGTTTTGGATGCTATCATGCCATACTGTCAGAAAATGTCCACAAGATGACAGTATGTTACAGTTACAACTAGAGACCAGTTCATTCTCATTTGGCCCTTATTTGGTAATCCTTATGAAGTTGTGTGAAACTGTTTTTAAAGACCAAGTGCTGCAACTTGTACAAAAGTTTCAGTAGCACTGATTTATTATATCAATAAAGGATCACAGTAGTACATCTCTTTACAATAAAATGTACTCAATATGATTGTAGAATATGACTTTTCTTTTCTTTCTCGATTATTAACTATATTTAAATGGATTCATACATTCTTCTGCTAGCAATAACCATAACAATAAAAAAGATTAAAGCCTTTTATCACAGTGAAATTGAATGAAATGTGCTTATGTAGATTTTCCCATGCAACTGAACATGGCACTGTTCGAGTATAATGGGAGGACTGGCTACCTCTTAAAAAATGATGTGTTTCGGAGAAATGACAAGACGTTTGATCCCTTTTCCGACAAGCTTGACACCAATGTGCCCAACACGCTCTCAATCAAGGCAAGTCAATTCAACATAAAGGTTAAATCCACAGCTTAAACTAATGGTTCCAGGCTGTATGGCCCAAAGGTTAAACTAGGATTAATAGATTGAAGACACTAATGTTTAACTTTATGTTTATATTTTTTAATTGTGTGCTCAAGCATTAAGCAACATACACCGACTGCATTATTCAGTCAAATTTTCTGACCGATTTATCCAAGTAAACTGGCAATACAGTATAAATAAAAGTTAGGTGTATGTAATATTCCTTTTCGATGATATAGTCCCTGGTATGTGCCAGTTACACAGTATGTCATTGATTAAATGCAGTGATTATGAATTATCCCGTATTGCACTCTTCAGTTCAAATTCTTTAAGCTATTTTTATTTTTTTATTTTGTATTAGGTTTTGATATACTTCACTGTCTCCAATCTTGCCCTTGTTCCTTACAGATCTACTCAGGCCAATTCCTATCTGATAAGAACGTGAAAACAGCAGTGGAGGTGGAGATAATTGGCTTGCCTGGAGACCCCAAACGCAAATTCCGCACCAAAAACACAGCCACACCAAATGCTATCAACCCTGTGTGGAATGAGGAGCCCTTTGTGTTTGAGAAGGTTTGTTAATATTTTTCTAAATGACATATTTTAAAATACTAATTAATATCTGATATGATAATTATGATTTTTTTAAATAAAAGATTATTTCCTTTTATAATTACAAACGTACAGAGCATTATTTGAGGTTTTTTAAACATGTCTTATGTCTGTTTTTGAAACAGATTCTGCTGACAGAATTGGCTTCACTCCGGATAGTGGCTTATGAGGAAGGTGGAAAATTTATTGGGCATAGGATTATTCCCATAGATGCCATCCAATCAGGTAAATCAAAAGAATTTAGAGTTTCACCTTCACAATCTATAAATTTACGAACAACAAAATACAAACATAACAAATGTCATTCTGATCTGCATATTATATACTGTGTGTGTGTGTGTGTGTGTGTGTGTGTGTGTGTATTCAGGATTTCATCATCTTTGTCTGCGTAGTGAGAGTAACATGCCGCTGATGCTCCCTAGCCTGTTTGTCTACATTGAGGTGAAAGATTACATCCCTGCTGCTTTTGCTGGTATGGACAACCACAAGAAGATAGTGTGATTTTTCTTTTCTTTCGTGGTTTTGTTTAGTGTTGTAATTCTATCTTGCTTGGATTCTCAGATTTCACAGATGCTCTCTTCAATCCTGTGAAGACAACAAAGCCTGCAAAACAGGAGGCAAGTTTTACATGAAGTTATACATTAAACTGGCATTAAGCTTTGAGAACACACAAAAAGTTATCCAATTGTTCAATTCAAATTAAAATAATTGTAAGTTAGGGACAAGTTAATTAGGTTAATGGTAAGTTAGGTTGATTTCTATCTTTTGCAATAAAAGCATACATATTATGATAAGAGTGATTTATCTAAATACAATTTATCTGCCTCCAGAGTGCTAACTATGTAAGCAAATATGAGATGCCCGGTGCTGCAGTTGTTCCAGCCACAGGCAAGAAATTTGATTTATTAATCAGAGATCAGCATCATAAAAGATAGTAACATTTGTAGACTATATGTATATTCTTTGGTGTAATAATTCACTTTTCTTATATGTAACAATATTTTGCAGTGCCAGAAGGGGGAGAGGCTCCAGCAGAGGGCAATGCTACCCCTTTAGAAACACCTTCTTCAGGCACAGATCCTAAATCAGAGTCCAATGAGGCAGAAACTCCCAAGTCTGACAACGAGCCAGAGGCGCCAGCGACCTCAGAAGAGCCTCCTCAATCTGAAGCACCGGCACCAGCCGAAGAGGCTCCTCCCACAGAGGCACCTCCTCCTTCTGAAGAAGCCCCACCCGCTGAAGAACCTGCACCATCAGAAGAGGCTCCTCCCTCAGAGGCACCACCACCTTCAGAAGAGGCTCCTCCCTCAGAGGCTCCTCCACCTTCAGAAGAGGCCCCTCCCACTGAGGCACCTCCACCTTCAGAAGAGGCTCCCCAAGAAACCCCTGCACCATCAGAAACCCCTGAGGCAGAGAATCCAACTGATCCAAATGGTGAGCCTGCTGCAAACGTGGAGCCAGAACCACAAGTTAATGCTGCTCCAGACTCTAACCCTGCCAGTGCGGAGCAGGATGCTCCTGTAGTTGACTCTGCAGCACCTGCGGAGGTTGCTGCTACTGGTCAAAGTGCAGCAAATGAGAATTCAGGGCTTTGTGGAGCTCTGGGTAGGCTGTGTAAGATGTGAACCAGAGCATAATGAGTTATATTTCAATGGTAATGGTTTAACATTGCACACACCAGTAGATGTCTAAGAAAACACATTATGCTTGTATATTTTCTGTCAAATATATGTATAAAAAACTTGTACTTGCATGCTTGACCTTGTACTGCTTCAAATTACCTACAAACTATTAAAAGTCCCACTGTCTCACTTACCGTCTTTGTCTCTCTGCTGTCCCTCACACAAAAACCATTCACACCACACAACCTCACCCACACCCACACACAACACACACACACAGAGCTGGCCTCTGTGACCTGTGATGAACTGCAGCAGCACAAGAACTACCTGAAGGTCATCAAGAGGCAGGAGAAAGAAGTGAAAGAGCTGGAAAAGAAGTCACAGAAGAAGGCAGAGGAGCTAACTCAGAAATACAGTGACCTCTTCAAATCGCTCAAGAAGAAGACCACGTCGAAGAAGAATGAGTAAACAGAGATCTACCACTGCTTTTATTTATGCAGTCCTGTTGAGAGTATCTATTTCTTTAAATTGGCAATCTTGAGGGCATAGATATTTATTTTCTGTGTCTTTGTGGATATCATGCTGTTGTGTTGTGATGGGCTGTGCTGTGATTTCGGCGTCTTTGTGAACGTGGTCTTAATGTGAATACATATTTAACCCCTTAAATGCAAACTCAATGAATCCAGACATACATTTCACAGAACTGCACGCCTTTTCGTTTCAATGTAGTTAGAAAAAAGTCACCAAATACTATATTTCAAGATAAAGAACTGAATATAATATCGATTTTAAGGGGTTAAAACAACTGCGTGACTAAAATTGACAACCATGCCTAGAATACACCTAATATTTTACAAACATCAAAATACATTTTAAAAGACAAAGAATTATCAAATGTACAAACCAGGGATGGGTTCCACTGCATACAATATGTAAAGAACACCATATTAAACTGAACATCCGGACTTCTATTTATTATCTATCAACCATAAAACAGGCATCTACTTCTAGGCATGGTTAAATCTATTTAGTCACTATTTTTGAACTATTTACCATTATTTAAATTTTGGAGTTAAAGCAGTTCAATGCACCTGATCACTCGTATGCATGTAAGTCTGTTTTCTCCAATCATTATTTTTATTAAGAAACCAAATTCACTAGTTCCAGGTCAATTTGTAGTGACTTATTTCCTTGCTGTTCAGGGCTGCAGCCGAAGAGCTTAAAGCAGAGCAAATCAATGAGCTGAAAACAAAGCTGCAGACGGAGCTTCGATCACTGTGGGTGGAGAAATATGATCAGCTAAAGAAGAAGAAAGAGCAACATGCCTCTGAGGTACCAATCAGCTCTTAAATCCACATGATCACATCTGTAGGTCAGAAATTTTACAATTAAATACTTTATATTGCTGTGCATGTTCTGGATTATTCTGAACATATTGTTCATGTTCATTTTATTTTTTAGCAGTATTACTGTTTTGGCTTATTTCAAGTGCAAATAGGGTTCAAGGATAAATATTCATAAAGTCTCTTAAAACACTTAACTATAATACAACTCATTGTAAAACAGATGCCAAGTCCATCATCAAACATTTTTGTTTGAGAGCTCTGCTCATCAACATGAATGAGTGTATGACACATGAGCACTATGTCCATTGTGTTTGTGTCTAGAGCACAGTGAACCAATCTTTACAAATGAGAGGTATGTTTTGATGTTTGTTGAATGACGTTTGAGAGCAGGGATTGGAAAACAAACCAGTAATATGCCTCTACCTTAATCAAGAGACAGGAAAACACTGGTTATGAGTTGGATATGTGGATAAATTCCTAGCAATATTTGAGATATTAGAAATTGATATAATGCTCTTTTTTATGGATAATTCTATTAAACAGAACATTAATCCAATTGACAATCTGCACATATTAAAAAGAAAATAAATTGTCATACTATGCTATTACAGTTTTTCTCAGTTTCTTTGGAGCATCTTTCTCGAATCATCATCTCAAAATCATTAGTTCATTTCTCAAACTTGGGTATTTGTGTCAATGAACATCTCATTGCCATCAGAATGAAAAGTCTCTTTGTCATTGTTTACGAACAAGATCGTCAAAATGTTTAGTCATGTTGTCAGTATGACGGTGCACAATCTCAGTATTTCTTGATATAAACTACGGTTTGGATTACAGTGATTGAAAATGCACAAAATTTTCATTCTTTCTGTTAGGCATCTATGTATTTCAGCAGCACAAATGAATTTATTAGATTTTATTTGATTGCATATTTGATTTATATTGATTGATCGGACAGGATTCACACTTTTACTGTACTGTAATAGTGTTCAATTGTTTCTTGGATGTTCGTCCATTTTCAGAAATTGTAATTCTATGTTTTGGTCTGTTGTCAAATGAAGATTCACAAGATTCACCTTTGACCTATTTTAGGGAACTATTTAATAATTGGTTGATCTGATGCTGTACACTCTCCTTCATTACTGACATTAGATTCATCTGCACAATTCATCAATTCAAGTAACATTAAAAAAAAAGTTTAATTGAAATTTAAGCTTGACAGATTCTGACAACTGGTTTAATCATTTTGCATTCAATGAATTATGCAATAAACTGATGCCGAGATGTTTCATTGTCATGTATTAAGTTACTTTGCTAGTTTGTAGGATTGATAGAATGCATACAACTAAAACACACACAGTTTTATAAAATGGTAAGCATTGATAGTTTATACAAGATGCATACTATAAATTCTGGTCCCCTGGTGGTCTAGTGGTTAAGATGCAGTGCTCTCACCGTGGCGGCGACCTGGGTTCGATCCCCGGTCAGGGAACCATCCCCAGCCACTTTCAGTGCCGGTCCCAAGCCTGGATAAATTGTGGAGGGTTGCGTTAGGAAGGGCATTCAGCGTAAAAACATGTGCCAAATCAAACGTGCGGACGATCCGCTGTGGCGACCCCTAACGGGAGAAGCCGAAAGAAAGTTTATGCATACTATAAATTGGAGATTTACCTGAATTTGAATGTAGGCACTACAGTACATTTTGCTACTACATGCACTACTACTACATGTAGGTAAAGACATATCCTGAATACTGTGATGTAGTTA